>NC_090930.1:265285762-265918705 GCF_040938575.1 Ambystoma mexicanum
AGCCTTGTTTCCACATCCGAGGGTCCCTCAGGGGCCCCTTCAAAACCATTAAGGACCACATCGACTCCCTGGCTTCTGACCTGGCTGACTTCTGCAATCAATCCTTCACCACTGGAGTCTTCCCATCCCCGTGAAGCACTCCTTTGAGCACCCTCTTCTTAAAAAACCCTCTGCCGACCCCTCCTGCCCAGCTAACTATCGCCCAATCTCCATCACTCCCTTCCTGGGCAAACTCCTTTAAAAGCTGGCTATCTCCCAGCTCAATCTCCACACTGAATCTGTTGGTTGCCTTCATGACCATCCGTATGGCTTCAGAGCTGCCATAAGCATAGAAACTGCTCTCCTGAACATCCGTGAACACTTGTTCTCTAACCTTGATTCTAACACCGCGTGTTTCCTCATCTTGCTTGATCTCTCTTCTGCCTTTGACACAGTCAACCATGCCATCCTGCTCAAATGTCTCTGTGATAACCTGGGCATCACCGGTAAGGCCCTGGCGTGGCTGACTCCTTTCCTCTATGACCGACCCTCCCAGGTCCAACTTGGGTCCTTCCTCTCTGCTATCTTTTTCTCTAACTTTGGTGTCTCCCAGGGGTCCAACCTCTCTCCCTGGCTGTTCAACCAATACCTGGCACTTCTCACCCACCGCATTGCCGCTCTATGCCCCAACTTTCAGTGTTATGTGGACGTCACCCAGCTCATTTTCAGGCTACCCTCTGCCACCTCCTCCCCGTCTCTCATCATTGACTGTCTGTCTGCTAACCAAGAGAAGTGTGCAGCCAATGACCAATGCCTATAAGACTGAGATTCTCCTCATCGGCACACCCACTCCCTCCTTTCCTGTCTCTCTCTGGCCAACCGCTCTCGGCCCTCTTCCTGCTCCCATCTGCGAGGCTAAGACCCTTGGGGTCATCTTCAACTTCACACTTTCCTTCTCTCTCACATACCAGCTGCACCTCCTCAGACGTATTCTTCCTTTCCTCGCCTTCCCCCAGAAGCTCACTGTCTACAGAGCTCTGGTTCTCTCTAGGCTGGACTATTGCAACAGCCTCTTTCTAAATCTTCCTGCCTCTACTCTCTGCCCTCTGCAACTCATTCAGAATAGGACTGCGAGACTTGTCCTTGACCACAAGCCCAGAGATCGTATCTCTCCAGGACTGACATCTCTGCACTGGCTCCCAGTGACTGCGAGGATTAAGTTTAAAACCCTCTGCACGGCCCACAAGGCCTTCTGGGGCCTGGGGCCTCAATACCTTCAACTCTCTCTTCCTAAATATCTTCCTTCTCGAGTCCTTGACTCATCTACCTCCAAATCCCTCAGGGATAGTCGCTTCTCCAAGCAATGAGTTGGTGGTAGATCTCTTTCCTCAACTGGGGCCTCCCTCTGGAACTGCCTCCCTTCCTCTTTGAAACTTGAGGAGAACCATCTCCGGTTCTGGAAGCACCTCAAAACCTTTCTCTTTGCTTCTGCTTTTTCTTCTCCTCTCCCTGCTGACCTCCTGGCTGAAACTCTACTGGTTAGCTGTCCATCCCCTGATCTCTGGCCCAGGTCACCTCCCCCGCCAGTCGCACATCTGCACTGCCTTCCTGGCAAACACAACACTTGGTGACTGTTTCTGTATCCCTACAGTCCCACTACCAGCACTTGACACCTGATGCCTGCACTTACCCCTGCTTTTGCCACCTTCTGGCCTTACTTTATTATTGTTATTTAGTCTTATCCCTTGTACTGCACTGTCCCCTCCCCTTTACTCCCAGCACTTTCCCCCTTCACATGCACTTGCGCGATCTGAATGACACCTGGTCTAGTAGGATTGATGTCTGTCTTCCCTCTGTTCCCCCTCCCTTGCCATTTCATATCATATCATATCATATCATAACATATCATATCATGGTACATTCAGATTATGCAGGTGAACAGAAAGCAACGTGCCGGGGGGGCGGCGGCAATAGGGAAAAGTGCTCCCAGTCCCGTCAGAACATGGGTAAGTGCAGAGAGATACCACTCTCATGGGTCGTAACCGAAGTGCAGTAGTGCTCAGTCAAGTGCAAGACCCTGGGACAAGTGCAGGAGACTGGCAAAGAAAACTTGGGAACTGTGAAGCTTTCAAGATACACCAGGCGGCCAGTCAGCCGAAACTGAGCAGATGTAGAGGAGAGAGAGGAAGAGAGCAGAAAGAGTTGGTTAGCAGGGGAGTGGGAGAGAGAAGGAGGAGGCAAAGAGGAAATTCTTTTGGAATTTAAGGAGATCTGGCTCAAGATGGAGACAGAGAGAGGCACCTGCAGAATATAAAGATATCCCCCAAGTCTCTGCTTGGAGAAGCTGCTCACCCGCAGAGAGCTGGAGAAAAACGATCAGAGGGCTCGGGAAGGTGAGTATTTAGGAAGAGAGCGTATCAGATAGAGTTGTCCCAGGCTCCAGAAAGCCTTGTGAATAATGCAAAGGGTCTTGAACATAATTCTTGCAGCCACGGGCAGCCAGTGAATGTATTTCAGTGCCAGAGAGATGCAGTCCCTTTGTTTGAGGCCAAGGATAATTCTCGCATTGCTGTTCTGGATGAGTTGAAGAGGACAGAGGGTAGAAAAGGTCAGGCTGAGAAAGAGGCTGTTGCAGTAGTCGGGCCTAGAGAGGACCAGAGCCCTGGAGATGGTGACCCTCTGGGGGAACGTGAGAAAAGGTAGACTACCTCTGAGAAGGTGCAGTTGGTAGTAAACTTTTATAGATGTCCGTGTTGTATGACGAGAAGGAGAGAGGGGAGTCGAAGATAACCCCCAGGTTTTCGCCTCGCTGGTAGGTGGAGGCGTAGAACCAAGGGAGGCCGGCCAGAGAGAAAGAGGGCAGGTGGGAGCATGGGTCCTGATGAGGACAATCTCTGTCTTGCTGGCATTGAGGCAGATGTCGTTTTCAGCACACCATGACTGAATTGCAGAGAGACACTCAGGTATGAGTGAGGAGAGGAAGAGGCTGGGGGTAACCTGAAGGAGAGCTGCATGTCATCCACGTAACACTGAAGGTTGGAGTTGAAGGTGGCTATCAAATGGGCCAGGGGGGACATGTATCCATTGACAAACCAGGGGGATCGGTTAGATCCCTGGGGGACACCGCAAGTAGGGAACGTAATAGGAGAGAGGAAAGACCCCAGTTCCACCTGGGATGGGCGGTCAGAGAGAAAGGATGTTAGACACGCCAGCGCCTGAGCAGTGATGCTCAGGGTATCACGGAGACGTACGATCAGGGTGTTGTTGTTCACTGTATCGAAGGCAGAGGAGAGGTCGAATAGGATGAGGACAGAGGGAGAGTTAGACTCAAGATTTGAGAGCAGATCTTCACAGGTGTTCAGAAGAGCAGTTTCTTTGCCTCTGAATGCTCTAAAGCCAGACTGGTGGTCAGGGAAGCAGCCAACAGATTCCATGTGAAGGGTAAGCTGGGAAATAGCCAACTTCTCCAGGAGTTTGCCCACAAAAGGAGTGATAGAGATAGGGTGATAGTTTGCCAGAAAGGAAGGCTCAGCAGAAGGTTTTTTGAGGAGTGCGTGCACAAGGGAGTGCATACGAGCAGTGGGGAAAACTCCATTGGTGAAGGAAAGGTTGCATAGGTTGGCCAATTCTGGAGTGAGAGAGTCAATGTTGTCCTTGATGGTTTAGGAGGGACAGGGGTCCCCTGTTTGGAGGAGGATTTCATAGACCTGACTTGTCTAGAGACCTCAGGTGTGACAGGGGAGAGAGAAGAGAGAAGGAGGGGGGTGGAGGTGGCCAAGGGCGGAACAAGTGTTGTTGGTGCATGAGGTGGTGAGGAAGAGAGAGAGGACAGGATATCCTATATTTCTGAAGTGAAGTGTTCAACCATAGCATACTATGCCCTTTTTGTAATTCAGACAATCGTTGCAGCATACAAATAAACTCACATGG
This sequence comes from Ambystoma mexicanum, assembly GCF_040938575.1. Classification (NCBI taxonomy): domain Eukaryota; kingdom Metazoa; phylum Chordata; class Amphibia; order Caudata; family Ambystomatidae; genus Ambystoma; species Ambystoma mexicanum. The sequence goes on from NC_090930.1 coordinate 265,289,672, forward strand.
CCAATATGTGATACTAATTCTTCTAAGGTACAATGCAGGTGGTACTAAAAACAACTGTAAACTTGTTAGTTTCACACACAACCAAGTATCTCTTGGCAAGAAAACCTTCACAACAGTGGCCATAATCTACCACACTGGTGCCACAACAACTTCAGGCCACTATACTCATGGGCGTTGGACATTGGGGGGATAGGGGAGACATATCCCCCCCACAATTTTAAGTGGGAGGATATAATAGCTTTTATGCCCCCCATAATTTGTTTCTCTAGTGCAGCAGTCTATACCGAAAAATATACATTTCCTTGAGTTAAATTGTTTAATGGTGTGTTTTGTGGCTATTTTGTGTGTTCAGGATCCCAACCCTGGTTGTCCCAATTGCAGGTGGGGAACTTGGCTGCTGTGCCATGTGGAGCTGCTTGTAAACACACTGACAGATGTCAGTATCATGTTCTGCTTCTGCAGGCCCCCTATAGTACCACAGTTGGCATTGTGCGCCCCACGACACTGTCTTGCTTAAGCAAGCTGCTCTTGTTTGCCAGAGATATCGGAGGGGCTGTGGCAGGATCATTATGACCATGCAATGAAAATATCACAGTAGCACTGCTGCTCGCCGGGAAATGTTCAAAATAATATTTAAAAAATTGTGCAATTTCTTTCATGTGGCTTCTTTCCAAACTCCACACTGTACATGTCCACTTTAAATCACTTCCATGACACAGGTACACCCACTTTTAGTACATTAAGCGATCCATAGACATGCTGTACAGTAAAAGCCTACCAGGGTAGTTCAGCAGGTTGACAGACCGATACTGAGATGTTATATATTCAAAAATACAGGTTGTTAATCGTATGACTTTTTGCAATGCCTTATAAAAAAAAGTGTTATAAAATGTGTTTGGCCAGGATATGGGTTGGGCTCGTTGCTTGCTTATATTCAGAGCGGAGGTAGGGATATTTCTGCCCCTGTAGTGAAATCAAAAGTTGGCACCCATGAACCCACTGTTTAATTTCCTAAAAACTGCTGTCAGCAAAAAAGAAGCATTTATTTGTGATTAACCAGTTTGACAACCATATAACATCTTTATAAATATAACCTGTGCTAAAACACAGTGGGGCACACACAATGACAGACTATGTGTGGTGTCTGACAAAAAAAAAAAGCATTTCAAAGAAAACTAGTGAACGCAAGCAGCATTTTTCAATTTGGAAATTACTTTTTTTTATGGAAGTGTGAAATGCACATTTGGAAAACAATAGTGTGCCTAGAATGTAGAAAGCCTGCATAAAACGCAAAGGAAGGGGCACAGAAATTACAGGATATGTGTGTGGTAGTCCAACAAATATCTGTCTTTTTGAGACAGCTACTAATAAATAATAATGCAACAAAGAGGTTTTTGAACTTCTTAATATATTTGTGAAGGCATATGTTATTCCATCTGTTTATAGAGAGGAAATAATTGGGCCAAAAATATATTGGTAAAAAGTCACAGCTTCATAAATATCCCCGCCCCGATATCACCCGCTAGTATCTCTCCACTTTTAGATTACACTACAAGCAGGTCTAGCTAACGTAAAGGTTGGAGACCCCTGCTCTAGCGACTTCACCTCAATGCCACGTTTGTGTGTCTCATTCCTGCAGTGCCATAAAACACCTCACTGGGTCCAGGATCAGAACGCCCCCGCCCCTTGCCCGCAATAACAGAGCACGCCGGGTGTTCTCCCTGCTGCCCAGTACACACAGTGACAGAACACACACACCTTTTCATCCGGTCTCTTGGTCGCTGTAGTCCTGGGTCGAGGAAGGAGGCGCATTGCTGACTGCCCCCATTCACATTCGCTCTATCTTCCTTGCTCGCATGCAATGGCAGACCACACCATATTTTTACCACCGCTTTCAGTGCCCCAACAAAACCCAGCTTTCTTTCCACAATGCATACAGTTCCAGCACACACACCATATAACGTTCTTCCCCAATGCATGCAGTGTTAGATCACTCACAATCCCCAACATAATGCATGCAACGCCTAAAGAAAGCACCCCCAGAACCCACGCACCTTAGCTCACTTTAACACTTGCATGCAGTGATGAAACTCAGCCCATCTATTTCACTGCACCCCACTACACAGACTGTGTGAAGACACACCCTTTCTCTCCCCCCATCAAGCACAAGTATTGCCAGAACACACACACCTCTGACTCCTTTCACCCTAATGCCCCATTGCGGGCCCTGCCTCCTCCCTTCAACCCTTGGCCACAATGCATGCACTGCAACACAAGGTGACTCGCCTATCGCTCCCCACTCTATGCAGTGCCACAGTGGCAACCGTGTGCCCTCCACCTCCCTTCCACTGCAGTGGTGCCACCCTTGCCCCTCCCTGGGCTCTCCATCACCTCTGCATGGAGAGCTGCATGTGCCACTGCAACGGATGCCCCCACTTCCTCGGCTGGTCAATGCCAAGGTACGCTCTTTGTTGCCACGCCGCTGTGTCAGTGTTGCTGTCCCTTCTTGGCCACATCAGTCACCGTGCCGACACTCTGTGTCGCCTCCTGTGAGAGATTTTGGAAGCATTTTGATAACAAATTATTCACCTTGAAAGATGAGCCTCGTCCCAAAAGAAAAAAATCTTCCCCTTGTGGCGATATATTAGTGCTTTTGTATATTCCTGGCACTCTACAATACTCAGTCCAATATTTGGAGAACCAGCATATGCTGCCTCGTACAAACTGGGGGCGATACACGGCTGGGAGAGAGAAGGGGGAGGGGATAATGGAACGACAGCACAGCGCTGGTAGGTGGAGGGGGTGTTGCATAAAATTGAAATGTGTGCATTTCTTATGCTGTCGTTGAAAGGCGGAGCTGGGGGAGTAGAGGCAGTCACGTGTCAGGTGGGTCGGGTGCGTCCATGTATCCTTCTGCGGGCAGTAAAAGAAAAACTGATTTATAATATTCATGAAGTATTATAAATGCTGGTCCGTCAGAGACTGTGCTAGGGCTGGGGCAGTTACATGTTGGTTGTGCCTACATAACCTTCTGTTCCTCTGACGGCCATCAAATGTCTGCTACAGAATTGTGTAATGTATGAATGCATGGGTTTTATAAAGCGTAATCCTGTGTGGAAAGCAGCCCCTGTACATAGGTGATGCACCCAGGTGGCCATTATTAAGCACCGGTCCCTCTTAAAGACCAGTAGAGAAGAGGAGTCAATCTCATGTCACATGTGCCTAACAGAGCCCTTTTTCTCGCTCAGAACAGTAAAATGAGAGACATTGAAATGGGGAAGATTAACATCTGCAGGCTTCCTACAAGGTAGTACTTAAGGACATTCTCAAATGGTGCCGACTAGAATGGCTTCATTGCGCCCCTGACAAACTGGTCAAAATATAATAAAGATGTCTCCAAAATGTTTTTACGCAAAGGGCCAAAAGTAAGCCCCACACTTCTCACATCAACCTTGTTTGAGGGGTGCCACCCTCCTTGGGATCAGCTTCACCCTCAAGAAAAACCAAAGGTTTTTCATAATCTAGAATAGGGTGGGCAGACTAGTAATCCCTCATTAACGCCAGAATATATGTGATCCAATTTGCTTTTAATGAAATCACCACTACCAACATCTGAATTCGCCCATCTTGAAGGCACAGGTGGTTTAGCTGTCCCTGGAACACCAGGCAAGTATCTGCAGCGTGTAAATTACAATGTCAGCTTGCAAAAGTTAAAGTAGACTGTCTGCAACTTCTTTTGCGGTGCCCCGTGGCTGCGCATAATGAACGTGCCCAGGCTGGGGGACAAACTGCACGTGCCCTGCCTGTGCAGTGCTCTGCTGCGCAGCCTCAGCCTTTGTTTTCCTGAACGAATGAGAAGCCAGGCAGTGACACGTGCTCCAGTGACTCTGTGACAGCGTGTGTTATTGAGGGAGACAGAGTGAGACAGACTCCTAGTCTGACTGCGACTCGACCTCCACCGGAGTCCTCAGCTACCGTAAGGTAAGTCAAGTGGCGTGGCCCCCCCTCTAATAAATCCTCCCCATGCCGCCCAGGTGCAGGGCGGCATGGGGAGGATTTATTAGAGGGAATGTGCCATTGCCAACGTCAGGTATACAGTTTCTAAGCATGTGTGGCGCGTTGCAAAACTGATCAGGAATCCTGGCCTCTTAATGTTTCATGATGAAACATTAAGAGGCCAGGATTCCCTGATCAGTTTGCAACGCGCCACGCATGTTTAGAAACTGTACGTCTGACGTTGGCACACTTTCATGAATTGAAAAACCTGAGGCCCTGCCGCCCTCAGATTTTTCAATTCATGAAAGTGTTCCCCTGCCAAAGAGGAATATCACAATGGAATGGCTCTTCCTTACTGATGGGCAGCCAGGGCTCATATTTAAGCTCCAAGCATTGGCCAACACGGGCTTGCAAGGCTGCACAAACAAAATACAGAGGCCATTCACCGATACAGCGGAGGATCAAGGGTGCACAATGGGAGCCGGTATTGACATGTACATGCAGTTTCTATACAAATGCCAGGCACAACACTGTTTAACATATTATCTATTGCCTTTTTTAAGGAGAAGGGCATGATGATTATTTTTGATGCTTACACTAGTGCCCCTAAACCGTCAGGTTACTTTTAGATTGTTTCTAGTTTATTTCCTTAGAGGTGGATCAAGATGACCGCACCTGACACATTTCTCTGCAAAAGAAAATTACAAATTCTATTAATGTATCTATAACTGCTTCCCAAAATGAGACCCGGTCCCCCAGTTGGAGGTGACATCTACTGTTAGAACATTTATGATTGAGGCATTTCGTTATAGTGTACATTGCTAACTGAGTCACTTCTAGGTGATCCCAAGTAAACCTACAGAGAAACGAAATGCACAGTAGGGAGGTCACACGATTCGGCCAGGATCACACAATCTGGCAAAGACTGGATTTTCTCCAAGTTGTCCCTGTACCCCAGGCCTGGCTTGCAAAGTGCAGACACTGCCTGAGATATCAGCCTGACATAGCATACGAAATCCTCATGAAACCATATAAAGTAAAATGAGGATGGGCCAATCTCAAGAAGTGCCACTACGTGGGATGTGTGCTCTTTTCCATAGTAATGTCTAAGATAGGAAAGGGAAAACACTTGATGTATACTCTAATATCCGTAGGCCTCACTTAAGGCACACCCCTCCACCTCTTCCCACCAACTCACACCTGCTTGAAGTGTGGATGGTACCACACGTAAAGCTTGGTCTCTGACATAAGGACTACCTGCATTTCTCTAGTTCAAACCCAGCAGCAGCCAGTTCCACTTAAGCTTTCATAAATTCAGTACCGTTCAAATGAGGGTAATAATACCTGCTATGTTATTGCATTGCCTAGAAGCTGAAAGCATCTAGAATGAAGCACTATGACCAACGTTTTATTATATTCCATAAAACAAAATACTACCAGCACAGACCTGAACTCTGTCGCAAAATAAACCATTTGTTGGTGCCCATCATGCACATCTCTCAAAAGAAATCAAGCGTGAATCTTCTGTAGGTCTTGGCTAAGCTTCACCCTGTTTTATTCATCCTGGCTGTTTCTGTCAGCGTACTTCAGTGGTCGCAGTGCAATCAGATTTTGGGGGTAGAGCCTCGGCAGTACATGGATTTAATGACTTCTCTGTCTGACCCCCCTTCCAAATATCCATGCTTCTGACTATTTCTTAAGAGTTAATGCGTGCATGTATCAATGGGTCCTTTAAAGGTCATGGATCTGGCATGCCTGTTCCAGCTTATTCTAAGAAGCTATATGGAGTGGTTGGTCATGTAAGGCATGCAAGAGAGAACCTGTGAAATGTAAGCCAGGATATTGAGGGTGCACTGAAGACTGAGGAGAAAGTACTGGATAAGTGTACAGATGAGAGTTGTGGGTTGCTGGAAATGCGGGAATGGGAAGGAAGGGACTGGGGTGCAGTAGAGTGTGGGACTGCAAAGTGAAAAAGGATAGAAAGGTTGCAGAGGACAGAAAAAGAGAGGAGCAAGGGAGGGGAGAGATGGGAACAAGAACAGAGTGCAGATGGAAGATAGGGATGGTTTGCAGCATGGGGTGACCAGTGTGTGCTGGGGACAGAGGGGTGCAGGAAAGACCAGAACACAGGGAGAGTGGTGTAGGGCAGAAATGGCATAGGAGGTGCTTTGGGTTTTTCAAATGAGAGAGAAGTACAGACACGTGAGAAAGTGCAGAGGGCAGTGTGTCAGAGGAGTGACTTGGTGTGGGGTGCAGGGAAGAGACTAGGGAGAAAAGGGTGTACAGCAGACGAGAATGTGGAGTAGAGAAGGGTACAGAGGGGAGATTTGTACAAGGAAGAATGGTGTCTCACCTCATATTCCCAGATAAAGGGTGCAGTCAGGAATCTGTCTTCTTCTAACACTTGATTCATGCTCCTGAGGCCTGCACAAGGACGATTAGAAGTCGTGTGTTGAAATAATTGCAGATATATACACTACACCATACCTGTCTGCACATTGATTGGGCCTGATAATGCACAGAGTGGCCCCCCCTCCCAGGTGCAGGCTGGCATGGGGAGGATTTATTAGAGGAAACGTGGGAGTTCCCTTTTCACTCAATCCTACCTGCAGCCTAGCTCTGAGGTCAGGACTAACCTTAAATGAGGTACATATTCACCTCTGACCTGACCTGTCCTGTAGTGGGAGCTGGTGCCAGGGTGCATGGAATCTTGGCTTTGCTACACAGCATCATGTTATTTGGGCTATCTTAGCAACTTTCATGGGTTTTTGGTGGATGGATGTCACACGGGCCGCAGACTTCTTTTATGCCATAACCTATTCCTTTAAAAAACACTAGAATGTTCTATCAAGGGGACGCAAAGTGCCAGTTCTTATTTAGATAAAGCCACTGACTTAGGGATGTTTACTACAGAGCCCTGTGTAGTTAATAACTTAATTTGAGCTGGGAACAAACTAGTGTAATACAAATGTCTAAGCCAGGGATGCCTTCATCCACTCTATTAGCACTATGCATTTCCTTCACTGAAGTCCTGCTAAAAACTAGCAATAGCAAGTGTTTGCTTGTGTATATGTATTGGGCATTTGCTAGGCACTACTATTAACTGTCCAGGTACTTGCATCATTTTGCAGCTGCTACCATCAGTGGGTACCAAATACCACTATTGCAGTGCTTGGCAAGTGCCTTTTCCATGCCTACATTGAAGCCCAAATGGTTGGCGTTGCCAATGCTTGTTTTAAGACTGCATTTTTGGTACCCAATACCAGCTGACTAATGCATTGTAGAAAAGTTTTAATAGCGACCACCATAAGCCCTCTTGGTGACCAAGAAAAAAATAAAGCAGAGCCTTGAGATTCAAAACAGCACTTGTTCCGCTATCCATGTAAATCCAGTCAATACCCTGGTGCCGAGGTATGATTGCAGCCCGTACACTGCTGTAAAGGGGCTCAAGTGGAATAGGATAGGATGGGCTGGTGAAAATCCATCAAGCATCTGCACTTAAAGCGCAGGTGAGAGTATTATATAAGATCTCTCTAAATGTCCATTGCTGGGAGGATTTTATATTCTGAACTGCTTTTCTTTTTCTTAATTTTCTTTGGTTTTCTTTTCTTCTTTTCTCTTGTTTAATACAGTGATGATATATGTAATTTAATACATACTGCTATTTTGATTGTGTGAAAAGTCGAGTTCTTTGACTAAAACCCAATAAATAAATTAAAAAAGCAAAGTCCCCAAGGTGCCCCCTGTTCACCCCAGATTTTATGGGTCTCTTACGCCCCTAACTATACTGCATATGTCAAAAAAAGAAGTGTATTGTTAATATCAGTGTGTATAGGCTGTGTATAGGCCCATATATTTCCAAATTACTGTGAATGCAAGCAGACGTCCAAAGCCAAATAATAATGATATAATATTATACAGCACTTACGCTTAAGCGCTTCATATAGAACAAATATACATACAATCTTACCAAAACTGTGTTGGTACTCATTTATCAACCTCAGCAGGAAGAAAGGCTGAGTCGAACCTGCAGGTCACACACACATTGCAGCAGTGAGCTCTCTACCCAACAGCTATCTTAAGGGCTATACCTAACAGAAAACCAGCCACTCCAGAAACAAAGAGCCACATTCTGCTGGCCACAGCCCAAGAGCCTCAATTGTAAAAAAAATAACAAAAAAAACCGTGTTATTAATTTAAATTTGTTTAGGGGCAGCAAGGGAGACCACAGGTGTAGCAAATGACGTGGAGGGATACATTAAGCTGCTCCCCACCCACACACACATTTCTGAGCTGTTAGTTGCAGGTAGATAGACAGCATGGAGCATTGATGGGGGGGGTTTGATTTGAAGTACTTCCCAGTGTCAAAGGTTAAGTCAGCGTGTCTCCCTTAGCTTTTGAAAAAATTGCTATATCCATCTGCTGCCCCTACATTCGCCCCCAACTATCTGTATGAAGGTACAGAAGGGGGCGTTGAAGTGTGGTTTCATTTGCACTGACTGAAAGTGTATAGGTTGGCGGGAAACCATATCATTTAGATTGATGTGTCCATGCATAACAAGGTAAATTGTTCTCTCATTATTTAATTTGCGTTTATTGATGTATAAGAAATGTTAACACATTATTAATTTAGCTCAAACAGAAAACAGTTCCCATTTGCACATTTCGCTGCTATCATTAAATATTTGATTCATGCACTTTGTCTATTAATGGAATGAGCCTTTGGCAGGTTCCTTTCAATAGAAGCCGCACTTTACAATATTGTATAGTCACAAACTTCTATTTTGTGTTTTCAGTTTACTTTTTTAGGTACAGTTCTCATGTATTATGTAATGAAGAAAATATAAGTCTGAACACCTTTCTTCCGTGTCTTTAAAGTGAAAATACGTGTTCAAGTTTCTGTCCTCAAAAAACTTTGGGACAGATTCTCTTCTTTCCCCTTGCGCCACTTTAAGAAATACCCACGTCACATTACTCACAAAGGTGACCTGCACATTTCTTGAGGGCTGTACAGCACCACAAAATGCTGTGGGCAGCTGCTGCATACATTAGTCACAAGCGCACTCCAACTCGACTTGCCTCCAGCTGTACGACTTGCCTCCAGCACTCGGGTGGGTGCTGGGACTCTATTTACCAGGGATAAGCCGCATGTATGGGGCGTACAAATGCAAGTGTAACAGCAGCATTTCATACAGGTGTTGTCACACATACAAAAAATTGCACTACAGGTACAGCGATGACCTTTTTGTGTGTTGTGCACTCTGCTGCACCTGTTCCAAGCAGAGCCATGGGCATTTGTTCGCTTTCCCATTTGTGAATTTGGGATGTGCATTGAAAGGCGCACAAATGCCCCCTTATTCGTGCTGACGTACAAAGGAGGTGAAAAAGGTCAATATTCCACACATTCAAATGCCCTTTTTTATTTATTTATTTATTTATTTATAGCATTTGTTTCACGCCCAAACCCAGAGGTATCATGGTGTAAATTACATACCCATACTTGTCTGGTTACAAAGGTATTTACACTACAGGAAGGGTTAAAGGCAGGATTAGTTCTGTCGGCAGTACAGTTCAAGGAACCAAATAGTTACAGTACAGACAGAGCAATTCCAATGAACAGTGATCGCAGTGTGCTCACAGTGCTCACAGTGGCGTAGAGGAGGCACTACTTGTTAAAATTTGTTGAAGAGCAAAGTTTGGAAAAGATTCTTAAAGCGCTGATGGGAGGGCTCAGTTCTAATGTGCATGGGAAGGGAGTTCAATTTCTTAGGTGCAGCTACTGGGAAGCTGGCACCCCCTGCCCTAGATCTCTTTAAACATGGGACAAATAGGTGTGCACTAGAGCCCGATCTTGGGGATCTAGTGGACCTTTTTTGGGTAACAGTGTTATTGAGGTATAAGGGGGCCTCATTGGTGATACATTTGTGGGTGATGATAAGTGTCTTGAATAGGATTCTAGCTTGGATGGGTAGCTAGTGTGCTTCCCTCCTAATATGTGAAGTATAATTGTTTCTTTTTAATCCAATGGCTGCCCGTAGATCTTAGTTTTGTAGCAGTTGCAGTTTGGCAAGATTTGTACTTGCAGTTCCTAGTAAGAGGATATTGCAATAATCCAGTTTCAATAGAATGAGGGCTCAAGCCAGGGTGAGGCACGTTTGTGTGGTAAGAAATTGGTCGCTGAGTGCAATAAGTTTAGCCATGTAAGCAGGCATGGATGACAGGGCACTGATGTGTTTAATCATAGTAAGGTTGCAGTCTATATGAACGCCCAATGTTTTAACCTGTTTAAGTATTGGGATGGGTGTACCGTCAATGGTAATGGTTGAGTAGTTGGCGTGGAGAGTTTTTAGTCGGATGGGAAGACCTACAATGAGGATCTCTGTTTTTTCATCGTTGAGACACAAGATGTTGGTGGCCATTCAATTTTGAATGATGGCGCAGATCTTGTTAATGGTGGCAGAGTCTTGTTCATGGTCTCCCATAATGGGGATAAAAATCTGGGTGTCATCTGCGAAGTTGGTGCAGATGACTCCCCTGGCGTCAAGGGCTGCAAATAGGAGTTTTGTATATGGATTGTAAAGGGAGATAGGCATGAACCTTGAGGGACCCCTAGGGGAACTGGGATAGGGTCGGCAGCCTCATCACCGATAGATACTCTCGAGGTGCGATCTGATAGGAATGACTTCACCCATAGGGTGGCTTCTGCAGAGAAGTTGAAGTTTTCTGAGGGAGCATTGCATAGCTTGTCCTGGCCCACCAACCCCAATGCAGCAGACAGATTGAGTAAGAGGAGGATGCACAGTTTTCCCAAATCTCTTATGGTATCCATCTAGATTTTGAGGTCTAATAAGGCCGTTTCTGCACTGTGCTTAGTCCGGAAGCCTGATTGTCTGGCTCCTAACAGGTGGTTAGGAGGCGGACAATAGTTTGGCAACTATTTTTAGCAAGAAGGGCACAGTCGTAATGGTTTGGTAATTGGTTGGTATGCGGGGGCCAGCAAAGGTTTTTTAAGAAGTGGTGTTTACCCAAGCTTCTTTGATACTGGTGGGGACAGAATTGGTGATGAAGGAGGCATTAATGAAGTTGGTAAAGATAGGTGCAAATGTAGGGGCACAGAGTTTAACTAAGGACGCAGGGAAGCTATTGCATTAACCATTGGACGGTTTCAGCGTGGAGATGTGTTCAGGACCTGGTCTTGGGAGACAGAGGTGAATTTGAATTAGGGGTTGCCTTTCTGTATAGAGCACTTCTTTTTAGGGCAGGAAATTAAATGCACTACATTTGAGAAGCTGGCTCAATATGTAGATGCACTGGGGATCATTTGCAATTGCTGTGAATCAGGGGTAAAATGTGTATAGGCATGGGTTAAACAATAATGCCATGGTTTACACCATTTCCCCAATTTGGGGGATTTTCTTTTTTGTTTTGAGGTGCAATTGGAACAATGAACACACTAACCATGTCAGTCATGCATTCTGAGCTCTACCTAAAAATAACAAATGGTTTAATACCAGCATACATTAAGCCAAATTCCTATGACATCTGGCACTTTTTGCACCTGGTAAAAGCAGGGAGTTTCCATTGGAATCGATTGTAATGATTAATAGTCAATTGCAGATGACAGTTCCACACTGTTTGCATCAAGTATATTAAAAGAAAGATGTTAAGGCAATTCTGTCGGTTTATTTACAACTATGTGTTAGAAATGAGTAGAAGGTGTTTTGCAGATTTATTTAGAGGGTTTAATCCTGTCAAGAGGGGTTGGAGAACCTCTCAGCTAGAGCGAGAAGCCTAGCATGGGGATTTCCAAAGTCAGTCCTTCACCTGAGACTGCCTCTGTGAGTTGTGAGGCCCCCAGTCCCTAAAACCCTGTTCATGTGCTTGCATGATTGCAATACGTTCCTCTGTTGACTGCCCCATGTCTGCACTGACCAATTCTGGCCACTTTCTTTCTGTTTATCCCTTAGGACTTGAAAGAGAAGGGAGAACACCAAGCAAACCTATTTAGGAGTGAAGTTGATTACAATTATGGTAGTAAATGGTTTAATTAGATAACCAACTCAAGACATTTTAAGGTGCAGGGGAGAAGTGCTCAGCCTTGTTATCTAGGCTGGAGAGAAATCTGAAAGAAAAAGGAATCCTATTTATAAAACCTGTGTCCCTTGCACATTATTAACAGGCCAAAACCTAGAGTAATTTTAATCGGGTACAGTTTCTATAATTCCGAGTGGTCAAATGATTTATTTGTTGTATTCAAAATGTATGTTATGTTATAAGGTGAAACAACAAACCAATGGATGAAAACCCTTTATTGCTCAATAAGTACAGGACAGCCTATTCAGTTTTTCCCATCTGCGATGGGGACTCTGTTAGTAGACTGTACCCGATTAAAATTACTCTAGGCTTTGGCCAGTTAATAGTGTGCAGGGGATGCAGGTTTCCTAAATAGGATTCCTACCCCTTAGGACTTAGCCGTTTTAGCGATGGCTCTGCCAGCCAAGAGCAGGACTGGCAAAGAGACATCAGGGAGCTGCAAAGGTCCAGAGAAACCTGCAATGAAAATCAGCTGAGCCAAGCAGCACAGAATAAGGAACAGCTTGTCAGCCTCCACGGATATGCACAGCACGACCTTCACCAGTACAGTGGCTTCCATGCCCCATTCAAAATGGCTATGGACAGTCCACTTATGTGCCAACAGACCACAGAGCGCCCCCCTTTGCAAATGGGCCTGAACAAAGAACAGAAAGCCACCGATGCAAACTAGGACATTAACTTAGTTTTCAGTGTGCCAGCATTGCCTCTGGACAGTGGACCACAATACAAAAAAGGAGTGGGGATTAAGACCCCTTTCATGTATTTGTACACCTGCAACAACTGCTCTGGGAAAGAAAAGCCAGTGGTTGGGTCAGGAAACCAGGCGAGGAGGATACCCAATGGTGAGGGGATCGGGTGGACAAAAGGGGGCACAGAAAAATGGAAGGCGTGGGTGATTTGGTTGAGATCAAGGGACTACAAGGAGGACTAAGAGACCAAGTGGAGGAAGGAAGGCATAGGAAGGCGTGGAAGAAAACTTCTCAAGGACTGGACATGGTGGGACATTTGTTGGTGAGAGAAAGTGCTACCGTTTTTTGAATGCACATGACAGCTGTGTGAGTGAAAGCGGGGGATCAGGGATTAAATGTGGTGGTGATTGGGGAAGTGACAAGAGAGTAAACACAATAGAAGAGGGTCTGCAACATTTGGTTCTCCAGATGTGTTGTACTGCAAATCCGATCAGCCCTAGACAGCACAACCAATGGAGAAGGATCATGGGAGTTCTAGCCCTGAAGAACTGGAGAGCCACAGGTTGCAGGCGTCTGAGATAGAAGGTGTGGGTGGAGAGTAGTAGTGTGGTGAGGGGTGTAGTAGCCGTGTGGAGAGTGGAGCTGTAGTGCTGTGGAGAGGGAAGGTGCAAAGAGCAAGATCGGAGGATGGAGGTAGGCAGCGATGTGAATAACATCTGAAAGAAAGAAGTGTGAGGGAGAGAGGAGAGATGTAGGAGGAGTAGTAGGCAGGAGAGTAGGAGGAAGAAAGGTCGAGGGATAGAGAGAGAGGGAGAGAAAGACCAGGATGTGGAAGGAAAGGGCCAAGTGAGCCTTGAGTGGCTGAAACCACCAATCCTGATGCTATACTAGTTTGGAAAACTTAGATTAGGGACCGCCAAGATTGTTCCCAGAAGGAGTTAGAGAGCAAAGGTGATTGCCTTTAGGCCATGACTGTCAAACACTCAGCATCTTAGATGGCATGGGTTACCAACCTCTTGTAACAGACCTGGGGTTGTGTGATGCCTGGGTTAGGGAGGAAACAGCCTGTTCTAGACAAGAGAAAGGCACAGCCATTACTGAGCCCCATCCATGCCACACCTGCGCTCGTTCCGGCAATAATCTTCAAAAATCGAATTGCTGCCTCAGAATATTGGGCATGCGACTGCAAGTATTGTAAAATACTTTTTAGCACCTAGAAACTGCCCTAAGTGCCCGCATTGTGCACAGCTTTTCGTGCCTTCATTGCCTTACACGAGGCTGCCCCCATCCCAAGATGGCCGCCGGGCTCTACAAAGCTGCTGCCTGACTCTCCAATCTCCCTCTGATGCCTGCCTGGTACCGATTGGCTCACACCTCTGCCTTCCCAGCCAATCGCTCGCCGGAAGGGGAACGCCAGACCAGCCCACGAAGGAGCACACACAAAGGAGCAGGTCCTGTCCCAAGCCTATCCAGAGAATGGCTAGAGGCTAGACTGGGACCATTGCCCCTCGAATCTCCCACTGAGCATTGAACTGCAAACCTGACATTAACATAGGTAAGCGTCATCAACACGCTCCATAGTTGGCAAATGCCACCACTGTCTATCTAAGCCTGCAGTACAGCTGCACTGTAACACTTACTGCTTCAAATTGTGCATGAGCAACTTCGTATACATTTATACGCATGTACATGTTGCTAACTTCAATTTTGGGTGACCTACTGCACCCATCTACTAAACTTAAAACTTAGTCCTTCCGCCCAGTATTGTGCACCACGTATGCTGCCCTGTTCCATATGTATTGCCTTCTCTCTGGCTGCTAGCCCTAGCATTTCTGCCTCCTTCCAAATGCCTATGCTGATTGACCACATGGTTGACCACACGTGCCCAAAGCACCAAGGCACCCCTATCAGCACATTTTTCCATTCATTCCTAAACACTCAGACCACTGTATTTAGCCTCATCTTCACCCAGTATTTGATTGCTGCATTTAGCCCAGTATTTGCCTGGTGCATTTAGCCCAGTATTTGCCTGTTGCATTTAGCCCAGTATTTGCCTGTTGCATTTAGCCCAGTATTTGATTGCTGCATTTAGCCCAGTATTTGCCTGCTGCATTTAGCCCAGTATTTGATTGCTTCATTTAGCCCAGTATTTGATTGCTGCATTTAGCCCAGTATTTGATTGCTGCATTTAGCCCAGTATTTGATTGCTGCATTTAGCCCAGTATTTGCCTGTTGCATTTAGCCCAGTATTTGCCTGTTGCATTTAGCCCAGTATTTGATTGCTGCATTTAGCCCAGTATTTGATTGCTGCATTTAGCCCAGTATTTGATTGCTGCATTTAGCCCAGTATTTGCCTGTTGCATTTAGCCCAGTATTTGATTGCTGCATTTAGCCCAGTATTTGATTGCTGCATTTAGCCCAGTATTTGACTGTTGCATTTAGCCCAGTATTTGATTGCTGCATTTAGCCCAGTATTTGACTGTTGCCTTTAACCCAATGTTTGATTACTACATTCATCCTGCCTAGTATTTGATGACCATACTTAGCCTACTCTGCCCAGTATCCAACCACAGCATTTATGTCTAGTCCCCTTAGCTTAACTAGAAGTAACACTATGTACTCTTACCTGCCTAACCTAGTCCACCAAGCATTACTCACCAATCTGATAGCTATACTTACTATCGTCTATATGACCATGCCTACAGTTCTGCCCAGAGAGGGCTCAGGAGCCTACATACAACCTACTTCCAAACCTTGAAACCTAGCACAGAGGAACCTTAGACTCCGGGCTCGACTACCCAAAATATTGGAACCCATCATCAAATACAATATCAACCTGGAACACCTCCGACCCAAATTTCTCCCACCATTGGAAACTACAGCCCCTCTCAGGCGCAAACTCCACCATAAAATTAATAAACATATAGCCAACCTCCCTCTCACAGTGCAGCCAGAACCAGAATTAAAAGCTGCATTGATCAATGCCAGATCTTTAGTCGCTCATGCTACTGACATAGCAGATGTCATACGCGAAAACGACCTTGATTTCATTGCCATTACTGAATCATGACTCCATGAGGCAGCAGGTCCTGCACTCACTCTAGCAGTCCCAGAAAAGTATACCATCCTTAGAGCTTACAGACCAGACGCACGAGGTGGAGGAATAGCAATTATCGCCAAATCCAACCTCTCTATGAGAATCACCTCCACACCCTACCTTAAATCCTGTGAGCTTCTTTCTATCAAACTACCCACCGCCAACTCCCAAACACTTAATATTTACCTCCTCTATAGACCCCCAGGCCCCACCAATACCTTCAACGAAGATATCACCTCTGTTATCTCTGAGAAGCTAAAAAATTCCTCTCAAACCTTAGTGTTAGGAGACTTCAACCTAGGGTACAACGATATCAATGACCTCCAGGTTACTGCCACAGCTAATACCTTGTCAGAACTAGGCTTCACGCAGATTGTGAATATTCCCACACATACCAAAGGGAGAACTCTAGACTGGATTGCCAGTCATAACTGTAACCCCTCTATAACAGCCATTGCCCCCCAAATATGGTCAGACATCACCTTATCTCCTTTACCCTCAACACTAACAGAACCACAGTTCTCACACCCACCCTCACCATACCCACTTTAACCAGAAATAAGAAAAATATCACAGCGGATAATATTCTGCCTCACATCCTACCCAAACTTAATTCTCTACCTGACCATACCGACCCAGGCATCCTAGTGGAGGAATTCAATAACGCTATGTCCACTGCCATTGACAGAATTGCTCTGCTTAAACTTAGAAACAGTAAACCTAAAAAGCATCTAAACTCCTGGTTTGCACCCCATTTAAAAAACTTAAGACTACAGAAGAGAAAATGTGAAACAGCATGGAACCGGAATCCTACCGCTGAAAATAAAACCAACCTAATAAACATCTCCTCGCAATACAAAAAAGATATCATCCTGACCAAACAAGAAACCTATAATAATAGGATCACCCAAGCCAACTCCAGTATGAAGGAGCTATTCTCCATCCTAAAAGAACTGGAAACTCCTATCGCAGCACAGGACGAATCCATCAAAGATAAAACTTGGTGTACTGACATACAACTGGCACTAACCAACAAAGTGGCCAACCTCCAAACTAAAATTGCCCTAAAGAAAGCCTCCTTACCAACCCAACCGCCCGTGGACAAAACCCCCACACCCAAACCTAAAGAATCTACCCAATTCCGCTTCTCCAAGGTCTCAGTAATTGAAGTAGAAAAGACCATTCTGACTCTTAAACCGTCTAATTGCAAAGGTGACCAATGCCCGCACAACTGATAAAAGACGCGGCTAGAGATCTAGCCCCCTTCATCACAAAAAAATTTATTAATGCCTCCTTCACTACGGGTACCATCCCTCGCAACCTAAAAGAATCTTGGGTACTCCCCCTCCTGAAAAAACAAACCTTGGACCCCAACATCCCCACAAATTATAGACCCATCACCACAGTGCCTTTCTTACTAAAAATTTTAGACAAGGTAGCGTACACCCAAATCCAGAACTTCCTTGAGATAAACCATCTCCTTGGAACACGCCAATCCGGTTTCCGTCCGCAACACGGCACAGAAACAGCCCTGATTGACCTAAAGGCCCAAATAGACTCACTCAGAGACAAGGGCAAACTAGCTCTCCTTCTCCTTCTGGACCTCTCAGCCGCCTTTGATTTGGTGGACCACAGAGTCCTATGCAATCACTTGGACTCGGCGGCCCACTTCTCAGGGGAGGCTATAGTCTGGATACAGTCATTCCTTAGTGACAGGACCATGAGGGTGTTCTCCCCCGCAATGGCAGCAGACCCGATTCCTATCACCTGCGGAGTGCCACAGGGATCCTGTGTCTCGCCAACACTCTATAACATCTTCACCAAGCCACTCTTTGACGATCTCGATAATCTGGGTGTCACCTATACCAACTATGCAGACGATACCCAGATTCTCCTACCACTTACTGGGGATTATGTTGAAGACCTGGCTCTGGTGAACAGAGTCTATAGCATTGTTCAAGCATGGATGGCCAACCATGGCCTGTGCTTGAACGATGACAAAACAGAGCTTATCATCCTGGGCACTGCAGCCCACATCTCCAAACTCAACCAAAACTACTCAGCCTTCATCATCGATGGCAACACTATCAAGGTCGCCAGAGAAGTAAAAACCTTAGGTTTCTACCTTGATGCAACACTATCCTTAACCAAACAGGTGAACTCACTGGCCTCATCCACGGCCTATACATGTAAATTAATACGCGCTTGGAAACATTTCTTATCAGATGACAGTTGTCTTATCCTAGCCAGAGCCCTCATCTTATCAAAATTAGATTACTGGAACGCCCTTTACATAGGGACAACCAAACAAATCATCAATAGAATTCAAGTGCTCCAAAATAATGCACTTAGAGCAGCCTTAAGCATCCCTAGAAGAGCACATATCTCAGAAATAAGACGTAAACACAAATGGCTTTCTACTCAAGAAAAAATCAACCTTAAATCTGCCTCCATCATCCACAAATGTTTAAACAACAAAGCCCCCAGCTACCTTTCAGAACGCTTCAATAGGAAAAATCCCTCCAGACCTACAAGGACAGTCAGCCCTAACTGCCTCCTAGTGCCCAGATTTAAATTTACCACTATTGGAGGATCCAGCTTCCCAGTCAAGGCAGCTCAGTTATGGAACGCCCTACCTCTTGCACTTAGATCCGACCAAACGTTCAACAACTTCAGAAAGAATACCATAAAATGGCTCACCGAGAATGCAACATAAATGGCACCCTACCTCTCGCACCTCCACTTGTACTCTACCTGACTTGCTATTTTGTTCGCCATTGATTTGACTGTTTGGTGGCGCTATATCTGCACTTGTACTTGTCTCACCTGTAGAGCCAAAAAACTGTCTACTCTGTAACTTGCGTGTTCTGTAACTTGTAACTTCTGTAACCAAGCTGTAAACTTCCTTGTCTCTTGCGCCCTGCTACCTCAGGGTCCGGTGCGCATAACAAATAAATAAACAAACAAACAAACAAACTAATCTGAAAATCAAGACCCTTGAACTTTTTTCAAAAGTTGTTGTGCTCTTGGGGCCATCTGTGACAGCTATACTATGTACAGTGCCCACTGGGCTTGGCCTGTGCCCTTGTCATGAGTTACCTGAACCCATCCATAGTGGCCTTTGGCCGCATAGCCTAGGCAAAGGTATTTGGCCATGTGTCCACCCACCCCAAGCCACCCAGAATGGCCACTGGACATGCCCAAAGCACATGCTCCTTGCCCTTCTCCGCCGAGGCACCTGGCCATGGCCATGTGTCATTCAAAGCCACCTGGAGAGGCCACTGGCCATGGCCTGTGGCATTGTCCATTGTCCAGCTTGCAATCCCAGCCCCCAAGGTGTCTATATTTGCCACTGGTTTGGCTTTCTTCCATGCCCCAGCCACCACCATGACATAGCCAGTTGTCACTTTGCCCCAGCTCACCCGGAAGCAATCCAAAGGGGCCAATGACCATGCCTTGCAGGAATGGCCATCAGCCATGCTCTGGGCACTCACCAGCCAGCCAAAATGCACTTAAATAGCAGTTTTTTAGAAACCTTTAAATTAGAGTGCAATTGTCTTTTGCAAAACTGGCATAACTTGGTATTTTACAATATACATGTTTATGGGCGCTTAAGGAATGCGACTCACAGACTTGCAGCTCTTTTGCAGTTTTTTTGGTTTGAGTGGATTGTTTCAGTAGTAATGTCCCCAGGCTCTGCCTTACTCCCACAAGAACCGTACTGTCTCCACGCCCCTGGATGAGGTCGCCTTACTTTCACACTGCTCACCGCAGCATCGAAGCAAAATACACTGGGCCTCATTACAAGGTAGGTGGTAAGGGTTTACCAGTACCGGTAAGGGCACCGGTACCGGTAAACCCTTACCGCCTTACTACGAGGTCCCTTTCCGGGACCCGACCTTAACAGCTGGTGTAGACCAGCCGTTAATGTTGGGACCTGCAAAGGGACCTTGGTGATAATTATGGTACCGCAATTTGCGGTACCGTAATTAGCTCCTTCCCCATTCCCATTGAGCCTCCCCATTCCCATTGAGCCCTATGGGGCAAAAATGGGAATGGTGAAGGGCCATGGAGAAAGGGGGAATTACCGCCCCGCCAACCTTGGAATGGTGTGGTAATTTCCCTTTTCTCCATGGTGGTACCGGTATGGTAACGCGGCAACCATGGTGCTAATAGCATAACGTGTAATGAGGCCCACTGTGTTTATGTTCCTTTTTTATACAGCAAGACTCAACGGAGAGCACAACCAACATTATTGCTGAAATAAATCCCTTCTTCGATGTGGCTTATGCCTGCGCCGTAAAAAACCAAGGTTTAACGTTGTCCTTAAAATAAATATTCACTTGCATTTTGCAGTTTTCTGGGAGTAATGTTTTATTTTCTCCACAAATGTATTCCAAATCGACCGTGTGTTAATCAATTGCAGCCATTGGCAGACACATTTACTATTTTAATTGGCCCTCCAGTAGCCCGAGTCTCAGAAGTAATTTCCCATTGGGCACAAAACATTTTAAATTATTGTCCTTTGGAAAAGAGAAAAAGCTGGCCTCGCTGTTAGTAATTGCTTCATTTCAGGCTGCAACTGTTGTGTTCTGCGGAAGTCTGCGGCAGTTTCACGCTGCAGTTGCTTTCCTCTCACACACTTTGTACTTGCTGTTTGTATCGTAAAAATGGCCACATGCCAGGTATATACAGCATGAAGTGCGGCTTAATTAATGCCTCGCTTCACATTGTCATTCACTGCACACATTCACTTTGGAACAATGAAAAGGCAGCCTTTCAGCCTGGAAAACGTAATAAAGATTTGACTTTTGCCTTTTCCAGAAACAAGGCTGTTTTCTCCCCTGCGACTCTTCCCATTATGATTATGAATACAGGCGAGATGTAAGGGAAGCGTAACAGCAATTTGCCATTGTGCGTCCACGGTGTGATGCAGCCCTGAACAAAAGCACGTTGTTTTGATTCCTCTGCAATACTTTGTGCTGCTGCTCTGAAGGCACCCGTGCTTGTTTAGCGCTCCCGCGACAGCATGTCACAAAGTGCCCCATGTCGCCATAGAAGAGAGTCTCCTGATAGCAATACTGTTTACAGCTCCACCGGTGACTTGAAAGCAAGACTGAAGTTGAGTGGCTTACAAGAAAATAATGGAAAAACCAGCTCCATTGGCAGATTACACTAAGTAGCACAATCAAACATCCGCATTGCTTTGAAGTCTTTGAAAGAGTAGACATTTTAAGAAACACATAGAACGCTATGATTTTCCATATTAAGTTTGAGTCATCAGGTGGCACTTGCGCCACCAATCAGCCCAAACTATTGCATTAGAATAAATAGGGAGAAATGGCATATGAGGAGGGGCACACGGCTTGTAGGTGTTGTTTGGTTAGTTACCCACCCATTTCCATGATAATCCCTATGGCCATTCTCACCCAGTCCCTACCACTCCCCACCCAAGACACCTCCTCGTGGGAACTCTTTAAGATTGCATTAAGTTTTTACCATCAAACTTTGCACTCAAAGTGCCTGCCAGTGTGTTTTTCAAAGCAGTTTTCTGAGAGTTAATGACTTAATTGGTGCTGAAAAAACGCTACTGGTGTAATAAAAATGTCTCAGCCAGGTCTGTCTTCAGCCACTCGATTCATAGCACTATGCGTGTCCTTCACTGAAGTCCTGTTAAAACCAAGCAGTGGCAAAGCCAACAGTTTGGGCTTGTGTATAAGTATTAGGCATTTGCCAAGCACTGCTATTAGATGCCCAGTTACCCGAACTATGTTGCACCTGCTACCATCAATGGCTAGTTAATACCAGTATGGCAGCGCCTGGCAAGTGCCTTTCCTGTGCCTACACAAAAGCCCAAACTGTTGGCATTGCCAATGCTTGTTACTTTGGAGATCAGACACGTCCGTTATTGCACATTTTGGGGTGCATTGGGGAGCGCGCAGTAATGCTCCCCCACACAACAGCCGGCCGAAAAGCAAGGTTTCAGTCCCGAAACTCGTAGTTGAGTGGAACAGTAAAACTTGCAGTATCCAGAAATGTTGCGTGTGTTATCACTACCAGCAAATTTGTAATCAGGCCGATGACATTATTTGTGCAATGCACAGAATAAAACAAAGCATGAACTTACAATTGTGCCTAATCTGACTAATTTAGCCACCAGACCAAGTTTGGAAACGTTGTGTAAGGCTTCCAAGTGCTCCATATGTGCTAGAATGAGGACCAGGGCTCAACTATAAGCAACGTTCAGCTGATAGAAGGAACCTTCATATGACCTAATAGTGCCTCGTTTGTCTATTGGAACTTAACTTATTACACACAAATTGAGAAAACTTGTGCAAATATTGTTACCACAGTAAAAAACAAAAACCTCAAGATTGCATGTATGCAAGTGCAGGACTATTGGCCTGGACACAATGGCCCTGCCTGCAGTAACTGGTGTGCAATACCGGTGGCTGCTCCATTGTTCACAGTGTGCAGAGTGTGGCTAGCCTGCATGCCCCAGGCACAGGGAGTCTACCAGCATAAACAAACTATTGTTCCATAAACATGCGCTGTCACATAAAACTTTACAAAGAATCAAATCAGATTGGGTGTTTATCCTTGGTGATTTAATCTGTGATTGATACAGTATTTGCCGGGATTGATACAGTATTTGCAGACACGTGTTTCGACCAATTTAGGTCTTTTTTGAGGCAAAATTACAAATCTGTGTTATGTACATTTTAATATATAACAAATATTGACATTCGTTCATGTCATGGTTGAATGAAAAACAGCACAGTTAAAGGCCGTAGAAATGGCCAACAGTGTTAACACAGACCGCACAACATGAATAGGTCAAAAATAACAATGATGTTTTCAATGATTGTAAACAAATAATACAGAACATAAATGAGAGCAGAAGAAGAGAAGGAAGAATGAGAGAAAAAGGAGGGAGTGAAAAGAGACAAAAATGGTCAAACAGATTGTTGAAACTATGAGTGTTATCAATCGATGATTAACATCAAGATGGACTCATGAGAAGTGAACATATTTCAATCAGATTCTTGTTGATATCAGATCTTATTGGCTTGTGACAAGACATGGATTTGCATATGGTGGTGGATGTAACACCATACATAATCACTGGGGCTAAGTGGAACATATCCCTTAATTGGTGACTTTAAGGTTGACAGACAGTATCTTATTATTGTTTCAACAATATCTTTGACAATTGTTGTCTCTTTTATCTCCCTCCTTATTCTCCCATCCTTCCTTCTCTTCTTCTCCACCCATTTATGTTCTGTATTATTTGTTTATAATCATTGAAAACATCATTATTGTTTTTGCCCTATTCATGTAATGCAGTCTGTGTTAACACTGTTGGCCATTTTTACGGCCTTTAACTGTACTGTTTTTCATTCAACCATGACATGAGCGAATGTCAATATTTGTTATATACTAAAATGTACATAACACAGATTTGTAATTTTGCTCGAAAAACGAAACACGTGTCGGCAAATACTGTATCAATCATGGCAAATACTATATCAATCACAGATTAACGGTAATTCATGGAATCAAGCGCAGAAGTTGCGCACGCAGCTGGCACACAGAGGCAGCGCGTGCCAGCTTGCTACAGCTGCATGCGCCAAAACCCATTTCCATGCACCGCGTATTCATGGATTTCCTCATCTATATCCAGCTGTGGTGCTGCATGACGCAGCACCATCCAGCAGAACCAGTTACACCCCAAACCCCACCCGTTGCACCAAAAACAGCAGCACAAATCCCCCACATGGTGCAAAGGCCAGTGGACAGCATACAGCCCCTCAACAACGAAATTGCGCTAAAAACGCCACTCACCCCGCTCGTACCAGCCCAATCACGTGTAAACTCCTCATGCACTCCTCGGAATACGCGAACCCCACTCGCGCCAGCCCAATCATGTGTGAAAGTCCTTGCGCACCCCTTGGAATATGCGAACCCCGCTCGCGCCAGCCCAACCGCTTGTAAAACTCCTCGTGCACCCCTTGGAATATGCAAACCCTGCTCGCACCAGTCCAATCGCGTGCAAAACTCCTAGCGCACCCCTCGGAATACGTGAATACTGCTTGTGCCAACACAATCTCATGTAAAACTCCCTGCGCACCCCACGGAATACGCGAACACCGCTGGCGCCAGCCAATCGCGTGTAAAACTCCTTGCGCACCCCTCAGAATACACGAACCCTGCTTGCTCCAGCCCAATCACATGTAAAACTCCTTGCGCACCCCTCAGAATACACGAACCCCACTCGCACCAGCAAATCGCGTGTAAAACTTCTCGCACACCCCCTGCAATACACGTACCCCGCCTGCGCCAGGCAAATTGTGTGAAAAAAGTCCCCCCTGTGGTGTGGGCTGCCTGCCGGGCATGGTTAGGGTGGATGGGCTGCCTGCGGGTCATGGTCAGGGGTAATGGGCTGGCTGTGGGGCATGGTCAGAGGTTGTAGGGGTGTTCCCTGTGGTGTGGGCTGCCTGCGGGGCATGGTCAGAGTGGATGGGCTGCCTGCGGGTCATGGTCAGGGGTGATGGGCTGGCTGCGGGGCATGGTCAGGGGTGTAGGGCTGTCCCCTGTGGTGTGGGCTGCCTGTGGGGCATGGTCAGGGTGGATGGGCTGCCTGTGGGTCATGGTCAGGGGTGTAGGGCTATCCCCTGTGGCGTGGGCTGCCTGCGGGGCATGGTCAGGGGCTGTAGGGGTGTCCCCTGTGGTGTGGGCTGCCTACGGGACATGGTCAGGGTGGATGGTCTGCCTGCGGGGCATGGTCAGGGGTTGTAGGAGTGTCCCCTGTGTTGTGGGCTGCCTGCGGGGCATGGTCAGGGTAGATGGGCTGCCTGTGGGTCATGGTCAGGTGTGATGGGCTGGCTGCGGGGCATGGTCAGGAGTGTAGGGCTGTCCCCTGTGGCGTGGGCTGCCTGCGGGGCATGGTCAGAGGTTGTAGGGGTGTCCCCTTGTGGTGTGGGCTGCCTGCGGGGCATGGTCAGGGTGGATGGGCTGCCTGAGGGTCATGGTCAGGGGTGATGGGCTGGCTGCGGGGCATGGTCAGGGGGTTGGGCTGTCCCCTGTGGCGTGGGCTGCCTGTAGGGCATGGTCAGGGATTGTCGGGGTGTCCCCTGTGGTGTGGGCTGCCTGCGGGGCATGGTCAGGGTGGATGGGCTGCCTGCGGGTCATGGTCAGGATGGATGGTCTGCCTGTGGGGCATGGTCAGGGGTTTAGGGTGGACCCCTGTGGTGTGGGCTACATGCCTACTCCGTTCTACATGCCTACTCACTGCTGCAATGTCAAAGTGACCTGGCATGTATGTTCAGGTGTTCCTCCCTTTACTGTTATGAAACGCAGTAGCACAGGTGCATCCTGTGACACATGTACTCTGTATTAGAACACCCTAGAGGGTGTTCCACAAAGTTGATTGGTCAATCTGCGGGCTATACTTACTGGTATAGCCCACAGATTGGTTACAGGCTGCAAATTGGATTGTAATTACTGTGGAGCTGCCTGCACGTGTGTATGTGTACACTTTCACATACATCAAAGCAAGTAGTGTTGAAGCTGCTTGCTTTGCTGTATAAGATGTTTATATACGCCATACGGGTGTATATGTACACGGGTGTATATGTACACTTTCAAATACACATATTAAAGCAGCTTCAATGTTGTGTTGTGCAACATTGCAGCTACTTACTTTGGTGTGTGTGAAAGTGTTTATTTAGACATGTGTTTTTAGCAGCATTTTTGTTGAATAACAAATATGTTGTTATTTCACAAAAATGCTGCTGAGATTTCAGCATTGCGCCCGTTATGTTAAACCGGCACAATCCTGAAGGTTCACTGCCGTGCACTAGGAGTACGGCCAGGGCCACTTAGTAATACTGGTGGAGCCTGGGCGTGGTGATTTCACACACTGAATCATGTTTTTTGGCACATTCACTGCACAAAGTGCAGAATCAGGCCCTGAAGGGTGTTCTAGAAGCTTCATGGACTGGCAGCTCGGACCGTACTGGGCACTATGGTACTTCAGACCTCGTTGAAGGCCCTCGCTTTGCTTGGGACATTAACTATGTCTTCATGGCCCATGATGCCCGGTACAGGCCGAGCTGCACATCGATGCAGCTATATTGGTGATGATGATTTAGTGATGCATGTCTACATGCATATTACGTGTGTCATGGTGTATTTTGATTCACTTGCAGCTGTGGCCATTTGGCTGTACAAACATGCTTATGCTATGTGCCATCTCTTTGTTGACATCTGTCATTTCTGCCTGTGAACTGTGCCTGCCAGTGTTTGTGTGTGATGCAGGTGATATACTACATTCAGTACATGTGTAGGCTTCGCAATTTACACGCATCCATTTCTGCTTTCGGGATGCCCTTGTATATCAATGCCACTGGATGCATGCCGGAGTTTGAGTTGTGTGTGACATGTCTGTTTCATGTGTTGGCTGTCGATGTAGTGATGTCTATGTGTGTGTGTTATGTGCTGCTGACATGCATACTCATGTTTGTTTTGTTTGCATTACAGGTGATGATGCAATGGAGCCAGATGATGGTGATGTCATTCCAGACACATGGTTGCTTTTACATCAACAACCCGGCACAAGTGGGGGTCGTGGGGTGGTAGACCACGAGAACCCATTTGTGTTCCAGACCGTTGTGTCCAGGGCTGGCAATCAGTCAAGCTCTGATGAACGCTCTGAGCACAATGTTGAGTTGGATGGGCATCATGACGATTCGTCGCCGGTGAGTGATCCTGATGTGGACGATCTTCTGTCCGCGACACCTGCAGTGAGGGGCCAGGCAGCAGGCAATGTTGGAATGTCTACCTTTGGTAGTTCTGGGCACACGGTCACACTCCACACCAGTTGCTGATGTGCCTGGGGCATCATGTTGATGGAGGGATGCAGTCCTTCAGCCACGGGCGGTGTCAATCCAGCAAGGACCACAGCTCCTTGGGTCCCACAGGTGTAATGTCTGGCAACGTGGTGGCCGTGTGCCACCGGGAAATACTGAGTGGGAGCATTCCATGTATTCCAGTTCACAGCAACAGGGGGCAGCTATTGAGAAGATTGCTCAAGGCATGGAAAGTGTGGCCCAATTCATTCTACCCCCTAATAGGCAGGTGGAGCTCCAGCTGAAGGCAAAGCAGTCCACATGCCGCTCACTCAGGCTGGGCATGGTGGCCTCAAACAGGGCACGCCGGCCTGAAATGGTGTCTCTGCGTGAAGCAATTGCTGCTCAGGCAGAGGCACACAGGGAGGCCCTGAGGGAAGAACACTGATCCCTCAGATCTACTCTGGGTGTGCTCTTGATGTCCCAGAGGCAGCGGTCAGAAGTGTGGATAGAGCAGCTTGAGAACACCATCTCGGCTGAACTAAGTGCAAGCCAGGAGGTGCTCCGGATGTCATGTGAGGCCATGCAGGCGGAACTCTGAGTTACATGTCCTACCTTGCAAGAGGAAGCACACGTATCACGTGAGGTGCTGCATGCTGACCTACGATGCCATTGCCACACAGGACCAGGCTTACCAGACCCGCATGCTTGCTGCTGTGGAGGGGAAAGCTGTGGATAGGCATGGTCAGGCAACTGTGCCACATCCACCTTCTGATTGTCAGGGTGAGTAGGACGACGACTTATCTTCCACACAGGTCGGGCCGTGCAGGCTTTGAGCCCATGGAGTTTTTTTTTATCTCAACATCATCGCATGTGGGTGTTGAA
The DNA here is from genome assembly GCF_040938575.1 of Ambystoma mexicanum. Lineage (NCBI taxonomy): Eukaryota > Metazoa > Chordata > Amphibia > Caudata > Ambystomatidae > Ambystoma > Ambystoma mexicanum. The sequence continues at coordinate 265,317,283 of NC_090930.1, forward strand.
GTGCACCCTGTACCCCCCCTCCTGGGTGCGGCCCCATCCCCCTTGGTCGTATGTGGCCATTTTTATTTTTTTTAAATTATATTGTTTGTCTATTGTGCATTCATGTGATGGTGTGGTGCTTTGTGGCTTTTGAAAGCATCCACTGTGTGTTCCAGCTGGGCCCGTACAAGCTTGTCTCATGTATGTGTTTGTCGCTTGGGGTCCTAACACATGTGCCACTCCTGCTTCCCCTTTCCATGGGCTTGCAAGGATGGTTCGGAGTGACAGCAAATTACACAGAAGCATGGGACTTTCGTCATATCTGTGGCCATTCTGCAGTCCTACTTTTGTATACACCCCTAGTGGGGATTAAGGATATTTTTTCCACAGAATGTTTGCAATCAATGTTGGTGAGTATATTTTTGAGCTGTGTTTTTTTTTAAGTTGATTGTGATATTTTTTCATTACTTACCTTTTATACATGGTTGATGCACTTCATGCTGTAGACGGTAGCCTGCACCCTTTAGCTGTCAAAGCCACACTGATGGTGGGAGGGGGCCGGGTGGTGACAATGTCAAGTTGGTACGCTTGGGCTACAGTTACTGGTCACTGTCTGACATTGTCAATGTGGGGTACTATGTACATGATGCGTTCTGCTGGTCAATGGATGTTCCTGTGTTAGGTTTACTTTTCAGGTGTCAGGGGATTGGTGTGGTTTAACACACTGGGGGTCCACAAGGGCAATGTTCACATGTGATGTGTACAGGACACTGAGGGTCACTTCATTTCACATGCATGTATTGAGTGCATGTCCCTACTGATACACACACTTACACAATGCACCACCACACATACAACCACCCATCCATGCCCACACGTGCACACGGATTGCCTTCTCTGCATGCTGTGTCCCTGCAGCGTATGATCACTTACAATTTTTGGATCGTCTACATGCGTCACAGGGTAATTATTGTTGCTTGCCTATTTTTATATGATGCTCAACGTGTATCCCCAACGCAATGGACGCTCACTGTGTTGTGTGCTGAGTGGTGTGTTGCAGGGGACACACACAGCACACGGTTTTGGGATTTGCGGATTTGGATTGCCCAATGTGCATGCCAACAGGCATTCTGTCTTTTGTTGATGGTACCGCTGGCGGCATGCATTTGTGTATGACTTTGTATGTGTGGGAGGTTGTTGGTCAGTCATTTCATCTGATTCCATGTCAGGTGTGATTGTCTCAGGCCTGTTTCCATTTATCACGTGGCACTTTGTGACTAATTTCTCATGTGTTGTGCATTTGGTTTGCTCTTTTGCTGTTATGCCATGTCATGGGGTGGCTGACGAGGGTCATGGGCGTTGGGAGGGTTCCATTGCATCATTGATGCAAACTTATTTATATTCTACACCTAATTTTGCTCTAGGCTGGTGTGTTCCTAAGATCACTAATTCCGTCTTGGTGTTCTTCAAACACATCCACCTATCTATGATTTTATAGATTTCAGTTATTTTGGCACTGTCACTATGATGATCACTTTCCGATTAAAAAACCAACTGGATATCGTCGGCGCAGTTCGTGAAGAACACGCTGACGCTCTCCAGAAGATCACAGAGGCATCTCATATACAAGTTGAAAAGCAAAGGAGATAAGCTTGCCCCTTGCGGAAATCCAAATTTGATGTGTGAGAATGTTTCCCCCCAATGTACCCTTGCTTTCCGGTCCACTAGAAAAAGTGTCAACTAAGCTAGAGTGGCTGGAAAGAATCCCGCTATGTTCTCCAATGCTTCTTGCAACAATTGGTGATTCACCAAGTCAAAAGCAGTGCTACGGTCTAACAGCATCAGTATTCCCGCCTTCCCCTTGTCCAAAATTGCAAGCATCAATGTATGCAAATCTAACATTGCAGTTTTGGTTTGTTGCAACCTTATCCAAATGTTTTTGAATAAAATTTGAATTCATAATAGGGCGTAAATTAGTAGGATCTTTAGGGTCCAGGCCTGCCTTCTCAATTAGAGGCGTAATAGTTACTTCTTTAATGCTTTCTGGTACTATGCCCTCCTGGAAGGATGCATTGACAATTCGAGTAAGAACTGGCATGAAAAGTTCTTTATTATCCAAGATGATTTTAGCCAGCAGGATATTTTCCACACATGACGTGGGTTTCATCTTTGCTAATACTGTGGACAGTTCGTCCTCAGAGACGGGGAGAAAACTTAAAATTAGATGATTCACACTGTCAAAACGTTACTTCTAATTGAGATGCTGCCACTACCAGTTTCTCTCTGGATGATATTATGTTGTCTCTAGCCTTCTGAATTTTTGCTAAGAAGGACATCTGCACTATTCACAATCCTCCACTGTTGGAGTAAATGGAGGGGTGATTACCTTTTGTTCATCCATACTCTTAAGGATTTGGAAGATTTTACTGGTGGCATTCGGGGCTGCTGCTATCTCTTCATTTAGACTAGAACTTGGCCTCCTGTCATTGAGGTCCATATGGCGCTGTCCTTTTCTATTATCTTTGCACGTAGGCCTATCATCTCTTGATTGTCTATTGGGCCTCTTTGCTAAACAGTTTTCACTACCTCATACTAACTAATTCTTGCTGGAATTACACACCAGCTTGTCGCAACATCTTGAAAACATTGGTTTAAAGGTGGCAGATTTAGCTGATTCCCATAAGGCAGTTTGTTTATTGAAGAACAGAACTTCTGTTTGGGACATCAACACTACCCTATGTAGCCTCACACTAAAAAAGAATATATAATGGTTTTTGCTCAAGGTTTTTCCCCAAAAATTCCTTGTTCGTATTTGGCTAAACCTTGCACCATGCTGCTGAAAAGATTAATTGTCTGTCTGAAATGTAGCACACTCCCTAGCAGAGAACATACTGGCAGTTGGACTGGGGCTTTGCACAAAGACAGAATTTGTTGCTTATGTCACTCTGCTATTGAACTTCTCACCACATTCTTACCAGCTGTCTGATCTTAACTGGTGCATATCTGAAGGGATACTCCTCAATTTTGACTCATTTGGCATTTTTTCAAACTGAGCAATTCTGGAATAATATTTATTGTGCCAATTCAACAGAAGTGACTGCCTCAGCTTTCTTTATCTGGAAAGAGGCGGTACATTTGTTCAAATAGAATAGGCACAATGTACATGGTTGGAATATATCATAATTTGTTTAATGCTTTTGTATGGATTCTAGATTGTATTTTAGCTTTTAATTTTAGTATATGAATTTGCTGAAACCATTTTTTGACGTGTTTTTTCTTTATTTGTACTTTTAATATATTGTATAGCTATGTAACATGTGCTGAAGGTTTTGATTTTTAACCAATGCACAATAAATAGACACGTTTAAAAAAAACGAATATTGGTTGCTGAAGAATAAGAAGTGGAACAAACTGGAGATGGGAAGACAGATCTTGAAGGACTGACCCCAGGCTGATTGAAGACCAGTTCATTGAGAGGATGACGAGCCTATGTTGGAATTTGGTTGCCAGATAAGCCACCTGGACAGAGGGTTTGCTGCAGGAATGATATCAGGCTGCAAAATCAGAGGATATATTCAAAAGGTAAAATAAACTTCTTTCAGTCCCAAGATTGTCCAGGCTAAAATCTAAAAGATAAAGACAAGGCAACTGCGGGGAATGCAATTCGAAAACAGGAGCACAGATGTTAATATTTCAATACATTCAGAAAAAGGTCTGGGAACCCTTCTACCAAGAATTAAAATTGCCAAATAACCTGTTCTATGGAAATGTGCCTGCTCTGGAGGGTCTACAACCACGTTTTAGATCACTGCACCTTTCACAGAGGAGAAATATCCATTTGCATATCAGTCTGGTCCCACCTACCTAGGCAGTCAAGCACCGAAAAGCTAGGCAAATTTCCTCTGAACAACAGTACCAACAGCAACCGCAGACACGTGTTTCAGCCAAGTTGGGCCTTATCAATGAGGTTAAGTTGAGCTTCCCAAAGGACAGTAAGCAAGGAGTCCACATCTGGATTACCCTGGAAAACATAGGGTGAAACCCAATGTTCCTAAAAATTCATAAAAGGTATAGGAGCCCACCCACCAAGAATTAACACAGCCAAATAAACTGTTCTATTGGAAGGTACCCACTCTGGTCCCACCCACTTAGGCAGTACAGCAGCGAAAAGCTAGGCAAATCTACTCTGAACAAGAGTACCAACAGCAACCCCAGATATGTGTTTGGACCTAGTTGGGCCTCATCAGTGAGTTGAAGCTTTGCCTCCACAAGCACTAACCTGAAACATGGTTGTAGACCAGTGCTGGAGGATTTGGGGACCACCTTTAATTTCTTGATTTATTATTTTAAACAAAACCAAATATTTAGATTACAAACAGCCTGTTTCTCTTCCCATATTTTAGGGTGGGATTGTTGTGTTGGGGGATTTGGATCAGGAATAGTTCTCCATCAAACACATCACTAGAAAAGTAAATATATCCCATGAATAGAAATGTCATCACAGAACTCATCAGTAGCAAGTGTGCCAATCCGAAATAATGGCACAAACAGAAATTACTCTGGTCCGCTTCTAGGAGCAAGAACAGCACAACTAAAACAGCCTACCAAACTCTTAATTTTCCAAAGCTGCTAATGAAAGCAAAGACCATCTATAATCTGCCTGAACCCATCATTCTGCAGGTGAACCTTACTTGGAGCAGATAATCCCCACAAGGGCACTTTGAGAGGCTAACCACAAAGTCTTCTGCATTCATGTACCTGGTGGTTGCTAAAATACCCACTGTCTATGCGCTGTTTACACTCCATGATCGATACTTCAGAAATGGGACCAGCTCCCACTTCACCAATGAAGTATTTCCTGGCGGGACACCTGAATCTTGAGGTAGCCCTGCATTTGTGCTGAGGGTGGTCGTGAATCTCCCTGGGCCACTCTGCTTAAAACGCTGCTATCAGAAACCCCATACACCCTTCAACTTCCAGTTATACCATAGATAACACTAACCATATATGTTCCACAACTCGCTTCAAAAAATCTAGAGCCTGGGGACAGCAGCTTCCAATGCCTAGCTCCAAAACATTGGAACTACCTTCCACCCAGCATTAAAAAAGAGGAATCCCTCCTGGGCTTCAAAAGGTCACTCAAAATTTGGCTACCTCATCTCCTGTAAATACTCTGTGCCGCTTCTATTTTTCATTGTATGTAAACACGTTGCTATGACTATTCTGACTGTAATTTTACTGCAAATGTTCTGCACTGAATTATATACCAACAAACTGTCTGTAACCTCGCTGTGATACCCAAGGGTCTGGGTGTGTAACAAATGTAATAAATAAATAAATAAAATTGGGAAATGATACATGCCACCATCTACAACCCGGGAACTTTCAAACGAATTTAATGTAATACAATTTGTAAAGCACAAAACCCACGGCCTCGAGGCATATGGGTGCTAGCAAAACCAGTAAGGAGGGGAAAGATAAAACCCCAACAGAGAGACATGGGTACATGTGTCACCGTATCATTTTAGGAGCATAATGATGCAAATACCTGAAATGAGATTTGTAAACATTTAAACTATACATCTGTGTGGAGACATTCCTTTATTCAAATTGTTAACTGTGCTATTGTTTTTTCGGTGGTCAGTCATAATGTAGAATGCAATAATGTAGAAAGTCAAAATGTCGAATTTTTTTTTAGAAAACAATAATGTCGAAAAACAATAATGTCGAATTTTTTCTACATTTTTTAGAATGTTTTCAAAATAAATAAATAAATATATGTATATAATTAAAATGTGTTGAGTATGAGGGGTGAGAGGGTGGTGGGTAGGTGGGGGTGTGGCCGGGGGGGTGTTGGGTGAGGGGGGTTGGGGAGACCCCCCCTAGTAAATTATACTCTTCTTGTTTATTTATTTATTGATAGTGCTAATTGACTTTTTTTTATATTTTTTTTTCTAAAAATGGACTCTTTTCATTATATGTATAGATTTTCGACATTATTGTTTTCTACATTTTTCTTTCGACATTTTTGTAAGTCGACTTTTTTTTTTTTCTACATTATGACTATAAACCGTTTTTTCTTGTAACTCTGCTACCCTCCTGAGAGCCTGGCCTTGATTGTTTGAACACCTATGCCCACAGCTGAGACAGAGAAAATATATTCTTGCTATATCAGAAACAGACTTTCATGCTCACCTTTAGAGTGGCAAGAGCCAGTAACAAGGTGTGTTGTGTCACTCCTTGTTACGCTAACCTGGTCTCTGCAGAGACATTGGGGAATGGTTACAGCCCTCCCTGAACTTGAATCACCCAATTCAGGCCTCTCCCTCAGTAGAAAAGCTGCGAGTGGTGGTACGTGGTGATACTGCTCCTGCGCGGAGATGAGAGTATGTGAGTGTGCCAATTTGTGATTGTGATTGGGATTGTTGTACCTCTCAAACCCTTCATCCCAAAGTAGGGTTTCTGCGAGCATACGCTGGCCCATAAAGCTCACCTGTGAATTATTGAAGATAAGCTCTCCGTCCTGCTTCTTCTGGCAGGGGCGCGTCAAATGGGATCTAGTTCCTTCACTGATCCCTGATAAGGATTAGTCCAGTCCAGCTGCAACTATGCTTCTCCTTATGATTGGTCTTTCTTGAGCTCTTGTGAAGCTGTTCGTTCTGTTTAATGTCTTTATATGATGCTCCTATTTATGCCTGCAATAATGTCTCACTTCTGTTTTCTTCCCTTAGATGGAAATGCGGCTTCAATGCAGCTGTGAGACGCGAGACGCGGCCGGATGGAAGATGGATGCTACCACAATGTTCGACAGCAGGTAAGAGATGGTTTAAGGAAAAGCACGAAGTATGGCGAAGCGCAACCTTAAACTGACTGTCGATATCTAACCTTGTCTTCTGTTTTTCCTTGCTGGTGCTGCTGTCGGCGATGGAGCATGTCATGCTGCGGAAAGTGTAAAGATGAATACTTGGTTGGTTTGTCGAAGTGATATACAGGTAAGAACAGCTTCCCCCAGTTGGTAAGTATGCTGGCAGGAAGCAGGATGTCCAGGAAGCAGGATCTTCAAAGGTCAAGTCTGACCTCAGGCGACCGTGAGCGTTACCCTGCTTGCAAGTGCAGAATAACACGAAGCGTCTGTCTTGAGGATCGGAGAAGCTTAGATAGCTGAAATCATGGGCACGCCCGTTAAGGCCGGCTTACCAGCCACATCCTGCCACTCCTAGAGAGTGAGCATGTGCAAAGGCAATCCATTAGCAGCCACACCCAAGAATGCACTTGGGGCTGCTTAATGGATGGAATGTTCAAGGTTAATGCATCCTGCTCAATGGATGGCATGTTCAAAGTTAATGCACCTGAAGTGCTATGTCCATAATAAAAGCTTTTTGGTGTTAAATGGATGTTCGTGTTTACTTTTGTTCATGAGCCTGGCGCCAAAGGCGCCCGGACTGTGTCCACCCAGGTCTCCTGTGCATGCGACACCTGCATGCCTGTGCCCCTCACTTCATGACCAAGACACTCTTGTGGTAGATGTTCTTTAAAGGAAGAAGCAAAAATGGCAAACCTGCAGTATCTCAGGTCACCCTCCACTGACTTCAGTGGTTTGATGGGGATTTTGTTAATCATTCTGTGTTACTTGTAAGGCTCACATCTCAGTCAAAATCCTCCTCTCTATATACTGCTCTTCCATTCCTTTATCTTTTATTTTATTTACAACAGAAACATTTTAGGATGATAATAATAATCTTGCGATATATATTTTATTTTATGTATTTATTGTATATCTATAATCGGCCTATACATAATGTGTTTCAAGGCGCAACAAGACAAGAGGGTGGGGGAACAGGGAGGCAAAAACAATCATGATCCACCTAGGCCTAGGCCTTGTGACATTCGAATCGTGCAAGTGCAGTAAGAGAAGTCCGAGTCAGGGCAGAAGGGCCTGTGAGAAGGTAAGTTCCATGGGAGGCCAGGTCGGCCAGAGCCAGGGAAAAGCAGAGAGTGAAGGGGAAGGAAGGTCCATGAGCTAAGTGCGAGGTAAAGGGCTGGAAGAGTTACAAGGGTGCAGGCCCAGCCAGGTTAGTGTGGTGGGAGAGGCCCAGAAGGGCAAGTACAGGTTGGGGGTAAGGAGGTCTGTGGAGACCAAGTGCAGGGGTAGACTGGTTTAGGGGCACCTTGTACACTGTAGACTCTGAAGGAACCAGGTAGCCTGCCAGAAAGCAGACAGGGGCATTAGCAGGGGAGGGGGCGAGGGAAGGAGGAAGATAAAAGGTAAGCCTTGAGATGCTTCCGGAACTTGAGGAGATCCGGCTCAAGTCTGAGAGAGGCAGTGAGACCATTCCAGAGGGAGGCACCTGTGGAGGAGAGAGATATACCCCCACTCTCTGCTTGGAAAAGCATCTGATCTGTAGAGAGTTAGAGCCAGATGACTGAGGTATTCAGGGAGTGAGAGATGGATGTAGAAGGGTTCCAGGCCCCTGGAAAGTCTTGTAGACGATGCAGTGGGTCTTGTACTTGATCCTCCAGCAACAGGGATCCAGTGGAGGGATGTTAGGGCTGTAGACATGTGTCTCTTGATGCCAAGGATATCGTGCTGCATGCTGTATTCCTCAAGCCTCTGTGGGATATATTGACCCACTCAACAGCATTGCCCCACATCACTAAACTGCATTTGTGCAGAAACAACCACAAGAGGGTTGCGCTGGCTCCTGTGAGCGCCATGGCTGAAAACTGCCTTTTGCAACAACAACAAAAATGGCTGCACCATCCTGCCAAGTACACATCGGGCAGGATGGAACGAGGGGGCACATTAAAGGAGATTGCCAGTGAGTTCCCACATAAACAGAAGGAAGAAAGTGGAAAAAGCAGCGTTGCTTTGCTGCAAAAGCCAAAATATCCATTGAAAAGAAACCCTTTTTCACCTTATAAAAAAATGTGGTTTTGACGCTAATTCCCTCTGTTCCTTCAAGCCAATGTGATTAATAAGCCCTACCAAGCCCTGTGTGTTTCACTGTGCCTCAGCAAAACCAGGCATGATTCTGAATTGACAAGCCCAGTCAAACCAACAAAAAAAAAAGAAAATCAACCAGGAACATTACTATGGCAAAGTATTGGGGATAAATAGAAAAGTATCAATGTTGCAAACATAAATGTGTGTACATACATCCCTTGGGAGAATGCGTATCTGTGTATAAATTTAGTGAATTTTGGTCCAAATCTTTCATGCTCAAAATTACCAAAATGTGTCAGAAAGGCAAAACAAGGTTCCACAGACTGGAGGATTGGACGGATATGTGCTGCACAAAATATGTAACCTGTGTATATAATTTGCCAAGAGATTGCAATGGTGTAAATGTATGTTTTTGGCAAAATCAGATTTTAAGTAAAGTAAATGTGGGAGTTTTTGGACATTGTAAAACTCACCTCATAAATCTGACATCATTCCATTGGAAATAAAACAATTTGAGAGCAAGGCAGAGATTAGCACCCCTGTCCAATCCAAGTAGTTTAGGGGCGTGCTTAGTTAACCCTGCCCAGCCTATATTTTGATGATGTCACCAGGCATTATAAATAAGGGTCCCTGACAAGACTCTAGGTACACACTCTTCCTGATTTTCCTGCGCTGGCGTCCTGTTCATGTTTCATCTATCTAGACTCCAGATCCCAAATACAAGGCCCATGCATTCCTGACCCTACTCCAGGGCCCACTGCAAAACCCAAGCATTGCTGATCCTTATCCAGCAAGGCCTCAATTTTGAAATCCCACTAAAATTCTGAAATAACCTAGGGAAAAGCTATGGTGTTTTGGGAAGCACCCTGATCTCACTAACTGCATGCATACTGCCATCTAGCTGATCTGTAGTATCCAGTGACCAGAATTGCCAGTCCAGAAGTGCTACCCGGTAACCAGAACTGCCCAGCTGTTTGCCAGGCGATCTGGCATGTAGTGACCAGAACCATTCACTGTCCAAACCCAAAAACTAAAAGTGGACTGTGAGTATCAATTACCACCCCATCTGAACCCATAGCCTTTCTCGTCTTTTTCCTCATCCCACTCTCTAAGTCACCCTATCTTTATCCTGATACCTTGTTCAAACTGTCACAATCATTCTTTCTATCCTGCCCTTGATTCAGTGTTAGCACCACCTTTCCCTTCATTTCTGTTTTGCATAGATCCTAAGTCATCAGCGATATTGCGTTTAAACAAATTAATTTTCCCTTAAGAAAAGGGGTACACTGCATGAAGGGTTACAACTGCAGCGTAACTTTTGAGGTTCATGGGTGACGTTCCTCTTTTCTTTTTTGCCTTTCAATTTTAAACCGATTCCTCTCTTTTTACTGCTCTATTTTCCTAAAAAACGAACCTCACTCTATCTTGCATAACTCACTCAATTCAGCTAGAGACTTACTTTCACTTCCATAGTGCACCTGTGATCTATAGCTACACCACGACCAAAAAACTGCACTTCAAAACATTGTATTTCACCTGTTTTTATTAAAGAAACATTTGGGTAATTTCAGGCGGGAATCGCAAAATTTGCAAAGTTTCCAACATGTCATTTTGCTACAATCTGTTTTAGCCATGCCACTCATTTTTGAACTGTATGCTTTTGGTACACCATGCTTTCTGATTGTTAGTGTAGTTGCATTGTGGCTCTAGTGAGGAATTATATTTGCTTCAAGGTTTTTCACACACATTCATTATTTATTTGTCCATTTCTGAGTGTCATTTTACAACAATGCAAGGGGTTTAAAATCCATTTTTCTCTCTTATTTGCGGAGGGAAGGTCAGATTTGAATTCTGTTACCTACTTGTCATTCCTGAGTACCTGCTGCTTCTGTTTAACCACTCAGAATAATTATTTGTGGGTTGAGGGACCTTTGCAGGCGGAAAATCTATCTTACCTAAACCAAAAGTGCTCCAATTCTGTTGTGCTATGCATATGTTCCCCAAGTGAGTTAAACCCAGTCCACTGCTCACCATTTAATTGTTATTATCACACCATTGGTGATTGCTGCCCCATATTAAAAAGTGTATGATTTCTTTTCAATTTTCAAATAAATAAATAAATATTATATTTTACCAACCAGCCTGGTTCAAGGTCCATTGTGACCCGGGGCATTTGAAAAGGGGGTGTGATATGAGTGGTGTACCATCTCAATATTGAATCTAATATTAAAAAAAAAAAACTTTTCAGTTGTGCGCTACATACTAGGCCGAGACCAGGGTGTGCCGCATGATTGAAATCCTTAACACCTCTAAGCACTGTATTGATCACTATCACTGTTATTACCCACTCATGGCACTCAATTTATCTCGGGAGAACAAAGGGATGATTAGGGGCGACCAGGATATCAAACCCATGACCCATGGCATTTTCTTGTTCCCAACGTAAATTGTGCTACAGCTATCTGGGGCTCTTGTGCTTTTGTCACTGCCAACTTCTGATAGTCCAACTGCCCCCACCCCCAACACACACACATCACTTTTGGTTACTGGACTTGCTCAAGCTCTTTGGCTGACCCACTAGCGACCCTCTTTCTGAGGTTTTCTTCCTTTTCTGGCCCATGTTGTTGTATCTTTGTTCCTGTCCAGTATACCTGTCCCTTTACCTGCCTGCTCAATAACACTGTTGGCTCGGTATGCTTTTCGACACATATGCTTGCTTCATTCTTTGCCAGCTTTTGGTGAGGTTCTTTCACATCACAGCAGCCTCTCCTTTGGGCAGTTGCTACCTCTACCTACAGTTCAGCTACATTTATAGCCAACCTGTTTCGACACATGCAGTTACAAATGGCGCTCCTCCCTTCTTTTCGCCTACCAACATTTCTCTTTAAACCTGGAATTCGCAAGCTTCTTCACAGCACATGTGACAGGTTCATACTTGACTTTAACTTAATGACCATCATCCTTGATGCAGTGATCAATCCTGAACCATGTACCTAATCCACTGCTGCTGCATGGGTTCATTGCAAGTGGCTTGTTTAATGTTCCAGTATTCCATATTTGGCCACATAATATGCAAATTATGCTAATTTACATTCACTATATTCAAATGCATTTTGCCTGAATTGGCCTTCTAAGACTAGACTTGGAGACACCTGGTGGAGCGAGGTGTCAAAGTTCATGTTATAGTCATACAGTAGACAGCAGATGAATGCGACCACTTCCCTTTAGGGCATGTTGCAATCTGCTAAACAAGGGAGACTAGAGATGTTTTTTCCAGAATATACAACATTCGCTAGTTACATCCACGTGGAATACCCATCTGCCCCCTGCTCTTACAGTTAAGCTATGTGATTAAGGGACTGCGCAGTCAATTTATTTATGCTGTATGTTTGTTAATAAGTCTAAGCATCTCAGATGTATGAGGTTTCCTATTTATAAATGTGGTAACTCTGTACCAAAAATTCATAATCCAGGGACAGACAAAGCAGGATTGATATCTGTTTCTGTAATTGCCCCAGTTATGGTCACACTCCTAATAGTAAGGGGTACACAGTACAGGGGTCCGACCTTTCACCCGGATTCTCATGTTTCACTCCATGCAGTGATAAAGCGTGCAGTCCGGGGAACCTGGGGGAATTCCACCGTGAACATGTCAGCCATCAGTGCGCCATAGTCACACACCATAGTCACACAGTGCAACAGATTGTGCCCGCTTTTTCTAGGGAGATATGATATTTAATTTGTATCACGCTCATACACAACAAGGGAGGACAAAACAACGATCTTACTAGGCCCAGTGACATTGAGAACATGCAAGTGCAGGGAATAGTAAAGGGGGAAAGTGCAAGGGAGAGGGGCGAAGTGGGAAGTGCTGAGCAAGGGATAAAAAAAAAAACTGGTAGTGCAGCCAGCAGGTGGCACGTGCAAGCTTTGAAACACAGACAAGGGATGTCTGATAAGTGCAGCTAAGGGGACTGTAGGGTTACAGATACAGACCCAAGTGCCAGGATTTCCAGGAAGCAGTGCGGTTGTGTGGCTTGGTGGGCAGGGACCTGGGCACGAAATCAGAGGGTAGCCAGGTGCACAGTGCTGAAGCAGCCAGATCAGCAGGGGAGAAGAAGAGCGAAGGCAGAAGCAAAGAGGAAGGTCTTGAGGTGCTTCTGGAACTGGAAATGGTCCTCCTCAAGTTTCAGAGTGGCAGGGAGGCTGTTCCAGAGCGAGACCCCGGCCAAGGAAAGAGACCTACCCCCAACTCGTTGCTTCGAGAAGTGACTGACCCTGAGGGAGTTGGAAGTGGAGGAGCGGAGAGCTCGAGTGGGAAGGTATTTAAGGAGGGAGATTTGAAGGTATGTTGGACCCAGGCCCCAGAAAGCCTTGTGGACAATGCAAAGGGTTTTGAATTTAATCTGTGCAGCCACTGGGAGCCAATGGAGAGATTTCAGGGCTGGAGAGATATGATTCCAGGACTTGAGGCCAAGGGCAAGGACAAGTATTGCAGTCCTGTTCTGGATGAGTTGCAGAGGGAGAAGAGTAGACAGAGGCAGAATTAGAAAGAGGCTGTTCCAGTAGTCCAGCTTAGAGGGAACCAGAGCACTAGAGACAGTAAGCTGTGGGGGGAAGGAGAGGAAAGAAAGAATACATCTGAGGAGGTGCAGCTGTTAGTTTGACATTTTAGAGACTTCAGAAATGTGAGGAGAAAAATAGAGTGCAGAGTCAAAGATGACCCTGAGGTTCTTAGCCTCACAGGTGGGGGCAGGAAGAAGGGCAAGCGAGGCTGGCCAGAGAGTGATAGGAAAGGAGGGTGCAGGTGTGCCGATGAGTAGAATCTCTGTCTTAGTGGCATTGAGGCAGGGATCATTGGTGGCACACCACCCCTGGGTGGCAGACAGACAATCAGAGATGAGAGAAGGAGAAGAGGTGGCAGAGGGAAGACTGAAAATGAGCTGAGTGTCATCTGCATATCACTGAAAGTTAGAACAGAGAGCGGCAATGCAATGGACAAGGGGTGCCAGGTATTGGTTGAAAAGCCAGGGAGGAAAGGTAAGACCCCTGGGGAACACCACAGGTAGAGAGTGAGATAGAGGAAAGGAAGGACTCAAGTTGGACCTGGGAGGGTCAGTCGGAGAGGAAAGAGTTCAGCCAGGCCAGGACCTGATTGGTGATACCCAGATTATCACAGAGATGATTGAGCAGGATGGCATGGTTGACAGTGTCAAAGGCAGAGGAGAGATCAAGAAGGATGATGAGAGAAGGGTTGTTAGAGCCAAGGTTGTAGATGTTCAGGAGAGCAGTTTCCATGGTTCTTGCAGCTCTAAAGCCAGACTGATGGTCATGGAGACAACCAGCAGAATCGGTATGAAGATTAAGCTGGGAGATGGCCATCTTAAGAGGGTGCACAAGAGAGTGCTTCAGAGTGGAGGGGAAGGCTCCAGAGGCGAAGGAGAGGTTGCAGAAGTCGGCCAGAGCAAGAGCAAGGGTGTAAATGTGGTCTTTGATGGTTTTTGACGAACCAGGAAGAACGTGTTTTGATGCGACTTTCATAGATCTGACTTGTCTAGAAACCTCGTAGGAGAGAACAGAGGAAAGGAAGAGAAAAATGGAGGCGGGCAGCGGCAGGAGGGCCAGAGTTAGCAGATAGAGAATGGCGAAGGGGCGAAGAGGGACAGGATGTCCTGTTTCTTTTAATGAAATGAGAGGCCAGGGCAGGGCAAAGGGCCTGGGAGGTGACAGGAGAGGTAGAGACTGCAGACAAGGCATTCGAAAGAGGAGTAGATCTGCATAGGATGACAGAGGCAGGAATCCACTCAGGGAAGAACAGGGCTACTCCCCCTCCAGACTGCGTGGATCTGGGAGCAGAGAGGATCTTGTAACCTTCAGGGAGGAGAGTGTTGAATCTCGTGACAGAGCTGGCCATGAACCATGTCTCGGTGAGACTAAGGACATCAAGATTAAGTTCTTCAAGAAGGCGGCAGTTGTCAGAGGAGTGTGTGACGGCAGAGCAAGAGTTGAGAATGCCAATATGGAGAAGGTTGCCATCCTTGAAGGACATCCGGGGAGGGGTACAGATCAGAGGTACGCCCTACAAGGAACCCGAGGGGGCAGAAGAGGAAGAAGGAGAGGGTAAGGTAGCCAAGGAAGGCAGAGAAGGGACAGCAGGAGATGAAAGGAAATTGATGAGGTTCGGGAAGCATCTGTCAAAGTTTAGGAGGTTGGCCTGAGGGCCTTGAAACAAGATGGTACCATTCAGGTAGACATTAATGATGACCTTAGAGTAGTCAAAGGGGGCCAAGAGGACCTCCCAACGGGTACCACTATTAATGGAGAAGAGGAGAAGGGAGAGAGCACAGAGACCATTTGATGAATCCATAGATCTGGCAAGGCAACGCCAAAGAAGATATCAGTGAGAGTCTGCTGGTGGAAGCGCTAGTATAAGTGTCCAAAAAAGGGAGACCAGGGTGAGAGGCCAAGAGATCCTTTTTGAACTTCTTCCTGCCAGACTTAGTGAGAAGGGAGGGATAGTTTATGGCGAAACAGTTATAGAAGATAGAAGAAACAGAGAGTGCCATGGGTGAAGTAGAGTGAGGGAGGAAGCAGGGGAGGAGGAACAGGCTAGGAACAGCGGGATAATGAAGCACAATGCAGTTACTGGGCCAGCCAGGCTAAGAGAGAAGCACACAGTACAACTGTAAAGGCAGAGCTGAATCCAAATTTACAGCATAAATTAAAACTGGCTAAATTTTTGTCTGCAGCAGAAGTTAAAACAGGCGAAATTCAAGTTTGCAGCAGTAGGTGTAAGTTACAGTGCATCGCAGGCAAAGTGGTGAGAAATCAGGTGGGATGGAGAGAAGGAGGGGCAGTCATAAGGGAAGGAGAGTGTTAGGTAAGAGCAGGTTAACCATAGTTGTGTAGGGGGAGACACAGTAGTTCTGGCTCACTGCAAGTTGTTGGAGCGGCATGCTCAGAGCATCCAAAAGGGAGAAGAAGTCCTCATTGCGAACCAGTAGCAGACAGGGAGCAGATAGAGGCCTCTGTTCTGGGCCTTGGATGTATGGCCCAGCTCTGGCCTTCCAGTTGCTGCAATTGGCTTACAAGGGCCAAGGCAACCATGGAAGAGGGGGTAGAGGCTGGCCCAAAATGCAGGAAACCGAAATTCTGTATCAGCCTGGTACCGCCACCTTGGTGGACCCAGAGAATAATGAAGCACCGCTAGACTGTCAGTAACAGATGGAACCCAGAAGTGGGTTTTGCGCTGAGCGCAACGTTGTTCGTATAAAAATCATACAACAGGCACAGTCTCAAATGAAAAGTAATTTCTGTGCAAAAATCAGTGGCAGCGCACCGACATGATAATGTGCCCCCAAATAGGCTTCATCCTTACCCAAGCACAGAGTGGGCAGCAGATGTATCTTTGCCAGCTGCCTGGTGTAAGTAAAGCAAGCAGTCCAGATGAACTGCAGAATACTGATCACTCTACACTGGCTCTGGGACACGCCACATGGTGCGGGAAGTCGACATAGAATCTCTGTTTCAAAATTTCCGTGAAGGATGTGTGCACCGGCGTACTGGCGCAGGGAATAATTCCGAATGGGGCATATGCAAGGAAAGGCACTGACTGCGACGAATGTGTTTTTGTTCTGTGTGTGTTAACTACACCCGTGGCATCATTTATAATTCGGCTGTTAGTGTAAATTGAGCAACCTGTCAGTAGATTTGCGGGATTGCGTGAAATGTACGCTACTGGGTTTCATGGAGAGATTGCCACACTTCTTGTAAAACAGTAACTAAAACTGTGAATGTTGAACATTGTGAAGTGATTTGAGGTCCTAGCCACACAGTAAATTGCCCCTTTCCATGCATTGTCATCTTCCAGGTGTTATGGAAATATTTAGACAGTCAATACTGTTTCCAGTCAAGGGAAATTCTTGAAGCTGGTGCTCAAGCATTACAACTGTAGCTGCATGAAAGCACCATTTGGCGCTGCAAGAATCAAGCAGCAGATGGGACACCGCAGCATTCTCACTCCAGGGAATACGCTTTAGTTTCTTCTTTAGATCTTTTGGAGCAGAAAATTGGATTTTATCTTCCAGGATTTGAAGTCCCTCTGAAATACATTTCATTTAAATTTAGATCACAAGTTTCTTTTTGAATGTTCTTGCCCTGAACAGTCATAGTTTTGGTAGTTTGCAGACGTGTGTCATATAAGCGCTCATCACTTAACACAGTGTTCAGGATGTTATATCGAAATTTGCTCCATCGCAGCGTTGCGGGGGTAGCGTGGGGAAGCAAAGGCTTATTAATAGAGATGGTCCTTATTCCATGGGGCAGGGCTGGGTACTTGACACTTGCAGACGGAAAGGGGTTAGGTCTTGGAGCACAGCCTAATGGCGCATTACTTCATGAGTGTATTATTGTTCCTGATATTATTTTCCTGGAGCTGTCTTTGGGCAGACAGAAATGAACTAGCCTTAGGAGAATGGCAAGCAAGATGAGCAGCAATGAAGATGCCCTGAGTCTAGAATCGTTATCAAGTAAAGGTAGGTCTGTGCTGTACAGAATATGGGAGAGATGTATCTTTAAAGCTTCCCACCTCAGGTTAGGGGCAAGGATTTTTTCCAAGGGGTGGCCTGCTTGTGAAACGCCAGTGATAAGTGCTTGCAAGAAGGGTCAGGAATATTTTTTAGTTTAGACTAAAGTTCAATCCTTTTTTTCCGGGTAAGATAGTCACTGGATTTGAAATACTTTAATTGCTTACTAACAGTGTTTATTTTAAGTTCTCCTGATCCTCTTTGCTGTGCTACTGGCTTGAGGTGTGATCCATGTATGAAAAGGGGACAACACTAAATGACGTTTCAATTTTACTTACAATATTATCCACCCCTCCGGCTTCAGTGTCGGGTTGGTACACATCGACCTGCACAAACAGAACCCCTAGACAGGTTTGAACTCCAAGCTTCACTAAAGTCTGCAGTTGGGTAACCCTTAGGTGGTTAAAATACCAAAGATAGGCCATAGGGATGGAAATCAGTATGGCCAAGGAGCCTACTCTGCATTGCATTGGCTAATTTGAAAGGAATCTTGGTCTCGTCCACAAGTGTCCCATACTGAACCCTCGGAAGAGATAAAACTCAGACTGAGCAAGACATTAATGAGATTTTGCTAGAGCTCACACCTCGTTACCACCAAATGTAAGGTTTGGGGACTAGGGCTGGATAAAGGAAGAAGCTGAACCTGCCTGCTCAGCAAACTCATTGGGCCTCATTACGAGTCAGCCGGTCCGGAAAGAACGGTGGTGGTAAAACCGCCACCACCATTCTTTCCAGACCAGCTGATTCCGAGTCCTGCAGGCGGGCGGTGTCACTCCCACCAGGTCTGACCTGGTGGGTTTAACACCACCCACCTGCAGGCAGACATGGAAACATGGTGT
Source organism: Ambystoma mexicanum (assembly GCF_040938575.1). Lineage (NCBI taxonomy): Eukaryota > Metazoa > Chordata > Amphibia > Caudata > Ambystomatidae > Ambystoma > Ambystoma mexicanum. The sequence goes on from NC_090930.1 coordinate 265,335,630, forward strand.
TTCCATAGTCCCCAGCCCCATGGAGTCCTATGGGGCTCCATGGGAATGGGGACTTACACAATTCTGCCTCTGGAATTCCCGGTCACCGGGGTCGTAATGCCCCAGTGATTCCGGGAATCATGGAGGTGGAATGGCAATACGAGTCCGGCGGTAACCTGTCAGTTTTACCGGCTCGGTTACCGCCAGACTCATAATGAGGACCATTGTCTTCTGCCTGAGCGCTAGTACCACCACACTCCTTCGGGCTCGAACCTCAGACCAGACAAAGGAGGTGTGAGCAGGATCAGTAAGAAAGGGACTGACACAAAAAGTTCAATGCTAAGCAAAACTTTGCCCTCCAGAGGTGAGGTTCACAAAACGTAACCCATAAAAAAGTTGCAGTTTTGCATTTCGTGGTCTTTTAACAATAGTGCAGTACTGTGAGATGAGGTCTATGTGTCAGTATGTGCATCCATTGGCATAAGTCAGATGTTGTTGAAAAAGCCGTGTTTTGAGCAATATGCGAAATGGGAGAGTTGCCGGGGCATTCTGAGACAATACAATTGCATAGTAGGATAGAAGAGTGAAAAAAACAAAGAATGAGAATTAAAAGCAGCATATTACTTTCAACCAATAATCTCATTTCTACATCCAATCTTGCTGTGAGATGAACCCTGCAGTGGATTAATAGCTGTGGGGTCTTGAAAACAGCAAGGAAACAAAGTCTGTTCAGCAAATATTTGTCTCTGTAAACATAAGGTGATGCCAACTAAGAGGTGGAGTACAGGGGAAGGGGGAATAAGGAAGCTGTGACTCCTGATTGGAAATGACTTTGGTGTTGTTCTTCATGGGGAGAATAGACACAATCTTGAGTAGGGGTACACCCTGAAAGGGACATAAGGTCCTTGGTGGAAATGAAATAAAATAAATCAAAGAGCCTTCTCAGTATGGCATCACCCCTGATCACAAATGCAAAAATCTCACTTCTTCTAACTTTGAATAGTGGCAAGGGTGGTAGACCTTCTGAATGGTAACCATAAAAAGGGCTTCAGCTATGCACGGTATAATAAGCTTTAATACTAGATGCATAGCAATCATTGATTCAACTAGACCCACAAGCTGTGACAAGCATAAAGTACCTAAGCCCAGCACTCTGTCATGCCTCAGTGTCAGGTCCAGCAGGGCAGGCAAGAATTCTGAGTCCAGTATGGCACAGTGACCAGTTCCTCTGCTGTGGGCATTAGGGTCAATCTGCCATGCATTATCGGAGGTACCACAAATATGCATTGAGGCTATCATGATAATGAGGGGGCATTGTGTGATGTATTCAGATCAGACACAGATGGCAGCTGAGATCCCACATTAGGTTATTCTCCTCTACCTCAAAAAATATTACTTTGTCATGTTTCAATATGTCTGTAGATGTCTTGTTGGAGCAGTAGGATGTCTTTATGGGTTGGATATTGCTCACATTACCTGTACCAGTATTAATGAAACTGAGTCCCATCCTTCCCTGATAGCTGTTTGCTATGCGTAAGCCATCAGTGATAGGAGGAGGGTGTATCACAACTGTTCTATATTGTTATTTGCTTGATTTCAGAGCTTCCACTGTTAATTTCTTCTTCTGCAAGGCGTTTTCCCAATGGCGTCCTTTCCTCTTCTGTATGGCGACTAGTGTGGATATTCTGGTTTAGATGCAGATACAATGCAGGTAATGGGTAAAACTAGAGCATCAAGTCCCTGGAAGATTAAAACACTACCAGATTCTAACCTGAGCATTGGATTGGTTACAGGAAGTTTCAGCTACAGTCAAAGTATCACTCTGGAGTTCTAGAATGTAGTACATTAGAATGTTAGCTTGAAGGTTTAAATGATGTTAAATAATCTCCATCTTCCACCATAGACCTGTGTGATGTGGTAGGGAAAGCCACCAGCCGAACCCAGCACTCCCTCCCTAAGGAATACAAACAATCTAGAGATGAGTTGAGGTGGCCTGGTAGCACTGAATATACATGCCCAGAAGACTCCCAACTGCCTACTACAGTAGTGGAAGCTGGTGGTTCTTTCTTTATTAAATTATTAAATGTAACTAAAGAATAAAACATGAACTTACCTTTAGACTTACCTGCATTTACAGCCCAATTTCAAAGGTTATGTTATGTTGATTTATACCGCGCGCCACGCACACCCAAGGGAAGTCTCCCTGCACTCACGTGGCTCTGTAAGAAAGAGGATGGGGTTGGTTAGTGAGGGACGAGTGATAGGATAGGTCCAGAAGCAGGAGAAACTGGCGTTTGTGTATGTTGGCTTGCGGATGGTTGTTTGGTTGCACTGGCTTATTGTATCCATATTGGTATGGGTTGTTTCTTTGTGACTGTTTGTTACGTAGTAGTGTGTCTGTGTGTTTTATGTGTAGGTTGGATGATATTCCAGGTTGTGCGCACTGGCTTGTATCCGTATGGGTATGGTCCAATGCCTGCGTTGTGGTTGTAAGCTTGTGTTACTTGTGTTGGGTGTGTATTAGTCTATAGGTTGGTTAGCCCAGTGGGCATGTATAGTGTTTGGTGGTGTGTTGGAGGATGCAGGAGCGGGGTGGTTAGTACATTGGCTACTCTTTAATTTGTTCTATGTGGCTAATCGACACAATTCTATATAGTAATACGCATTGTTAATTTCACACTATATCTAAGTGTGATGCATGGCTAATCTTCAACAAATGTATCTAAAAATGGTACATGGCTAATCTTTATAAAACTATATAAATGTGACGCATGGCTAATCTTCACAGATGTATCTAAAAGCGTGGAATGGCTAACCTTCACAGATCTATCTAAATGTGCTGCATGGCTACTAACCTTCACAATCTATCTAAGTGTGACGCGTGGCTAGTCTTCACAATTCTATGTAAATGTGCCGCATGGCTAATCTTCAACAAATGTATCTAAATGTTTTGCATGGCTAACTTTCACAATCTATCGAAATGTGATGTGTGGCTAATCTTCACAAATGCATTTAAATGAGACACGTGGCTAATCTTCACAATTCTATCTAAGTGTGAGGCATGGCTAATCTTCAGAAATGTGTTAGGGAGAATTCTCATAAATGTGCTAGTGTCCTTCACCTTAGAGACCCCAGGCAACTCTGCTGGATTTTGAGGACTTGATTTTTTTACCTGGAACGAGTGTGAGAATGTTTTCTCACTCTTTGATGTATTTTGATATGTGTTTTACCTTTGTGGTCCTTGATTATGGAGTTTTAGATAACTCCACAGGCAGCCTCTGTTCATGTGTGTCACACAGCACACAGTGCAGTGACACAGGGATGTCTTTTAGACTTCCCACAGTTTTAAATACCTTCGCTGGGATAAACTACTGTTTCTCAGAGAATGTAAAGTGAAATTGACTTTATTAGTCTTTCCAAATTCCGAGACCCAGCACACACCATCCTATAATGGAGTACTGGAGGGGTTACACAGTATCCCCTGTGTCTAAATACTCATGTAGCAGTCAAATGCTACCCTTTCCTATTGGAAAGGCTGGTGGCAGTGGTTTCACAATGAACTACCATGATTTTTACCGACCGCGAACACTGGTAGCTAAAAATCACAGGCGCCATGTTTTTTAAGATGGCGCCTTAAGCCCCTTTGTTTAAACAGGTCCTGTTGATCTTTTTTCACCATTTCTTTTTTGAAAGGTCCTTCTAGTGGTTGTCTCTGCGTGCCAAACCAGGTTTGGTCCCTTTGTTTGTGTGCTTTTGACGGTCTTCAGGACTGAAGACTGCCTCTGGCGTCTGAGTGTCTGTGGTGGGCAGGAAGTGAGGGAGGTGCCCGAAACTCCCTGTGCTTAGTCTCCGAGGAGACCCAAATGCACTCTGGTGTGATTGGCTGGCTGACTGTTTGGCAAGGAGAGCCACCCTGCTGGCTGAGTGACAGCTAGGCTGGTATGAAAGGTGTTTAAAAGGTGAGTCTCTAGGACTGGAAAGCAGAGTCGACCACTGGAACGAAAGAACCAGAGACGAGCTGGAAGAGGACGGCTGCTGCAACTCCTGGACCATTGGTTTGCCCAGTGAAGCCCTGCAGCAGGTCTGAATTGCCAAGCTCCATTTGACAGAGAAGCTCCTTTAAGGACGGCTTCTTCCTTTGAGTTGGTGGGACCAATCAACTCATAAGATGCCTGGTTACCATTCCGATGGCTGGTTAGGATTAACCAGGGAGAGGGACACAAGCTTGTGTTCTCGAATCTACAGCTACTGGAAAATGAAGTGACTCCATCTTGTTTGCTTTCTTCAACCATCCTGTGCAGTACGTGAGTCCCCCGACGTTCTCCCTCTTGTCCCCACGACTGAGGCTCAGGGACAGCAAGATATACAGGACCTCCCAGGAACCACGACTTCAGCCGCATTTGTTTCTTCATAAAAAGGAATTGTGCCAACATGATTGAGAGAACGCCACCCTCACGGTGGAAGTTTGTGAATGTTTCCAAACTTGCAGGTCTAATCAGCTTGTGACCCGACATATGATTCGTTTTCACCTAAACTACTTCTAAGAACTTTCGCAAAGACTTTACCGTTTGATACCAGAACTGCTCTTTCCTATCCAGAACACTAGCCCATTGACTTTGGCCTGGCCTATTGACTTGAATTGAACTCTTCTGGTGAACTGAAACTATTTGCACTGTCTAAAAAGTATATATTATGTATTTTACTTACCTTGTGCCTTTTGCTACTTTCTAAGTAACTGAACTGCCATTTTGCTCCTATTTCAGGGGAGCTCAAACTCTCTCAAAACCTTAGAATATTGTATTGAAGTGTGTTTGTTTATAATATTAAGTTGCCTTCTGCTAGTGAAATGTTTTGTAAATGATATGATATGATATGATATGGCATTTGTAACGCGCCTATACACAAGTGTTTCAAGGCGCGACGAGGCAGGGAGGGGGGAACAAGGGGAAGACAGACAACGATCCTACTAGGACAGGTGTCATTCGGACCGCGCAAGTGCAGGGGTAGGGGGAAGGGAAAAGTGCAAGGGGAAGGGGAGGGGGAAGTGCAAAACAAGTAAGTAGAGAAAGTAAATAAATAGGGCCAGCTGGTGGCAAGTGCAAGGTAAGTGCAGCCTAGTGCTGGGAAAGGGGGGGCTGTAGGGATACAGAGACAGTCCCTCAGTGCAGGGGTTGCCAGGGAGGCAGTGCAAGAGGAGAGTGGCTGGGCCCAGGACCGAGGTCGGTGAGAGAGGCCCAGTTGCAGATTCGGTGCAGATTCAGTCGAGAATTTAGCAGGGGAGAGGGAGAGAGAAAGCAGAAGCAAAGAGGAAGGTTTTGAGGTGCTTCCGGAACCGGAGATGGTTCTCCTCAAGTTTCAGGGAGGCAGGAAGGCTGTTCCAGAGGGAGACCCTGCCACGGCGAGAGATCGACCCCCAACTCGTTGCTTCGAGAAGCGGCTGACCCTGAGGGAGTTGGAGATGGATGAGCGAAGGGCTCGGGAAGGAAGATATTTAGGAAGAGAGAGTTGAAGGTATTTAGGCCCCAGGCCCCAGAAGGCCTTGTGGACAATGCAGAGGGTTTTGAACTTAATCCTCGCAGCCACTGGGAGCCAGTGCAGAGATTTCAGTCCTGGAGAGATACGGTCCCTGGGCTTGAGGCCAAGGACAAGTCTCGCAGTTCTGTTCTGTAATAAATTAAATTGTATTTTTACCAAGAAACCCTGAGTATATGTGTCTACTTGAACCACTGTGATTGAAAGTCCCCTGTCTAACTACTTGTACTGCTCACATTTACTCTTGAGATAAGCCTGGCTGCTCAGCTCACTACCAAAAACTGTGTGTTACAGACTTATACCAAAGTTTGCTTTGACTAACACCTGTAGTCCTAATTGTGTGTAGTGATCCCAGAGGGTACTGCCTGCAATTCTGCCTAACAAAATGTATCTAAAATTGCTGCATGGCAGATATTCACAAATCTATCTAAATGTGCTGCATGGACTGGATGCCCCGGTAGAGTGTACCACATTGGCAAATTTGCTGAGCAACCATGCAGTATCACAGAATTTCTGTTTGACTGGTTCAAGCTGTGCTTTATCCACTTTATATTTGCAGGTGGAGGGTTAAGATCAGGGTGGGCTCATGATTGGTAGCCTAGCCAGTAAACACATAAAGTAGGTCAGCATGGTTCACTGTAGAAATCATAAAGAGTTCATTTAAGCCTTGTGATTTAATTGCATCTTCCATTTTGCCATTGATATTTGAGATTCAGTGATTTTAGAAACCCTATATGAAATTGATCCCTGTGTTTGTGACAATGGGCTTATTCTTATGTGAGCTCAGTTACTTGTCAGAGGTTGGTTATCAGACACTGGAGTTCCTCATTTGCAGAACATGTTTCTGGATGTGTTTCAAGAATGAAAATATGTTTCTGAAATCTAATATTCATTCACTTCTTCCTCACCAAATGTGTGATTGTGCTACTGAACCAGAAGCAAGATCTGTGGGTTCTTTTGCACAACGTTAATGAATAATGCATCAGCTCATACATTGCCAAAGACATAGCCATAAATCACCCACAACAGTATCAAAAGAAAGTTAAAACACACATAAACAACTTCCTGAAAGTTTGAATTATCTAAGCAGTTTTATACATTGACACAACTTGGTGGTCATCAAGAGTAAATAAAAGTGTATTTGAAGGGTGCACATCTACCCATATAGGTGTAACTTGGTGCGATTGACAGATAACAGGTGTAGTAGGAGGAAAAGAACCAAATATCATGAGTGAAATCCATCCTATACCAACAGATCCCTTTCAAGTTTTTTGAGGTGGTCAAATGCACAACAGTATTGGGAATATCCTTTCGGCAAGCCCCCAAATAAGACCTGAAAAATCCATACAGACTGTCAATATTAGCGGATCGTAATCTCTCTCCAATTTTTGATTATGTAAAGGGTATGTAGAAATGACTTACCAGCCATATCTATCCAAATATAATCTATTTGGCTGGATTTTCTCCCAGATCTAAATGTAGGGGTGGCGAGACAGTTGCCCAGGAGCCTACCATAACATGCTTTTAAGTCTGAGTTCTGAAAGCATGTTGCAAGGTGAGGCATGTTAGGGTAGTGGAATTGTGGTGTGGGTGATGGCAAAACGGGTTTCCCATGCCTAGCCCCAATTAATCTGAATTCTATCAGACAGGATAAAGTACTTCATGCTCTTACTCCTTTGTGATGCTGTTTTCAGAGAGGCTACCCATGCAATATGTTTTGTGCCTGATCTCAGCTAGACACTAACAGATAACATGTACAATCATTGCAGAGTTCACATTGTAGTCCCGGGATTTTAGGGGTAGGATTATCAATGCAATTTATGTCTGAATTGCCGAGATCCAACTGAAAATTCTTCCACTCATCCATTGCCTAGGATTATATGCAAAAAACATATTCCCTGCAGGCGCAGAATCTACGCCAATCTAACCAACACTTGCCAATCTGAGTTCTCTATCTTGCTCTGCAGGCCAGCTACATTTCATGGCACAATCTGGCTGTACGATAAATATAACTAGTCTGACCAGGAGAGACCTGCCTACCTTCCTTCTGGATATACATATCTGTTTGTGTGCAGATTCCTCCTGTCACCAAGTTTACCAGTGACATGATACTTACGGTTTTGGGCACTGTCTATAAATGCAATAAATGAAAGATCTTTACCTGAAAGATTCCTAGCTAGTTCTTATCAACAATCCTGGATATATAACAACACTGCTGTTTATTGAGGTGATAGCGGTGACCTAGGTCAATCAAACATTATGAAATACAAAACAACTGTAGGACCATTTATAGCAATCTGCAAAGATGCTGGGCAATCAAGTCATTCCTACTCCCTAAAAGTATAATCAATATTGCCTTGGGATTTTACTGGCTTAAATTGATGCAATTGTTTCAATTAACCTTCAGGTGGGGGCTCTCTATTCTATTTCCAATAGACCCTTAGTCAGAAAATGATGTGTTAACATCTTAATCCCATCAGTTTAGTTATCTAAGTTATTGGGATTTGTTCAGAATCGACAATGTCACTTTCTATTATAGCCTAGCATTGCTTCCTATGTCCAAACCAGTGCATGCATGTGATAAGATAGGAATCACCCCTTTCATGAGATCTCTTTTCTAATGTGGGCACGCCCGTCATTACAATAGTTCTATTGCTCTTGTAAGTTTGAGCAACATGGTTCTATGTAGGTTTTAATGAGCTCACTCTAAGCACTCAGTTAGACATATTATCAACCTGGTTACATTTACAGAGTGCTTGTAGCCCTCTAGCAGTATATTACTGAGGCTACCTCTTAGGGCTGTTTGCAGCATACAAAGCAATAGTTCAAAGGACATTGGGGAGTGTAGTTTTGGACTTTGGGGGTTAAGGTGGTGCCTGACCCAAATAATATAAAAAGGAAAAAGGAGCTATGTTGTGTTAGGAGTGTTTGATATTCTGGTTATTTCTGAATTGGCCAGGCATGAAAATTGTGAGAAAGCAGTTCAGATGCAGGCTGCATTTCACAATCCAGTCAACACTTGGTACTTGCCAATAAAGTAGAGGTGGGAGTAAACCAAACAGACAAGACACCCGATATATGCAGAAATGAATTCTCCCTGAATGAAGGATGCATCTTTATTTTAAGAGATAATGCAGGAAGATCTTCACAGAAAAAAAACATATTTAAGCAATTTCTCAGTAAATAGTGCTAATTTCTGTCTTCCCCTTCCCTGATATAGCCTGACCCTTGATTCACTTCAACCTCTAGCAAGTGATGAACAGGTTGGAATAGCAAATCACATGGGCTTGGCTTTCATAATGGTTCTGTTGGCTTGCTTTACGGTGGCAGTGTTGAAGTGTAGCCGAGACGAAACATCTCAAGAGTGAAACTGTGTATAAAGGGCATTGTGGTTATTAAATGGTTGCAAGAAAACACAAACTAACACTGTTATGCATTCTCCTTAACACATTATAGCCTGGAGCCTTTAGAGGCATTGTGATTGTGTAATAGAGACTGTCATCTCTTACTGGTATGGTCTTGAGAGAGTGTGTAGTGAAAAGATCTATTTTAAAAAAAGAAAAAGAAATGATTTGGAAAGGTTGCTCAGAAACCACTCCCATCTGTCTTTTTTGTGTCCGGCCTTCAAAATGTGGATAAATCACATAGAACCCTTGCGATAAGTTGCACACTACATTTAGGGCATCCTCTTGCCAATATGGGTATCCTACTTTAAATTGAAAGACACTGGGATACCCAAAAGCAGCCCGCATAAGGGACCCAGAATCACAGGATATTCCTATCAAAACAACTTATTTTTTTTATCCAGATGAAGGCCTGTACGAAATATTCTCTGCCATTTTCCTTTTTAGTGTTTACCCCAGGCTAGGCTAAATATCAGCAAGGCTTAGTACTGCACTAGGCACACCCCACATTTTAACACTGTCTGCCACACATTGAATAGACCATACAATAACAGACCATCATGTAGGCTCACAATCCACACTTTTATATGAAATGCTTTAGAATCATTAAAAGGTGACATCATTTCTATTTGAATTGGTTATAGGTAAGAAAACAAAACATGTTCAATGTGGACAATCAATCATTGCATTTCAAAATCAACCATAATAACTTATTAAATTCAAGCGTACATGTTGCTGGAGAAAAGGAAAACAGACCATCCAGTTTTGTTTGGGTTATAGAAAACCTATTTAGCATCAATTAATAATTTGTGTAACATGGTAGGAAATTCTCAGCTGCTTCCCCCTGTTTACTTTTAACAGATTGGGGATGGAATTAGGGCACACCCATGTAAACACTTTAGTTGGTTTAGATTGGGGATGGAATTAGGGCACACCCATGTAAGCACTTTAGTTGTTTTATAAAAGCAAGTGCACTTTAGAAACAGCCTTACCACCCATGTACTCTTTGCCCTCTAGCTAATGTTGAAATAGTGGGAAATTGGAGATAATGGACTCTCTCTCTCATAGCAGAATTATTCCCATAATTAATTTTGATTTAGGAAACTTCCTTGATCTCTGGGTACCATGGGGAAGGAGAAAGGAATGCCTGGTGGGTCAGTTCGACCCGGCCCAAAAATTCCAGTTTCTTTGGACCCTATTAATACTCACTTGAGAACCTTGTACTACCAGCCATTCTGGCCTGCTTGCAGTTTCAGCTCCACTCAGGCGTAGCACCCACCATCCAGCCCAGGACTCTTTGGAACTCTACACAGCTTGAAATTCTGTCACGCTGCCAGCCATCCAGATATCACCTTTGCTCACAGTCTGCGCTCAAGGCCCCAGCGAAACTTTGCAAGATGCCTTAATGCTCAAAGGACACAGCCACAAACGACAGCCTGTCTTTCTCACTCGATGATCTTTTTCCGAAATTCAGAAACACAGACCCATGCATTGCTTGCAATCAGAGCTAGTGCTATCTCAGCCCTGTATTAAAGTATCTGCCCAAAGCCCTGCCAAAAACCACATGCTTCCATGCAGAATGTCCATGCAAAAAAGCCCAGGTTTCAAGCTTGCAGTCCATTATAAGCCTTTCTGCAAAACCCAGCCGTCTCTCCTATATCACATATGGATCCTGCACATTTTACCCACATATCAGTTAATGTCACTTCCATCAAATACAGCCCCCTGTGTCACTCCCATTTTGAACTCATGACAGTATCTTCGAGAATATTCTAACCCTTCCTGCAACACCTTGCCTTTTTCCGGCTCAGCATAAAATGACCTTTCAACATTATTTGGCTCACCCAATAATGTAACACATTTCCTCTCAACCTCTTTTCTGCCCATAACAAAGAACATTTGACAAACTCTAATATTCACACCAGAGCCTCACATAAACTATGCCTGAAAATGCATTTTTCAATCTTTGCTGACAATCTGAAATGCCAGGCTACAGCTAGTGTATTAGAACGCTATAATGTTAAGGCCTGCAGGCTCCAAATCTAACCCCTACATTAGCTGTTTGGTTCACAATCACCCCTTTCATTTCCTAATGCTACAATCACCCCCAATGTTAGTAAACCATGTTACTGATTCATGTTAGCAACCCATACAATACGCCACAGAGAACACAGCTTATTCTGCACTATTAGTATATGTCCAAATCATTGGCTCACACCCTCCCTACAGGCCGTACATACTTTGTGAACATGAACTACTTATTTTAGGCTGAAACACTGTGTGTCGACTATTTATTTTGTTTTTTAAGACATGCTTACATTGTGCTGAAAAATAGTATCATTAAAGCAAGAGGTCTGGTTCAGGGGAAATCCCCACACCCAAAAAACAGAGTAGTCCAGAAATGTGACAAGCCCCACTGTTTATTTAGAGCTCTCTTAACAGGGATATAACATGGACATCTCAGAATTTCCAATGCTCTCTCAACTGGGTACAGGCTTGTCATGGAATTGTATTCAACTGTGATGCCACAAACAAAATATACATTTCTAAAACCTCAGATGAGATGGGATTGGGTGAATAGTGTGGATACATATGTATTCTATATGGGATGGCTGATCTAATTGGTCTGGCCATATCAGGTAGCTCCATCTGGGACCACCTACAACATGTTGCAAGTGAAATTATGTCATGCTAGTGTGTTGTGAGTGGCTACTGCAACAAAGTGTGAGTGAGCGTTAAAGGTGGGTAAGGATAGGCAAGTGTAGGCTTTCTCAGCTTTGTTGCCTTGGAACGATACTAGCACATCAGCACAATAGAGGGTGGTGGTAGAAGGGCCACAGGGTGCAACCTGTTCCAATAAGGTTACCACTTTCTGACTCCCCTGGCCATGAGCAAGGACATTCTAGCTTTCAACTTCATACTGTATTATAGATTTTGTTCCAATGAACTGCATGGGAACAACAGTCTCTGAATAGGCACTCTCTGCCACTGCAAATCACTTTTGTAGGGACCACATTTCGGATTATCCTGCTCTGTAATTTGTGAGGATTTTAGCTAGTTTTTACTATAGATGTTATTAACTCCCTTGGCTTCTGGGGACTTCTTCAGGTTGATTCCTCCTCTGTGTCCGGTGCAAGTGGATGAGCACTGTGCAGTTCTGCAACATTTGTTTCTTTGTTTATTCAGAAAAAGTCATGTCTCTTACCTGGGTTTTGCTTATTGTCTGTATTTTTCCAATGCTGGATCAAACTACCCTTCTCATGACAAACTTAGCCCTGTGTGCGTGCTGTCTGAGCTGTCTGGGGCCGACTCTTTTCACTGGCTAAGCAAGACTGGATCTTTATCTCCACAGTGTTAAGGCTTCTTGATGGCTCCAATTCATCTAAAAGGTCTGTGTCTTCCATCTTGGTTTACATGGCCACTCAGTTTAGTTGAGTTCTGCATCAAGCAAGCAGTTATATATATTCTTGTGTGATTTGCATTTCCGCATAAAAGAGACAGGGTGTGTGTAATCTCTATCTTAGTGATTATAAGCATGTTCTTCGTGTCTAAAAGCAGCTTGATCTAAGTGTCTGTGCAGCTTTGTGCAAGGATGTGTATGCTTCATGGTTAACGCATGTACGTGTGTGTGTGTTCGGCCATGACGTCACTCACCTTCATCATGATTATAACTCATTTAGTTGCCCCATCGCCTGCAGGCCCATTGCTTCAGTGATGTCATCCAGTTATGGTCTGTAGGGCTGCTTCAGGAGGTGGCATCTGTCACCTTTGTGGTATACTGGGGGTGGGGTAGGTGCCCACTACAGTGCAATTAGTACAAGTCACAGAACTATATTTACAAGCCCATGATCAAGGCAACTACAACAACATTTCATGGACGGGCTTTATGTAATTTATTTACATGTGGTCATGGTGTTCCTGTGTATACACTTTGTTGTTTGTATAATATTGCATTTATTTCTGTTCCTGGTGGCTTGTTTGATTCGGTTTGAGACTATGTGTTACATACATGTGATTTTGTTTTTATATTCATCTTAAATGTATTAAAATGACAATTTATTTTTGGGTATTTTGAAGTGTGGGTTGTATATACGTTCAATACAGCACCAAGGTCTATCCGTACTGTGGGCCCTGATACTTATTTATATTTTACTAGATTTGTTGCCTCAGGGATCAGGGTCGCTACCAGGTACCATTATTGGTCGATTTGGATAAGTGGGAATCTACATTTAGGACATCCTCTTGCCACTATGAGTATGAGTATGCAAATACAAATATATTTTTGGAGATTTAAATATTTTATTTTCTCTCTACTTTTTGAATTCATGAATTTATATTTAGATGGCATTTTATTCTCTGCTTCTTCCCTGTCAGGGCATGCATGAGAAGTACTGATGAACGTTCTTCAAAAGTGATCTGAGGGCTCCTGCAAATCTCCAAGTGAGATTTGGGTTGGTTTGCAGGTTCACCACATTTATATTTTAGCGCAAATTTTCCTGAATCTTCTTTCAATCCCATGCATCTTCAGGAAACTTTGGGACAAGTTGGGGCAGGTTTGGATACATTATTTGGAGAAAAAATGACAAAAGTGCATACACGGCTTCAGTAAGAGAGTGAACGCCAAGGGGAATGATAGGGTTCAAATGAGGCTGGGTAGGTGGGGTTAGCTAGAGGGAATGGAGTCCAGTGCATCTGCAAATGTTATTCAAGCAGGACACCACACTGAAATCCGCATTAAGATATCTCAGTAGTTTCATGGACCTACTGCACCCCTGTACCAAAACTCAGTCATTATGAGTCTACACGCCTGGTGGCAGAGCAATCTTTAAATATAAGCTATACCTGAGTCATGGTATGGTGGAGGGTATTTCTCATAATTAACACAAGTCACAGAAATTTGGTATCACGCATGTGTCAGCCCTGTGAGCTAAGCTCGGCTGTGAAAGAATTATGTGTATTCTCCCGAGACAGGCTGGGCCTTGCCACTGTTGGCAGGAAGGTAGGCTGTGGGATTGCCTAAGTTTGTTCCTTTTTGAGGACAAGTAGCGCCCTCCACAGAGCGACTACCACTACATAGGAAGCTATAATGGGAACAGGAATCAAAGGGCACACCCATTCACAAAAGGAGTACTCTCACGCCAAGGTGCTACATATCCAAAGGCCTCTGATTCTATTGTAAAGGGGAGGTGCAGGGTGAGAGTAGACAGAGGGAGCTCTTTACAGCGGAAGGAAGGCTCAACCATTTTGGATCTCTCTGCCTTTATCTTTCCTTCCTGCCCCCTCCACTTACTGTACCACAAAGCACTTTGGGTAAGATGTCAGCAGGCAGAATCCACTTGCTTTGGGAACAGGGATAGGATCCCTAAAACAGGCTAGCTTTATTCTGGTCATTGGCAGGCTTTTGCCTTTAAAATAAGGGGTCTTTGATTCATCTCTGGACTTAAGTCCTTGAAAGAAGAATTTCTTTGGACCCTGTTGGGAAAGCATTGTTTTCCCAAGTCCTCCAGTTGTGAGGTAAAGACAGGTAGTCCAAGGCACAGGCAAGCTCTACTCTCTAGCCATCCCCAGGGGACATTAGGGGGGGGCCTGCTGCTGGAGCAAGGTCTGCCTCTCGTACAGCCACAGCGGTGCCCATGGCCTCACTGTCTTGAAGGACCCCTGCAGTTGTGTACCAACCTCCCATGTGTTGTTTAGCCAGAGAACAAGGATCCATCTGGTGCCTCAGTCCCTGGCAACCTAAGGATTGTCCCTTAGTCCATGGATTGGGACTCACAGCACCAGAGAGCCAAGACAGCTGGAATCGTAGTGTTTTCACTCTTGAACTGCTTGGAGCTGTGTTTCAAGAACCCTTTGCCACATTCCAACCACTAGGACCCTCCAGTGCTGTCTTTTGCATTCTCCCAATCTATTAATACTTTGCTCAGTGACGAGTAGTCTGGTTTGGTGCTGCCGGACCACCAAGAACCGAGAAATGTATTACTGACTGCTAACTGCCATCCTTGGTCTATCGTTAGGCCCTAGAGACTGGATAGGTCACATTAATCAATTTTTGCATCCAAGAACATATACTTTTAAAGAATATTGTGGTTATTACTTGCCTTACACGCCTGATTCATTCCTCAGAGTCCTGAATTCTAGTTAGTTATAAATGTACATAGTATTTTTAATTAAAGTAGATATAGTTGTATAGAACCTTGATTGGGCATTCCTTTATTTTGGACTTCTAAAGTTCCCTATTTGGGTTGCTACTGAACCACATTCACACCCCTCATGGGAGCATAGCTTTCCTAAGCCCACGTTACCACAAAAGGTAAAGGCGATTAAGGTATATCTCTTAAGTGTGCCTGTTTTACCTTTATGATTGTGCTGGTTCTTCGTTTGTAGAAGTGTGAGAGCTGAGTGGGTGTACTAGCCTCTACTCATCCTTCTACACCTTTAGGGCAGGAGTCAATTTGTCACAGGGTGAAAGCAAGGTGACAGGCACGTATGTGTCTGTCTCCTATTTTTTTTGCTAGAGTTTCTATTCCCTATTTTTCTATTTTTGTGAATATTCTTATAAAAACCTCAAAACATATTGTTCAAGTCAATTCCACAGAGATCAAGCAATACAAATGGGTAACGCTCAAAGCATCTTACTTACTCGGGAGAGGATAACAATGTTAATACAATTAACATTACCACGCAAGCTAAGATTCAACAAGTCCCACCTATCAATTCCGAGATTTTTCCAAAGAAGTGTCACAATATTTTTGACATTTTTTGGTAATTACCCTAGGATATAAAATTCCTAAATTCAACACTCAACGTTCACCTAAAATAGGCCTTTGAGTGTGCCAAGACCTCACTTTTGAACCAGTTCAATTTAGAACCAGATACAGGCTTGCGAGTGGGGGGGTCACTGATTTACCTCAAGCCAAGAGTTTGAGATAAATCAGGCTCCCATTGGCAATAAAATGCAGGTATTACTGTGATGCCCATGAGCACATCTTGGTAAATTATATTTGCAAGCAAGCATCATTAAGCTGCTTCAGGCACATCCAAATTATCTTGAAGTTGTAGAGTGAATTGAGTATAAGGATGCTGGTGGAACAGTGTTCATCCTTGTACTTTAGAAAATGTGATTGTATTGTATTGAATTGGATTGTGTAGAGGAGGTGCCAAGCTTGATTCACACTCCAACCACCCATTTTGAAGAACCAGGAATGCTCACACCGAAATATGTGATTTATGATGAACAAATAAACCAGCAGAGAGATGCATTTGGGCTCTGTCCAGTACCTATCAGAAGAAAAGCATCTGTTGAAGTACTGACATGCAAGAAAACCTGGACAGTAAGGTACCCATTGAGAAAACCATAATGACAAATGAGATATAATGATGATCGTCAGAATGCAATACCTGAGGAAGCTAAAAAGATACTGAAAGAAGATGAATGGTGACATCACAAGAGCTTGGATTGACTCACATACAGAAGATATGATGACCTGTGAATGATGAAAAGTGACGAAACACCATGGATAAGTGACACCCTGAGCCTAAGGTGAAACAATTGATGTCAAGATGTCGGAAATTATGCCATATGTGCGATGAAGATATTCAGTTAGTTTAAACGTGTACATATGCAAGGAACCACAAGAAGCAAGAAATTGTGAGACTTCCTTATGCTTAGTAGTAAAATAGATTGTGGCAAGAGCCACCTATACATATCTACCTCAAAAGGAGCACTTTATATAAGTATACTTCCACTATGCACAAGAGCAGAATCAACCAAAGGTTACTAAAGGTCTCAAGAGGAGAGCTTCACAGCAAATAAATCAAGAATGAAAGACGGAGAGAAACTCAGACAAAGGCAAATTGTGCCAAGAAGCCAAGGTCGTATCGGCCTAAATAGACCCACAGTGGATACAATTTATGAGAAGAAGAACATAGTATCCTGTTCAGAAAGGTCAAGATAAGCCACAGATGGCAGATGGCTGGCAGAATATAATCAAATACACAAATTGCATGAAGAATAAGACGATTTCACAGTGTCGAAATCATGTGACCAGACGAGCAAGAAGGGATGAAACTTTTACACCTACGCATGGACCTGTGCCATCCACAGATGTCTTAACTTTTCCAGACCAAGAAGCAGTCTCGAGGCCGACCACAAATAAATAATTGACACATTACCACTGAGGTAATGACTGTAGCAATAATTGGAGGGAAGCTGGGGTGCAGACGAACTCCCTGCTTGTGGCCGGCTATTCTGCACGCTGCTAAGCAAGTGGAAAAGTATGAGTGGGGTCGATGCCAACCCAATCATAGTGGACCAAGTAATCTAGGGTCCTATAGTTAGTAGAACCAATGAGATGTCATACTTTTAATGACGTTTACAGTAGACGTTTTGAAGGAAGGCTTAGATGCCCCACCTGACAGTGTTTATCCAATCACCACTCCCCGTTACCATACACAGATATAGTGCCTGTATTAAAGTTACCTTCCTAGAGCCAATAGAGTTGCATGCTAAAGTTTTAAGAGTTACACGTCAGTGATGACAAGTTTTTGTTATAAATACTATGTTTTTGCCAAAATTAATTGGAGTTGAAGCGAGAAGGAAGATCCAGTGATTGCTGATATCCATGAACTCCCCGTTTTTTGTACTTGTCATGAAACGGACTCCCTTTGCCAAACTATCGAGTTGTCATTATTGATTTGATGCGAGAGTATTAATCTGCATCCCCATCTATCTCAAGGGTGCTGCTGCTCATCTTAAAGTGCTGTTGGAAAACCTCCAGTCCTGTGGGCCAGCTGGGGGCCTACTGCACATTTGGTAGCAGAGATTGATGGTTTATCGACTATCGATTAGATAAGACACCCATTGACCATTGAGATAAGTAACTCAGGGTCCTTGGCAATATCACAAGTCCTTTGCCATCCAGCTAAGTAGACTGAGAGGCTCCTCATAGATAGTGAATAGTCTAAGTGAAAACCCTGCAGGTTGAGGTCTAAAGGAACCTGTGCTTTTCAAACGAACAACAGGGAGAGGCGGTAACAAAGGCAGTGTTCCCAATCATCCAGAGAGGAAAAAACATGTGAACGGTGAGTGAAAAAAGACTAAATACTTTGGCAAAAAGTTGCATGCCTTACAACAAGTAAGGGAAGGTAGCGAGGGAAGGTGGGACAAAAATAATGTCAGAGTAAGAGTATAATGTATATATAAGGGGAAAGAAATATTGACTCGAGGGTGGCCGAGCAATAGAGAGAGGATACCGTGAGGATAACCGAGCAATAGAGAGAGGATACTGGGAGGATACCGAGCTCGAGGATACACCCAGATACCTACGCTTTAATATAGCGCTAGAAGAAGCCTGCATTTAAAGTCCTGAAAAAATAGGCGCTATAGGAGACCGAAATGATTAAAAAGACGTTTTCGAAAGAAATGGGCTTAAATTCCATGTCGGAATAATGATAGGGGTATGAGATTTATGTAGCCGGTCGGAGTCTGTCTAGTCTGTCGCGCCTGTTTTGTGTTTTTCTTTTTTCTGACATCACAAGGTAAGAACATTCTGGGGGGAAATAGCATAAAAATGGTGTGATTGTATAGCCAGGATGTTGTATGACATGAATTGATGGTTGTTGTTTGAAAAGGTAAAAAAATTGTGGAAAACGGCTTTGGAGCTTGCGACAATTGGTGCTCACTCATACTATTGATTTTGTTTTAGAAAAGTAAAGCATAACAAAGTGTTATATGAGGAGGAGATAATTAGATTTATGCATGGAAGACGTTACACCGTTAGTACACGTGTGCATACAGTTGCCAAAACATGCACCTAAGTAGAAAAAGTGCAGTGCAGAATGGGTTAAAGGAACTGCCCACAAAATGTTTATGCCATGATCCCAGAGCGGATCGATATCTAAAACGGTCCTGCAATACATGACAACATATTTGCACACCAAGTATACTGGCAAAACGCCAAGCTAGTTTAGAGCTTTGGAAGATGTACCAAGAGGAAAAGGAAGAGGAACCAGTTAGATTGGATACTTAACATATTCACAGAGGGGGCTGCCAAACAAAAAGCAAAACCAGCAAAGATGAAGCATTATACCCATTGAGGGAGCTTAAAACAGCCACGGGATATAGCAACCCGGCATATGAGTCACCTCTGAGAGTAGTGACGAAAACCCAGAGAAGGATAGAGACAGAGATATCACCTCCTACGTCCCGAGGAACAAGGAGAGACGCGAGAAAGAAAAATGAGACCATTCACTAGCTTGAGGACTTCCGGCGAACGGCTACCACAGCTGCTGCTCGAACATCGCGACTTGCAATAACGAGAAAAGAAAAAACAATATTAGAACGCGCGCGCTTCCAAAAACATCTAATTCTATCAGTCTTACCTGAATTCCATCGCGCTATGCTGCGCTTCCATCTGGAGCACCACAGCAACATCTGTAAAGGAAAAAGAGACATATTCAGGTTCACTTTCAATATTAAACAACCGCACATCGCTGTACTTACCTTACTGGATTCCTGGGGCCTGTTTTTCATCGCGCTCTCATCCACTCGCAGCACCACAGTGGCCTGTGAGGAGAAGAAGAAAACACAGGTTAGCTTTAAAAGACAATAAAGGTGCTGCGCTTCGCGCTTTCTCTTACCTAGAAATGTGCCTCTCCATCCGGCACATTAGCATCAAGACCTTTGCACCTGAAAAGAAGGAGATAAAGACATTAACAAATTCCCACCATAAACAGAACAAAGACTTACAATTAACAAACCTACCTGCCGACCAGTAGATTCGGGGTCACAGTAGGCCTGGGCCCAAGGCAGGTGTACTGCACCAGTGAAGCAACTCGGGCAGCTCGCCAACAAACGTCAAGCGCCCTTGTACAAGAAACGCAGGACAGATAGCTCACCCTACAAATAACTAAGGTGAGAAAAGAACCCAATGGGAAGGGAATCGGTCAGAGGGAGGTGGGAGATTCACCCATTAGAGACAGTTATCACAAATCCTCCCTTCTGTAATTGCAGATTCATTATTCAGCACTGGGCAACTGTGCATCCAGGATTCCAGATCTCAGAGCCTTCCAGACGCCCCCAGGGATATCAGGTGAGCGCAACAGTCACTTCCTGTGTGAAACAAAGTTTAGCTGCCGCAGCGTTCGCCATAGAGAAAGCACGACCATTGTGATGGGATGCTCTATGACGTTGTACATCGAGCACGCATTATTTGCCATTGTAGAGAAACCAAAAGGCACATTGACATCTCAGAGATCTTCTACTTATGAAGTGATCAGATAAAATCCATTGATTAAGATAATTCGATGTAATATAGTGAACCCAGCTATGTTTATAGCAGAGCCAGTCACTGACAGAGAGCCAATCCATGACTGCGCGAACTATGAAGAATTCTATGATGAGATTCCCAGAGTGAGAGACAATACATTGGTGGAAGGAGACATTGGGCCTCATTATGAGTTTGGAGGTAGCTATGGTGCTATTAGCACCATTGGCTGCCTCCAAAATCGCACCAGGTCTGGGTTCCTTGAATGAGGAATTACCGGGCCATGGAGGATCCAGTAATTTGTCATTCAAAATACCAGCCCCATTCCCATTCGAGCCCCCATAGGGCTCAATGGAATGGGGAGGGAGCTAATAACGGGCCCATTATTAGCTCCCTGGTCCTTTAGCGGCTCCCGTTAAGGGCGGCTAGTAAAACCAGCCACCCTTAGCGGGACCTGCTAAGGGACCTCGGAAAGTGGCAGTAAGGGGTTAACGGCACCGGCTTCCTTACTGGCGCTGTTAACCCCTTACCGCCACACTCAGAATGAGGCCCATTGTCTTTGTTGATGGTTCTTCGAGAATCAATCAAAATGACGGGCAAAGATAAACAGGCACTGCTGTGATGAAGCACATGGCAAATCGAGAATTTCGAGTACTCATTAGTGCATGATTATCATCTCATTATTCAGCGCAAGCTGCAGAATTATTGGCACTGATCCTCGCTATCGAGAATCACGCAGACCAGGAAGTAACAGTATACAGTGATTCCGCCTATGTGACATCAACAGTGCATGCAGGCCGAGCACGCTGGAAAAGGAAGGGCTACCTCCGAGTGGATGGCACACCAGTGCAGCACGCAGCCTTATTGGATAGGCTCATTAAGGCACTACGACTCCCAGTAGGCATATCGGTTGTGAAATGCTCCGCTCACATGAAAGGGACAGATTTTATCTCACGGGGAAATCAAGCAGCAGACATGAAAGCCAAGCGTGTGGCGACCAAGGACGAAATAATAATGAATGTGGAAATAGCTGATGTGCATGATAGAATGATTGTTGTACGAAGTGAAACTGAATGTTATAGTGCCATGGGGCAAACACAGTTAATGGAACTCAAAGCGGAGGCCCCACAGGAGGAGAAAAATTTTGGAAGCGGAGAGGGTGTTCTTTAAACCCCTCCGAGAGCTTGTGGTGACAAGACAGCACTGGTATACCAGTGATGCCTATAGCCCTATTGAAAATAGCTTGGAACATTTACATTATCCAGCACACATGACCAAAGAGAATCTAGCATCAACGATTGCTAAAGACTGGTTTATACCGAACTTAGCAGAGCATGTTGTATTTTTTATGGTGAACTGTATAATCTGCCAACAGTTCACAGCTGGGCATACACTATGAGTAATTACAGGAGTCATCCCAAGGCCCAACGAACCTTTTCAGCACTTACATGTTGATTATGTCGATATTATTCAAGTATGTAACGGGTACAGGTATCTAATTGTTGTGGTATTTCCATTTTCTAGATGGATAGAAGCAGGTCCATGTACACACCCAGAGTCTACCTGTGGGGCCAAATTTCTGGTGAGGGAGGTATTTCCCAGATGGGGAGTATGTGAGGTTATGAGGTCAGATAATGGTCCTCACTTTGTTAATGCAGTATTTGAACAGATTAGCTTGTTGCTTGATATAACGCACAGTTTCTGTTTGGCGTAACATCACCAAGGTAATGGTATATGCAAGAAGCTCAACGGCTTGTTAAAGGAAAAGATAGCCAAGTTGAAGCTTACTCTAAAGAAGGGATGACTGCACTGCCTTCCACTGGCACTATATGCGCTCAGAAACCAGCCTGGTTCTGACCACCATCTTACGGCGCATGAAATAGCGACATGCAGAAGGATGCACACACCATTGACACCCCGAGATAGAGCTAGATGTGATGATCATCCGACAGGGGAAGTTTTAGGATCAGAAATGCACAATTACTTGAATTGAATGACATCTTTTCTTACTGTAATTTCAGGACAGCTGCAGCGAAGACAAAAAGGGTGCAGAGCAGCACAGAACACAGAAGGAGATAATTCAACAGACCCAATTCAAGGTTTAGGTCTACCACAACTGTTCCCTGGGACACGGTCCTGGTGAGAAACCACTCAAGGAAAAAGTGGGATGAGCCAAGGTTCAACTGACCATTCAGAGTAGAGGACATCACTTCTTCTGCAGTCAAGCTACAAGGAAGATGAGCTTGGATATTCCTGGGTGATGTCAAGCCATACAATGGAGAAGACCCTCTGCCCGCAGCCCAAAGCGTAGAGGCTACAGACGACGGGGAAGAGCCACGGCATGTGCAGACGAGATCCATGACGAGGAAGAAGGATGCATGACCAGCAAAGCAAAGGCAAAGAACTTTTGTGCACATTTGTGGCTTCATTTTGGACATTTCCTCTGAGCAAAAAAGGGCATAAGGACTTAAACACGACACTCTGTGCATCCTAGTTGCAGGGTGAATAAGAAAAATTGTATGTAGAAGCCACAGCATAGTCTGTTAACTTTTACTGAGGCACACTGAAGCCTTGATGAGAAAAGGATATGCCAAATTTAGATCGAGGACATATAAATTGGAAGAGAATACAGTATCCAGACGCTTTTCATACAGGAGCCTTATTTGGACGCACTTATGGTGTCCCACAGTAGTGACATCACTAAAGATGTCTTAACATATTTCGAGTTAGTATTCAGATCATACCAGTCGTTAGTGGGAAAGCTCAGTAACATCACTGAATTTCTTCAAAACCCTGAGAAAAAAAGACAATAAGGAGGCTGCTCATTGTGATTGCTGAGCAGTTCCTTCTGCTTCCGGGATACAGAGAAGACAAGACAAATGCCCCTTTACCAGAAGATAGCAGATTGGCGAGCAATGTCTTCTTTTGCCTAATTGAGGACTTTCCAGAGCATGTGGGGAGACCTGCCGGTGTTGACGTCCTCACCTTCATCAGAGACCCAGCAAAGTCCACACAGATGAGCATGCTCCTGCATGGCATTATAATGCAGGTCGCACTTTCTAACCTTCAGCAGAGTTATCTGAGAAGATTTTAAACTTTCGCCAAGGGACAGATCGAGAAAGGGTTGCCAGAGAACTTCTCTCTTATTTATGCTGACAAGGACAAGACATGTCTTCTGGAGTGAAACAGATAAGAGGAATTGACTGGGAACCTGTTTATTTTGAACATGCACAGTAAAAAGACTTACTGAACTTATTGCCTTGTTTGACATTTTCGTATACAGAAAAGAGAACTGTTTCCAGAGACAAGAGCCAATCTATTATTCAGGCAAAAAAGGACAGTCGTTCCAGCACCTGCAACCTACGAGCAAAGACAGCAGAATCCAGAGATAATATTACCCAGAATGTATTAAATATTACCCAGAATGTATTAAAGAGTTAGTTTTCTTCCCTTAAATGATTAAGATGGGCAACCAAAGTAGTAATGTTGTCATCCCTCAGGTGAGAGATGCTTGCATTGTGCCGGAACTAAGTGTTGCACCCACCTAATGATGTACGCATGAGACCCAGAAAAGCACCCAGACCTTACATAGTCATTCCAGTCCCTAGAAGGTCTGACAGAGGAGTGAGTGAACTTGAAATGGATGTGATTAGCAATGACACACATACACATTTGGTAACAAGCAAGTTGAAAAGCCGGAGACAGGGTCGGCAGTAAGCATGAGAAAAAATTAATGAAAGACACACACACGCAAATGATGAGTGCACATACACCATATCTAGTGGCAATAACTGCAGAACCACAATCCAAAGAATGGGAGAAGGTTGGACAACCAACGATGAGACGTTCTGCTATAAGTGAAGCCAAAGGAAAAATGGAAAAAGTTTTACTTTTAAAGAGGCAAAAGGAGTTGGAGAATAAACCAACAGTGACAGCATTGATAAGCACCCCTGAGCCAGCACTGAAAGGGGCAAGTGCAAGCCCAGCAAAACTATCACATGCAGAGATGATAGTCAATATGGCTGTTTATAGCCAGAGCCAGAAAAAAACAAGAGGGCAAGGAAAGAATTGCCCGACTTTCTCCTACTCAAATATTACAGATGAAAATGCCTGGACCATGGATGGAGGTTCCTGAGAGTCCTCCAGTGAGAAGAAGCTACATGGATGCTATAAAGGATGTAATGATAGTAAACTACATGAAAACCTTGAGGATCAGAAGCACACAAGAAGAAAATAACAAACTAAACGACTACCTGGACAGCACAGCACACTTGTGAAATAACATCTTGTACAAACATATGAAAGAAGTTGGAAGACGAAATTCTGAGGAAGAATGCTTTGTTTGCGCACTCCTACCTTTCAGTATGGTGAAGTCAGTGATCTTTGTAGCTGTTGAAATAGATGTGCAGGCGGCGCACTGTCTATCACACATAGCAATGTTCAAGACCAAAGGCCAGTTTATGGGAAGTGAAGCTTCACTCAAATGGGCAACTGAAGCAACGGATCCAAATTAAGAGGATTATGTACAGGACATAAAGACAAGGAACAATGGAAAAACAAAGAACATTGTGATCAGATATGAGAAGCCTGGAGTTAAAGGAGCAGAGATCAGAAGAGAGACAAACCAAAAACTGAACGTTCAAGGAAAAACTCCAGAAGAAGCTCAGAGTTGGAATAACAGAGGCCAAATGTAAATATGGGGAACAGTGTTTTCACCAGACGGATGGGAAAAAGGAGTAGTGATTTGCAGAGCATGGATGGTCATAGGCTGTTACCAAGGTACCATTGACATAGTACAAAATGGATGCAAGCCATTATGGCCAAGACTTGCAAAACTATTGACATGGATCGAAGACAGAGGAGGACCCTTGCAGATAGTGCCATTGGAGAGTCCAAAATTCTGCTTCAGGAATAATGGCACAAGAAAAATGGGAGAGAATCAGAACTGTGGGCGAGTTTTTGAGACTCCAGGAATGGTACATGGTACTGTAGTGATCATGGACCATTATTGCGCATGTGGATCCAAAGCATATATCAGTCTGCTGATAAACTGGGGAGGTATATGCACACTGGTGAATGTCCATGTTCCAGCATTAGTGATTCTAAAAAGTTATCTGAATATCGACAGTTTCCCGAAAGCAGATGCTCACCTGAGGAAAAAGAGATCTGTGGAACTGATGAGCCGAATGAAGAGAGAGCATTACTTTTCTGCCAAATCAGAAGAAGCTGTTCATGCAATCCCGTATGAACACAGTCTGTTCAGCCTCACCTCATCAGTGTTCACGACAATTCTGATGCCAAGAGTTCAGGTTGTTGCAAATACTAAATGGTTGCAGATAACCAGATGGGAGTTACTGCAGACCATCAACATGACAATAAAAGGATTCAATGCAATCAAGGAAGAGTTAAGGGCATTTCAACTAATGACTCTCCAGAAGAGATATGTCCTTGACATGATCACAGCTATGGATGGAGGTGTTTGTGCAAAAATCAGAGAATCATGTTGCACATTTATACCATCTTGATATGGTCATAAAGATATGGACTCCAAAGATATATTTCTTCAAACCTCTATGTGTGGATACAGAGGATGAAGTGAAGGTGGATCCAGAGGATGCAGTAAAGGCGGATACCAAGAAAGAAGTTAAAGTGGTCTATGAATCGCCCAGAGGGTGGTGTGTAGAGGAGGTGCCAAGCTCAATTCACACTCCAACTGCCCATTTTTAAGTACCAGGAACGTTCACACTGAAATATCTGATGGATGATGAACATATAAACCAGCAGAGAGGCGCATTTGGGCTCTGTCCAGTACCTATCCGAAGAACAGCACCTGTTGAAGAACTGACATGCAAGAAAACCTGGGCCGTAAGGTACCCATTGAGAACACCATATCGACAAATGAGACAGAATGACGATCGCCAGAATGCAATACCTGAGGAAGCTAAAAAGATACTAAAGGAAGAGAATGGTGATGTCACAAGAGCCCGGACTGACTCACATATAGAAGATATGACGACCTGTGAATGATGGAAAGAGACGTAACACCATAGATAAGTGACATCCTGAGCCTATGGTGAAACAATTGATGTCAAGATGTCGGAAATTATGCCATATGCGTGATGAAGATATTCAGTTAGTTTAAATGTGTACATTTGCAAGGAACCACAAGAAGCAAAAAATCATGAGGCTTGCTTATGCTTAACAGTAAAATAGATTGCGGCAAGCGCCACCTATACATATCTACCTCAAAAGGAGCACTTTATATAAGTATACTTCCACTATGCACAAGAGCAGAATCAACCAAAGGTTACTAAAGGTCTCAAGAGGAGAGCTTCACGGCAAATAAATCAAGAATTAAAGACAGAGAGAAACTCAGACGAAGGCAAATCGTGCCAAGAAGCCAAGGTCGTATTGGCTGAAATAGACCCACATTGGATACAATTTATGAGAAGAAGAACAGAGTATCCTGTTCAGAAAGGTCAAGATAAGCCACAGATGGCAGATGGCTGGCAGAATTAAATCAAATACACAAATTGCATGAAGAATAAGCCGATTTCACAGTATCGAAATCACGTGACCAGACGAGCAAGAAGGGATGAACCTTCACACCTATGCATGTACTTGTGCCATCCACAGATGTCTTAACTTTTCCAGACCAAGAAGAAGTCTCAAGGCCGACCACAAAGAAATAATTGACGCATGACCACTGAGGTGATGACTGATTGTTGCAATAATTGGATGGAAGCTGGGGGTGCAGATGAACTCCCTGCACCTGGCTGGATATTCAGCATGCTTCTAAGCAAGTGGAAAAGTATGAGTAGGATTGATGCCAACCCAATCATGTTGGACCAAGTAATCTAGGGGCCTATAGTTAGTAGAACCAATGAGACATGGTACTTTTAATGACGTCTACAGTAGCCTTTTTGAAGGAAGTGCTTAGATGCCCCACCTGCCAGTGTTTATCGAATCCCCACTCCCCGTTACCATATACAGATATAGTGCCTATATTAAAGTTACCTTTCTAGAGCCAATAGAGATGCATGCTAAAGTTTTAAGAATTACACGTCAGTGATGATGAGTTTTTGTTATAAATACTATGTTTTTGCCGAAATTAATTAGAGTTGAAGCAAGAAGGAAGATCGACTGATTGCTGATAACCATGAACTCCCCATTTTTTGTACTTGTCCTTAAACAGACTCCCTTTGCAAAACGATTGAGTTGTCATTATTGATTTGATGCGAGAGTATTAATCTGCATCCCCATCCATCTCAAGGGTGCTGCTGCTCATCTTAAAGTGCTGTTGGGAAACCCCCAGTCCTAAGGCCGGCTGGGGTCCTACTGCACAATTGTATTGAACTCAATTAGTTGACTTCATTTAAATAAAACGGACCTGACAATTTTCCTAAGACCCAACCTTCAAGTGTCATATCTGGGAGAGTTAGATGTTGGGAGGGGATGGTGCTTAGAGCATCTTTACCTCTCCACTGCTAAACCCTAATCCGGTCTGTAGTTTATCACTTTCCCTGGAGTGTCATTTACAATAGTGTGAGGATAAATAAGAGAGGGATTGCAGATTCCAGTTGTAGTGCAGTGACAAGGTCAGTATACATTGAAGTACATAGTGGCCTGGGATGGCGTGTTGCGGAACGTTTAAATACATATTGTCTGCAGACCAGAGAAAGAGTAAGAACATTAACAAACTCAGAATAAAATTAGGTGATCTAAATATAAAAACACAAAATAGTGTCTCTTGATCATCAACTTGCCAAGCAACGTATATCAGTTGGATGGAAAGCACTTCTTGGCTGGTGATTGGCTGGTTGGTGTTATGCTGGTGAGTTGTGGACAGATTTTCTGTGTGAGATTGCAGTTACTTTGCAAGCTCTCTTGCAATACAATTCAGAGAGAAATATTTTAGGAGCATTCTGGGCTGATTCAATGTATTTGTCCTCAATGTGAAAGGGAGTCACTATCGAAGGTGGACAAAAGCCTAGGGCTATCCTGCAGGAGGCCAGGTGAAGTCTGCCCAGCATGGGTGTGAGCAAAGGAGGAAGGGTATTTCCTGTGATTATACAGGCTCTGCAAGGTCAAAGTAGGCATCAGGGGATAATCAGGCAAGAAAGGAATGTTTGGGGTGGACAGTGCCTTTGGTTAGGGGATACTAAATGGTGATCAGGAGGGGCAACCATCGACTAGAAAAAATGGCTTTCTCTTGTGTGCTTTAATCCAGAAATGTGTTATTTAAAGTTAAACGTCACTCTTTTTAGTCTTTGTTTATTTTAAAATATCATTTCACGGGTTGAACAGGACAAAGCTGTGACAAACTCTAACAAAGAAAGGAATTTGTTCGCTCTTCTCGGTGTTATAAAGTCATTACACACCAACAACTTTGCCAGAGTGAGATACGGTATTGGGGGAGAATGCACAAACATTTTTGATATGGAAATGGGCATGAGGCAGGGGTGCGTGTTGACACCCCTTTTTCTGTTCACTTTATATAGACAAACTTGCCCACCTCGTTCAAGATCTTGATTGTGACACCCCGATGATTGCAGACACCAGAGGAGACATTTTTTCTGTACGCAGACGATCTGGTGCTGCTATCTCAAACCTTGTCTTGTATAAGCAAACAACTTAATATATTAATTTTTATTTCACAGAGAGTATTACTTAACAGTGAATAAAAGCAAAACTGTAGTAATGGCCTGCAATGTGACACAAATACTAAAGGTCTGCCTTAGGTTGGAAACAAGCCCGTTAAACAAGTTAGTCACTTTCAAAAAAGGTAGCAGGCGCTGTTCTCCAGAAAAAACATGGCATGATAACCAGCTCTGAGATGAGAGTTTGCAGCACACGCTTTTTGCTCACTGTACCTGTCACAGATTGGAATACCCATTTGCATATCAGTCTTTGTCCGGCCCACATGGGTAGTCCAGCACCGAAATGCTATGGCAATTCCTCTCTGAAAAAGAGTGCCAGCAGCAACCCCATACACGTGTTTCAGCCTTGTTGGGCCTCATCAGTGAGGTGTAGCTGTTCCTCTCTGAGCACAGTGAGCAGGGAGTCCACGTCTGGTTGCTCCCAGGTAACTCAGGGTGACCAACCCCAAATTCCTTGGAAATATTTCAAAAAAGGTAGCAGGCGCTGCTCTCCAGAAAGAACATGGCATGATAACCTGCTCTGAGATGAGAGTTTGCAGCACACACTTTTTGCTCACTGTACCTTTCACAGATGGGAAATATCCATTTGCATATCAGTCTTTGTCCTGCCCACATGGGCAGTCCAACACCAAAATGCTATGGCAATTCCTCTCTGAACAAGAGTACCAAGAGCAACCACATACACGTTTCAGCCTTGTTGGGCCTCATCAGTGAGGTGAAGCCGTGCCTCTCTGAGCACAGTGAGCAGGGAGTCCACGTCTGGTTGCCCCCCGGTAACTCAGGGTGACCAACCCCAAGTTCCTTGCAAATATTTAAAAAAAAGGTAGCAGGCGCTCTTCTCCAGAAATAACATGGCATGATGACCTGCTCTGAGATGAGAGTTTGCAGCACACACTTTTTGCTCACTGTACCTTTCACAAATAGGAAACACCATTTGCATATCAGTCTTTGTCCCGCCCACATGGGCAGTCCAGCACCGAAAAGCTATGGCAATTCCCTTCTGAACAAGAATACCAACAGCAACACGTGTTTCATCCTTGTAATAATAACATGGTTCACCTTTGTAGTAACACCAAATGTCTTTGTCAGGATGTTTTCCTTCAAACTTGACTTCAGAAATAATTATGTTAGAACCACAGTTCACCACTTGAATCAACTACTATCTGGTGTATGCCTCTGCCAGGCTCTTTTGGGCAATACCTCTTGCCCTATGGGTTTACTTGCCTGCCTCTCCACTTCTTCAACAACAAAACAGAATGTGCTTCAGTGGTAACTTGCAACTTAGCGTGACAGCAACTTCCTTAGACTTCTTCAGCATCACACTTATAACATATTGTGGGGGAAACATGAAACCACATTAGTGCTCTTCAAAACCTCTTGACGACTATGCACCTCTCCCTCTGGATACTCTACTCCACAAGGGCAGCCTGTCTGCCATATTTCTTTCCCCTCTGTATCAACAACCACATTCTCATCACAAGATAGTATCTCTTTTCCTCTACTTTGGTTTGGCAATGTATGTTGTTATAACCTAAAGATTTATATTTTGTAGAACATAAGCGGTAAGCTCTATAGTCATTAAGCCTCTCAATATTCCCCTGGTGCCTTGAGTACTGTTTGTTACACTGGTTTTGCTGGTTTGTTATATACTCTTGGCTTGGGTATTGCTTGTAAGCTTTTGAAACAATTACAGCTTTCCTGTTGGGGTTTTGGGCTTTCCACACTCTCATGCGCTTATTTATACAGTTGCTTGCTTTTAATAGGCAAAACTTTTGGTGGCTTTGCACAGTTTGGTATTCAAAATTGCTTCTATTCTCGTGTTCACTCACTCACGAGTGAAGCGGCCTGCTGTGAACATGCAGGCAGCATTGGCGTGCTCTGGTGTCACTTGCAAGCTGTGAATTCACCGGGTAAGTCGCTCTTGTTCACTTTGCTTGTTTTCACAGGTCTTCAGGGTGTGTGGCTTCTCACAGTCAGGTTGATAGCCTCCTCTGGTCCTCCTCTGCTACACCTCCGACAAATGGAGCCTCCTCTGCTCCAGAGAGGATCAGGTGCAACCCAGCCACCTTGATCCTCACACGTGGGAACACTTCCCTTGCTGCTGCTGCATCCCGTTGCACAAACTCTGCACAATCAAATATAAACGGGCAAGCATCTCGTCCTCGCGCTTCCCACTGTGCGACCTCTGCAAATGCGAGAGTCACAGGCTAAGACTCTCTCAGGACCTGCCACGGCTCTTGGTGATTCAATGGTCCCGGCGTCTTCTTTTGCCTCAGGCTTCCCTCTCAGCTGCATCTGCAGCTCGCGCTGTTTCTTCTGCTTCCACAATTCAGCCTCTCCATCTAATGCCTGCACCTGAGGGGCTTTTTAAGCCTCACAGTACCCTCCAGGTGTAGGTAATTTACACCAATTAAGGGATAACACCCACTGTAGTCTTCCTCATCCAAGCACTCAGTGAATTATGGGACTTGAAGTCCCTGGCAACAAAGTTATATTTTTGAACTCTTTTTACTTGGCAATAAGCCATTAAAAGAATAGGACTAAGGAAAGTTTAACAAGGGAATCGCCCTGTCTTCCTGACCTGTTTCCTCCCCCATGTGATCCTGCCACAGAACACCACCTCCAAGATCCAATGTTCAGGTTTTGGGAGGAATCATTACTGATTCATCACATAGTTCACAGCCAATGGCATTAACTGCCTCAAATAAATCACAATCAGTGAATTACAATGAACCAACAAGAATTTAGCGGTTTCTAAAACTGCCTTGTTAACACAGAAATGACAATAAGCGTTTGAGTTATTTGTCGATATTTTAACAATATTTATTTTGTGGGTTACAAGTTCCACCTGTAGGAAGTAAAGTCCTCCCTGGAGTTATGATTAGGGAAGAGAGCGAGATACGGTGCAAGATCGCTGCACTTCTTATATTTATGTTTCAGGTGGCTCAAAGACACATACGTATGGAATTTGTCAACAGTATTACACCAGTTCTGTTTGTATAAGGCATGTTTTACCCCCACTGGATTTGATATGAGGTCTTTACGGTCTTTCCCACACTCTAAAAGGACAGACTCAAATTGCTCCCTTAAAAGATGATATTGTTGTCCCTGAGCTAGAAGCCAATACACCTGCAATATCTGCATAAATAGAATTAAAAACAGGCAATACTTCGATGCAATGTTAAAAGACGCCAATTCACTCTCACTTGCCTCGTCCTGAGTCTCAATTCATATCAGATTGCGGCCAGTGGTACTGCGTTTGGAACTCTCAGGGCTTTACGCCAAATCATAGCTTCCAATTTATCTAAAAAATCATCCACTGCCCATGATCTAAGTAGTTCCACCCTTTACAACATTTTTGGGACTGCTTTACCTTAGTAATATTGCAGAAGAGGGAACAGTGAGAATCTACGGAATTTGTAGTTGGCTCTAATCATTTGATCAGCAATTTGTTTGCTTTGAGAGACAAAATGCCCCTGATCTTCATTTTCTGTGGATGGCAAAATAAGGGATAATTAAAATAGTTAATAACTGATCCTAAGGGTTCTTTATTTAAAAATCATTTAAAAGAAACCTTCCTGCATTTCTTGGAGAATTGGAGCACCTTATTCTTCTCAGAAATGTGCATTAACGAATCCCTGTAAGGCTGATAAGAGTCGCTGTAAACCAATAGGGGTACAATCAAAAAGTAAAACATTGTTGGCGTACACTAACCAAATAAAACTGATATTAGCAATTTTAGGTGGAACAAAAGAAACAGGACCCACATATTCCCCCACATCGGAGACATGCAAGTAGAAGAGGCATGGAGCCAATATACATCCATGCCTCATCCCTGATTTTGTTTCAATTATGCGAGAGAGCAGATCTTCTCGTTTCAAGCAAACCTGAATGACAGAATTGTTGTGCAGGCCGATTATAAGTCTCAGAAGTCCATAAGTAATGCCCCACTTAGTGAGTTCAAACCACTAAGAGTTCGTTTTACCTTATCAAAGGCTGCAGACAGATCAATAGGGGCCACAAACACTGATGAGCAAGAGCCAGATCAAAAGAGTTCTTGCAGATGTTTCACTATGAAACCATTAATGGAGGTACTGTGACCTTTTCTGAACCTGGTCTTTCACTTGCTCAAGCGGCCAATACTAGCAGCCCATTCTTCCAGGTGGAACAACAGGAGGGATTCAAGACCCTGCTGTCAGCTTTCATGATGGAATTTAGACGGTAGTTCTTTGGATCAGTCTTTGCACCCCTCTTGTATATGGGAATAACATAAGAAGTGTGCCAACAGTCAGGAAATCGCTCCAAAGCCACAATCTCTTCAAAGAGTATACTTAATATAACGGTCCATGTAGCCAGATCACCTTTAAACAATTTATTGGATAGGTTATTCGGCCCAGGGGCCAGAAAATCACTACTACGCAATATCAAATCTTGAATCCTTTTAACTGACACCACCAATTTCCACTGTGTGTTATTACCCAAAACGTGGCTGGGAATGGCTGCAACCTCCCTGAGGTCAGTTGAGTAGCGTGCCTCAAATTGGGAGAGCCACTTTGCCTCAGCCACACAATGCACCTGACAGGTGGAGTGGCCGGTCTCCAAAGCATTCACCAAACTCCTAAACTTTGCTAACTTTCTTATTTGTACGAATGGAGAGCATATGTTCTGCATCGTATTGCAATACAACAGAGCAATGTTGCTTTACCCAATTTCTATACCCCTTCTTGATTTGCAAGGTACTATGAGCCCCTTTAGATGAGGCAAGTCCAACCTCTTAATATCTCTATCTTTAGAATGCATGCCCCTCTTAGCAGATGCCACCACCTGATCAGAGGCATGCAGATGAACCTTTCCACTTAATGGGCACACTTTCCGTTTGGTTCATGACACCGGCAAAGTCCCTTGTTAATTCAGCAATAGTGCCCCTCAAAGTTACTTAGATTGCAGCACACATGTTTCCATTCATAGGTACACCTAATCATACACCCAGCCAAGCCCAAATTAAAATGAGCGCTAAGTCCCTCCCTCCACTTCAGTCTTATTCTGCCACAATTGATCCAGTTCACAGGGGCAACCCTATCCAGCTTACCCTCATTACTTAAGACCTCAGCACTCAGCATGTTGTGGTAACTCAAAATTCAGTTTCAATGTTAAGATGAACACATAAATCACACAAAAATACATCTGTAAACATAAAATCCAAAACATAATTACTATGGCCACGATGCCAGGTGGTTCTTGGAGGGATATCGTCAGGGATAGTGCCATTCAACATTTTCAGATCAATTGAGGACAGGAACGAGAGCCATTTCCCTCCATTCACTGCCCTTCATAGATGGCTTTCATACAGAGTTGGAAAACCAAAATCCTCATCCTCAACAGATAATGAAATCCCCCCCCCCCTTCCTCTCCCTCTGCCTATAACCTCCCCCCTCCTGGGCAGCCCTCTGCCCGGCAGCCCCGCGGCTAAGGGCCCCAGGCCAAGGGCGACTCCTACAGTGCGGCTCCCTGTGTGTCTGCAGGTGTCTGCAGGGGACGCCAGGCGCCAGTTCCACCTGTTATCCGGCCCACCCCTCCTCACCTTGCTCACCTCATCCGCTTGATGCCTCGCCCCCCTCTTCCAAATTTCTGGTAAACTAGGGTGCTTTCTCTCCCCTTGCAGGATTCTCAAACTTAGGTGGCCCTGACCCACTACGCATTACTGTTTGCTCTGCACTGTGTTAAACTAGGGTGCTTTTCTCCCCTTGCAGGATTCTCAAACTTAGGTGGCCCTGACCCACTACGCATTACTGTTTGCTCTGCACTGTGTTAAACTAGGGTGCTTTTCTCCCCTCGCAGGATTCTCAAACTTAGGTGGCCCTGACCCACTACGCATTACTGTTTGCTCTGCACTGTGTTAAACTAGGGTGCTTTTCTCCCCTCGCAGGATTCTCAAACTTAGGTGGCCCTGACCCACTACGCATTACTGTTTGCTCTGCACTGTGTTAAACTAGGGTGCTTTTCTCCCCTCGCAGGATTCTCAAACTTAGGTGGCCCTGACCCACTACGCATTACTGTTTGCTCTGCACTGTGTTAAACTAGGGTGCTTTTTCTCCCCTCGCAGGAGTCTCAAACTTAGGTGGCCCTGACCCACTACGCATTACTGTTTGCTCTGCATTGTGGTAAACTAGTGCCCTCCACTCACTTCCTGTCTGCATACTCGTGTCGTTCGCCTCCCCTCCTACTCCATGGTGCTCTCTATCTCGCCTATCTACTCTAACTGCTTCTCCATTGACTATCCTGCTCTCCTCACTAAATCCGGTAGGAAAAAGTTTAAAAAGGACATCCTGGTCTCCAACCCAGGCATCCCTATTGCTGACACCTACACGAGCGCCTGCTCCAAGGAAACTCTCACTGACATTCTCTTTTTCGTGCCTTCACCTGACCTATGGACCCCTCACATGGTCGCTGTGCTTTCTCCTTTCTCCACCTCTCCCATTAATGGTGGCACCCGTTGGGATGTCCTCTTGGCCCCTTTCCGCTCCTCTAAGGCCATCATTAATGTCTATGTTAACGGGACCGTCTTGGTCCAAGGCCCTCAGGCCAACCTTCTCCTCTTTGATAGACGCTTCCCATGCCTCATCAACTTCCTCTCTGCTCCCGCTGTCCCCCCTCCTCTATCCTCGGCTACCTTGCCTCTCCCCTCCCTCCCTGCCCCCTCTCTTGCTCCCTCTTCAACTCCTTCTCTAACACCTCCGCAGGACGTACCTCTGATCTGTACCCCTCCCCGGAAGTTTTTTAAGGGTGGCAACCTTCTCCACATTGCCACTCTAAATTCTCGCTCTGCCATCAAGCACTCCTCTGATATCTGTCGCCTTCTTGAGGAACTGGACCTCGACGTCCTCGGTCTCACTGAGACTTGGTTCACTGCCAGCTCTGCCACCAGCTTCGACACACTCCTACCTGACGGCTACAAGATCCTCTCCGTGCCCAGGCCCAACCGCTCAGGGGGTGGTGTTGCCCTTATCTTCCCTGAGTGGATTCCTGCCACTGTCACTCCTACGCAGACCTACTCCTCTTTTGAATGTCTTGTCTGCCGACTCTCTCTCTCTCCTAGCCATTCCCTTACCGTGGCTACTATCTATCGGCCACCTGGTCAAATTTCCTCCTTCCTCTCTGAGTGGGCTGATCTCTCCTCCTCACTCCTGTCCTCAACCACCCAACTCCTCTTTCTCGGTGACTTCAACATCCACCTCGATGCCTCCTGTCCCCCCACTGGTCTCTTTCGCGAACTCTGCAACTCTCTCTCACTCTCTATTCTCCCTTCTGGTCCTACCCACTCTGCAGGGCACACTCTTGATGCTCTGATCTCTTCTGACCTTCCCCTCTCCCTCCCTCTCTCCACTCCTCTCTCCTGGAGCGATCACTTTCTCCTATCCTCCCACCTCTCCCTCCCTATCCCACAGGCAAAGCCACTCTCTTCACTGCCACCCACCTTCTCGGTCATCCGACCCATGAAGCGCGTGTCAGTTGAGGCTTTCGCTGCTACCTTCTCGCCCCCTCCTCCCCCCTCGGCTGACTCCCACCCTGACACAGCCCTCGCCATGCTCTATTCCTCTATATCTGATACTCTCGATATCCTTGCCCCCGTCATGAGAATCCGCCTGAAGCCCAAAGCCAAATGTAACTCCTGGTATGACTCGGATCTCGTCACCCTAAAACGCAAGTGCAGGGTGGCAGAGAGGAAATGGCGTGCTTCATGTTCATCCTCTGACAAACTGGCCTGCCGCCTGCTCCAAAGGCAATACCGGCTCTCCGTTCTCACTAAGAAGAGAGCCCTTATCCAAGCCCGCATCTCTGAGGCATCTAACAACTCGGCCGAACTCTTTAAAATCTGCAAGGTGCTGGCCAACCCTGCTGCAGTCTCTACCTCTCCTGTCCCCTCCCAGGCCCTCTGCACTGCACTGGCCTCGCACTTCATCTCTAAAACTCAGGACATCCTGTCCTCACTATCCTCCTCTCTCCTCCCTCCCTCTCTTCCCGGCTCTTCCTCTTGCTCTCTTGCAGCCGCCCCTCCGCCCTCCTTCTCTGCATTTCCACCTTTTTCTGCTGATGAGGTTTCCAGACAAGTCCGATCTATGAAAGCCTCGTCTAAACAGGTTCACCCCTGTTCCTCCAAAACCATCAAGGACCACATCGTCTCCCTGGCTCCTGCCCTGGCTGACTTCTGCAACCACTCATTCGCCTCTGGAGTCTTCCCATCCCCCCTCAAGCACTCCCTTGTGCACCCCCTCCTCAAGAAACCCTCTTCCGACCCCTCCTGCCCGGCCAACTATCGCCCAATCTCCATTACTCCCTTCCTGGGCAAGCTCCTGGAGAAACTGGCCATCTCCCAGCTTAACCTCCATGCTGAATCTGTTGGCAATCTTCATGACCATCAATCCGGCTTCAGAGCGGCCAGAAGCACGGAAACTGCTCTCCTGAACATCCGTGAGGACCTTCTCCTGAACCTCGATTCCAACACTCCCTGTGTTCTCATTCTGCTCGATCTCTCCTCTGCCTTTGACACTGTCAACCATGCCATCCTGGTCAACCGTCTCCGTGATAACCTGGGTATCACTGGTCAGGCTCTGGCATGGCTGACCTCTTTCCTCTCCGGTCGACCCTCCCAGGTCCAAATGGGCTCCTTCCTCTCTGACATCTTTTTCTCCACCTGCGGTGTCCCCCAGGGATCCAACCTCTCTCCCTGGCTTTTCAACCAGTATCTGGCACTCCTTGTCCACCGCATCGCCGCTCTCTGCCCCCACTTCCAGTGCTATGCGGACGATACCCAGCTCATTTTCAGGCTACCCTCGGCCTCCTCCTCTCCTTCCCTCATCTCCGACTGTCTGTCTGCTATCCAGGAATGGTGTGCCGCCAATGACCTCTGCCTTAACGCCAGTAAGACTGAGATTCTACTCATCGGCACACCCACTCCCTCCTTCCCTGCAGCTCTCTGGCCGGCCTCCCTTGGCCCCCTTCCTGCCCCTACCTGCAAGGCTAAAAACCTTGGGGTCATCTTCGACTCCACACTCTCCTTCTCTCCTCATATATCTGATGTCTCTAAGAAATCACACTACCAGCTGCACCTCCTCAGAGGTATTCCTCCCTTCCTCTCCTTCCCCCAGAAGCTCACTGTCTCCCGAGCCCTGGTTCTCTCAAGGCTGGACTACTGTAACAGCCTCTATCTTAATCTCCCTGCCTCCACTCTCCGCCCTCTGCAACTTATCCAGAACAGAACTGCGAGACTTGTCCTTGGCCTCAAGCCCAGGGACCGTATCTCTCCAGGACTGAAATCTCTTCACTGGCTCCCAGTGGCTGCGAGGATTAAGTTCAAAACCCTCTGCATTGTCCACAAGGCCTTCTGGGGCCTGGGGCCTAAATACCTTCAACTCTCTCTCCCTAAATATCTTCCTTCACGAGCCCTTCGCTCATCCATCTCCAACTCCCTCATGGTCAGCCGCTTCTCGAAGAAACGAGCTGGGGGTAGATCTCTCTCCGCAGCAGGGGCCTCCCTCTGGAACAGCCTGCCTGCCTCCCTGAAACTTGAGGAGAACCATCTCCGGTTCCGGAAGCACCTCAAAACCTTCCTCTTCGCTTCTGCCTTCTCTCTCCCTCTCCCCTGCTAAACCTGCTTAACTCCCCACTGAATTCTGCACCTAACCTGCATCTGGGCCACTCTCAGCGACCTCGGTCCAGGGCCCAGCCACTCTCCACTTGCACTGCCTCCCTGGCTCCCCCTGCACTGTGGGACTGTCACTGTATCCCTACAGCCCCCTTCCCAGCACTTGCTCTGCACTTACCTCGCACTTGCCACCAGCTGGCCCTTTTTATTTATTATTTATTATTTATTATTTTATTTCGCCACTTACCTTTTACTGCACTTACCCCCCACCTCCTCCCCCTGCACTTTCTCCTTTTTCCCCTTACCTCTGCACTTGCGCGATCTGAATGACACCTGGCCTAGTAGGATCGTTTGTCTGTCTTCCCCTTGTTTCCTCCCTCCCTGCCTCGTCGCGCCTTGAAACACTTGTGTATAGGCGCGTTACAAATACCATATCATATCATATCATATCATAAATACATTTGGCGTTAAAATCGCCAGCAACCAGTATTGAAGCTTTTGCATGATTATAAACCCAGGAGATCATGTAACTGGAGAGAGCCTCCAAAACATGTTACAAAGGGTGGAGGCCTTCATGCCAATAGATATTTAATAGTAAAGCAGATCTCTCACAGCCTTTTACCCGGAATCTAGCTACAACCCCCAAAGTTCCAAAAACAGAATTATAAACACTGACCACTTTTAGGTACTTTTCTGACTTAACTGCGGAACGGTGCCCTCTAACCCTCTTCTGTGCAGTCTGAGCACATTGAACAACCACGTCCAAGTTAGAACAACGCATTAGCAATGTTTCTTGAAGCATCATCACTTTATAGTATCGTAACTTTGATGCTAATTCTGCATTGGAAAACAGATGTATATTTCCTCTTGTGCTCCAGTATAACAAATTTAGAGACGAGAGGTTGCTAAAGGCTCAGTTGTGTGTTCAATCTCTGCTGATTTCCCATAAAGTGGAAAGCCGAGGACACCCATGACAGGTCTTTCTAGCCCAAGTTCAGATCCTTCACGTCTTTTATGAACATGACTACCCTGCCATTTTCATTGCCATTATGAACTAAGACCATGATGTTGTTATGTTTCTCATTTACCGGGTCACAGTTATAATGGGGCACAGTGTCTGAATATTCGACATTGTCATAACCCAACTGCCTTAGGTGAACACTTTCCTTTAATATTGTATCATATACCAGATGGGATCTTATGTCCAAAAATACACAAGGCCCAATTCATGGAATATTTTCCTGGTTCATAGTGAATTTGCACTGCTGAAAAGTGACTTTGCACTGCCAACACAAATCCTGATTCATGGAACCATGCAAAGTGTATTTTTGTCGTGCAAAGTCCGGGCGTAGTCAGCGCATAGTCATTTTTGCAGTACAAAATCACTTTGCGCAGACTTTGCATGACAAAAATACCGTTTGCATGGTTCCTTGAATCAGGGTTTGTGTCGGCAGTGCAAAGTCATTTTTCAGCAGTGCAGATTCACTTTGAACCAAGCAAATATTCCATGAATTAGGCCCAATGTCTGAACACACCGGATATGGGAAATCAAACCTATCGATATTGTTAGTATTGATTAATATCACATTTGGGACTTCCTTGAAGAGTGCCAGTATGTTGAATCTGTTCAGACAGACTCCACTATCTTCCCTAAACAAGCCTTCCACAACTAACCTATTAACCACAGCCTTATAACTTCAGTGATCATGATATTTAGCTTCTCCATCTAGACCGTATATATAAAAGTCTTTCTCTTCAAAATGATTTCTAACATCATGATCGTTACCATTGACTATAAGCACTGGTTGTTGACAGAAACCCGGCACTATGGGCCTGCGTTTGGGGAACCATGGATGTTGGTCGATGGTGCTTAATTTGATCACTGGCTCCTTATGTGAATTAATATGATGTAGACCTCCATTGTGGCTAAATAAGTTGTTAGCTAAACCTTGGCACATGTCACTGCCTCCAATAGCACCTCTCAAAACACTAAATACCTTTGGATGATGCCTCATATTCCCAGAACTGGTAGACCCGCCGCCACCGATCATAGTCAGAGCTGAAATCAAACATTTGGTTTCCCAGAACTCGCCAAACCCACTTTTTCACTAACAAGATATTTTTGGCCAGGCTCAATCACCTAAGAACAGCCGGCTTTGCTGAACAAGACCAATTAATATGCTTAACTTCGATACACAACTCACAGTCTGTTTGCACTGCCATATTAAGGCACTGTTTCTCTATGATCAGGACAGAATTAATTGATTCCTCACACTCCTGTTCATCATCAATTACAGTGTTACTAGTCTGATTGACCAATGGCAACGATGTTTGAACTGATTGGACTGCTGTATGTCTGTTCAGTCCTAGATTTTTTACTTCCTGCAGGTTAGCGACTCTGGTAGAGTGAGGTTCTGTAAGAATTTCCTAGATGATTTCCCTCTTCCCTTTTTGATCTTCGTATTCGTTGTTTTCTTTGTCATAATTGCATACTGAGACTTTTTAGAGTCATTAATCAAAACCCTTGAGACATGCAGTGTATTAGGAAGGCATTCCCCACGGACTATAGTTGGACTCATATTAAGCAATTTTACACAAAGACTGGATGCTATAGTTCACTCAAATATAGGGAGCAGGACCCTAGCAATGACAAGGGGAAAATGATTCAATTTGCCCTTATTAGTACAAAAATACAGTACATTTTATTTAGATGCAATGTTATTTTAAAAAATAGGCACAAAATTAACACTGGTAAATGTATACTCTTAGTGCTTAACACTCATATGACATACAACCACAGGCTCAATACCGAGGCACACACACCTATACTGACAAACAATTTACACTTAACACTCAAGAAAAACACATATTCATAGAGCATAATCAATGTGACTCCTAGTTACAAAAACATGTTTCATTCCCATACAACAACTTATATGTGCAAAATGTGGGAAATTCT
This sequence comes from Ambystoma mexicanum, assembly GCF_040938575.1. Classification (NCBI taxonomy): domain Eukaryota; kingdom Metazoa; phylum Chordata; class Amphibia; order Caudata; family Ambystomatidae; genus Ambystoma; species Ambystoma mexicanum. The sequence goes on from NC_090930.1 coordinate 265,377,071, forward strand.
TCTGGGGGTTGCCAATATATTTCTGTGTTGCCACCAATCTTTAGAAAATCGTACTCTCAATTAATTTGTGATGCTCTGTAACACGAACATAAACACGAACAACTGATTCATGTATGTTCTTGATCAATTTATTAATGAATATCTAATGGATTTTCATGGCACTCACTCACTTACCTATTGTATTAATTTCAATAGTAGTGCATCTGGCGGTCTAAATCTACCTCACGGCTTCTTACCTAAAAAGAAAAAGAAGTATGAACCAGAAGTCAGTGACTAAAAGTCACTATTCATTTTTATTTCGTTAGCATGGTTCAAATTATATCCACTTACGTCATAAATAGCGAAGTCTAGAAAGCAGCTCTTATTAGAGATGGTAAATACGCGGGAGGATTCATCCTCCCGAAACATCACTCAGTTCAAGTCATGGGCACAGCACACAATCTGCAACATGAATATGATGTTGCAGTAATCATCAAATGTGAGCTAGCAAAAATTACGAAGTACTTTCTAGATTACTAATGTAACAATTCATAATGTTATTAGAGTGCCTTACAACAAGGTCCTACGTTAAAGTGTATAGTTTGTACACAATAAAATACTGTGAATGTACTCACTGTAGACATGCAGTACTCTATTTCATCATTCGCGCTGATGACTACGGCAGCATAATCACCCAGAATCATCCTACGGTTTTGGAGGGTGTGGATGGCTTCAACCATGCTCATTGCACAGTTACTCCACCATCGGCAGGAACCCAAAAAAGATAGAAACACAAACAAACAGGCAGAGAGCCAAACAGGTATGTCAGTATCTGGACTCTGAGCTGACGGCAAAACCATCTAAGTATACATAGACTAAGATGTCACAGTGACCAATCTGAATAATGGTGCTAGCATTAATACTTACACCTTCTTCTGTGTAACCAGCTTGACACGCGGCGACTATCTAATTTCTGTTTTCCAAAGGTTCTGTCCCTCTCCAGCGCCGTAACCTAAATGCCTGCATTGATCAAAACAACACTAGAACACGTCTGTATGGATGCAGACATAATATTTAGCTGCCATTTTGGCGGAGAAACATTGCAGTAGAATTGGGTAGGTGAGCTCATTAGTCGTGCACATTGGCGACCAGCAATCCATCTCTTTCATAATTGATCTTCTCATGTATACACCCAGGTTGCAGCTAGTTGCTCATCACTGCACCACATACTACTGTTCACCTAAAATGTAATGTTCGTAGTCATATCTAATTAAATTGCCACTCTTCATGTAAATCTAAATACACGCTTAGCCCAGAAAGAGAGTAAAAAGCGTCATCTATTAGCGGCCATTTTGGAGACCGAACATTACGGTATTATAGGGCAGACGATCTCCTTTATTAGGCACTAAAACAACCACAGAACCGTCTCCTTCGTACTAGATCTTAACAAGTCACTGTTCAAAGTGCAACTGATTGCTCTTCAATACCATACCTACTAGTGCCAGCATACTTTATTGTTCATAGCCGTATCAAAATGAAATTAATACACGTTATGCCATTCTATGTTCTCGTTCATCCCAGTCACATTGCTATTTGTTAGAAAAATCATGCGTGTTTCCTCTTCGGTTAATCTTTCTTTGTATTGTTGTGTATTGTGACTCAGGTATAGTTTGTTTAGTATCAACCACTTCACATCATCACAAGTGTGTCCTGCTATCTAGAAGTGGGTCACATTAATACCTTATTTCTAATGAAACATTGGTGTTCCCCAATGCAAATTTTGAAAGGCCATTCGGTCTTGCCAATATAAATCTTTCTGCAGGGGAACCAGATCACATGGACGACCCATGGGGTGTTGCAGTTAGTAAACTGTTGTTGTTGCCATGGGGTATTTAATCCAATGTCGACCGTTGTGGTTCTAGCTGTGGAGCTGCAACATCTACATTTACCACAGGCACTATGGCATCTGTTCAATCTCCATTCCTCCGTTAGAGTGGACTGTCTACAGTTTGGTTCATGTACTCAGCACTTTCCGATTTGTACTCATTTTGATATTAATAAGCCGTAATTAGGGTCGTTGGTGTGACTCCCCAAAAATGGTGGCCGGTGGTTCATAGTACACTCATCACACTTGTCCCCCATCTGCAAATTATAATCGAACATACGATTGGGCAATATTACAGCCCCACCTGAAAGGCTAGATATCACATGCGAGGTAGCTGGTAAACCACATGTGCCACCTGTACCAGGGACGGCTCGTCCATAATTGGTGAGGGGATGCCAGGTCTTGGCCCCCCTCTTTCCTATTATGGAGGAGCCAGCCCCATGAAATGATGAACACTCCCTCTGCTGTTTTTTTTCAGCTGAGAGAGTACTCTGTTTCCCTTTGGCAGTTACAGTTCCCCAGCTGTGCAAGCTCAATGAGCCATGCAAGGCCGTGGGCATTTTTCTCCCAAGCCTTGCATGACTCATTGGAAATAGTGCCTGGGGAACTGCATGCCTGTATGCGCATGCAGCCGCTCCTGCACCTCCTCATACATACAATATGAGCAAGGATGGAGTGGGGCATCTCGTCACCCATGCTCAGGCCCCAACACGAATGTTCAGGAACCAGGAAGCTTTCTGATTCCTGTTCATGCTAGCAGGGGCTGGAGTGCAGGAGGGGAAAGACCTGTGGCAGAAGAGACGTTTGTTTATGATTATGTCTTTTTTAATTTAAATTATGTGTATGGATGCCTGCACGCTTATGTTGTAAGGTGAATGTATGATGAATGTTAGGTGATGTATGATGAATGTATGATGATGGATGCTGGTGTGAATGTGAGCGTGCTTGCTGTGTGCATGTTGTGTACATGTGTGTGTGTGTATGTTCATTTATATATTATTTAAATATGTGTATGGATGCGTGTATGCTTCTGTTATGAAAGAGTGCATGTTGGATGATGGATGCTCGTGTGAAGGAAACAGAGAGTGATTGTGTTGTGTCTATGTTGTGTAAATGTGTGTGTTTGTATATTGATGTATTTATTATTTAAATATGTGTATGGATGCGTGTATGCTTGTGTTTTGAGTGAGTGAATGATCAGTGCTTGTGTGAATGAGACAGAGAGTGCTTGCTGTGTGTATGTTGTCTAAATGTGGGCATTTGTATGTTCATTTATTTATTATTTAAATATGTGTATGGATGCGTGTATTTTTGAGTGAGTGAATGATGGGTGCTTGTGTGAATGAGACAGAGAGTGCTTGCTGTGTGTATGTTGTCTAAATGTGTGTTTGTGTGTTTGTGCAGGTCCGAGCTGATTTTGGCGAGTGGGGGGATGTGGTTTGTACAACAAAGGCATTTAAAAATGAAGGGGTTTCCCTATTGGGGAGCACACCAGCATTTAAGTCTATTTGTGCATTGAAATAATTTCATCCATGTAAAGTGATTAGCAGGTCGCTACTAACCACCATAGTGCAGGCGTTCCCCAGTTTGGTGCTGTAGAGCAGTAGGGAATTTAAAGCTGCAATGCATGTATGAATGGGTGGCAGGTGAAGCTGTACATTTGTTTCATGTGGTATTGAAGTTTGTCATGCCAGCATTCATTGTGTGTGCCAATCCTGTACCGTTACTAACAGGGGCTCAAGGATTGCAGGGAGGATGGTTTGGGCGGCACAAACACTGTGTCACCTTGGGGAATATTTTTAATATTATGTTTTTGGTTGGCAGAATTGACATGCCAGAGTTGCCCAAATTAATTACAAAGGGTGCTGAAAGTATGGAGCAACCATTGGTGTAAGCCTAGCCAGGTAAATCCCAGGCAGTGTTGATTTATTCAATTATTTTGGGTATTTATAATGCACCTAAACACGATGTGGCAGTATAAGAATTAGGAGTCTGGCAAATGTTTTAATATCTGACTTTCTAATGATAACGTGAATGTGTTATGTGTTATCATAGGTGCAAGGATATATTGCAAGGGCAGAGAGCCATTGGCCGTCCGGTCATGGTAAAAGGTATCTTCGTAAGGTTTTATGTGAGTTACTCATGCAGAATGATTTGGCTGTATTACTGACAGAAAGTAAAGGAGGCGTCCTTCATATTAACTTCATAGTACTATAATGCCGTAGGGTATGGGAGCATTTCTTGGCTGCTCAGAGAACCTTGCAGGGAAGTGTACAATATACCTGCTATAACAGCTGCATGTTGTTCTTATCGTCGTAGGTCTGTTTGAAATGTCAGGAGAATGGCCACCAGAAGCAAGGGTTGCTCCAACAGCCCCAGTGGTTACTGGAGTTTGAGGATGAAGCCGAGTTATGGCCACTCTTTCAAGAGAAATGTGAAGGAAGGGAAATAATTGGGCTAAAAAGATGCTGGAGGAGGAGCACAAGGTGCCTATGAAGGAGCAGGTAGTTCTGGCCCAGGTATGCCCACCCGCCTCGATAGACACACTGCCGCCGACCAAGCTGCCCATTGAAAATCGACCAAAAAGAAAGTGGGCAGTGCGTCAACCGAGCGGTAAGGCAGCAGCTGCTAGGTTACAGGAAGAATTGTTGTTGTAGGTTGCGGCTGATCCCACACAGACCCCTGCTGTTATTCAGCTGGCGGAGCTGGCAGCAATTCAGGATTTAAAGCAAGGGGCAATAGGTGGAGCATTGATGTCGCCAACAGGTAATAGTTGGCCAATGCGGCAGTAAGAAATGAGTTGGGTAATGGACAAATTGGCATGACATTGGAGGAAATGCTGAGGTTGTCGTGGGAAGTAGTGCAGCCACCTAGGGAGGGTACCACCGTTGAGACCACAATGGGGAGTTTGGGAATGCCCTTCAGAACCTGCTGCGATTGTGAAGGTCACAGAGGCACCAAGCTCTCTTGCTGCAGTGGGGCTGTCAGGCATAACGGAGGTCGCGACAGCACCATTGCAGCAACAAGGGTCCACAGGACTGGATGACCTAGGTTGAGCATGGACAAGGGTGAAAGGGGTAGCAGCCACAACATTATTCTACATACATGTCTGGGGTTGCTTGTGTTTCCGTGCAGAGGGGACCTGGCCTAGCAGTTCGGGCAGGGCTGCTCCCATTGGTGGCAGTACCTGACTGATTTGCATATGGTTGGACCCCTTTTGCAATGGCGCAGACGGGCTAAAAAACGGTGGTGTGGAAGGTTGCCCAGAGCAATGCCAGTGGCTTTGATTTATTCAAAACCTTCTACCCATCACTTTTTTGGTTTCAGTTTGTCTCCCTATGTGAGAGAGGGTATGCCCAGACGTGGGTCCCTTGCTCGCTGCGCCATAGGAAACCAAGCTGCACCTCACTGAGGAGGCCTAACAAGGCCGAAACATGTCTTGGGTTGCTTGTGTTTCCGTGCAGAGGGGACCTGGCCTAGCAGTTCGGGCAGGGCTGCTCCCATTGGTGGCAGTACCTGACTGATTTGCATATGGTTGGACCCCTTTTGCAATGGCGCAGATGGGCTAAAAAACAGTGGTGTGGAAGGTTGCCCAGAGCAATGCCAGTGGCTTTGATTTATTCAAAACCTTCTACCCATCACTTTTTTGGTTTCAGTTTGTCTCCCTATGTGAGAGAGGGTATGCCCAGACGTGGGTCCCTTGCTCGCTGCGCCATAGGAAACCAAGCTGCACTTCACTGAGGAGGCCCAACAAGGCCGAAACATGTCTGGGGTTGCTTGTGTTTCCGTGAAGAGGGGACCTGGCCTACCAGTTCGGGCAGGGCTGCTCCCATTGGTGGCAGTACCTGACTGATTTGCATATGGTTGGAACCCTTGTGCAATGGCGCAGACGGGCTAAAAAACGGTGGTGTGGAAGGTTGCCCACAGCAATGCCAGTGGCTTTGATTTATTGAAAACCTTCTACCCATCACTTTTTTGGTTACAACATTATTCCCAGCGGTGCCCACACCACAGCGGTAAGATGCATTGGCAGGGGTGTAAGAACCCACTGTGACTCGGGAGGGTAGACCTGATGTGGGTGGCACCCCCTTAGTAACCATCGCACCTCTGTTGTCTGGCAGGTCCACCCTAGCATGCAACATTCCCAGGCAGGTTGAGGGGCGTATATGTGCCAGGGAGCATTTCAACATATTTTCTTTACTGTAGGTAGAGAGGGCTGTACCAGTTATTATGGTGAGCAAAGGGGAAGACAAGAAGAGGCAGAAGAGAAGTAGGGCTGAAGAAAACATAACTAACAGGAACAAGGCATTCTCTTTGCTAGCAGAACTAATGATGGAAATGTTTTCAGAGCAGGGGACTGTGTTGTGGAAGTACAGTAACGCTATTGTCAATGAGCAAAAGAGGTATGGGTCCACGGGATTATGACTGGGATTTTAGATCAAGATTTCAATGGTTTCTGATATGACATGGGATCAGAAGGACAATGATGGCTTGGTGTCCTAAATGGGTGCAAGGACAGTGCCAGTCAGGCAACTGGTGAGGTGGCAAGGGGCACAAAGAACCATGGTATGGTAAGTATGAGCCCAACCAAAAAACAAGCTGGTGGCCCTTTCTTCAAAACCACTCAGCACAGAGGGGAAATGAACAGGCACACAATAATAATGATCCAGGTCACGAGGCAAGAGCCACAGATGGCCAAAAGCTCTTGAGCACACCTGCAACTTGTTTAACAGGGGATTGGGCAGTTGGGGTACAAAGTGCAGATTTACCCAGGAATGCTCAAGATGTGGTGGAGGACACCCAGATGCAGGAATTTTTAAACCATTATCAAAAAGCGATAGAGCTCAATTTAATATTTATGGGTTTTAGTGATGGTTTACAGATTCCTTATGGGGGTTGGCTGACGGTCCGGGTTGCAAAGAACTTACCCTCTGCACTTAAACAGATGAAAGTAGTCTGTGAAAAAATAAAGAAGGAATTGGAATTGGGCTGGGTGGCAGCCCCCACCCCCATGCCAATTTAATTGTTTCTCCATTGGGCATTGTGCCCAAGAAGGAACAGGGCAAGTTCAGGTTGACCCACCACTTGTCAGTGTTAGGGAGAATTCTCCAGAATGGCTAATGTCCCTTACCTACTGGGTCCCTCAGCAACTTTGCTGGATTTCTAGGATTTCCTCACTTGGAAAAAGTGTGATCCTTTTTTCACACTCGTACATGTGTTTTGCTGTGTGTGTCTAACATTTGCTTGTGCTCATAGACTGTGGGGCCTCACCTACTCCACAGGCATCATCTTTTTACTGTCTGTTACACAGCACCTTCAGTGAGTGACACAGGGTTGTCTATTAGACTTCCCAACTCTGACTACATTTTCTGGGACTGACTACTGTCTCCCAGAACATGGACAGTTGCCATTGACTTTATTAGTCTCTATAAAAACCACAGACCCAGTACAAACTATCTTACATGGAGTACTGGAAAGGGTTAATACTTATTTTTTGTCTGTTTCTCTTGGAGCATTGTTTCACTCCCTTTTCATTAAGACTTGGCTGGTTGCAGTGGTAACTACCCTATTATTTCTACCGCGGTTATCTTAAATAACTTTGGTATTGTTTTAGGCTATCTTGGTAGCCTCAAGCTTAAACCCGCTAGACCATATACGTTTTTATATGGTTCCGACTGGGTTTATTCACCATTTCTTTTCTAAAATGTCTTTCTCGTGTTTTTCTCTGCGCTCCAAACCAGGTTTGGTTCCTTTGTTCACCGTCCTTTCGCGGGCTTCTACACAGAAACCCTCCTTGGGCGCCTCTATGTCTGGGGGGGTCAGGATGTCAGGGAGGGGTTTAGGACTGCCTGCACAGGGTCTCCTTGGAGACCCATGTCGCACTCTGATCTGATTGGTTGTGGTGACTGTCCCGGCGGGACAGCCACCCTGCTGCGTGATTGACAGCCAGGCTGTGTGAATGGGGGAAAACTGCATAAAAAATAGGTCTCTGGGGCTGGAAAGGCAGAGTCGCCACTGGAACGAAAGAACCGAAGAGGAGCTGACAGAAGAGGACTCCTACAATGACTGAACTGCCCGGTGAAGCCCTGCTGCAGGTCTGAATCTACAGAGCTACAGTGAACCGGATAGCCAGGAAAGTCGGACCCTGCTTGGGTTTTAAGGAGCGCACCTTTTTCTTTATTGCTTTGCTCTGCTGCTGGTTTCTTCCCCGGGCAGTGCAGGACCCTCCAGTCTTCCTACTTTGTGTCAGGCTGACAGTTGCTTCAGGAACCGCGAGTCTGCAGGACCTGCCAGGAATGTCCGCCTCAGCTACAGCTGTTTCTCCATTTTAAGGTACTGTTCTAATCCGGTTGTTCGTTTCGTCCAGCCGCAGTGAAGGTGTGTGAAACCTTTCGCCAATCCGAGGGCTTGTCTTTCTCTACTCTTTAAACTAACTTTTCTTGCGACCAACCTCGTCCAGAACTCTTGACAAAGACTTAACCGCAAACTACCCTGAACTGTGTGATCTTGAGCAAAAGACTTTTGTCCTATTCACTTTGGCCCTAAGCCTTTTTGATTTGATTCCATCACTGTAGTTCCTCTTTCTAGATTGCCCTGCTTACTTACCTGTTGGTGCTGCTCAATTTGTGTCTAACTTTGTCTTTCCCTCCCTTTAAAATTATAGGAGTGCCATTTTGCTCACACTTCGTTTTTGAGCATAACTTGTCCAGAATCTATTGGGAGTGGTGTGGTGTATTAAGAGAGTGATTTCTAAACTGCTTTACTTAAGTGAAATGTTTTACATCTGATATGTAAAGAAATGTATATTCTTTCACTCAGAAACCTTGAGTCAGTGTTTGTTTGAATCATAGTAATTGCTGCCCTTTGTGTAACTATTGATACTGCTCACTTGCTCTTGAGATAAGTCTGGCTTCTCAGCCATCGCCACCACTTTACTGTGTAGTACAGGCTTGTACCAAAGGTACATTTGTACTGTCCCTTGTAGTCTTAATTGTGTTTGGTGTTCCCAAAGGGTACTGCATATAATTCTGCCTAAGAGGCAGCCCCCCCCCATGCCAATTGCATGGTTTCTCCATTGGGCATTGCACCTAAGAAGGAACAGGGCAAGTTCAGGTTGATCCACCACTTGTCATATCCAAAAGGTGGCTCTGCCAATGACTGCCTCGACCCTGAGAGCGGCTCAGTGCACTATGCCTACTTTCATGAAGCCATGTTATTGGTGGCCAGCATGGGCAGGGGGGGACTCCTGGCCAATGTAGAAATAGAATTTTCATTTCGACTACTGCTAGTGGACCCCAACAAATTTCCACCTGTTAGGATTCCAGTGGGAGAGCAGGTTTTACATTGACAAATATATACCCATTGGCTGCTCGGTGCCTTGCACACTCTTTAAAGCTTTCAGTACTTTCTTGGAATTGGCTCCACGTAGGGAGGAAAAGTGGGGAAGCATGATCCACTACATGGATGGTTTCCTTTTCAGAGGAAGGAAAGGGTTGGCTGACTGCGCTCATGCGCTGTCTTCCTTTCAGAACCTGATGACCAGGATGGGCATCCCCCTGGCACCAGAAAAAACACAGGGCCCCACAGAGTTGATAACATTTTTGGATATCAAAATGTATACGACGGGGACACTTGAAGGTTACCCTTTGATAAAGTACGGGGGCTGATTTCTGAGATAGAGAACAACCTATTCAAAGACAGGACCACTTTGGGAAAAGTCCAAGAGCTGCTGGGCAAATTGAATTTTGCCTCAAAGGTTTTCCCCGCAGGAGGGTGTTTACACGCAGGTTGGCAATGGCAACAGCAGAGTTACGCAGAAGCACTGTCATATCCGGCTCGGTTCTGCTCTAAAAGAAGACTTGCAAATGTGGCTGTCATTCCTTTTAGGGTTTAACAGGGTGCAGTTATCGAGAACCCTGTGGGAAACAAGTGGTCAGCTAAAGAATGCATCAGGAAATTGAGCTTTCAGGGTCATCCTGGGACAGGAATAGTGTGCGCAGAAATGGCCGACACAAACTAGGGCACGAACGGTAGGACTAAGAATGTCATGGCTCATCCCTATTCTGGTGGCACTCATGTTATGGCCAAAAGAATTGGGGAACAGAGGGTGCACTTTTGGCCGGACAATAAGGAAGTGGTATAAATGTACAATCAGCATCTTATCCTGCTGTGCTGAGCCTCTTGAGGAAATTGGTAGAGCTCTGCTTGTACCTGAATATAAAGTTCAGGGCTCACCATGTACAGGGTGTTGTTAATATTGCAGCTGATGCTCTTTCTTATGATCAGTAGAACAAGTTCCGGAAAGCCCATCCTGCAGCCAGGCGGAAGGGGGCGCAGTTCAAGAGCGAGTGGTGACAGCTGGTGTCATGGACAGGACACTCCCGGACTTAGGGGAGTGATCGCTCACACCAGGCATTAGGTCCAGGCACCAGTGGGGCTATGGTAAGTTTCTGAATGTGTCACATGCATTGGGCGAGCCAGAAAGTGCACTGGAAGAGCAGATGCGCTCGTTTGTAGTGTGGGCACACAGGGAGGGAAAGAACATGAGCTGGGCTGCATGGTACCTGGCAGCAATATCCTACAGCAAGTTACTGGCCAAAGCGGACCCTACGAAAGGCTTTTTAGTATGCATGGCATTAAAAGGATGGGGCCGGTTAGAAAGGCCCAGGAAAGATATGTGTAAACCAATTGATTTTGAGCTATTGAAGAAACTACTTAACGCCCCATTTGATGTATGCTTTGATGCCTATGAGGTGTCATTATTAAAGGTTGCTATTGTGCTGGCATTTTATGTGGCTTTCCGGGTCCATATATTAGTCAGAGCCAGCAAAGAGGATCAGTCAGGGAAATCCATCTCAGTGGGTGATGTTTTCTTTGTCACCAACGGCATGAGAGAGGGGTTAGGGATCAGGTTGAACAAAATCGAAGACTGATCAGGAGGGAAAAGGAAAGTGTGTCAATTTGAACGGGTCCCCCGGCAAGGACAGCTGCCCTGTGCAGCTATTGATGTTTTACCTGGCGATCAGGCCCCACCCCACCCCTGACCATTTACCAGTTTCGGAAACTCTTCCTGGGGGAAGTGGGTCTACACGGCAAGGGCTGGCCCTCACACAGTTTTAGGATAGGGGCCGCCACCACAGGCTTCTTGCAAGAGATGAACACACCTGCAATTAAGAGGATAGGCAGATCGGATTGCTTTGCGAATAGAAGACAAACAGTTAAAAGGACCGTGCCAGATTTCCAGCAAATGCTTGCAGGTTCTTTGAAGATCTTTGTGATTCTGCACATAAGTGAACCTGGCAACACATTCCTAGTGAAGGCCTACACTCCCTGGTCCTCCCAGTTGTTCCCCAGTCTATTTCTGTAATGCCCCACCCCCTTTTTGGATTAGGCAGCCAGGTGTGTGTCATATAGACTCCATGCATAAATACAGATTTACATAGGGAAAGGTTTCTCTTCTGCGTTAATGCAGTAACCTGCCCTAATAATTAACCGCTCACTGCAAACACTCTAAAGCTAGTAACACAGAGAAACCCCTGGCCATTATTCTCACCTAACGACTTTACTCACAAACTTGATTCATATAAATGATATGATATGATAGGTCATTTATAACACGCTTAATACCCAGAGGTTTCTAAGCACGGACCTGGGGATTGAAACTGTGCTACTCTGTGTAGTCTTGCGTCCAAGTCAAGCACATTGCCCCTGAGTTATCCTCCCGAGAAAAGGATAGCTCAGGTGCCGAACTGAGCCATTTTGCATGTCTGTGCAATTAATACATAATTGCTTCAAGTATATGTAGTGGGCATGAAAGCAAAAATTGGTCTATTATATTTTGCCTAGCATTGGACAACTTTAGATCCTGTTCAATGAGTTTTACTAGTATCAAGACTAGGGGCCTGATTTATAAACATGTTTTCAATGGGACTTTCCAATGTTAAAACATGTGTCTAAATCAGGCCCTCAGACAGAACCCAGAAGAGGCTGTGGGATGAAGTCATATGTTTGAGACAGGAATGCAACCTGATGTAACATATAATATGGATAACATTTGAAGTTCCAGTTGTCCTTAAAACAGCTTCACATCATCACAGAAGGAACTATGCAGCCTCATCAGCTGTCAGAAGCAGGTCTAAGCAAAGCTGAGATTTATCTAGAACAGCAGGTTAGGCCCTGGACATTATGGGTAAGTGTTGCCCCCTCCAGCCTCGACATGTATAACCACCCACCATTTCAGCAAATTAGCAGTAGGACCGCCATGTATAAACCACCCACCATTTCAGCAAATTAGCATTAGGGCCGCCATGTATAAGCCAGCCACCATTTCAGCAAATTAGCAGTAGGTAGTATTTTGGAAAACTTACAAAATGGGATGAGCTCTTAGAAAGTTTGCAAAATCAAAAAAACAATATGGATGACCCATACCAAGCGCAAGAGCACAATCTTGGCATTTGGCGGATCAAACCTTCCACTGTTACGTACTCTTGGTATTACAGTTTCATGAACAGCATTTCATTGGGATTACAAAGCTTGCAAGATAAAATCCAATTTCCTGCTCCACATGATATGAAAGAGATTCTAAAGCATATTCCCCAGACAGAGAAGGCGCAGAGGTCCCACCTGCCGCCTCATCGCTGCGCTTCCAAATGGTCTTTTCATGCACCCCTAAGTTGTGATTATTTTGATTACTTAAGCAATAAACATTTCAGACTCGCCTTAACTAGGACCAGCCTTGACGCTCAGCCTTGTGTTATGGTGCCATGGCCATGACAAGGTCTGGAGAGGCCACATTGAGTATGTAGATGGCATTTGGAATCAGTTCAGAGATGTGAACTTTTCTTCACGTTTTCTCATATTTCTGTGGAATGCTCCATTAAACCAATTCTAATTTCAAATATTGCTGAAAGTGATAAACCAGTTGTTTCATCACACCTAGAATGAATTAGTATGTATTTGTGCAAGCATGGCTAGCCATGTGAAAACAATCACACATACGTTCAATTAAGAAAGCTATTACAGAGAAAGTCATCAGTTGACTTAGCATACATTCTGAAGATTCTCCAGAGCAGCATCGACCGAGGTCTGGATGCCTGTTCGGCTAGTAACACACACTGATACTACGAATGGAGGTTGGATACGTGGTGGTCAACTAAAAACGGTAGTTTAATAGTGAGTAAAAAGCACAGAACGTGTTAGTAAATTAAATGTGACTTTATTTATAGTATTTAGATAACTGGATTGCCCTAACTGACTTTTATATTTGTAAGATTTGTTAACCTGCAACTTTTAATCTGAGCTTGCATTAAGTGTAATGTAAATGAATTTTCTTCAAGAAAGTATGAGCACTTTTGCGTAGTTTAGCTCCCACTTTGGAGCATTAAGTTGGATGTGCTTGCCACGTTAAAGGGACAGTGGAAAGAACACAAGGAGAGTGAATGCCTTGTTGAAAGAAGACTTGGAGGGAAATTTGCACGGCTGTTTCTTGAGAGCAGAGAAATGCATTCTTAGGGTTCCCGACCGCCTCTGAAATCAGAATGCTGGGAAGGCAATCAATCACATTAGTTATTGACTGGATTTGGAACATTATGATTTGCTTGTAAAAGGTCAATAATGACTTCCATGTTGTAATAGACAATAATGCCTTTCCTATGACAGGTATGGAACCTACATTCAGTCATTCATGCTATTTGGTGTTGAGACAGAATGTTTATGTAAATGTATAAAAGAAATACCTGTAAGTGATTGAGCATATGGAATCTGTGGGGTTCATTTAAAGGCCCCAAACACAAGTCCCTTTCACATGGATGGCAGGCCTTTAAACACTGCAAGAAAAATGACCTTGCTTTTGCTTTTGTTTTTCACGTAAAGTTAAAGACCAATGTGAAAGGGGCCTAACTGTCATTACCAATAGACAAGCAGCAGATGAATTAACAAAAGAAGGAGGAATCAAAGATCCCTGTGACATGGAAAATAGGATTTTCAAACATTAAAAGCAAAAACGGCCTGCACATTTGTTTGCAAATAAAAACGGTTTTAAAAAGCCAGAATGGAAAAAGAAATCACTGCTCACAGAAAAATGTCAGGAAAACAAAACATGATGTGTGGGTTGACAAAAGCAGTGTATATTATGTTTCACCCACAAAACTCCAGTGACATTTGAAGAGACACTAGTATTAGTCTTCAATAAAATCCTGTTTCTGGCTGAGTGAAAAACTTCACAAATGAAAACCCCACTTCCAGCCTGGAAATCACATCTCTCATTTAATGACCCAGCAATAAAATGTGGTGGTGCTAAAGTTGTCAAAATTCAGTATTCTCCAGACCTGCTGGCTAGGAAAGCATGGACTTCAAAGAAATCCATCGTTGGTAGGATGATGACTGAAAGGTGTGACGACTGGAGGCACTCACTTCAAAGAGCACACTACTGACTTCAAAGAGACTCATAAAAAACCTCTCATCACGGGATGGGCCAAGTAGACAGATGGCTGTGCTGGATGAGGCAGATCTCCCAGTTACTGAACAGGAACACTCCCAATTAATTTAAAAGACTATTTTCATTAGGCATTTTTCGCAGCAACCATTCTGTGGATTGATTTCATTTCTATATAATTTCTATGTAATTTCAAGGCGAGTTTGGTGATTTAAAATGCATCTATCTACCTGTGACTCTGGGAACTGTAATAGCCAGTTAGACTAGGTTTCTGGTTGATCTGAGCATGTTCCAAATATGAGAGTTGGGGAAAAGGTGGAAAATGAAATTAGGGCTATGCTTAAAACTTACATCTTCATAAAAGTTTTGCATTTTATGGAAGGAACGAAGATGTGCCACTTGGCCATGCTACATCGTACGGATTTGGGGAACGGCTTATCTAATTCTCAGTGATCAGCTAAAACAGCAAATATGTTGTGTATGACAGTTGCTAGTAAAATTTTGAAGTTGTCATACATAACTAGTTTTTGATAAAGAGTTGAAAGGAGAACACAAGGGCGATTACAAATGAGAATTGCCAAAAGGTGCTCCAAACCTCTAAACCAATCCTGACTTGGGGCGAAGAGAGAGAGTGTAACTGTCCAATCCTAATGGCAGGGATAAGTGTAGGGTACTTACCCAAGATGGTAAAATTGGTGATGTCATTTCTACTATTCATTGATTCAGTAGTGCGATAGATGATGTCAATATGGAAGAATAGTCATAGTCAAAAGACATCAAATGAGAAAGAAAGATGCAAAATGGAGAGTAATGTCTTATTCGATTCATACCTGATTTCAATATATTGGTGGTGGCTTGCACGTGGTCACATCTCATGGGAACAAAAAGTGCACAGTGCAAATATATAGAACACATGGAGACCCATAAGCAGTGGACTTGTGAAGGTAAGGTCACCAGTTGGGTGGAAGGGTTGGATAGTTTGGCTACTAACTTGGGAATGAGTGGGTGGGGGAATTGGTACACAAAGAACATGTGTAGGATGTAGGAAGTATTGCATACCACTTACCCTGACAGTGTATAGAAGTTCATCAAGGTATATGTATAATTAGGTGCGGTTGGATAATCAGTATGAAAATCGGAAAAAACAGGGCCAAGTGTGCAAAATTAGCCGGTGGTAGATACATTTGTACAGTAATACATAGGTATTTACTGTTGGAACTACTGGAGGCCATAGGATACACAGAAAAACCAGCAAAAACTATCCATCACAAGAATCTGGACTTACAAGAACTGCAAGCTTTAAAACAATTGGAAGAAGACCACACTATTACGATTAAAGAAGCAGATAAGGGTGGCAATATTGTCATCCTTAATACTGATGACTACATCAAAATGGGGACCAAACATTTAGATACACCAGGTAGTTACATGCAACTAACCAAGAAATTCAACCAAACAAATTCTACAGGACTTACAATCCCTTATTTATGAGTGGCATACGTCTGGACATCTAACTGATGATGAGAAACTCTTCCTGACTATTGTACACCCCACGATGCCCACTCTTTATTTTTTACCCAAAATTCATTAACATTTTACAGAATTACCAGAAGTTAGGCCCATCATGAGTGGGATTGGGTGGGTAACGGAAGGAATATCACAATACCTTGATCAAGTATTTCAACCTTTTGTCCTTAAAATGAGCACATATCTCAGAGGTAGTACTCAAGTCTTTCAATTTTTACAAGATATAGTTTGGCAATCTTTTGTTTGGCAACTTTAAATGTCACAACACTGTATTCCAATATCAAACATGAACTAGCCATCCAGGGCGTTGATTATACTTTTCGCACCTCGTCCATGTCTCCTTATCACCATATCCAAATGATAAAGTATTTTCTTAGATTTGCTCTATCCAACAATGCATGTCTCTTTCACAATGTTTACTATTCACATCAAAGCTATGGGTGCTAAATTTGCACCATCTTTGGCAAATCTCTTTATGTCACTCTGCTTGAGGTCCCACACAAGTAACTGATGCACCCCAGCTACTGTGCCTGAGGTCCCATGTAACTAATGTCTGCACCCTTGCAAACAGTCCCTCCTATTCCCACTACACACAAAGTCCTTGCACATACTCTGGCTGCACATCAGCCACCTCAGGTTCGACACCACCCACCAGCCCTCCTCACCTCAGCTACTACCCAAGGCAGGCCACACACCACCCACCAGACCCCCTCGTCTCTGACACTACCCCAGGTAGCCCTCACTCCACCCACCAGCCCACCAGCCCCCCAACCTCTGACACTACCCCAAGCAGCCCTCACACCACTCACCAGCCCTCCTCACCTCTGCCACTACCCCAGCCAGCCCACACATGACTCCACCAGTTCCCCTCACCTCTGCAACTACCCGAAGCAGGCCGCACACCACCCACCAGACCCCTCATCTCTGACACTACCCCAGGTAGCCCTCACACCCCCCACCAGCCACCCTCACCTATGACACTATGCCAGGCAGCCCTCACACCGTCCACCGGTCCTCCTCACCTCTGCCACTAGCCCAGGCAGCCCTCACACCACCCACCAGCCCTCCTCAGCTCTGCCACGACCCAAGCCAGCCCCCAGACCATCCACCAGCTCCCTTCACCTCCGACACTACCCGAGGCAGCACCCTGACAGTACACTCCCCTCCCCACTCTGTCCTCACCTCCCACACTACCCCAGGCACCACCCTCACAGAACTACACCCACCCTCCCCACACCACTCTCACCTCCGACACAGCCCCCAGGCATCCCCCTCATGTCCAGACACCACCCACCATTTCCCCTCTATTCCAACACTATCCCATGCAGGCCCCTGATAGTACACTCCCCTGCCCACACCGCCATCACCTCTGACACTAACCCAAGCAGCCCCCTGACAGTACTTTACGCTCCCTATACTGCCCTCACCTCTGACATTACCTCAGGCACCACCCTCACAGTACTCTACCCGCCCTCCTCACCTCCGACACTGCCCCCAGGCAGCCCCCTCAAGTCCAGACACCACCCACCAGCCCCCTTCACACCTGACACCAACCCAGCCTGGCTCTGACACATCACCCCCTAACAGGGCAAGAGTGCACACCAACTTACCTCAATTCCACTGGCCTGCAACCAACATGTAGCACACAGGCCACATGCCCACCCATATACCCAACAACTGGGTGCTCTGATGAAGAATTCAGGTTTTTACCTCATCACAGCACTCTCTGGTACATCACAACCAGTGGCACAGCAAGAGGACAGCTGATTTAGCAGCAGCTACGCCATGTACAAGTCACACAGTAAAGCAAGGTGCTGCGATGTGGCATATCATTGTGCACATGTGTCATGGCAATGGCCTCAAACTGCTGTAGGTTAATGACCTAGGAGTACACTAATCAAAGATATCACTGATGGGACAGTGGCACAGTGCATATTAGAAAACAACATGCAATGAATCAATGGACTAAGGCCATAAAACACAGATTTTTTAGCGCTTGCAACCAACATAATTTGAACAGGCATGTTTTGGGGTGATACAAAAGAATTATGAAAGCGTGTGAGCCAAGCAGACATATGATTTGTACAGCCACACATAAGAAAACTCACGTGATGAAGAAGCAATACAGTGGCAGAGGTGCTGCATGACATGAGACCACACACTTTTGGAAGTTGATGTGTGTTGTTCGGTGGCCATGCCTTATGATGCCCGCCCCACCCCCCAAACATAATTGTAGAGCATATGCCACTCCTCCATGTTTTGTCCCCCAACCCATGTGAGAGTCACACAAAAAATGCATAGCAAAATAAAACTAAAAGGCATGAACAAAGGGACAACAACTGTGTGATGAACGATGAGAAACGGTATTAACATATATACACCAGCACAAATCTCTATGTGGAAAGGGGGAAATGCCCAGGGGAAAAAATTAACCAAAAAAAAAAACAAAATCTATTATTTATATGTGCAGTGTGCTAAATACTCTGCCATTATGTGCTCCAGGGCAGAGTCACATTCATTGTCCTACACTTGGATTCAGGCCACTGTCCGGTACTGGATGGCTTGCAGGCGGTTACTCAACCTCCTCGCCTCCTCCTCCTCATCCCTGAAATCATCCTCCAGAATCTCAACCTGACTTAGTGTCCTTCTTTCCACCACCTCTGCCTTGGCCCTGGCAACCCATGCCACTCTAGTCTGCTGCCTCTCCGCGATCAGCTGTATTGGCAAATCCATCCGGATGCACACCATAAACCAGAACTTGCGGCGCTCCTCCTGCCAGTTGTCTAAACGTTGCTGATTCACTTGCCTCCCTGATGTTGATGGGCCCTGTGTTGCTTGCCCCTGGACAGTCTTATAGTGCTTCTGCCTGGCCAAACAACCCGGAACATGCACCCCCACCATTTGGATGTTGCACGATGGGGGGGGGTACGTACCAGCAATGTCATGATATGCCAGCTGCCCCACTGTTGCCTCTTCCTGTGCATGTGCCTGGGCAGGCACAGCAACCACATTTGCTGTACTTTTTCCGACTTACACCTTAGGCAAGGAAGTGCTGACCACGTCAAAACACAGAGAGGTTGAGGGAGGTTGTTTGGAGTCTGCAGCAGACCCTCAAGTAAAGGGGTTAACCTTTACATAATAACAATAGAGCTTAAGACTCCACAGTACCGCTTTCTTTTATAACCGGAGAAGTTAGCTCATGTCCTCAAACTATAACCAACACTCAAAAATGATTAGAGCATTACTACTACAGGTAGAAAAAATACATATTTTAATTTTCAATACTTATCACATATATCATATAGGGAGATTCAAAAACTTTTATAAAACAATTGTGATCAAAGGGCTAGTGTAGCACTAGACAAAGATTCACTGTGGTGGTGTGTGCGAGACAACTCAAAAATCAAAGCCCAAGAAAAATTTGGCCTAGATATTAAAGTGGCTTGTATCGTGCATCATCACTTGGACATACCTAAATTCATCACTCTTCCACTTCATATTCATTAATTCCATTCAATTACTCATATATTCATATTCACTCAAACATATAAAAATTCAAACAATGGTTAAAAAGCCCTTAAAAGGAAGTGCTGACCACCATACTGGGCAGTGTGGTGAGGACAGAAGGAGAGGGGACTGTGATGCGAAGTGGCAAGGAAGGCCTCCCAGAGGATGACTGAAACACCGAGGAGGCACTGGAGGAGGGGGCAGCTGAATGTGCCAGCGCACAGAGACAACCCGAGAACACCACACATGACAGCTGGAACATTGAGACGCCCAAGGTTTTGTGATGATGTGAGAAGTGGTCACAAATCTCTCTCACATCATCACGAATCCTGCACGTACGCCTCACAATCCCAGCCAGCAGGGCATGCGACATCTCAGGGGTGGTCACTGTGGCCCCAAAGGCAGGCCCGGCCTGGGTGGAGGCATACCTGATGGTGGTCATAGCTGCATAAAATGGATCAGGGACAGGAGATGATAAGAAACAACATGGGTTTAGCTGTAAGAAAGTGCACACATTCTAATTTATTTGTTAAGGGAACTATACTGCAAAACGAAAAAAACAAACAAGAACATGATTATGGCTGTGTAGTAATTATTAACATATACTGTAATCCAGCAGAAAATACAATGGGATGTCTGATTGATTCAGTGACCAAGCTGATTGATGAGTGTGTTATGGAATTCTACAATCCTTGCATCATAATTTGTGGTGATTTAAATATAAAATGTATAGACGCAAAAGGAAAACCCATTGAGCTGATGATAAAGTTGAATGGTCTAAGCAAAGATAGAGGTGAGTGAATAACCCAAGCAATTAAGGCAAGGAATTGTGTGATGTTAAACAGGCAGACTAGTGGAGATATTCCCGAAAAGCCAACATGGCACCCCAATGAGTGCTAATCCAGCATAGATTACATCTGGGCCTCAAAAAAACACCAACACACTATAAGAGACCTTTGAGTAATTGCGATGAACAATAGTGACCTTGACGCGATAAATCTTACATGGGACATGAAGGGACATAAAAGACCAGAGAGATACTGTGTCAACCTCAAAATAAACCCAGGACAAAATCACCTATGGTTGAATCAGAGAGGAATTGAAAGCATAACTAAGTACCTGAACAACTTAAATATCCAAAGCTCACAGGACCCAAACTATGTGCCGCTCCTGGCAATGTACAAAACAATAAACACTGGATTCAAGCTATGTTATCAAAAACCAAAACATTTATGTAGCCAGGAAGTAGTAGCACAAAATAAGAAAATGCAGAGACATCAGGAAGATAAAGAAGGGCAAGTTCCGAAACTGGATCCAAGAGATAAAGAAAAGAAAGCAAAGATACTGTAATTGGCATATCTCCTTTAAAATCATACAGGGCCAAGAACAAGCAGACAAAATGCTAAAGTCCAATTACTATCACAACTCAAGACAAACATGGGAAATAATAAATGAAGGTACACTGACCCAAAATGCTTCACTAAGTAACAGTGTAAATGCGGAAAGGTGGGTCAAACACTTTACAGAGGTTTTCGCAAGGTCAATCATATCCCCGAAGTAACCGCTGGAAGTGACTGCAGTATCATGGAACTTCAATTTCAAGAAGCATGCAATTGAGGAAGCAATAAGAAAAACTAAAGAATTCAGGAGCAGCTAGGTCCAACGGGGTGACCAACATCATGTTAAAGAAAAACAGAGTGGGCTGGGCTCCGTTCATTGAAATTTTGTTTCATCAAATCTCGAAGGCAAGAAAGATTCCGGCGTCATGGAAAATGGAGATAGTCGTTGATATATTTAAAAAAGGAGATAGATCCAATCCAAACAACTATCGACCAATATCCTTTTCAGATGTAATCAGAAAGCTATTTGCCTCTTTTCTATGAAACATGTTATCTAAATGGGCAAATGAAGAAAAGATCATAGATCTAAGACAGACTGGATTCACTACGAGTGTAGGGACAGATCTAAATCTCACGTTACTCAATCTTATAAAATTAGGAACATTGAAATCAAATCAGACCTTGTTTCTAGCATTCATCGATCTTCGTCAAGCGTTTGACAGTGTCAATAGATCAATATTGTGGAAAACATTGAAGATGTGGCAATGTCCGGCGGATGTACTACAAGCAATAATGGCCCTCCACACTGACACAAAAATATGCATCTGACTAAATGCCAAAGGAGAGTTAACGGAAGAGATAAGTACAGAGAAAGATGTGAAACAGGGCTGTCCCTTAGATTCTTTGATTTTCAAGCTTTACCTAACTGACTTACCTGACATATTTAAAAATGCGAACATATTTCCCCCAAAGTAAATGGAACACCACTCTCTTGGGTCATATACGCCGACGATCTGGTGTTACTTGATATGACACAAGTTGGATTACAGCGACAGATAAACCTTCTTCACAAATACTTCAAGAAAAACAAGCTCAAAATAAATGTGAGCACATCAAAAATCATGTTGTTCTGTCACAAGATGGGGAAAATGAGACGGAAGTTTCAATGGAGAGCCGCTAATTAAATCATTGAAACCACAGAGGCAATTAGACAATTGGGAATGTTATTTAATACACCTGTAAAAGAAAGGGAATGGCTGCACGATCTGAAATTCAAGATAAAAATGTTGACTTCTCAAGGAATCATATTACATGCCAAATATGGCAAATGCACTGCCCTTAATCATGTTTTACACACAGAAGGTAACAGCAATAATAAACTTGAGCAGTGAATCGGGTCTGAATCTAAGCTGGACTATATGTCACATTCTGGAGGACTATTTTTGGTGGAAGATCCTGCGTCTTCCAACATGCATACCCATTTTAGCAATTCCGTATGAAATGGGGCTACAATCGCTGCAATGCATAGTACTATGGAAAACATTGTCATTCCTGCGGAAAGTGTCACTGTCGTCATCTGCCAAACCGTATCATATATTGGGCCCATTACCAACTAGAATTTACCCGGGACTCCTAAATATATGGTATAAAAAATGCTCAGAACATCTCGACCATCCAAATGTATCAATAGAAACATTAAGAGAGAATCCTTGTGCCATTAAAAGGAAGTTAATCCAAAATGATTGGATAGAGATTATTAATAAAAAGGTCGAAATATAGTTCTTCACTTACTCTAATGGGTGAAAGTCGTGCAGTAAAAGAGCTCCATGAAATACGTAGTGAGATTCCCAAGTCGTTATCATCGGGATCAATTTCTTCACCTGAGACTGAACTTATATCCAACAAAAAAAATGCTGCACATTAGACATTCAAAGAAAGTCAAGGATAATTGCTGCAGATTTTGCAAAAAGGAGGTGGAATCAGTATGACATCTGATAACAAGGTGTCTGAAGTTGAACACAATAAGAAGATACCACCTGGGGAAATATGCACCAACAAGTCTAGAGAAGGATGAATGGTGGCAGCAAATTCTGCAGGGGGAAAATAACATGCGAATATGTGCGACTGTCGACTTTGTGGATGAAGTGTTCAAACAGGAAGATGAACCGTAGAAAGAATCTTAATTCTGATTAAGTTGGAAATGGTGGGGATAATAAAAAAAGTGGAAAGTGAGAAGTGGCAAGTTACTGGTCTATGGATGAAAAGGCGAGAAAGAAGACTTGTAGTCGATTAAGCGTCCAAAGCCCACCTGGATCAACATATCGCCCTGTTAGACAAACGGGGAATAAACGGGAAAACAAGAAGAACACTTTAAAAAAAAAGAAACAAATAAAAGTCTTGAAACCACAATTTGGACTGTAATGGCACATTGCCCTGGCGGACAAAGGGGACATTTTGTGTTCTTTTAGTATAAGTATGCGACGGGTGGAAGGAGTGGATATTTTAAGAGAGTAAAAGGAAGGGAGACAATGTATGAAAAGGGAATATTGGGAAATGTAATAAAAAGTTTGTAATAAACTAATATTACAATAAAAAATTAAAAAAATTAAAAATAGTGCTAATACCATGCAAAATTACACTTACACAGGTGCAAAGTTTTTGTAATATGGCCCCTGCTGTTTGCACAGACCAATGTGGGTGATTTCACACCCAAAAAATAAATAAGAAATACATTGATTCATTTATGGTTTTCTGTCATCTCTGACTTATTTTAGATATGTAGACAACAGACATGATGCATCCGTGACGTACTGCAGTAGCTCGGCAATAGAAAATCCGGCGCCATCGAGGACGTGCACTCCATTATGGATACAACGCAGAACAGCCAGCAAAGCTTTAGCGCTCCATAACATATTTCTAAATAAAACGTGTTTTTTTGGATCTTCTTCTGCTTTTCATGTGTAATCACTGATGGATTTAGATCCATTTATACATATAGAATATGCTGCAGGTGGCCTTCCCTTTTGATGCCATTAATGAGAGGCCAAGTCACGTTTGGCAGAACAACAAAGATGTCCCTGGTCATTCTTAAAAAATAAACAATTCCGTTTCATTAAGCATCGTGTTTGTCGTTTGCTCCTTTCATTATGTCTCATTTTCTTTACATTTTTTCATTCATCTTATTCAAAAACCACCAACTAGTGAGCTCATAAAGGCGGCTGTTGCATACCAGTGTAGCATTTTTCATATGAACAGATATCAACACCAGTTGCATAGGCAGCAAAGGACAATTACAGTAAAATATATTCTGAATAATACAAGCTTTTTTCTCATTAGTGCAGTCTGTCAAAGTACAGACAGAAATGTAAGCCTGACATGTTTCAGTTCTCATACTGTGTGAGACCTTCTTCAGGGGTGCAGTGGAAGATCTGGTCTACAAGAAGGAACTATGGAGACATGCATATTGAGAAGTATAGTGAGTAGCGTTCATTATTTATGTGGCGCGAGTGATTATCAAAAAATCACACTATTACCTCTTAATAGGGAATTATCTAAAGAAAGAGTTCAGTCTGAAATCTCCCAAACCTCTAAGCACGGGTGAGGGTGGGTGGGTGTCTTTCGGAGAAAGGTGATGCAAAGATAAACTGGGAAGGGGAAACCTAAAAGGGTCACTAAACTCTGGTCCGATCTCAAGGGTGTAGCACACGGATTTGCATCAGGGATGATGGTTAACAGAAGATACTTTTTTCTGATTTATTTTGGAATATATAAACATTGAAACGTCCTATAATTGGAGTAAACATGTTGTAATGATGTTGAAAAATTGATTTTAAAAGAAGGGATAATAGGCCATTTGTTCTTGTATAAGTCAACTATTTTTTGCAAACAAAAAAGTGATTGTAAATGGGTTTGGCAGCCTTATCCCAATAAATATGTTTGTGATGTTGCCTTGAACAAGAAAAGGGAGAGGCAGCTTCTCTGGCATGGTTCACTGTTAGTTTTCTATATCAGGTGGCGCCAAAGTGCCAGTTATGAGCAATGGAACCCAGCTAGGGAGAAATGGCATGTGAGGAGGAACATAAATCTTGCGGGTTTTGTTTGGTTATTTAACCACCCATTGACTGCCCATGGCCATGCTAATCCATATGGCCATTCCTACCCACTTCCTGCCCATCTCTACCCAAAACACATCTTCTTGGAATCTCTTTAAGGTAGCTTTATCAAAGCGCACCATCAACCTTTGTGCCAAAGTGCCAGACAGTGTTTCTCATTAAAGCAGTCTTCTAAGAGTTAATGACTTAACTGGAGCTGTAAAAGCGCTACAGGTTCAACAAAAATGTCTTAACCAGGTCTGCCTTCAGCCACTTGATTTATAAGCACACTGTGTGACCTTCACTGGAGACCTATTACAAATAAGCATAGGCAAAGCCAACAGTTTTGTCTTATTTTAAGTATTAGACATTTGTCAGGCACTGCTATCAAATTCCCAGGTACCTGCACCATTTTGCAGTTGCTACCCTGAATGGCCAGTTAATATCACTACTGCAGAGCCTGGCAACTGCCTTTGCCATGCCTACACAAAAACCAAAACTGCTGGCATTGCCAATACTTAACTATGGACTGGGGCGGGGAATGGCAGTTAAGAATACCAGTAAATAATGTTGATTGAAGACCGAATTGAAAAGAGGGGTGACACTGGCATTGCTGCATATAGTTCTATTCGGTTCACGAGTATTGTGGAAAACATTGAAGATGTGGCAATGTCCGGCGGATGTACTACAAGCAATAATGGCCCTCCACACTGACACAAAAATATGCATCTGACTAAATGCCAAAGGAGAGTTAACGGAAGAGATATTGTGTGATTTAATTTTTGGGAGTGAAACGTCTTCTAATTGTTCGCTCCGTGATAGGGAATTGCACCAATTGACTTCTAAACACACAAGGCTCCAGGACAGGCAGGACCAATAGAATCCAAGTAGGGAGTAGCGGACGAGCCGATTAGCCTAGCATCACAGAGATAAGGAGGGGCAGAGGGAATATGTGGGAGAGGGAACTCTGAACAAGTGTTTTGCTATTGACAAGGTGACAGTGACCTGAGTGACTGCTCAGCAAATCGGATCTGTAAAAACATGTAATTATGGGATCCAGCAGGTGGCCCCTTAGTACAGTGTGAATGGGTTAAATACTAATGTAATTCAAATGAGACGGTTGCCCTCGATCTAGAGCACTGTTTAGGCGGGTATTGACAGGATACCCATGGCCCTGCCGTCTCTTTGGCTTTCAGACAAAGGTTTTCCTGTTCTCGTCCAGGGATGCAATTCAGCAAGGTGCCAGGGGTAAAATAAGTCTCAAACTCCTCTCAGATACCAACCACTATCGAAAAATTGTTGGGGATCCTAGTGAAGATTTATCGGTTATCATCAAAGACAAAGTCACTAAAGCTATAGATATGAAATTTATTAGCAAACAAGAAGGGGATTTCCTTATGAGGAACAATGGCAGAGTACCTGTTTTTTATACTTTGCCTAAAATTCACAAGAGTTTGGAAAATCCCCCGGGAAGACCCATTGTTTCGGGCATCACTTCCCTGTTAGAACCCCTATCCAAATATGTCGATTTGTATCTCAGACCGTTTATACCCATTATGAGGAGCTACGTTAAAGACACTACTGATGCTATTAACAGGATTGAGGGGAATGCTATTGATCCCAAGAATAATCTATTAATATGTTTGGATATACAAGCTCTATATACTAACATACCACAACGTGCCACTCTTGAAGTAGTTGAGGAAACTCTTCTTCAAAGGGAGGACGGTCATCCGGTCCCCAATTCATTCATCAAATGGTGTACCGAGATGGCACTTACTAACAATTTTTTCTAGTTCTTGGGCCAATTTTACATGCAAGTGGAAGGTACGGCCATGGGATCCGCTATGGCTCCCAATTTAGCAAACCTCTATGTCGATATGTTTGGGGAGACTGTCATCTATCGTAGCTCAAACCCATACCAAGATAACATTCTGTGTTGGTTAAGATACATAGACGACATTTTCATCATTTGGAAAGGCAGTAAGGATGCAGCCAATCAATTTCTTATCTGGTTGAATGAACAAAATAGATATCTTAAATTCACTATGAATATGAGTAATATTCTAGTTAATTTTTTAGATATATCTATATATCATCATCAAGGCTTTCTGCTTATCAAACCCTACACCAAAGACACAGACAAAAATGCTCTCCTCCATTTCAACAGTCACCATGCCCAACACGTCAAGGCTAACTTACCG
This sequence comes from Ambystoma mexicanum, assembly GCF_040938575.1. NCBI lineage: Eukaryota > Metazoa > Chordata > Amphibia > Caudata > Ambystomatidae > Ambystoma > Ambystoma mexicanum. Next base: position 265,404,037 of record NC_090930.1, read on the forward strand.
TTTGGGCAATTTTTGCGTATTAAAAAAAACAGCAGTACCAATGAATCCTATGAAGACGGGTCTAACAAATTAATCGAGAAATTAATCAAACGTGGTTATCCCAAACGTCTAGTGAAGGATGCAGCTAAAAGGGCATTTAATAACAACAGAGAGGCCCTTTTAGAGCAACAACTTCACAAAAATCGCGACAACAAGGAAACTCCACTAGTATTTGTAAATACCTTCAGTAATCTATCATACAAGATCAAGGGCATTATTAATAAGAACTGGAAGAAAGTGATGCCGAAAGAAAGTGTAAAACCCCTCATAGCGTTCAAAAAAAGCACTACAATACGCAACCTAGTGATGAGAAATGATATAGGCAGTACTAAAGCAAGGGAATCCCAACAAACAAGATTGTGGGATTTACCGCCAGTAACAGGACACCATCCGTGTGGTAATTGTACTATGTGTGCACAGACCAGAAAAACAACAACAGTAGACTTAGGTCTTGAAAGGGAATGGAAGATTACTGAACATACCAATTATAATACAGAAAATGTGATATATGTTATCAGATGCCCATGTCGTTTGATCTACATTGGTCAAACAATGAGAAAATGTAAAACGAGAATGATCGAGCACAAAAGCTGCATCAAAAACAAGGTGGACCAAGCTCCATTAGTTAAGCACTTTGTGGAAAATAACCACAAACATAGTGATTTCAATTGGACCATCTTAAAGCATATAAGAGGCAAAACACACGAAAAAGTAAACAAAAAATTGCTAAGCCTTGAACAGAAACTTATTTTTTTGACCCAGAGCCATATTCGTGGACTTAACGAAAATATTGAATGGCACAATGCCTAGATGAGATGCAGTCTTTGTGATGCTCAATCTACCCGTTACTGACACCCCATACAATAAATAAATTTGTTTATGACAATATAGACAATACAAGAGAAAAGGATGACACTAGCTGTGAGTAATACTTGTGCGTCCATTGGGGATAAATAAGGCATCCTTATTGTTACATGACAAAGCGGCTTCCCTAATAGGGAGACATGTGGTACCGGTGTACCTGTAGTTGTCCACCAAATAGGAACATAGTGGCAATGGTGGTTAATGACATCTTTCAAGATACCACATTACTTTAGTACTTTATTTCTGTATTTGTCCACCAAATAGGAATATAGTGACAATGGTGAGTGGTTACATCCACATTATTTTAATCATACTTTTCATCTATGACCCGTATTTGATAGAACACTGGTTTGTCTTATTTACATGGCCTTTTGTGGCTATGTTTTTCCTTACAGCTCCCACGCGAGTGGTAAGGCCATGACGGCACGCGTCGCGACGTGATGACGTCGTCGCGCCTACAACGCGATGACATCATCGCGTACGCTCATACAACCATATACAAAAGAGAGTGGTCTCCCCACAGTCGCTGTTGGTGAGCAAGGAATCTATGATTCGTAGAGGTGGCCTAACTTAAGGTAAGCTACAGAAATAAGACTCTGTGCCTGAGTGAGACTAGTGAGCGATATAGCCCCAATATTAAAATGGAATACATTTTCTTGTTTTTAGATCCACTCCGGGACAGAATTGTGCTTTGTCAACAAAAGCTCTGCAAAAATCGTAGAAGATCAGCTACAGAATACACACTAAATAAACAGCCTAATAGTAAGTGGAGGAATTTCTAGTACGCTTGACAACATCTTTCATGAGCAGAATTAGTGATATAGAGGGGTTTTTTTGAACCATACACTTATCGTAGTTTTTTTGGTTTTTCTTGTCTCCCTCTTGCAGCTACCTTCTGGTCTATTCCTGAACCAATTCTTTTCCCGCCTTTAAGGCACAGTGGGAACATTGAAGGAAAATTAATTCTTTACCTCTTTCCAACGCAGGTAAGAAGACCGTGTTGGGGGTGATAAAAGAATTACCTAGATTCAATATATAGTCTCACATCCTAAAACAGTATCCTTTACATCTACCCAATTTTTACAGAATAGAAGACATTGGGAGCAATATTCCCAAAGAAAAGGGAAATCTTGTCCTCCTTCAATTACCATTAAGTGGTAATCCTGCCGCCTGTGGAACTTTGTCACCACAGTTTTGGAAGGTATGTAAAAAATAAGCATACTTATCCCCCTAGGTGGATCGGGGGTGCCAATATCTGAGTCTATTTATATGACTTGAATGATAGTAAATATGTGCTAATGAATACAAAGAAAACCCTAATAGGTTGTCTTTAACCCACAGGGTCCGCAAATCATCGAACATACCTGGCAAAGAGAAAAAAAGTGATAGGAAAATAGAATCTATCACCAGCATAGAACACAAGCAACAAAACACCCCTGATGAATGTCCTACATTTATATGTGTGTTTAGGGACAGAAACTTGTGCAAGTTGGGTCTAGGCAATAATCATATTATCAAGGTGATAGAAAATAATCACAACTCCAATGTGTAGGTTCACATGGGGTTGATCAAGTACTCAAAAGACTTAACCCACAGCGTGTGTATATTCTTGTGTCTTGTTTTTGTATAAAATCTGTTTTTATATGTTTTTTTCATGGAGTTTTATGTAATGTGATCATTATATGAGTATCAGTATCTATGTGTTTAATAAAAAGAGGTTTTAAGGTTTATAAGAGAATTTTGGGATAATTGACATATCCTTTGCCATAGGAACCCGTAGGGTCTTAGACACATATCAGTATACCTTCTTTTGTGATGTAAATATAGCTTAACCGTGTGGTAAGAAGCGTATGATCCCCTTGTACACGGTCTAGGCCGTTTGATAAGAGAGTAAAATAAGTGACATCAAAATCACAGGCAGTGACATGTGTGATAAAATCATTCAAGATTCTAAAACAGTCAACATGCTACTTTAGTTAATAACCATATATTTACTAGCATGCTGCACTGATAGGCCAATATTGCTACCGTGATATGTCAGTGTATCCTGATGTGGCCAGTCAATGCCTGAGATCTGACAGGCACAGCCTAGCTATGCATGCTCTGGTGCTGCCTTACTGTGCTATGTGCATCCTCATGCACCCGATGTCAGTTATAGAGTCACAATCCAAGTAGAGCCGCCATTTGGAGAGTGTACAATCACATGCCCAGGTTCTGCTGTCTTATGCTCGGCACAGTCACCAGGTATGGTCTCACATGCTCATTCACAGTATACCAAGTGTAGCCGCAAGTGCCCATGTACTGCAACATTGTGTAAGTTATAGCGTCAGGCACCACGTATCATCATCACGTGAAACATGCGGCCTTACATGCCCAGTTGCTGCCATCATTTGCCTAGTGATGCCTCAGACCCGTACACACTTATGAGTTTTCTCAGGACGCACCTTCTTATGCCCATCCTGTGCAGAAGATGGTAGGTTCTGGAAGAATTGTGACTGTATTTGGACATATGAGGCTGGCCCTGGCCAATGAGGCATTGACTTCATATGCCAGGATGTTGCCTCACAGGTATAGAACAGCACCATGGCCTCGATGTACCACCCAAGGCCTCTGTCCCAGGTCACATGTTACCTTGGAGCTTTTCAGCCATTACATTGTGCAGTGTCAAGGTGCAGTAGGAGTATGACATACGTGCCTTGGCCTAGTCAATTTTATTTATTTATTTATTGGGCATTTGTTAGGCACCTTTCCAACAAAATGGTGTTTCCAGGTTCCACAAGACAAGTGGGGAGGGAGCAAGGGGAGTCAATAATAATGGCAAACGAAACACTATGTACATGCATTTGTGGTCCTATTAGGGCTTTTTTTTGTTTAAGAAGTTTTTATTATTGACAGTAACCATACACGACTTAAAGCAAAGTAACAATAGAGTACAGCAACTGATTAGAACATGTGAGTTAACAATGAAAAGATCTCAAATTAACAGTTGGGATAAATTGAAGATTGTATGGATATAGGCCTAAAGGGAATAATACGGCCAAAGTTTTTTGGTATATGGGGACGAGGGGAATACGACATACATGGCAAACAAGACAGAATGTAACAAAACATATACAAAAGGATGGGTGGGGTCAACAAGAACGAAATGAGTAAAAACGGATAATGAGCATAGATTAGATTAGATGGATGATTGTTAACGAGATGTGGTAACGGTCCAAAATTCTATAAAAGGTTTCCATTTTAATTCATATATAAGTAGTTGTGAGGCAGTGTAACAACAAAAAGTAAGAACATGCTGCTAAATAATGATACTTCAGATACTTTAAGAATGCAATGTTTATGAAGTATCAAACTCCGGGTCTTGACTCCACCTGATCCTGATCTCTTAATTTTAGGTATAAGTATTCAATGTCCAAAAACACCACAACACGTTTCAAAATTAGTTAGTAGTTATTATTGTCTTGAATTCAAACAACAATAGACATGGAAATGTAAAAACTGATATCTTAATGTGATTGCTGCATCAAAAAAGGAACAAATCACTAGGATACAATCTATTTAAAACCAAACATCTCATTTGTTGTTGATGAATGAATGCACCCAAACTACAGAGTATCCCCGCTAGGGGCTAAAGTTTCTTGAAACAAGTAGACAGAACCCCACCTAAGGTTTAAGGACAGAGAAATGTGAATTAAAGTGCAGACAGAAGCCCAGTGTGGAGAGAGACTCTGGGCCTCATTACAAGTTTGGAGTAAGCCTAATAAGGGCATTGCAACCCCCAAGCTCGGGTCTGGGTTCCCTGAATGGGGAAATACCGGTCATTCCGACCTTGGAGGGCCCGGTATTTCCCCATTCAGGAAACCCGGACTCGGTACATCGCCATTCCCATTTGAGCCCCCATAGGGCTCAATGTGATTGGGGAGGATGCTAACAACGGGCCCGTTAATGACGGGACCGTTGTTAGCAGCCAGGTCTGCTTTGGGGACCCGCGAGCAGACCTCGTAATGAGGCGGTAGGGGTTTAATGGCACCGGCAGCTCTACCGGCGCCGTTAACCCCCTACCGCCAGGGTCATAATGCGGCCCTCCGACTCCAGAATTGGTCACGTGTGGTGAAAAGATCAAAGTGAGAACAGATTACATCAAACTTTGTCAATCTGATAAAACAAATAATAAATTAAATTTGAGCTACACAACCACATTTAGTGACAAAGAAACTGCAAATTTCATATTTTTCATATGCAGAATAGGTGATTGCAATTCTCAAAGTTCCAAAGAGCTGATCCAGGGGGGTTAAAACAAAACCAATGTTTCCACTCCCACTTCGACAAACACATTTTTGGCAACCCAAATTTGGTGCAAAAACAATTAAAGGTTATTTACTACTATGTTATCTTTCACAAATTTATAAATGAACAGAGGAAATGATTCTCATTTACCAAATGGTAACTTCATGATTAGAATCAAAAACCAAGTCTCTTATTGCTGGACGGGCAAAAAGCAACTTCTATAGTAAAGAGTTCCTAATGATTTAGTTCATGAATGAAGAACCCTCATTGGGTTGTTAGGGAGTGTAAGCATTGCATTTTTCCAATCTATGGGCCTCATTACAAGGCAGGCGGTAGCCGTGCCCTTATTAAGGGCACGGTTGCTGCCGGTAGTGATTATTTTCTGGAGCCCAGAAAAGGGCAATAACCGGGTCATGCCGACCTTGGCGGACCCGGTAATTGCTCTTTTCTGGGCTCCGGAAAAACATTATTCCCATTCCCATAATGGGAGCGGGGAGGATGGCAACAACGGCACTGTTGATAACGAGACCGTTGCTGCCAACCGGTAATGCTTGCGAGTGCCGCTCTGCACGCCTTGTCCAGAGCGGCACCGCAAGCATACTTTGTTGCAGCGAGGTACCAACGGCGCCGGTAGCACTACCGCCGCCATTGTTGCCTTACCGCAACACTCCAAATGAGGCCCTACATACAGAGTTCCACCAAATTTTAAGAAGAAGTTTGTCAAAATGTGTCCAATTGGATGTTATTGTCTTGATAGCTATTAACATGAAAAGATTAGACAAATTTACATTGCTCTTATGTGAGGTTAGTATAGATACCGAATAAGCATTACCAATAAAATAGAACTTGGGGACAAAAATCACATTGGGCCTCATTATAAGTTTGCTGGTCTGGTAACAATGGTATTGGTAAGCTACCGGAATTCTGCTCACGGGTGCCTTCCCGCCCATCAGGTTTGACCTGGCTGGCGTACCAGCACCCACGAGCAGAGCATGTCGGATGCACCGGCACCATTCACGAATGGTGCCGGTTCGTCCAACCTCCCCATTCCCATTGAGCCCTATGAGGCTCAAATGTGAATGGGGAGCATTTTTTTCTGGCGCCGCAAATGGGCAATTACCGGGTCCGGTAAGGCCATAAAGACCCGGTAATTGTCCATTCGCGGGCGCCGGAAATAAAATGATTTACCGGCACGGCTACCACCAGTATCGTAATGAGGACCACTGTATATTTAAATATTTTCTTGAGTATACCACAAACACTAAGCCAGAAAGTTTTAACAAATTTACATTCAAATATCATGTGCTTAAAAGTTCCTGAAGTTTGGAGGCAGCTCCACCAATTGTCATCCTGTGAAACACCACGTTTGAAGAGTAACAACGGGGTCATGAAGGCTCTATGATGTAGGAAGTATAAGGTTTGTAAAAAGCTTGCGGAGGTGGTGATTCTCGATATATGTTTCCATACTGAAGGCCATTATAGCTCATCATCAGGAAGAATACAATCTTGTTGCCATGCTTGAAAACAATTTTGCATAGTCACAATTGAGGGGGTACCTGTAAAAAAATGTTTTTAAAAGTGAGGCAGTCATGAGAGAACTATAGATTGGTTTTAGTCTATCGGCATCTGCAGTTTTATTATCACAAATGAGATATTCATAATTTTCCATAACTGCATCAATTATTAATACGTATTGTTGAATAAATGACGTTGGGAAATGAAATTTAATAACACTTTCATTAAAATTAACAGGAGCACCACATGCAAAAATGTGATTAAGATATTTGATGCCTAGAGAGAGCCACTGCCCCCAGAAGAGGGAACATTTTTTTAATGTAATCAATGGATTAAACCAAAGATATGATGAAATAAATTTGGTGGAGTTTGATGTATGAGGGTACAAATATATTCGAAGGCAACGTGATGACAAAATAGTGCTTGAACATTTAATACATTTGTTCTTTTTCTTTATAAGATAGCAATCTGCTAAAGAAAGAGGGGATGTCATGGCTCTCTCCAGACATAGCCACTGAGGTATATCAAAAGTTTGGCCATGTGTAAACCACAATTAAGTTTACTTCAAGACAAAGGCCATATGGTACTTTGTAAAGTCTGGAAAGCCGACTACGCTGACTATTCATGGATGCTTAAGCTTACATACAGAAATTCTGTGCTTCTTGGTTCCTCATAGAAATTTTGTCAGACATGATTCTATGAATTTGAAAAATGAAGATGGAAGGGGGAGTGGTAGCATGTACAACAGATACATAATAATAGGAGATACCATCACTTTAATAGATTCCAGACTACGCCACCAGGACAGAAACAAGGGAGACCAGAAATGTGGGAGCTCTTTAATTTTTGACAACATAGATGTGGTAGTAGGTTTTATGATCTCCTTGATAGAGTTAGAGATATGGATTCCTAAATATTTAAACCCATTTGGGTACCATTTCATTCCTGATGCAAGGCTATGGTGCTTTCTACAATGTACTTTAAGGGGTACAATTTCTGACTTGTCTACATTCATTTTTTAACTTGATGCTAAGGAAAACGCTGAGATGTTATTCAAAAGATATGGTATGGAGAGGTCTTGTTTTTTTTATAATAACAGAATATCATCAGCATGAGCTCAATTTTTAATTTGTGCATTGCTGCATTGTATTCCCATTATATTTTCATTTTGCCTAATACTCTCTAAGAAGGGTTCCATAGCTAAAATGAATAGAAGTGTGGAAAGTGGGCAGCCAGGATGTGTACCTCTAAAGAGAGGAAAGTAAGGGGACATTGGTCCATTAATGTAAATGGTAGTTCTGGGATTGGAATAGAGTATTCTTATAAGGGAGATAAAACTAGAATCAAAACCATGCCACTGAAGGGCACCAAACATATAACTCTACTCCAACCAATCAAATGCTTTCTCTGCATCAAGAGATACAGCAGCAAATGGGCCATTAGATGTATGAATATGGTCAAGTGTATGCAGGAAGAGTCTAATATTGGAGGAAGAGAGCCTACCCCTAATGTAACCCACTTGATCATGTTTAACTAGCTTAGGTAATAGGAGGAGAAGTCTATTTGCTAAGAGTTCAGCAAACATCTTGCAATCTGTATTGATGAGACATATAGGCTGATAGCTTTGAGGCAGCTCCGAATCTTTATTAGGTTTTGGAAAGACAACAAGCATAGCCGATTCATTATTTAGGATAAAATGAGAAAAGATCTCATTAAGTTTGGGTGACAAAAGTTGTTTGAAGTGGGTGAAAAAGTCAATACAAAAGCCATCTGGCCCTGAATATTTTCCCTTTTTAAGATCTTTTATGGCCTTATTAATCTCCTCAAGGGATATAGGGTTGCTAAGCATCTGCTGGTCGATTTTTGTATAGGTGGAATGAGGTATGCATTGAAGGAATTCCTTTATATAAGTGTTATTGGTAGGAGCTACAGTTGTATATCATTTTTGATAGAATTCAGTAAAAACCTTAATAATATCTTTGCCCGAGACTACCTTAACTACCACAAGTCTGGCTTTTTCCATTTTAAATTTGAGGTATGATGCGAGACTACCTTAACTACCACAAGTCTGGCTTTTTCCATTTTAAATTTGAGGTATGATGCGAGATACTTTCTGGATCTGTTGGAGAGTTGATATATTTTCACTTTATATTTTAGGAGATTTGCACAAGAATACTCTGTGGCAAGTTTATTGTATTGTACTCTCAGTTTAATAATATTGTTTAGGATAGCTTCTGAGTTGGTACGTGCATATAAGTAGTCTTGAGTTTTGAGTTGTTGAAGGAATTTTTCCGACTCTTGTTTAAGTAACCTTTTCTTTCTTGCAACAAATGATATAATGCTTCATAGCAATTCCAATTGTTAGTTATGAAAGTCTCCTGAGTTCTATCTATCTTCTGCAAAAAATTGATTATGTTGTTGAGTTATATAGGGAGTGAACAATTCATCCATTAAAAGGGACAAATCGAACCTCCATATATCAGATTTACGTGGAGTTTGCGGTGAAGTGAGTCGGATGTTTACTGGTGCATGGTCAGAAAGTGTAATGCACTCAATATTGACTTCCAGTGGGAGCGGGACATGGATTTTGATATAAATATGGTGTCAAGTCTAGAGAAAGTTTTGTGAGGGTTACAAAAAAATGTATAGTCTAAATCTAGGGGTGAGTGATGCGCCAGGTGTCTATGATTCCTAAATGACATATAAAATTAACAAATTATGTGTGGGCATTGGTATTTTTGAAACAAACTTTGGATTTTCTATCGAGAAATGGATCAACAATTTTGTTACACTCACCAAAAATAACTAAGTTGTTTGGATTAGATTGGAGGATATGATTTCTAAGGTGTCTTGGGGATCTGGTGATGTAGGACCGTATACATTTAGGATAGTATATTCGACCGATTCAATAAACAATTTAACAAGCACCCATCTTCCATGATCATCAGATTCATTAGCAACAATCCTGCACGAAACCTCTTATTCAGAAGAATTGCCACTCCATTTTTGTTACCATCCACTGCACTGGAGAAAACTTGCCCAACACAATACCTTTTAAGCTTGGCAGCTTTAGTTCTTGATAAATGAGTTTCTTGGATACAAGCTATTGACAGTTAAGTTCTATTAAGGTGTGACAGTATCTTCTGTCTCTTAATAGGATTATGTAATCTTTTGACATTCCAATATGTTATATTCAGAGTCATGATTCGGAGTAAAGTGGTTTACACGGAGTAGTAATACAGCATAGTACTCATTATTAATATGGTAAGAGACTTCAATGAACCAACAACTAGAATAATCATTAGTGGAAAATCCATAAATGGAGATTGATAGAACTGCACATGGGGAAGAAACATGAAGGGAAAGATACAAGACAGATGTGGGAAGACAAACAAAATCAACATGGATATATAAAATATAACAGAGAAACTTTTTAAAAGTATGTGACAAAACAAAATTGCCACAGCAAACCATGTTGAAGAAAAACGGAAAAAAGATGAGGGGGGTTAGAGGGCCACAGAGGTGACATTCTCCCTCGCACCCCACTCCGGTGAAGAGAAAAAGGTATATGTTATCAACATAGTAATCCTATCGGTTGAAATAGTCAAGTAGGCGCTTTTGAAGTGTCCATATAATCCTTTTTACAGTTTTGAATAAAGCGCCTTAAATCCGCTGGATCTTGAAAGCTGGACGTGCAGCCATTTAAGGTGACCTTAAGAGTAGCAGGATGTATGATACCATATCTGGTGTTCAATTGTTTTAATGCTGGTCTAAAAGTAAGTAACTGTATCCTCCATGTGGCTGTTGCGTTTGAGACATTCTGAGATATGATAATGTTTCTGCCATTCCAGAAAAGCTGCTTCAATAGCTTAACTTTCTCCATTATAAGCGTTACATGTGTGTAGTCCAAGAAAGCAAAAATGAGAGTTCTGGGGGGATTATTGGAAGGCTGGTATCTTGTTAATAAGGCCAATGCTATGAGCTCTTTGTATATTAAGTTCTGGGGGGATTATTGGAAGGCTGGTATCTTGTTAATAAGGCCAATGCTATGAGCTCTTTGTATATTAAGTTGAATCGATGTTGGCTGATCCAGGAGTTTGCTGGGCATTGCCTTTAGGAAAACACGTGTGTTGTCTCCTTCAGTACCTTCCAAAAGGCCAATAATGCGCATATTGTTCCTCCTGTTGCGGATTTCAAGATATTCTGTCTGTATTTGGAGGCGTTTAACAGAGCTTTCCATCATTTGGACTTTACTAGCAACATCTTCAGAGTTAACAACCCGTCTCTCAACCTCCATGATTCTTGATTCAAAGGCGGACCATTTTATCGTTGAGTTGTTGTAGCTTAATATTTGCGTCCTCCATGAAACGTTTCAACGCCCTGATTTCACTGAGAATAACTTGCCTTCTTGGCTCTAAGGAATCATCTCTAGGTGGTGGAGAATCACTGTTCTGCCTCTTAAAAGTATTGGAGAGAGATGCTGGCATGTCTTTCTGTTGGCCCTTTTTAGATGCCATTATAATTGGATGCGTAGTGATGATAAACACCCACTGAGTGGGGCTTGCAGGCCCCAAAAGAAATAGATGGTGTTGCCTTAAGGTTGCATCAGTCGCCCCCAGCACAAGATATATCCAATGATAATAATGGATATTAAATGCTAATTTCAAAATGAATCTGTGAAAAAAGTTCCTCAATTTCAGTGAATGTTCAATAAATGAGAGTATTCTGATGTACGAGGAGGAGAATTGATTATAGTTGGTCTACAGCACACAAAATGTTCAAGAATAAGCTTTTAAGCTATTAAATAATGCAAAAGAACCATACGCGTGGGTTTTAAACTAGCATTTCTTATGAAAGAGCACTTGTTAAAGAAACATGTTACCAACGAGTTAGCGCTCCTCACGCAGTACCTCTCCTGACCAGATGACAGGAGACGTTGGATACATTTCTTACGGGACACTGGCTGTCACAGGCCTCACCCACGGAAGTCTCCAGTCATGAAGAGCAGGTCCACCCGACACCTCACAAAGACGCCACGGACCACCAGGAACACACAACAATGATGGCGCAACCTTGACAAAAAAGGTTAGTGAAGCGTAAATAAAGCTTTCTGAAGCTTAGTAATATTATATATTATTGCTGGAGCAGGAGCACTCGGGTCAGGCTACCGCTCTCATCGGCACCTAGTCACGCCCCCTGGAAACATTACCGGTCCTACGAGGCCTTGTGACATTCGAATTTGTAAATGCAGTGAAGAGAAGTGCAAGAGATAGGGGAGGGAGCATGGTATGGGCAAGTGCTGGTGAGAGCCTCGGAAGGAAGTGCAGAGGGATCCCAGGGGAGGAGGCCGCTGGGTAAATGCAATGGCAGAGGAATCCCAAGGGTGGGGTGAACAGTCGCCAATTAGGTGGGGGGCCCACAAGGGCAGAGCTGGGCGTTAGGGTTTGCTGGTGTTGACTGGGCATGGGTCTGGCAACCTGTGAGCTTCATGAAGGTCCAGACCGCCAGTCTCAGTGGCAGTGGGGTGATTAGCAGGGAAGGGGAAGAGAGAAAGAGGTAAAGAAACGCAAAGTTTTGAGAAGTTTTCGGTATTTAAGGAGGGCCGGCTCAAGTCTTAGAGGGGCAGGCAGGCTGTTCCAAAGAGAGGCACCAGCCAAAGAGGGAAACCTGCCACCCACTTCCTGCTTAGAGAGTGTTTGACAAGAAGAGAGTTGGAGTTAAAGGAGCAGAGGGCTTTCGCAGGGTAGTATTTAGGGAGGGAAAGTTGGAGACAGCGCCCCAGAAAGCCTTGTGGGTGATGCAGAGGGTCTTAAATTTGATCCTCGCGGCTACTAGGAGCCAGTGGAGAGATCGCAGGGCTGGAGAGATACCGTCCCTGATCATGAGGCTAAGGATGCGTCTTGCAGCCCTATTCTGGATTAGCTGGATAGAATTGAAGGAGGATTTTTTATTAGGAAAGCGATAAAGACCTTTGTGCATGCTGGGTAGGGCTGGTAACATTGGTATACCTTGCCAGCCCTTCTTAGCAGTAGTTATCACTATCAGCACCCCAGGCCTTCATCTGGGGTGGGGGAGTTTAAAAGCATTTTTTGTATATGAGAGAAGGGCTCTGCACGATTGATGCACACCCAGTGTGGTTGGGTGGGGATGGGAGGGATGTTGTGCAGCTTCAGAAAATAGAGTGGTGGCCATGAGTGGAAGGATGAGGAAGGCTGGGTGGAGTAGACCAAATAAAATTGCAGCCACCTGGAGGGAGGCGCACGAATTGCACAGAGAAATTGAGCGGTTACTGTGGGATTCTGCCCATGTTTCAGGCCACTTGATCAATCAATGCCTCTCTCCCAAGTGCTAGAAAATAAAGAATAAACTACTGCTCTACATTGATTTGTGAGAAAGGTGATGCTGCTAGTGTCAGTGTTTAAGGGAAGTTGGTGATGCTGATGTCAGTGTTTTTGTTGGTTGTTAAGTGCCAATGAAAGTTGCACTGCCACTTTGAAAATATTGGGGCCGATTTACAGAAACGTTTTGAAAGGTACTTTCCCATCTTAAAACATGTTTGTAAATCAGGCCAATTGTGTGTGAATGAAGCCTGCACGACCACGTTTGTATATATTCAGAGCTCTCAATGTGTTGCATGCCTTCTCTTCCTGTTATTTGGTTTGCTTTTTCAGACCTGTAGCCTGGACTTTATAATGGGAAATGTTGCAAAGCTAAATATACCAACGCAAAAATGGACGTACTTTATTTTAGGCCCGCTTGAGTGAGAACCTACCCAGAGAATAGGTTATTTGCGCATGTCCGTTCTTAGTAGAGATGCTACCAGGCCTTGTAAATGGTCCTAAAGAAAGCCTAACGAATCTCCGAATATCCATTCTCCGATCCTGTGGGTTTAGTTAAAACCTAATCTCTGTTTTGTGTTGACAAAATAACAGGAGAAAGTTAATTTAGAAATTGTTTTGACTAGTCAATTGATCCCTATGTTTTGACAGTGCCCACAAGGATCCTCTGGGTAATGGAAGGGGTGCAACTCGCTCCTCAATTCATCAAAACAGTGAAACCTGAAGCATGAACTCACCGAAGCTCAAACAAACCAGGAAGCCCACCCAGGGTGTCTTCGCCCAGGAAAAACAGGACTCAGAGTGATTGCCTGTACCCATGGGGGACACCGAGGGGAGGGAGTTAACTGCCTGAGGTTCTCTTGGTTTCAAGAACACAAATGTGCTCTTGGTCTATGTATGACTAGCACTCGTCCTAGAAGCCGCCTGAGTGTAATATCTGACCTGTCTCTTCTGCCAGAGAATAAAATCCTAAACTGACAGCATTTCACTTATTTAAAGGTACTGGTAAAGTGCCTATGAAATGTATGAATGGAGCCTGGTGAAAGGTCTACATACATAGCATTGCCAAAGTCTAGTGAGAATTCATAACAGCTCCACAATGATGGCCCAGTCATCGTGAAAACGTAGAGGCACCACTTTCTGTAGGAACTTAAGTTTCACAAATCTTCTGCTGACAACTGCATTAGTTTGAGGCTTAATGAACAAAGAGCTGTCAAATATGACTGAGGTTGATAACCTTAGGACTTAGTAGAAGTGGGTGACCAAATACCTGAGGTAACTAAAGCTCTTTCAGGAACCTCCTTTCTCTGGTGTTAAACGTAATAGCCTCGTTTTGTGACCCATATAACTGTGCACAGTGGTTTCTGGGCCAAGAAACAATGGTAACAATAAAATCAAGTAGAGGTTGAATAACTCCCGGGGAAACCTTCAAGTGACATTTGAGAATAATACCATTTGTACTTTTTGAAACATATCAGAATAAAAAAATGTAAACCAGTTGTAAGTGAAAGCGGAAGAATTAATGATGGCAGCTAAAGCATGGGGAAGGACTGCGTGGTTCACCAAATTTAATGCAGCCGAAAGATCCAACGTGATCATGAGTACCATGCAGCCGGATCCACTCCCTCCAAAGTAGCATCCCAGAACCCCAACAGGGAAATCTCTGTAACATGTCCCGGCAGCAAGGCAGACTGTATGGGGGAAGAGACACTGATGCAGAACTAGATAAGTCTGAAACCGGTTCACAATGATTTTCCCCATTACTCCATTTGCAGGTACTGTAGGGTTTAACAGGGTTTGTTTCAGCAATGACGCTATGATGCCTGATTTCAAGGCGTGAGGAGCAAAGCCTGCAGAAAAACTTGCAATAATAAGGAGAGCAAACAGTTTGAAATAAAGTGGTGAATGGAGAAGAAACAGCCAGCCTGGAGCCAGACTACTTCTCAGTTGGAAGTCTTTAACTGAGTTAAAAGGCCCTTGATAATAGTGGGTCTGAAATCGGACTGCATACATTCTTCTGTGCAGGAGGATGTGAAATGAATGTTTTCAGAGAGAGAAGTTTCACGGTCTGGTCCTTTTTCATTCCCGGCCAGACTGATTTTGTCGTTTTCATTTTTCAATGAGAAAAATGTGTTTTACTGAGACATACCGAGGGAACAGAAGGTGGACAATAAGCAGAAGGATAGGTCATACTGTTCAGTCGAATTAGGGTACATCCCCTATTACAGGCAGTATTGATCTTCCCAGCCCAGAACCTATTGCTTTTTTATAGCAATTTATGGATTGTGCAGAGACTAATTTGCTTTCCGCTATTTTATGTTCTTGCCAATGATAGTAATCCCTTCTTTTCTCCTGTTTAAGTTTTTTTTTTTGAGAGAAGAGTTGAACCATAGTTCAACATGTGTTATACACGAGCAGTGAAGGGGGAGAGGGGATCGACGGACATCTCATGTATACTATCAGCGGAGGGCACGGTCACCACTGATCAGGGCAAGATACGTTCCACGTTTCATACATTCTATGAAGAACTGTATTCGCCCCAATCGGACGCCACTGAAGAGGAGATTGAGCAATATCTCTCCCGGATCCCGACGACACTTATGGCTGAAAGCACGAGAGAGGTGTTGGAGGCCCCGATAACTGAGGCGGAAGTGATCGGAGCAATTGAAGCTCTCCCGAATGGGAAGGCCCCGGGTACAGATGGCCTTAGTGCAGAATTTTACAAAGAGTTTAAGCACCTTCTGGCTCCCAGATTACTAGCTATGTGGACCGAGGCTCTGGATAGGGGAGAGCTCCCAGCGACTACAAGGGAAGCGGTGATAACGCTTTTGCTTAAGACAGGTAAACCCCCAGAGGACTGCGGGTTTTATAGACCTCTTTCACTAATCAATACGGATGCAAAATTATTAGCAAAAATACTTGCCACAAGGTTGACACCCTGGATGCCATTTATGGTCCATGAAGATCAGGCGGGATTCATTCCTGGCAGATCCTCGGCAACTAATATTAGGAGATGCCATGAGGTCCTGTCCGCGACACCCCCAGAGCAACAGGCGATAGCAGTATCGCTGGATATGCGCAAAGCTTTCGATACGGTGTCCTGGCCTTTCCTGTTTGGGGTGATGCGAAATTATGGATTTGGACCGAACTTCCTGAAATGGGTAAAGTTGCTGTACTCATGCCTACAGGCCAGAATTACAATTAATGGTGCTCTGACAGAGATGCTTGAACTCCGAGGAGGCACGAGACAGGGTTGCCCTCTCTCACCATTACTGTTTGCCCTAATAATAGAACCACTGGCGGACGCACTGAGGGCCCACTCCAGCGCATACGGGCTAAAAATAAGGGCTGCATTACACATCATAAACCTATACGCAGATGACATTTTGCTATACCTGAGAGATCCGGACAGAACACTGGGGAGGGTCCTATCCATGGTGGAGCAATTTGGTGGACTCTCAGGACTAAGACTTAACCCTAATAAATCAGAAGGGTTCCCTATCACTGAAGCCACTGGTAGGCCACGTGACCTGCATGGTCTGCAGTGGTGCCCGACGCATATTCTGTATCTGGGAGCACGTATAGCTCGGAACGCACAGCTGTCTCGTGCATTAAACTATAGCCTATTGGCGGATTCATTGTGTTTGAAACTGAAGCGCTGGGGGGTCCTCCCTGTATCCATGATGGGTAGGATTGCACTAGTGAAAATGATAATTCTCCCAAAGCTGTTCTACTTGTTTAGTACGGTGCCGGTTTGGCCAGGGCGGGCTCTATTCACTAAAATGTCGGGCGCGTGCGCCTCATTTGTGTGGGGCGGCCACCCGAGGGTGAGCTGGAGGACACTTACAAATGACTATATGGCTGGTGGCTTGATGGCACCAGACTTCGAACTTTACTACTTGAGCGCACAGGCACAACATGCGGCCCAATGGGCAACGGCATTCATTAATCCGGCGGGCCCGGTACCAAACCAACTGGAAAAAGAGGCCATACTGGCACTTCACCAAAGCACGAGGGCCGGTGTTAAGCTTTATAACTCCCTGAAACCATCAAAAGTGGTGATCACAGCATGGGCCAAGATAGTTGATATGTACGATATCGAAAGGATATATCACCCAAGTATGCCGCTCTGGGGTATACCTCAGGCTCCTTTTAACATAGAGGGAGAGACAGCTCGCCACTGGTCCTCTAAGGGCATAACACAATGGGGTCAAATATTTGTGGATGGGCAATTCATTCAATGGGATGATATCAGGGAGACGGTGGGTAACACTCCTACGATCAGACGACAATACACTGGTCTGCAGGCAGCCATACAGAATATGTGGCCGACCTTCCCCAATGAACCCCCAATTAACATGGGTCTGGGATACATGTTTACGGGGGGATTCCAAAAGATAACAGCTTCCACATTGTATAAAACCATATTTCAGACACGCCCATTAGAGCAGCGTACAGCTAAGGCCAAATGGGAACAAGACCTTGGAGAGGAGATAGAAGACGAGGAGTGGTCTCAACATTGTGCACTTGTGAAACAGATATCCTGTAACTCTAAATATAGGTTAATCCATTATAAAATACTACAGAGAACACACTACACCCCTATGAAACTCAAACACATATATCCAACCATGACAGGAAAATGCCGAGATGCCACGCTGACAATGCAGACATTTACCATATGCTATGGGCGTGCGGTGCACTGAGGGGATTCTGGGAGGCAATATGTCAGGCAATAGATGAGATGGCAGATCACCCTCTGGAGTGGACCCCACGAATGTGCCTGTTGGGGACAATTGAGAAAATTAACCCGATATGGCGAAAGCTATTAAATGTAAGTCTGCTCCTCGCCAAGAGAGCGATCCTCCTCAAGTGGAAGAGTGCACACCCCCCTACTAAAGCGGATTGGGAAAGGGACATGGCTTGGGCAAACGACATGGAGGAATTGTATATTGACACTGTGCTCCCTGTTCCGCGCCCAAAGAACATTTGGGGCAGATACAAACAATACTTGGCCGAAAAGAGTGAACTAGAACACTCCGATCTCGAATAGTGATTAGAATTGTAAAATGTATTGTGTATGATTATGATGATTCTGCATCCAAGTGATTGTATTGACCAAGTGCAATAAAAATAAAAGTTTAAAAAAAAAAACATGTGTTATACACCTACAGATTTTCTCAGCGCTATAACGTTTACAAAGATTCAGAATTTAGAAAGTTGCTGAATCTTTCTCTCATAGTGTTGAAATACCATGTCACATCATTCACCTGAGGTTGGAATTGAGAAAAATAAGTAAAGAGAGAATAAATCACATGGCACATATTGAATTCAGTAACCAGCACTTTAGGTCTAACAAAATAGATGTGTTGTTGTTTTAGAAGTAAAAGAACAAAGAGAAAATGAACAAAAAAGGAAGATAGAGGTGAGAGAGGAATAAATGCCACCTAGGGCGTGAACCCGTGAATCAGAGATTAGAAGGAGACTGAAAGATGGTGTTGGGACGTACAGACAAGGTATCAAACGCAAGAGAAAATAAAAGTTAAGGAAGTCCCTATAACACAAGCTAGGAACCACACAGAAGGCCAGGAACCTAGCCTACATGCACACAAACACATGCTTTAGAAGAGACAGAAAAGGTAGAACCTCCCATAAAGAAATATAGACAGCAATGTACAGCACACACACACTTAGAACGTAGCTCACACAGAACAATGTCAGAGATGAATAATGTGCCATAGAACTTTAGGCTTGAGCACACATACACGAGTAAGCAGGCTAAAGACACACAGTGAAGACCCCAAACAGCAATAAGAACTTTTATCAGAAACACTGAAGGTAGTTATTACATTAATGTAATATAAGTGCATCTGACATTTGCTAGTTGTTTAACATATAGAGTAGGCCTCAAGGCAAACGGCAGCGTCATGAGCCATCAAGAATTAGTAGGCCTCAGAAACACATAGATTAGTTAACACAGTGAAATACACCCAGTTCGGTTCATCTCAGAGAGACACAAACACACAAGGAAGTCAGTGGCCTCGGACAGGTTGTAAAGCCTCGATGCGATTGGTCAGGACAGTGAGGTGCAGCTCATTCCCAGGCTTTGAACAGGAAGCAGTGATTCAATTAGATGTTGCAACTTTGAGCAGAAACCTTGAAGCAAGAGGTAAAAGCTGCACAGGGACGGCCTAGGAATATGATGTGCAGCAAGTTCCCAGGCAAGGAACAGAGGAAACATATAACAAACAATATGCCAACTCATGTTTCCAGAAACTAACAAGACGAAAGCCAGAGCCTGGTGATCAGGTCATAAGCAGAAGTGTGCACAAGAAAAAGGTTGATCAGGGGGGAGACGCACACTGCCCCCTGTAGGAAGACTTCCACCTAGGAGTGAGACCACGAACACCAAGCATATTAGCACTCCATCCAAGTAAATGATCATAGAAGCAAATAATTCATTAATTAATATAGGGAATTGCATTCATAATGTGGTGAACCAGAAGTAAGCGATGGACACAGGAAGGTGATTTGCTGGGTACACACTTTTAACGGATACATTAAAAGGGGGGAAATTGGGGAAAAGCCTCACCAGCCCTAAATCAACTAACTAATGGTACAGTCCTTGCCAGGATGTCCGCCCTGTGTCACAACCTAATCACAAAGTGGGGAATTGAAAAAATGGAAAAATACGAGGTCTCACTTTCTCTCACTCTTTTGGCTGATTCTCTACAGCCTGGTATTTCCCAAAGTACCAGTTCCAAACGATTTAGTGGGGTTTCACAATAAGGTTCACTGAAGTTCAAAGAACGTTTTAGTGACAATTGTTGGCTCACTTGTTCCAGGGGAAAATACTGTCCTCTCCTAGTGTAGGCCAATAAGATGCCAAGGGGGACAATCCTCTTCCCCTAGTCTTTCACATATGGGCTTAAGGGGTCATTTTCTCTTTACAGTGCTCTTCTCCCAGTTCAGATTGTTGATGGGTTTGTTATCTCTTGTGATACACTTGGTCTATTCTCTTGCCAGGTGTACAAGTATTTCTCCTATTTGCTGACACCAGAAAGAGTGGGGCTCTTCTTGTGTGTTTCTTACTTGTGGCTCTAGTTTGACTTGCAGCTTTGGTATACTCTCCTGCCAAGGACTGTTTATCTGTTTCACAAGGCTTGAAAAACTTGGTTCACTAACCTGCCAAGTATTTGTTATATCCCTCTTTATTTGTTCTGCCTTATTTCTCTGGTATTGTATGTCAAAGGTACTTGTTTCTCATTGTCCTAGGGGACATGTTGTGTGATGTTCCACTCTATTTCTTCAACATTCAATGCCACATAACTGATTTTCACCCATCAAAACCAATATCAGCACCTATTCCCCAGACTGTACCTTCTGATGCACATCCAGTGTGGTTGGGTGGGGATGGAAGATTGGAGTCCGTTGAATACATGGCAATCCTATTAACTTCCAGTGCAGATTGTGGGGCACATTCTGCCTTGAAAGAATTTTTGAGAACTACCTGTAGGGCGTATGTGGTGGCATCGGGATTGAGGCCAGGTCTAATTAACACTTCTTCAATATGGATGAATCCAGTTATTAAGATAAATAACAGAACCATATTTTGGATAAATTGGTTTGAGTCAGGAATCAAATAAATCAAAGATGTATTTGAAGGTGAAAGATGGAAAACATTTCAAGAGTTGTAAGTAGAATACAATTTATCTGAATGCACTTATGGAGAATATAGAAGTTTGAAAAGAGCTGTGAATATACCAAAATTGGTCAATTCAGAGTTAGCAAGTACTATTAAGAACACAGGCAGTCAAGAGAACATGGCATCTAATATGTATCATCTGTTAAGCAGAAATTCAGAAGGGAATGAAAAGATCTTGGGTACATGGTCTGTATGCCTAAAGGAAGAGATGATGCAAAGTAGGTGGGAAGTTATATGTGGGAACCTCAAGAGGATGTCTTTAAACATAGGTGAAAGGGCACATCAAGTAAAGATCCTGAACAGAGTGTTTTGGACGCCAGCTTGAATGCATAAGCAAGGATTGATCATGACTGACACTTGCTGGGGATGTGCTCACGCCCATGCTACTTTGGAACATATGTTCTGGGAATGTTACAAGGTTAGAGATTTTTGGAGAGGAATTACCGGTTTGATGAACAGAGTGGTGAAGGAAGATCTGGATTGTTACTTCGAGATATTGATCTTGGGAGAAGATACATTACTGGAGGACTTAAGTCAACATCAAGTAACCTGAATTTTATAAAGGAACTTTAGTGGCAAAAATACTAATCTCGCGAAATTGGAAGTCAACACGTTTTCTAACATGGAATTCTTGGGTGGAAGAAATGTATTCAATTAGCAATATTGAAAAGGACGTTTTATCAGTGCAGAAGAATCCCTGTTTCAAAAAAGGCCTATGTGTGTATATATATATATATATATATATATATATATATATATATATATATATATATATATATATATATATATATATTTATTAGCAGTGAGTATTTGTATCTAATTAATGTGATTTATAACCCTGAAGGAAGTATGTGAATTCCCTTATTTTTTTCCCTTTTGTCTCTTTCCTCTCTCCCTTTCCCTAGATCGTGGGTTTGGACATTATATCGTAGTTTGATTGTATCAGGGTGGGTTTACGGTTTATTCATGTTGTTGAATTTAAGAGGATTTCATTTAAATGTTGAAGTTATTGTGTGTTCAGTTGTTTGTTGAACATTTTGAATAAATTGTTTAAAAAAATAATTAAAAAAACAAACATGATAGGCATGTACAACAGAGCTCAGGTTTGGATTCTTTGTTTTTTCTATACCTGCAGTTCTCCAGGAGCAGAAGTGTGTGTTTTTGAATAAACCACACTCTTTTCCCATTGTCAAACCGTACCAAGATACTGAAATACCATTGGTAGAGACAACATTACACGCCCCTGTATTTTCATACTCATTCTGGTTAGAATAAATGTGTGAGTTCAAATATTTCCTGCGTAAGTGGAAAGCCAGGACTGCACCGATGTGAACTAATTTGTTTTATTTTGGTTAGTAATGAAGTGGCAAACCTAGCTTTAGAAACCAGCGAAACACTGCACCAGTAGTCTAAGAGATTAGATACATTTGCTCTTGGAGAACAGGAGGTCAATCGGAGATTGTTGACATCGACATCGATTCGAACAGATCCACCCAATCGGCAAACTGTGATGAAGGAGTTGAGGAGTGAACACTAGGTTGGAATAGTGTTTTGTAAAGTGCATGTTGATTGCCGGGCATTTTTCCCAGTGGTCGATGTATACGAAAAGAAGTAGTGGAACTGTGCTCCCTGCCGGCCTGCCCTTCCTCCCAACCCCCCCACAAGCCCCATTGCCACGCCCCCTCCCAAGCACAATCCAAACCTGCAAAAAAACGCACCTGCTGTTTAAGGCATATTTCAGTGCACTGCACTGAAGTGCAAGTTTCAACTAGCACCGTTTTTGTGAAAACACGTTGGTCCTGACTTACAAAAGCACTTTTAAAACCTCATTGAATAAGGATTTGTAAATCCGGCCCTTTTGTTTAGCATATTTAAGATTCAGCATAGAGATAAAAAGGAAACTAAGACATCAGGCCAGGGGAAACACGTGGTTTGGGCAAGGGGAACAACGTGGTTTAGGCGAGGGGAAACGTGGTTAAGGCAAGGGGAAACGTGATTTAGGCAAGGGGGAAACACGTGGTTTTTAAGGCAAGGGGAAACGTGATTTAGGCAAGGGGAAACATGTGGCTTAAATGAGAAACATGTGGTCTAGGCAAAGGGAAACGTGGTTTTGGGTACATTGGTCAACATTAGGTTTAGTGTAGATTAGTTATCATTGATATTTGTAATATTGTCTGACACACCATGCACTCTTTCCTGCGTATGAGACCTGAATTTACTCTAGTTATCGATGCACTAGACCTGCCAGACATGGGTCAGATAGTGAGATACTGACAAATACTGTATTCCCACAACATGATCTATTTAAGGTCCATCTGCCCTGTTTTTTTGTCCTTGCCCTCTGCCCTCTGGCTTCTGCGTTCTGTTATCTGTGGATGAAGGGCTGCAGCGAGCTTCTCAAACTATTTATTTTTAAAACAGGAAAAAACTGGAAAACAACCATGTAAAGACACATCCAATAAAAAGCAAGGGATAAATCAGAATAAGATATACATGAGACGTACATACCTGTGTTAGATATTCTATTTACTGGACACAATCAAAATATGGATGGTGTAGTAGATCCAATCCTGGCACTCAGTGATGTAGGGGTTCCCCAGTTGACAAGGTGACCCCTACATCACTACAATAGGCCCAGCGCCATTGGTGAAATTATAAACATTATCTTGGAGTATGTGTGGCAGATAAATTGGGCTCAAAATAGTGGTAGAATGAGTTCAAATGATGGCTGTTTCAAGCAGTACAAAAGGGAACAATGTCAAATGCTTCTTTCAGTTGTACAATAGTAATTGTTTACAGATCAACATATCACCCTGCTAGGTCATGCCTTATGTATTCTGGTTCAAGAAATAATTCCACATTTTTTGAGTAACATCTAAGTTTCCTCTGAATCTGTGGTACACACATTGTGGGCGAGGGAGTAAAGTCATCTGTAAACAATGACTCAATTATTGTTTTTTGCTAGTCTTTGACTTATTTGATCCACGTAGGAAGTATTTGAACCAATTTCCTTTAGAAGCTAGAATTAAAAATACACATTAAACGGTCGTGTCCCTTTTAAGGGATAATAATAGATATGGGCACATGTATTGTCTAGGTATATTTATATATTTCCTGGGAGGAGACTGAAACGACATCTGACAAATCCCCAATCTGTGATTATGTGTTCCTGCCTAACATCTGTGTTGGATAGTTTTAACCAATGATATGTCCTTTAGGTCTTCAAGGCAGATTATGCCTCGTGTCATGGGTCATCTGGGCAAATGATGGTGATCAGCAGGCATTTTGTGCGTGGCTTACGGCCTTATACAGAGGTTTTGGGCACCTAGAACATGATGCACAAACAAATAGGCATACATAACTAGAGTTATCTGGCGTAAGCAACAGGACTGTGATTCCAAACAGGTGGATATAGTACAAGTGGTCAATTTCCTGGCATTTAGAAGGTATCCTATTGGACTGTACATTTGTACAGGTATGCAATATCTACTCACTATGACCTAGTAGGGGGATTTCCAGGTCAAGAGCTGCCATTAGTAACTAGCTTGTGAAAAGGTCACAGTTCCTCCATTGTCCTAATGTGGGATTTGCTATTGGTGTTGCCCTTCTTTTAGGTTTGACCTCATAATGAGTAGTTACCCATAGACACTTTTATCTATGGGGCACATACCTCTACGGCTCAAAGGCCTTTTGGTTTGGGACTAGATGGGAGAATATTTTCGAGCCTGCTAATTGGTCACAGCCTACTAGTTTCTATATATTATATTGTACGCCTGTTGTGCATGCCTCACCTGCTTTGGGTGTGATAAATAGGAGGCTTTGTGCCATGCCTTAGAATACAGATTAGCCTGAAAAGTTTCAAAGGGAAGGGTGTGTTTCTAATAATGTCACAGAAAATAGTATTATCCATCCTATTGCTTGTCTATTTAACATTGTATTTCTTTTATCTGTAGGTAATGTTGAGGATCCTAGTCCTCCTTTTTGATATGATATGATAGGATGATATGATATGGCGTTTAGAAAGCGCCTATACACAAGTGTTTCAAAGCGCGACGAGGCAAGGGAGGGGAAACAGAGGGAGGACAAAGACAACGATCTTACTAGGCCTAGTGACATTGAGATTGCGCAAGTGCAGTGGAGAGGGGAGGGGAAAAGTGCCACGGGGGAGGGGAGGGTGCTCAAGTGCCAGACATGGGATTAAAAAACAAGTAGTGTGGCCAATGTGTCCAAGTACAAGTCCAAGTACAAGTGTTAAAAGTGCAGACAACAGTGCTGCTAAGGGTACTGTAGGGTTGCAGATACAGACCCCAAGTGCAGGGGATGCCAGGAGGCAGAACCAGTGTGTAACTGGACGGGCATGGACCTGGGCTTGATGTTAGAGGGTAACCAGGTGACCAGTACAGTGTGAGACAGGAGATCAACAGGGGAGAGGAAGAGAGAAGGCAGAATCAAAGTGGAAGGTCTTCAGATGTTTCCGGAACCAGAGGTGGTTCTGCTCAAGTTTCAGAGAGGCAGGGAGGTTGTGCCAGAGGGAGGCGCCAGCCGAAGAAAGAGATCTGCCCCCAACTCGTTGCTTGGAGAAGCGACTGACCCCCAAGGAGTGGAGGTAGAGGAGCAAAGAAAACAAGTAGAAAGATATTTCTGAAAAGATGGTTGGAGGTATTTTTGTCCCAGGCCCCAGAATGCCTTGTGGACAATGCATAGGTTCTTGAACTTGATACTTGCAGCCACTGGGAGCCACTGGGAGCCAATGGAGAGATTTCAGGGCTGGAGAGATACGATCCCTGGCTTTGAAGCCAAGGACAAGCATTGCAGTCCTGTTCTGGAAGAGTTGCAAAGGATGCAGGGTAGAGGCAGGCAGATTTAAAATGAGACTGTTGCAGTAGTCCAGTCTAGAGAAAACCAGAGATCTGGGGACAGTGAGATTCTGGGGGAAGGTGAGGAAAGGAAGAATACCTCTGAGAAGGTGCAGTGGGTAGTTTGGATGCAGAGTGAATCTTGTAGCCTTCAGGGAGGAGAGTGTCAAAACTTGTGACAGAACTGGCCGTGAACCATGTCTCTTTGAGACCGAGAACATCGAGGTTGAGTTCTTCCAGAAGATGGCAGATGTCAGAGGAGTTTTTGACAGCTGAGCAAGAGTTGAGAGTGGCAATGTGAAGAAGGTTGCCACCTTTGAAAGGCTTCCGGGGAGGGGGAAAAAACAGAGGTACTCCCTGCGCAAGTGTAGGAGGAACCCAAGGGAGGGTAGCAGAGGAAGGAGAAGAGGGTAAGATAGCCAAGGAAGAGGATGAGGGCGCCAAAGAGGCAGCAGAGGAAGGAGGTAAGGGAACCGAAGAAGGGGGAGAAGGGATAGCAAGAGAGGAAAGGAAATGTATAAGGCACGGGAAGCGTCTACCAAAGAGGAGGAATTTCGCCTGAGGGCCTTGGACCAAGACAGCGCTATTCAGGTAGACATTAATGATGACCTTAGAGGAGTGGAAGGGGGCCAGGAGGGCCTCCCACCGGGTGTCACCATTAATGGGAGAGTAAAAGAAAGGAGAGAGCACAGAGACCATATGAAGAGTCCATAGGTCTGGCGAAGGAACGCCAAAGAGGATGTCGGTGAGGGTCTGTCTGGAAGAAGCACTGGTATAGGTGTCAGCAATAGGGAGGCCTGGGTTGGAGACCAGGATATACTTTTTGAACTTCTTCCTTCCAGACTTAGTGAGAAGGGTAGGATAGTCAATAGAGAAGCAGTTAGAGAAGATCGGAGAAACAGAGAGCACCATAGAGGATGCAGAGGTGGTGAAAGAGGTGAGAGGAAGAGGGCGGAGGCGAAGACACTGGGGGCGGACAAAAGAGGGATGGGGGAGCAAGCAGACAATCCCAAACGAGACAAGAACAAGTTAGTAAATAAATAAGCTAATTTAAGAAACGGCTCGAAGGGCAAGAGAAGAGTGATCCAGTACAAGTGAACAAAACCAGTCAACAGAGTAAGAACGAGGGGACCTGAAAGGGATACAGCAGGGGAACAACCAGGCAAAGCAGGGGCTGGAAAGAATGAAGGTCAAGGGAACCTAAGGAGAAGCGTAAAAAGCATACAGAAGTAGGCAGTACTGTATATGGCAAGAACGGAGGCACCTGAAAGAAAAGGGCACAACAGGGAAACAACCAGGAGGAGGTAGGACTAGATAATCAATAGTGATCAAAGGGTACCTACGGAGAAGAGTGAGGAAACAAATGGAGGTAGGCAGTACAAATACAATAGTCCAAAAGCAAAAAACAAAAACAGGAACAGTGAAATAAGAGAAGGGGCACAGAAGAACAAACAGAGCAACACAACTAGGAGGGATAAGGGGGGGGCTGCAGGAGAGCAATGACGCACAGAGGGCGCATGGGTGCTAATGAGCCAAAGAAGGGCACGAAGCGCACACAATGAAGGATTGCGAGGGAGCCACACGGGCAAGGGCTGAGAAAGAGCTAGTATAGCCACGGATGGAAGGGTTGCATATGCACATGCAATCAAGGATTGCAAGGGACCACGCAGGCTGAGGAGCAAAGGCACGAGCGTAGCCATGGTTGGAAGGGCACAGAAGCACACGCCATCAAGGAATGTGAGGGATCATGTGGGCTGAAGTGAGCTCAAGGAGGGGTGGGAGAGGACAAGCAGGTAGGAAACAAGGGAAGGGGTGCACCAGGCAAGGGCAGAGAGGCAGGTCCCAGGGGTAGGAAGGGACACAGTCAAGGGTGAGGAAACAGTCGAAGGACTAAGAAGCGGAGAGCAAGCAAATACCCACAACATATTACCTGGCAGCTGCAGACAGGAGGGTGAGTCATCCGCACTCACTGTCTGTGCCGCTGGGCCCTTCGCCGTCAAACACATGTGTCATTCAACACCACGGCCTTGTCCTGCGAGGGCTTTGCTGCAGAGGGTCCGAACCCTGGATTTTATAGGCTCGAAAGCGTGGATGTAACAAACGTGCTACGTGGTGTGAGGCAGCGTCTCCTGCGGACCTGGGTCATTTAACATTGCAGCCTTCTCCTGCGAGGGTTTTTGTTGGTCTGCTGGAATACACAGGGCCACTTTCATTTGTCTGAGAAGGGTGGCCTTTTGGAGAAGATTGATACTTTCAGCATCATTGCCTTACAGGAAACATGGCATATGACAGTATTTGTGACTGATGGATGGAATATAGTAACAAAATTAGCCAGCCAGGGACCAAGGGTCAGACCGAAAAGGTGGTTTCAGTTTTGGGTAAGGAAGACACTCCATCTGTAGGAATTACCATGTGTGTCCTATAATGTCTTGAACGGTAGAATAACATACACGGGAGATGCAAAGCTTGGGGTGAGAAAGAAATTATTGTGATAAATGTATATGACATCACCCCTATCAGTGGCCACATGCTGGGTTAGTACAGGGGCAAAGCACTGGTCTTTGAAGCAAGACAACGCAGAGCAAAATAGATTTGAATCCCGGATCTGCTGTTAGAAACCAAACTCAGGTATGGTATTAGGTGTGTTATAAAAAACAATTAAATAAATAAATAAATAAATGCAGATTCCCTTAATCAAATAATTAATAACATGGATGGTCAGGTTCCTGTCCCTGTATGTGGGGATCTTAACTCCAAGATTCCTAGGGACGCCTCATGGAGGGGGAGAGAATTGGAAGAATTGCCCTTAACTTCCACGGATGGCAGGCTAGACAAAGTTTGTGGCCCGGAAACTGGATGGGCAGCGCTGTTTTACTCAGCTGGCTTCAGTATGGTTAATGGAACTTTCCCATCTTGCAATCCCCCACAGTTTACCAGGACTAGCCATAATAGCTATAATAAACAAGGGATACCTGGTATATATCTAAGGTCCTCAAGGTGAGTATACAAAGCAAAGGAAAATTGGACCAGTAGAACAAAAGATTACAGGATTCTGTATAATTATGATCAAATCTTTACAATACATAATATTTATTTCAAGTTCTGGATATAAATCTTTTACATCTTACAACATGGTAAAAAGGCTCAGCAAAACTTTTCCCATCATTCACAATTCATTCCTATCTCAGATACACCATCTTCATACCAAACAAGTATACTGGGTATTTATTGTTCCAATAACATAATAAGAAACCAAACGCAAAACACATATGCTAATAGATGTATCTCTCTGTATGTATTACAGAAATTGTATGTCTGTCAACATGTGTTTCGGTTGTGGTTCAATGTGGGTGGGAAACAGCTTGCCCTGATATTCTAGCCAACCTTCATCAAGACGGAGTGCAACTGTCCAATATGAGTTGCCTCAAGGGTGGATAGGGTGAGCCCGCAATCTACAAGTAATAGTGATAAACTAATTACAATCCATTCCTATAACGCCTGTCATCCTGTGTAATTTCCATAATACATTTAATGAGGGTGATCAGCAATGCCTGAAAACGATCTCATCAAGACTGACACTAACATCTGGGCAGAGGCATTCTACTGGCTATTTTGTTGGATCAGTGTGACACAGTCCATGCCTGCTTTCTGGAAGGACAGCATCATCGTCCAAGTAGTCAAAAAAGGCTGTCTTACTGACCAATGCAATTACCGGGTTTTGGCTATGTTAGATGTTCCTGGGGTGCTTCTTGATGAGCTTAACCAATGGAAGGAGGCAAATAACATCACTCCACTCAACCAAACGGGTTTCAGGACTGGTTATAATACTAGCATCAATGGCCTAGATGTAGTCACTACTACGCAGCTGGCCTGGATGATTCGCAAAATATCAATGTATGTGGCCTTCATAGACTTCAGCGCAGCCTTCAACACTGTCGATAGGGAGAGGCTATGGGCGAAGTTGAGAAGTTAGAATATCCCATCTGGACTACTAAAAACGATTATCCATATGCATGAACACACCAGAGTTAAGGTGCGCTGGGATCAACGTGGTGAGATGTCTAATGGACAACCACACAAAAGTGGCTTAAGCAAGGGTGCATTTTTGCACCCACATTGTTTAATCTGTATTTTTCAGACCTAGGAGGGGCCCTTGCAAACTCTAACTTCATACCCCCTAAACTGGGTGATACTTCATTACAGTGGTTGGCCTACACCGATGATCTAGTTTTGCTAGATCTAACACTGAGAGGCTTACAGGCTTCATTGAATTTTCTGTAAAGTCAACACCTCCCATACTAAAATTATGATTTTCTCCCCTCAATATAAAAAAATGAAGAGCACAAAATGGATGATGGATGGGAAGGAAATTGAAGTAGTCTCTACATATAAATATCTGGGGATCTCTCTAGACTCTAAGCTTGATGGTGCTTCACATCTTGAACAACTGCAAGTTAAAACCTCGCAGGCAAGTGTGGCGATTCACTTTTTTGCTAGTTAGGGAGGTAGATACTCGGTTGGTGTCTTGACTAAATTGTATCAATCAAAATATTGGCAACTATTCTCTATGGGGCAGAGACTTTGGTCTTTGGGAGAATGACTAAGGTAGTAAAACTAGAGCATGCCATCTGGAGGAGACTGCTGCAATTGCCATCCTATTCCCCCAGGCTATCTACTTAGAGTTCAATATCCAACAAATTCTGTAAAACTTACCCTGAGCTGTCTAGTCACATGCTGGAAACTGGTTACTGCCCCACCTGACTCCTTGATTAGGCTGATGTATAACAATCTAGCTACTAGAGGGTATTCCATGCCTAGTAGTAATCTTGTCCAGACCCAGCTCATGGCTCAAAGGTGGCTCTCGATGGCTCCTGAAAATGGCCTGTCCATGACCTTCGCCACGACAGAACAACCATGAAAGCTCTTCTCTTTATGCAGGGTAAGGAGCAATTGATTGTAAATATTACCACTAAAACATCCTCAGACTTGTTTCTTGAATACATCTCTGAACGAGCGGGAATTCACAGTTATATCAATCATTTCCCAGGTAAGTCACTTGTTTGGGACTATTTGAATTCGAAATTTAACACTGTATGGTGCTTGGAAATCATGGGGTAATGATTGATATTCCAGAAAAATGAAAGACTGTCTCGCCTGTGTGGTGAGGACTGCTTAGAGTCTGTGAAACATCTTCTGACAGAATGCCCCTCTCTATTCAGACTACAACTACAAGCATTGAGATCAGCTGGCATTGTGGATAATTACTCATCAGGGGTTCTCTGGACCACTTTTATGAGTGGTAATAATGATGCCTGTATAGTTTATTTGACAAAACTTTGCAAACAGATACTTTTAAATCTTTGATATCATTGGTTGATCATGGATGATGGTTTATCCTTGTTTGATATGATGGTTATGTGGGATATTTATTGGACTTTTATATTTGTTTATTTTATAGATTTCTTTGGACATGTGATTGATGGTTTATTTTTTCCTCCTATTAAGTGTGAAGTATTAAAAGTTGACGTTGTTAACTATGTAAGAGGATAAATAAATACAATAAAATAAAGTAATGTCAAGGATCAGTCACATTCCTACTTTTGAAAGTGACAGAACCTTTGATATGGTGCGCATGGTTCATATATGGAATTTTAGATGTTGCTTGGAATTTCTCTGGAGGGCTTGCTGGAAATAGGACGGGAAGATAAGGTAGGAGGACTCATGGAATTGCATATGGATTGGAAAGGGAGGGGCAGAGCTGTGGCATTAGTAGTTTTTTTCACAAGATAATGTGTTTGCTTGATGCTGCAAAATATAAAAATAGCAAACTGATAAATAGGATCCAAAATGTCATGCTTTTAAAATGTATAATTTGTGTGACCACATTACATATGCCAGAACTGCACTGTAATTCAAAGCCATGAAGATGGTGACCCTATTGTATTCAGTATTGTGAGACTGTGGAAAGCCATGCTGATGCTGGGTGTTTCAATATATCCCAGTAGTACCAATGTAACAATGCACTTATGTTGGCGTTTCCAATAATGCCAATATTTCCACCATAAGAGGGCCTGTCAATGCTGACTATGCCAATATATACCAGTGTTGCCACAGTAACCACATGGTAATTATAGTTTTGGCCAATAATTGCAATTTTGCCACTGTAAGAAGACATTCCCATGCTGACTCTGCAAATGTATGCCTGCATTGCCTCAGTAGAAACACATTCATTTTGGTGTTGCTCAGCAATACCAATATTGCCACTGTATGAGGACACGCCTGCACTGGAACATGTTTTCTTAGCTTTGCTTAATAACGCATGTACTTCACTGCAAAAATGTGTGAATTTACCAACGGTGCAAATGTATTGTACTGCAAAATGGTTTCTTGCTTCCAGGTTTCCAAATGGACTGGAGCCGCAAAATAACATTGCCACATGAGCACCAATCCAAACTGATTCCTCCATTCATAGGCACTGTCGAAGACTCTGCTGCTTGTGCATGCATACATTCAAACAATACACTGAAGCATGGTTACACACACATGATCGCAACCATACATTTCAAACAAAATTCATACATGCACACAGGTTTTTTTTAAATACCTGTTGTTGAAGATTTGTTCTATTTCTGGCTTCCCAGCCCTGCTCCTCTTCTTGGGTCTGTGAAACAAAAAGAAACCAGAATCGGGGAAGGAATTTGATTGCTAATTCCCTTCATGTGTCTTGTCTCATGCACAGCCCTTACTAATCCATGAATAGAGTGTTCATATAGATGTTCTCCTGGGTTCATATGGACATGCACAAATGCTCCCTCTAGTGGCTGGAGGGACAGATAGCATGTGAGCCTCCACTTTCGACAGTGGCCCAAATGATAGGTCTATGCGGCCTATATCGTTGCAGCCATTAGATAACTATTCTGTCATTCAATGCAGTGCTGAAATCGATTACTGTGCACGTCAGAATAGTGACCACCTCTGTATAACGGGGATGGAGGATTATTCTGCAATGTCCATAAAGCAGCAGCTGTCATTGATGTGGGGTCTTAGTTCCCTTTGCAGTGTACAATAATATCACCACTTTTAAGAAATATTCCTAATTCTATATTTCAGCAATTTATAGCATCTGTGTTCTGAATGAGGTAGCTCAAACCCTAATAGAGACAGGAAGAAGTTATCTTTTTTGTTTTAATATGTAATATTGATTATTGATATTCTTTTTCATCAATACTTTCAATATTATATTTTGGGTGGTTTGATGGGAGGGTTCTTCTAAATTAGGGCACTAGCACTGAGGTGATGGAATGTCAAGCCAATTAGATGCTGACTTGAATGATTGAACATTTAATTCATTATAATAGTGACAGTGACAAGTTCAGTCTTCCTGAGGCAGCTGACAAACTCAGGTGGTGTGCAATGGATGGACAATTATCAGTCTCTCCCCAATTTGCATTCTCATAGTTTTCCCACAAGAACTATATTTTCAAGCTTATGAGGGAAAAGGCATGATGCTATTCAGAGGTTTTTCTAATACAGACATTTTTGATAGATGTATCTGGGTTGGCTAGAACTAGCAATTCTTTATTTATTTATGTTCATACCATCACTGGGTTTACATATACAACATAATACAAATACATGCATACTTCACAATCCAAAAACAATTCTTATAAAATACGTTTTAATACAAAAATAACAGCAGACAAGTCTTTTAAAATAGTCAAAATTAGATCATAACATTTCATCATATGAAATAATAGGTTAATATCATTCCCTTCCATCATCCCTTGCCATATTATTTCTATATTATCAGACACACAGGAATTCTTACATCTTTTCAGATATTTATCATGCGGCTGATTAAGACTATCACAATAGCAAAGAAGGTGTTTGGCAGTCTCTATATTTGCCATGACACATAATCTACAGAGTCTCAACTTTCTGTCAATGCCAATTTTAGCACCTAATAGCTCTATCATATCACATCTATTAAATTTGAACAAAATGTAGGATCTAACCGTAGCTTGATGAGGAAACGCATATAGATATTTGGGTTTCTTTGTCTCAACAGACCAATATTCTAGGAATTGCCTACTAGATGATTTGGTAGCTAATTGTATCATATCTCTTTCTTTAGCATAGCAGTACATAGATGATTGCAGTAAACATTTCACCTTAGCCTGAGATTAATACAGCCATGTTGAGACATTATCCTTAACCCATCTAACTTATGTCAAATATAATGAATAGATCGA
Source organism: Ambystoma mexicanum (assembly GCF_040938575.1). Classification (NCBI taxonomy): domain Eukaryota; kingdom Metazoa; phylum Chordata; class Amphibia; order Caudata; family Ambystomatidae; genus Ambystoma; species Ambystoma mexicanum. The sequence continues at coordinate 265,437,893 of NC_090930.1, forward strand.
TTTAAGATGTTGACAATTTTCTCTCTTAATAAATATTTTCATCAGTTCCACCACAAATGTATTAATTGTAAAATTACTCAACTTCACAAACAACAATGCAGATTTATATTATAAAATGTCTCTGGCATATCTAAAATCACATTCAAATAAAATATATTCACATGTTACCGCAGGTGGTAATCTAAAAAGCCATCTTAACATTTTTCCTTCCAACTTACTTATTTCATTGGAGAACTTTTCCCCCCATATCTCTGCCGAATAGAGAAGGCATGATACAATTTTACTAGAATACAATAACAAAATGGTATTGACTGAGATACCACCTTGTCTTCCTATAAACTGACTCAGAGCTACCGCTATTTTTATACATTTAAGTTTAGTTTCAGGGCAATGTTGTTTCCATATTAGTTTATGGTCTCGGATAACCCCTAGGTATTTGTAGTATTCAACAAGCTCAATTGGTTTATTTTTAACATACCACTTAAATTTGTTAGAGTGTGATTGCTTTACATTGCCTAGAAATGCCATCACCTTAGTTTTAGAAATGATTATTTCCAGACTATTTTTTTGTACAAATTGTACCAACCCATTGAGCCTACTTTGAAGCCCATCGGGCGTATAATCCAACAATACCAAATCATCAGCAACCCCAACCAATATAGCTGTAGGTTTGCAATCTTAATAGCATCCACGGATAACACCCCAATTTCGTTCAAACAATGCCAGGTATAAGTTAAACAAAGTTGCCGCCAACGTACAACCTTGTTTAACTCCACGTACTGTGGGAATTGCTTCAGATAGTTTGCCCTCTTCATTCAGGCGGTTTCTGACTGATGTGTCAGAATATAACAACTAGATCATATAAAGTAGGCCCAGCGGGATCTCCCATTTACTTAGTTTAATCCATAATTTGTCCCTCACAATAGTATCGAATGCTGCTGTTAAATTAATATACACGGTGTATACGGGGAGTTTCTGCACCGTCCACGAATACTTCACAGCAGACACAAGATTTATAATGTTGTGAATCGTCGATGATTTAGCCCGAAAACCTGCTTGATTGATAGGTAGGATCTGATTGTCGGTGATCGCCTTGTTAAGTTCATTAAGCAATACTTTAGCAAATATTTTGGCAGGTATGTCCAGCATTGCTAGCATTCTATAGTTTTTAGGCTCTTTCCATTCTCCCTTTTTATATATTGGGAGAATGATGCATTCGCGGCAGGACTCAGGTATAATTCCAAATTTACCTATCCACCGAAACAAAATAAAAAATGCGTTTGACTATTCCACAGGTTCCATCCGCAGAAGAGCATTTGTATTTGTATTTATTTTACTTGTATTGCGTGCCTGGCCCGGGGGCATCTGGGCGGATTGCTTACGTAGTACATAGTTACATAGATTACATCTTTCTTACAATGTACAAATATTGCAAAGATTAGAGGTACAGATGTTCACAGTCAATAAGTGCAGAGTTAGATAAGCAGAAATCATAATCAGTTGAGCACTATAAACAAGATGCCTTTAGATCCTGCTCGAAGAGCCATTTTTTGGTTTTGCATTTGAAGGCAGGGAAGGAAGGCTCATCTCTGAGTGTGCTAGGGAGAGTATTCGAAAGTTTGGCAGCGAGTACTGGGAAGCTGGTCCCACCTGCTTTTTGTAGCTTAAATCTTGGAATGGTCAATGAGTGAGTTTGGGTGGATCTTAAAGGGCATGAGGCCGTGTTGATCGTGAAGCGGTTGGCTAGGTATTCCGGGGCGGTGTTAGCTTGGCACTTGTGTACGATGGCAAGGGTTTTCAGCAATATTCTGTGTGCAACCGGGAGCCAGTGGAGGCTCTGTCTGGTGTTTGAAATGTGAAGTTTCCTAGGAAAGCTGAACGCAGCCCTAATGGCATTATTCTGTGTAACCGGAAGTTTGTTAATGTTTCTTTGGCTGGTACCAAGGTAAAGAGCATTACAATAGTCAATTTCTGACATTATAAGTGTTCTCGCCAGAATAATGCAGTTATTGGTTGTGAGGAAGGCTCTGCATGCTGTTATGAGCTTACATGTATAGGCTGCTGAGGAGGCTACTGTATTGGTTTGTTGCTGAAGAGATAAGGTGGATGCCAAGGGTTTTTGTGTCATTGCACACCTTAATGGAGTTCCCATTATTGATGAATGATTTGAACGATGCGTCCAGTTTGTTTTATATTGTATGTGAGCCTAAGATAAGTAACTCAGTCTTATCATCGTTCAAGCAAAGCCCATGATGTGCCATCCACACTTGAATTACTGTGTAGACTTGATTGAGTGCTTTTGAGTCAATCGTGTAGTCACGTGTGATGGGGATCAGTATCTGGGTGTCATCTGCGTAGTTCGTGTAGATGACACCCAGCGAATCCAAGATATCAAAGAGTGGCTTCGTAAATACATTGTACAGTGTAGAGGAGACACAGGACCCTTGCGGTACCCCACATAGGACTGGCGAAGGTTCGGCAGACGCGGATGGGGAGAATACCATCATCGTTCTGTTTGCCAGGAAGGATCTAATCCATGATGTGGCCTCCTCTGAGAAGTGGGCAGCAATTTCCAGGTTATGGCATAGTGTTTGGTGGTTGACCAAGTCCAAAGCTGCCGAAAGGTCGAGCATGAGAAGGAGGGCCAGTTTACCCTGGTCTTTTAGTTCCTCAATTTGCGTTTTTAGTTCTATCAATGCAGTTTTCGTACCGTGTCTTGGTCAGAAATCTGATTGATGAAGACCCAGGAGTTTGTTATCTTCAAGATGGGCCTGAATTTGTAGGTAAGCAGCACGGTCGAGAATTTTCAGAAGAAATGGCACTGTGGTAATGGGTCTGTAGTTTGACGGGTTATCAGGATCAAGGTTAGGTTTTTTGATTAGGGGGATGACCCAAGCATCCTTAGGGTTTGAATTTGTATTTTGTATTTATTATGTTTATATAGCGCTTTACTCCAAAACGCGGAACATTTTAATAACAGGATACAACACACATTATAACAGTAGAAGCAATTTACAATTATGAATCAAACCAACAAAACAGTAAGTAGAGCAATTAAACTGAAAGGGAGGAGGGAGAGTAGAGCAGTAGAAGTGGGAGGCAAGAGGGAGGGGTGAGGAGGAGTAGGAGGAGGGAAACAGAAGGGGAATAAGGGCGAGAATTGGGGTGGGTGGGGGGAAGGGGAGGAAGATGATCAAGGGGAAAAGATCAAGGAAGGATGGGGAGCAAGAAGAGGGAAGGGTTTCATGGTGACAGTACCAGATTTTAATGAATCATTAATGAATGTGGTAATTAAAGGGGCTAGATCGTGGGCTGCTTCCTTGGTGATAGGTGCTGCAGGGCAGGAGTCACCTTGACAATTGGACAGTTTAATGTTATTAATTATATTTTCCACTTCCCTGATAGTTAGGGGAGAGAAGCAGAATGTTTTGAAGGAGAGTTAGCCGGAAGGTCAGCAGATAAGCTGCATAATTTATTGTTAATTTTAGTCTGTAGGGTAGCGATTTTATCAACTAGTGCTTTTTGGATCATTACACCATGTGATGTCAGTGTTGCACTTGTTAGAGGTGAATATGGGAGTTTCTAATTCTTTGAGGATCTTGAAGAGCTCTTTCGTGTTAGATTCAGCCTGAAGGATGCGTTTATTGTATACCTCTTTTTTTGCTAAGAGGATTGCTTCTTTGTAGTTGGATGAAGTGATAGTCAAGGTATTTTTGTTAGCTTCAGTTGGTAGTCCTTTCCATTGTGCCTCAGCATTTCTTTTGGATTTCCCTAAGTTGCCTAGATGTGGTGTAAACCATGAATTAAGATGCTCCTAATGCTTTGGTTTACGTAGTTTGAGCGGGGCTATGGTGTCCACTGCTTTTAAAATCATTTGGTTGTAGATGTCTACTAAGACCATGGGATCAAAGCAGGAAGCCGAGGCATTATTAAGAGTGAGGAGGATGAGTGGGAGCAACTTTTCCTTAGCTATGTTCTTTTTGTTGCAAGTGTGTATAGACGGTGCAATACTAGGTTTAGGGCTATGAGGGTTAGCTTTGATAGCAAAGGTAATCTTATGGTGGTCAGACCAGGTGCATGGTATCACAGTCACCTGATTAATGTTACAGTTAAGAGTGGTAAACCAGTCAAGGGTTCTCCCTTTGGTGTGTGTGGGCTCTTGAATATGGTGGGAGAAACCTAAGTCTGATAAGGAGTTAGCTAGGTAGGTGGCTTTGTGGTTATTTGGATCTAGGTATCCCAAATTAAGGTCACCAAGTAATATAATTTGAGATTTAGGCTTAGAGATGATATATCCTCTAAAAATGAGGAGATGGGTCCTGGTGGTCTGTACATAAGGTGCACTGTAGCAGTTTGGTTTGGTGATAGTGGAAGTTTAACAGATAGTAACTTTGCCGAGGGGATCTGCAAATTAGGGGATGCTCTAAATTCAATGGATTTTTTAAATACAAATGCGATACCACCACCCTTGGATTGGCTGGAATCTCTATCACATCTGATAATGTCATAATTGTCAGGAATTGCCAAGGACAGTGTGGGACCCACAGCTGCATGTAGCCACGTTTCCGTTATGGCTTGGATGTCCAAGTCTTCAGTTGTGATGAAGTCAGCAATGTCGAGAGCTAGGATAGATCTGGCGTTAATCAAGGCACATTTAATTTGTGTGTCTTTTGGGTAGGATGGCTGTTTATTTGGGTGGTAGATGAGGGAGATCTAGTGTCTGTGGCTTTGGGTTTTGATAAGTCATAATCTTGGTGGGTTATAGGTTTGGTCGCCATGGGAGTGTGTGTACATCAAGTTTTGTGACTTAGGGCCTCATCACGAGTTCGGGGATAACGCTGGCGCTAATAGCGCTGGCTTTAATAGCCCTACAGCCAAACCCCCTGGCGCTATTAGCGCTGGATCATGGGTTTGGCGGAATGGGTATTGCCCATCCCCCATTGTGCCCATTCGGGAATTCCTCATTCCCCATTGGGCCCAATGGAGAATTTTTGCGCTATTACCACCAGCGGATTTCCCGCTGGCGGTAAACGTGCCAAAAATTGGCAAATATTCAGCAGATTTCCCTCCAGCTCAGAGCTGGGGGGAAATCAGCCGAAGCCATGATTTGGCAGACTCTTAAATGCGGCGGTAACAGCGCTACCGCCGCATTTAAGGGCTACCGCCAAACTCGTGATGAGGCCCTTAGTCTAGAGCCTAGTCTTGAGTTCCTTATTTGTAATGTCCATGGTTGGTTGGGCATAGGTTTGGTTGCAAAGTGCTCGAGCCACAAGGCTTGGGTGTTTAACTAAGGGTTGTTACAGGTCATGGTAGGTCCAGGTTCAGTCGAGTAGTTATGCACCATGTGGTTATGCACAGGTTGGATAATGTGGTGGGTCTGATGAATTGAGAGCAGAAGATAGGGCTTCTGAGTTGAGTCTACCGAGTAGGTGTACCTAAAGTTAGTACCAAAATTTGCAGTGAACCATTTGGTTACCGTTAAGGTGACAGAAAGAAGACATAAGAGGTGCATCCGGTGGAGCCAGTGCATGGTGCAATGGTAATCAAATAAATAAGTGAGTAAGTTATCTGGCAGAGCAGTATGGGTAGTTGAGTGGGTTTAGCATACCATATTGATGGAAAGGTTGGAAGAGCGAGCAGTGGGGAGTACTAGTTGCTATGAGGTTAAACGTAGCTAACAGTTCCACTAAACACTTGCAAAAGAAAGGGGGATTCCTTGTTGCTAACAGTGGTTAGCGATGATTGCATAACGCTGATACAGTGTAAAAATACTTGTGCTATGCCGATCAAGATATATAATGTTAGAAGTGACAGGGACCCACAATAGAGCGATTAAATACAGTGCAAATCAAGACAGATGTTCTAATATCTTGGTGGGGGCGAGCGACCACAATTAAATTAAATACAATGCAGATCAAGACAAATGATCCGTAGTCTTCGCGGGGGTGATGTAAACATACAGTGAGTATCCTGTGAGGACGAGTGCCGTTTGAGAATGCTAATGACAACAGAATCTTTAAAGCCTACCGAATATAAGGAGACTATCTGATATAACAAAAACACAGCAGGAATTATCATGGTCCGTTGTGTGACATGCGATTGGGCTGGTCCAGTGTAGATCTCCGTGGATAACAGTTCGGAGTGCTGATGGCTACAGCAAATAAGTTAGTTGTTAGCGCTGGGGCGCGCTCGTGCAAAACGGGCCGGCTTCCGCCTACTGGCAGATGTTCAGCAGTAAAATGTGATTACATTGCTTAGCAATGTGCTGAACCACCATTTTAGGAGCTGGCAGCTCTGTAAATAAATGCAAATGCAGATAATAATGAAGATTAACGATCAAATCCAGAAGGTAGCTCAAACAAATATAACCAGGATGGGCAGGGTCCTCTGCATCCAAGGTGTGCTCACCTCGTGAAATCAGTGTGCAAGTCATGCCGAGCGAAGGTTCCACGTGGCAGTGGGGTCTTGTGCATGGATAAAGGTGGGAGAGGGCTCCGATGCAGGCTGAAAAAGGAGAAGAATGCTCACAGCCGCAGAACAGGCCTTTCCGTTCCGAACCTTCTCGCTGAACGGGCCGGCTTCCTCCTACCGGCCAAAAATACCTACGTGGCATGCAAGTCATTGCAAGTCCCATCCGGACCAGTTGCCCAAGAAGTGTGTAGCTGTTCTATCATTCTTGTTAGGATGCTCTCCGTATAATTACCATACCATTGCGACTGAATAACATCGTAGCCTTCGCCTTCTATACCTGAGACCCAATAGTATTTTTTACGTGTGTAATCCATTCACTTTCAACAACGCTGTTAATGGGTACACCTCTCCTCAAAAGCACCATTTATTGCCATCCATATGCCCTGCTAATTATTTATCTGCGCACAAGCAACACTGACCCGCCATACTTCTTTGAACGTATCAATTTTATGGTGGCATAACCATTTAACATATTGTTTTTTTGCCCATTTTATCTGGACTGTGGCATCACTCTTTTGTGAGTTTACAATATCTTTAGTTGATTGCCTTAGTAACCGTTTTGCTTTACTTATTTCCCAATCATAAGTCTTATGCTTTCCATAAGAAAGATTCCATCTTTCACTATTGCTGACATATTTCCGTTTGTAGATAGAGACTTCTTTAATCTTATTAACCAAAGGTTCGAAATTGGAGATGATGCTGTTTGAGGATTCTTCCGCTCTATTAGCCAATTGATCTATAAAATCTTTCAGTTCATATTCAGCAATCTCTCTTGCTTTCTCTAGTTTTGTAGGGTTCCAAATAATCCATTTTGCGGCATTATTTATTTCAATGTTACCATTAGATGATATAATGTCTCCACCTTTGGATATTTCGACAGCGCAATGTCCATTCACTATAATATAGTCTATTGTTGTTAGACTACAACCTCCAATATGGGTTGCACTACGATTGGCATCTCCTTTGGAATTACCATTCAGCATTATTAAATGGTGTTCTGAGAACAAACTAGCCCAAGGTCTACCATGGTTGTTCGAGAAACCAATATGTATAGATCCAGAGCATGTCTCATCAGTGTCAATGTCATCAGGGAGGACTATCTTGACATTAAAATCTCCTAATATCATAATAGATATCTCAGAGTTTGTATGTCTTTTAGGATTTTAGTTACCGTAGCCAAATTGGATTTATTATATACCCCATTAGGGGAATTATATATATTTACTATTACAAAAAAAGGAAATTCAGGTAGAGTAGTTTTAACTACCACTGCCAGCACCATCTCAGTAGACCAACCAGAATTGACTCCAGTCCAAGGATGTTTCATGGCTGTTAGGAGGCCCACTTTAGGGTGACCTCTTTGCCCTTTCACTGCAAGGCTGTGTATGCTGCACCATCCATCAAGCTCACATGGTTTATAAAGCCAAGTTTCTTGTAGTGCAATCATACAAAAACAATGTAGATTGGCAAGCAGCCCATCATCACCTTCATAATGAAAATTGCTGCGCGTATTCCAAGATAAAATCACATCAAATTCTTCAGGAATGTTGTTCAAAATGGGTTTAAAATGCCATCGGTAACCATTGCCAATAGCCATGAGGACCAGGGAACTTTTCTGCAATATCACTCTCTGACCCCCGTGATTCATGTAGTAGGTACAAGTTTTCGAAGTGTCACATTGATGTGTACAGAGAACGGAGACAAAGAGTTCCCCTACTCCGTTTGTACAAATGCGAGTGAGATTCATGCACACATCGGTTACTGCGCCACAGTGATAATTAGATTCCAGCAAACTGATTCTTGTGAAATACTAAATATTTATTGGTGGCCCTCTATGATAACACGTGTTTTGGCATTTTGGGTGCCTTTGTCAAATCAGGGCAATTACTGATATCTAGAGCAATCATAGGAATCAAATCATGTATGGGATGTTGTGACAAAATAAAGCAAGTAATAAAACATCATATTGACATTATATGAACGTATAACAATAAAATAAAAAATGGGATGAAAAATAAGAATCAGAACACCGGTTTCAAACAATGTGGGTAATGGGAATTGTACACATATTGTGGTAAATCAAACATGGATGGTTACAATGTTGCGTGCAATAACTGATGAAAATAATACATGCACAATGCAAAGGATTGTAAACATAGCAGAGAGACGTCATGTTGCATTTGTAATCAATGAGAGAAGACTGAAAAAACAGATGGGGGTAGGGGAGATATAATAGGTTATGAGAAAGCGAAAGAAATGAAAAAACAAAAATGAGAAGAAAAAAAAAATGAGAAAAAATAATAATGATAACACGTGAGTTGGCTATAAATCTGTGCTTAGTTGATCAAAGAGCTTGTGCTTACCTATCTGCTTTTTTCAAGAAAGCATAGTGTCTAGATGATTATTATCGTAGGATCGGGCTAAATCCCATCAGTTCATGTGAAAGGCGCTTGAGAAAACAGAGGTAAAAAGGTACAATATCAGTAACTTGTTCTGAATGGACACAGATGGTCGGTGTATCTGTCTCTTGTTGGTAGTAATGTTAGTCGCCCTGATACGGTTGTTTCCTTCTTCTAATGAAGAGCATGTGTGCTGTATCTGAATAAATGTGCTTGGTTGGTGACTTCAAATTACCAGCGTGTTTTACACCGTGCTGCTGTTATCAGTGCCTAAGCTCACAGTGTTGTTAAGTTCCTGCGAACAATAAATAGAATGCTGTGCTGGATTTTGAACTTGAGCGCAATGACAGGAAATTGTCTATCACGTTTAAAACTAATACACATATCTGTGGTCCCTAAATGTAGTTCTGCATGTGGCGCTGACGTTTTGCTAATTGGTAGCACTATGTGGGTGGGCTTGGAGTCCCCGCTAGGGCTTACCTGGAAATAGCACTTCTTTTGCATCACGCGTCGGATTCAGAAAATGGGCGTCAGTCTCCTGACCTAAGTTGTATTCTGGTGTTGCTATGCCGATCATGTGGTCTTACCTCTGTTTCCATAGTCAGCAAGGCTGTCGGCCATGTTTTGGGACTACATGCTGGTTGACTATAGTATTTATGTGTAACTGGTGAAAGTGAGCCATTTTGACATGCCGTGTATTAGATATATATGAGTACTAGAGACTGGGTGCCAGGTGGAAGCAAGGATACATTAAATGATCCTAGTCTTGTGTTTCGGGGGCATGTTTGTATAAGGTTATCTAACCATCCATTACAATCATTCAAAGTGATTTGTCCTTATCAAAAATAGACCCTGGTTTTGCAAATATACTCCCTGCAATCTGGGCCCTGTCCCGTCTTAGTTTGGCATGCGTATTATGGGAAATATAGTTCAAGTTGCGCGTTCATGTAATATAGTTGCTAGCATGGTGTTAATGTGGGAATACAGGTAACATAACTGTTAATCCGAATTGGGTAACTACATTCCCTTATAATACAGTATTCCCAGCGTATTATGGGAAATATAGTCCAAATTGCATGTACATGTAATGTAGTTGCTCTCATGGTATAAGTGTGGAAATACAAATAATATAACTGTTAATTCAAATCAAAGAATTACATTCCCTTAAAGTCCAGTTCTCTGGGCGAGATGCCCTATGTTCTGTTGTCTGCCAATCTTTTCATCGTGATATGCACTTCTTCTCCAGGCCGTACATGGCGAAGACTTGAATTTATCTGTGTGCACTCTCAATCTTCCAAGGTCCTAGTTGTTTTCTGATGGCATTGGGTTGCTTCAAGGTTGTACTTCATGTTTAACATCTGGATGATTTTTAAGTATCATAAGAAATACGACATTTCATTGTCTGTGTTTAGACCGATTTTCACACACCTGAAGTGGCTGATATGTTTTGCCTCTTCTTGGCATAGCAGACGTTCTTGGTTGCCTCCTCTGCACCACAGGGCAACTCTTATGAGACCAATAAATTTGATGTGTCGTTTGTTATCCCTCTGGTGAAGTCGCTGCCAGTGTTCTGCTAGAGGCAGATTTTAATCTTGCCTCCCGATCGCTGATAAGTGTTCTCTAATCCTAAAGCGAAGTTCGCGGATTGTGCTGCCGATGTAAACCTTACTGCAAATGCATATGATTGCATATATGAAAACCTTCGCCAGGCAGTTGATTTGCTCTCGTATCTTGATTTGAATCCTGTTAGTGTCTTTGAAAATGTCTGTCGTTGCTGTTGCATGTTTGCGCATAGAACAGGTGCCACACTTTCTAAAACCTGGCCTGGATTCTAAGAGCCAGGTCCCAGTTGTGTCTTTATTCCCTTCGGGTAATAATGATGGACTGAGGCTCGTTTTTAAGGTTCTGGCTCGCCTGTAGACTATGGATGAGTGGTCATGGATGAATTCTCCTATATGAGGATCTAGCTTGAGTAGGTACCACTTTCTTTTGAGGGTTTTCTTGATTAGACGTTTGTCTGCACAGTACGTGGTGATAAATTGCACCTTATTGTCATGGTTTGTCCCGTTGTGTTAGGGTTTGCGTTCTTGGTGTCAGTTGTGCTTTGTTCTGAGCTGTTTGAATACTTTTTCGTGAGTATCCTCTGGCTTTAAATCTGGTGGAAAGAGTTTCACATTCTTTATTGAAGTGTGTTTGTTCTTCACAGTTTCTCCTGGCCCTAATGAACTCTCCTTTTGGAATTTTACGAATCACTGGTTCATAGTGGCAACTGGTGGCATACAGTGTGGAGTTGACTTCTGTCTCTTTTCGGTATGTTTTGGTTTTGAGGTGCTCTCCTGATACATATTGTCAGATCCAGAAAATGTCAGTGTTACTGTAGACACCTGTTAATTCCTGTAAACTTAACAACACTGTGAGCTTAGGCACCGATACCAGCAGCACGGTGTAAAACACGCTGGTAATTTGAAATCACCAACCAAGCAGATTTATTCAGATACAGCGCGCATGCACTTCATTAGAAGAAGGAAACAACCGTATCAGGGGTACTAACAGTACTGCCAAACATGAGACAGATACACCGACCATCTGTTTCCATTCAGAACAAGTTACTGATATTGTCCCTTTTTACCTCTGTTTTCTCACACGCCTTTCACATGAGCTGATGGGATTTAGCCCGATACTATGATAATAATCATCTAGACACTGTGCTTTCTTGAAATAGGCAGATAGGTAAGCACAAGCTCTTTGATCAACTAAGCACAGATTTATAGCCAACTCACGTGTTATCATTATTATTTTTTTCTCATTTTTTTTCTCATTTTTGTTTTCTCATTTCTTTCTCTTTCTCATAACCTATCATACCTCCCCTACCCCCATCCGCTTTTTTCAGTCTTCTCTCATTGATTACAAATGCAACATGACGTCTCTGTGGTATGTTTACAATCCTTTGCATTGTGCATGTATTATTTTCATCAATTATTACACGTGACATTGTCACCATGCCATGTTTGATTTACCACAATATGTGTTAAATTCCCATTACCCACACTGTTTGTTTTATTGTTATACGTTGATATGATGTCAATATTATGTTTTATTACTTGCTTTATTTTGTCACACCATCCCATCGTGTATACATGATTTGATTCCTATGATTTCTCTAGATAACAATGATTGCCCTGATTTGACAAAGGCACCCAAAATGCCGAAACACGTGTTATCATATAGGGCCACCAATACATATTTTGTATTTCACAAGAATCAGTTCGTTGGAATCTAATTATCACTGTGGTGCAGTAACCGATGTGTGCATGAATCTCACTCGCATTGCCAATAGCCTTCGTCCTTAAGATCACTTCTTGGTTCAGGTGCCTGATTATTATTAAATTTAATAAGAGTTCCAGATGTATTAATGAATGGCTGTTTTTCAATGGCATATGGCTACCGGCTATGGAAAGCTGCAGTTCGGTACCCGTTAGCAAAGTATCTGTTACAGCAGATCGATTATTTTTCTTGGGTTTAATGGCAATAGACAGCCTCTGATTCTTAACCTTACGGATAGATGTTTCTTTGCATGTATAGCCTAGCTTGTCGAACAAATCATGATGGCTAAGTATAAACTCAAGAATGGCATTATCAACACACCACACATTTGTCGTCAGCAGAATGGGGGTAACTAGTTGGTCTACAATTCTGAAGTCTCTAGATGCCACCGTATGCAGAGGAACAATGATTGCACAAATCACTACAATACTACGTCTGATAAAAACCTCTGAGAAGCCTTTATTTTTAATAGCTTGAAATTGTAATGCCCTAAGAAAATTCATAGGGTCTTCCTTATGGGTAGGTATATTTTCATCCACCCTCGACATATCCTGAAATCGCACAGATGTATTTGTCAATTTATCACTAGAAATAGCAATTCTATAAAAGCAATTGATCAATAGTGATGAATTTCTTAGTCATGTCACTTTTATAAAGGACAATTAACGTTATGCTGTTAGATCAAATGAAATCTCAAACATGTTTAACATCATGTATGCATAAAAACTTGTCAAACTCAGGTCATGATTCATAATTTGGAACTAGTAGGTATCAATGATAGGCATGGTTTAAAAAGGACATGGTCCCCCCAGCCTTCCCCAGTTTGAGCGCATGCTCTGAATCAGCAGGAGAGTTAGTTAGTCCTCCCATTAGAACAACCATATTATATAATAAAAGGCCAGATGTATGTTTGCCTGAAGCCGCCATGCAACGCTTCGCCTGTTACCACCGCTAGAGGGAGCTGTTGCCTTACACATACAACAATAAGACTTCAAGCTGTGCAGTAGAGACTGCACGCTTTGCCTGTTATCACTGCTAGAGGGAGCTGTTGCCATACGCATATAATAAGAAGACTTCAAGTTCATCTTCCAGCCGAACAAAATGTGTATTTCAACATACAATTAGCAGTTGAAAAGGCCCAAAATAGGGATACAACTTTAACAGTATACTTCAAGTTGCAAACACGAAGAAAAGATACATATTGAAAAATAAAACCATGCCAACAGAAATTCATTTGTTTAAGCCGCTCATTGGAAATTCAACAAAAACTATGATGGGCAACCTCCACCCAACACAACTTTGGCCCAGGTACACAGGCTTTCACACTAGTATCAGAATAAAAAAATAATAATTATGGTACAGTACAGTAGTGATACAAGATCGAGATGCTAAGGGTCAACACCTTTAAGTCTAAAGGAATATAATAATGATAACTGGTTGATGCTGAGCAAAAACCTCCATTAAAAGCAAAATATCCACTTGACAATGGTGACCACAAATGGCTTTAAGTGGCTGTGAGCCCCTTTCAATGGACTGGTAATCACCATTTCTGTGATTGGGTTTAGTTTAGCCTGGCTGGTTTAGAAGCTCCAACTCTGAGCAGATGGCCTCTGTCGGATTCTTACATGTAGCTACAGCTTTACCCCCGCATTCCCCTATTAATATGTCCATAGAACCATAAACACAAACAGCCTTACGTTCAATTGGGCAGAGAATCCATCAGAATGCGCTTGACTACTACTGATTCTACAGCACAGGTTCCTTCTCTGGGATTCTGATAATTCCAGGATGATGTGGAATAAGGAATAGGAATCTTGTCATACCCTGGGTTCCTGTTCCTAGAACTAAATCATGTTCTAAAACATACTGTAATGTTCACCACTCCTAATTCCCCAAATAATCACAATCCTTACACAATGAAGGCTCTGCCCCTAGACAGCCTTGTCCTCATATTTTCCCTTCTCTATTTCGAATCACTTGTATATAAGCCTCTCCCTCTCTACTCTCATTCTGACTACCGCAGCAAAGCTGAGAACATCAGTGCGTGGGGCGGGTATGGAGGGGAACCTTACAACTGTGGTGATTCAGGGAATTAGTAGTAATGAACATTACCATACATAATAGACCATTACCTCCCATCCCCCTCTCACCACAGTCCATACTTAATGAACGCATATGCAGCAGTATCTGGGAGCGAAGAACCATACCCTCGCCATCCAATAGCACAGCAGACACACTTCAATGGCCATTAGTGACCATCAACGTGGCCTTAATGTCCCAAAGCCATGACTGCGGTCACAAAAGCCATGAAATAACCACCCCCATTTGGGGTCCATGATGAGCCAAAAAGGTGGTTGGAGTTGCCTATGTGGCTGCTTTGCAAATGTGCTCCATGGTGACTACTTGGGTATCCACCCAGAATGTCGCAACCCTTCTTGTGGATTGTCCCTGGACTGCTGCGGGCAGCAGAGTGCGGTTGTCTTAATCCAGCAAATGATGATAGTAGTCAATGGCTTTCTACCTTTTGCCATTCCTGTGGCAAACAATAGACTGTGAGATTTCCGGAAGGTCGACGTCTGCTGGATCTACATAGAAATGGCTTGACATACATCCAGCTTAGTAATGATTCTTCTTCTGGAGTTGAGGGGTTGGTGTACAATGCAAGCAAAAGGACCTTTTGATTCATGTGGAATGAAGACAGAATCCTTGGAATGAAGTGGGGGTTAAGGCGCAACACCACTATATCTGTAAAATAAATTAAATAGGGATTAGTGACCAACAGTGCACCCATCTTGCATGCTCGTCTTGCTGAAGTGATGGTCAGTAAAATAGCCTTCTTCCACGTCAGGAACTTGGAGGGGATGTCCTGAAGGAACTCAAATGGAGCCCCCAAAGCTATCGAAGCACCAGCGGTAAGTCCCATTGAGGTACCATTGGGCGCTTCAATAGTATCATCAGAGGAAAGCTCTTGAGCAGCCTGTTCACATATGGTTGAACAGAACCCAGGTCTGTTGATGGTCCACAAAACGCCTGAATAGCCACCCATTAACGTTGCTGCCGCTTATCCCAAATCAAAACCTTCTTTCTGGAAATCCAATATGATCCACTGGCCATCAGGATCGGAGCTTTTCAGCAAGCACCATCCCATGAAGGACATCAAGTGATGACCGTAGGCTGTTTGCGTTGCCAGCCACCTGGACTCTTGTACTGCCATTGCCGTCTGGGAAATCCCTAAGCACTGGAGCCTCCACCACTCAATTTCTATGCTGCTAGATGCAACTGATTCAATAGGTCTTTTTGGCAAAGGTGGGTTGAGAATAGGGAATGGATCCACCGGAAACATCAATAGGCCCTCCACTGCTAGGACAACAAGAAGACTCAATAGAGGAAACCATGGCATGCATGTCCAAAAGGACACCACCAGCAAAACCTCTGCTTTTTCCCTCTCGATTTTCCTGATCACTCTCACCAGCAAGGGAAATTGGGGAAAGGCGTATAGAAGGCTCGCTCTGTTAGTGCTTTGTGGATCCAAATGTGTGGGCCGTTGAGAGCACCCGTAGTGACTGACTTGCCTGTGGTCTTTCATTGCGAACATGGGTAACATTGGGATTATGAGTCATCGACTGAAACATCCATGGGTGTAGATGATATTCGACCGAGGATGGACATTTACAGCTCAAGCTGTCAGCCACGGCATTGTCCTTGCCAGGTAGATAGACCACCCACAAGGACCAAAGATGCTTCTCTGCCCAGAGGCGCTGTTCGTTGTAAGCTAGTCCAATGGTTGAGAGTGCATACCCCCTTGATTGTTCAGTTAGGCACTCATCAATCCCATGGCCATGATGACTGTAGTACCTGTTGAACCCTATGCCTTTCCCTCCAGTTCGACAATTGGCATGTTTGATGGGTAGGCCACCCCACTGCATGCACCTGTGTTAGAGGGTTGCCCACTATACCCTTAGTTTGGCATCTGTCATGATCCCCATTGATACTGAATACTCCAATTCTATTCCATTCATGAGGTTCTGATTCACGAGCCACCATTGCAACTGGAGAGTAACCTGTGGAGTGTTAGAAATCAGCTCTTTGTAGGAGCTACAGACCAATGACCTGAAGGTAGCCAGATGAGAAATCAGTGGGTACATACGGAACCTAACCCATGGAACTAAACAGGTTGTAGGAACCATATCACCTTTTTACTGGAGCCAGAGACGGGCTGACACCTGGTTGCGGATGAGCAGAACCCACATATGAGACTGGAGGGAGTGCATTCTGAGGACTGGAAGACAGGCCATGTCGACAGCCATTCTGAAGTGTACTCCAATAAAGACAAGCTCCTTTTCAGGTACCAAGTGGGGTTTATTGGTGTTTATTGACAACGGTCTCTGCTTCAGAAATGACTTGGACCAATAGATTGTCCAAGTAAAGGTGTACTCTCACTGACATCTCATAGAGAATACCCATATCCAGGACTAAGCTTTTGGTGAATACCTTTGGGGCAGTAGACAGCCTGATGGGTAAGACCTGGATTTGACAGGGGACCCCCGCCACCCTAAAGTTAAGGAATCGAAAATGAGTTTGGCAAATTAGAATATGGAGAAATGGTCCTCCAAATCTATGAATGTGAGACACTCATGAGGCTGTATCAGGGAGATCACATGATGGGGTGTTTCCATCTTGGTCCATTGTGTCTGCATAAATGTGTTGAGTGCTTTGAGGTCCATTACTGGTCAAAATTCTACCATTGATTTTTATCACCAGGAACAATATGGAGAAAAATCTCTAGAGTGCTTCTACATTGGGTTCACACAGATAGCTCTCTTTTGCAACAATAGCTGGATTCCCTCCAAGAGAGCCACCTGCTTCAATGCATCTCTGGGTATCAGGGTAATCCTGAATCCAGTTTCTGGAGGTAGTGCCATGAATTGGATTGCATACCCGGCACATAAAATGTCCAGGACCCAGTTGTCCGGTATATCCTGCCATGCCACCTGTAGCAAGCGAGTCGGAGGCCCACCGGTGCAGACTGTCCATGTTAATAAGAGTTTTGGTTGCCTTGGTGTACCCACAGGTGGGTGAGTGGTTGAGCCAAGATGGGGCCATCCTCTTCCTGATAGGATTTGTCTTCTTCCATGAAAAAAGGGGCCTTACGCTGAGGCCGGCACTGACATTCTGTGACCCACTACTTCTTGTCTTGACCTAAGGCATACGCGATATGAGATGGCATGCTTACGTTCATTAAATGATTTCTCGAGGAATTTTTCCAACTGGGTTCGAAATGTGGCTTATATCAAAAAAGGAAAATTTGGTCACGGTCCCCTTCATGGCTGGTTCCATTTTCCAAGATCTAAGCCAATGCTGCTGTATCAGATGTCATAATTAATGCCTGACAGATACCGGCCCTGTTAATCCATCATCACCAAGGAATCGGAGACAGTGGCGTGTCTTAGGTGGCACATGCTATCCCTGGAATCTGATTGGCCACCCAAGGTGCCACCCCATTATTCTAAGCTATGATAATTATGTATGTGTGCTCTCGTACTCCATGCCACCCCTACATAAGTCAGTGCCCCACTTGGGCAAACCCAATCAAAGGAGTCTGGATATGCCACCGATCGGCATTGTTTTCACCCACTTGATAAGCCATCGGCAGAATTTGAAAATCCAGCACCAGAGTTTGGGCTGCATATGTCGAATATGCCCCTCCCCAGACAATTAAATCCACTACCAAATATGTACAATTCAAGGCGTTCGACATCTTTCTGTCCGCTGGATCTTCTGTTCACCTGGGGAGAAAAAATGTTTTCCAATGGGTTACCACAAATGGAGGCCCACCTTCACATTCCCAGGGTACTTGTGGCTTTCCATTCATGTAGCAACAGATTTTCAATGTCCTCAAATGGGGAAATCTGTTCGAGGAGATCCTTCAAACTGCTTAAAGCATTTCCACTCCATGACTACTGTCAGCGGTGGTAATTCCACATTCAATCTGATATAGTCCCATATCAGCATTAGGTCTTCTTCTTTTATGTATTTGCTTGAAAAATGGCCGCAGCCTCATCCACTTAAATTAGTGGGGCCTGCCCCTTATCCTAGACATCTGTGGCGAGGTTCCCATCCTGCGCCACAATAGCCTGAGTGCCGGAAGATGTGCCTGGCTAGCCTCTGATACATTTGGGGGCGGGAGGGCCTAGTATAGTATTGCATAATCTTAAATAGATAGTAAACTTCTCAGCCATACATGCTGATGATTTCTTTTTCTCACCTTTATATGTGATTCTGCACCCCCTGCCAATAATGTGGGCTTATAGGGGAAGTATTATTCAGCTGTGTATGCAAAGCTTTAAGGGGCGCATGAGATGATCCCACAGCCACCATGGATTTCTTTTCTATAACTCACTGCAAAGCTTTCAGGAGTGCAAAGTAAATCCCAGACTGTCCATTATCCGAGCATTGCCATAGTAGAAGGATCCCTCATTAAACGAAGGTCTACTATCCATTTGAACTGCAGAAGCGTGCAGTCAGTGGGGACACAGACACGGAGGTAAGCAGATCATGTTACAACTGTGACTAGACAGAGACTGTTGCCCTGCCTTTCTGCGCTACTTTTCCCTATTGAGCAAGACACCGTGCTCAACACTGGGTAGGTGTCCAATAGAGAAAAAACACAAGCCTCTGCATGAATGCACGGACATGCCACAGGTGATATGGGCTTACTGTGCACTAAAGAACTGTCTAGCTTGGCCAACCACTGGGTTTCTCCCTACCTCTACCACACCAACCCCCTCCCCTCTGCACCCTCCTCCCTTCACTTTGGTGCCTGGGCAAAGGAGTGAGACCCACCAATGAGACACCGCCAATAGGAGGTCTATTTAAGTAAACACACAGGATTGCACAGAACTAATCTAACCATCCTGTGAGTGCAAGACAGGGGGAACTAATACCCCACTGTCCACCTTATGTCTCCCTCTAGGGAACGGAGGTACCGATGACCAAAATCATTGTGGTTATCGAAACCGGTCGACCAAGAATGCCCATGAGCCTCCTCATGAGCACAACGATGTTCACGGAACCAAGCCTGAACACGCTGTATGTACTCCATGTACTAGATGGGCTTTAACCACTTGGCTTTTCCTTAATTTGAGGGTTTTTATGTTTTAAACAGTCCAAAACAAGGTCTGTGTGGGGAGGGACACTGCCCAATTGGTGATTAAAACATATATAGAAATTCCAGGCAGTTGGAGCCTCCCACCCCCCGCTACACACGGAGGAGATAAGATGTAATGCTCACTGTCTCTATATAGACTTGGTGTTGGTCTTTTTAGCCAATATGAAAGGTAAATGTGTGTATACTTGCTGATGAGGGAGTGTCTTCCCACTATCCCTATTACATAGGTGGCGCACCACCCGACCCTAGGGCGAGCTGCTCTGGATAGGGTCAGGGTGTTCTTCTCAGCAGAGACAGTCTGTATGTGTGTTTTGTAGAATACATAATAGATATGAGTAATATTCTTCTGTAAATACTTCGCCAAACCATTTATTTTTTTGTGGTAAAACTATTCGTCTATAACGGCAGGAAAGCAACATTAACTATTAGGGTTAAGAGGTAAGCCCTAGGTGTTTTTGTATGTCAGCAGACAAAGCATGGACGATAAAAAGTCTGAGAAAAATCGATGATCAAACGTCTAACGATTTTAGTCGGAAAAAAAGCTAAACATGTATTTGGTACCTATATAGCTGGAGCTGGATGAGCAGATATATTGTTGTGTTAAGATTAGGCCAGGTTCAGGGCAAGAGGACAAGATGGTGCACACCATCAGACACACGTGCCAGATTTTCAGGGAGCATGTAGTGGTGATAAGAATGACATAAAGAGTGTGATAGTGAGTTCCAGATAATGCCCCCAACATAAGAGTTGGCAAAACATCCATGCGAACTTTGCAGAAATGAGGTTAAGGAGTAGAAGTGAGGAAGATAAGAATGAAGGAAGGCATCACACCTGTGTATAATATTGTAACATGTTGCTAAAGCAGGGAATGCACTCAAAGCCTCTGTTGTTATGCATCGTATTTCATCAGTACCTGTTTTTTCTAAGCACCTAGAAAGTGCTATTCAATCATGTTCACTTTGATAAAGAAGTTCAAATAAACACATCAAAGAAATATAAACACGGCTAAGGAAGTGCCACAGTTTCATAAAAAACGATGATAACTAGACAACTGGAAATTAAATAAGCGTCACTAAATGTATAGAGTTACGACTTCTCCAAGGGTGATGAACTGAAATGTAAATGCGTCTCTAGGGTTAGCTCTGGGTTTGATGAGGCAAGAAAGTTCTCAGGTAAAGATAGAGCAGAATGGACATGGCAAAAACAGGTAAGGGTTTTTCATTTTTAAGAAAAGAACGTTTGCTTGTTGATGATTCTGAACACCTAATTGGGCTTCACTGTTCCATGGAATGACAAACCTAGTCCTAATTAATATTAGCACATTGTTCATAATCTCTGGGCTTCAGCCCATCCAAATGTTTTGAAAGTGGTTAATAACATTCTGAGAAGCTATACAATGGTCAACATTATTTCATCCCACGCATCTGGCAGTTCTGTAGACAAAGGCAGGGATGAGTGGGAGAAATGGCTTATTGCTTTTGGGAATACATGCCAAAGCTGTTCAATGAAGGAATAGCAAGCAAGGTAAGGAGAGCGGGTGACACACACATTAATGTGTCTTTGTCTTCTACCTGACCTATTTCCTGTTTCTCTCTTCGTGGCACCATGTCTCTGTGAAGACAAGCTCTGTCCAGGTGCACCCCCAGTTTCAAATATTTTTTTAAAAAAATGTGAATAGATTACAGTGAGATTTAAAGGAAGTTGTGGTGCTAGGGGCATTAAACAGTCCTGACACCTAGACTGAAAGAACAATAAGAAAATAGTATCCACACCTATACGATACTCACATCCCCTGCACACCGCTATACTGATAACAGTCAGGGATTATCAAATAGGTATGTAATATTCAATTTGCATACAATGTTGTTAAGGTAAAAATTAGAAGCTACTTGGTATTGTAAAAAGAACACATTTAATAGCAAAACAAAATCAGACCAATTTTTAAAGGATTCTGTTTTGAAGCCCTCAATGTGTTTCGTTTTTGGAAACATCCCTTCTTCATTAGAAAAATATTCTTAGTCTGAACAATATTAAGGCTAGATACATTCTAAAGGGTTTCCAATTCTTTTATAGTACAAACGATAATTACATGAATTATTGATTTGAATTACTTGGTAGTGTAGCAAAAAATGCTGATTTCTTGGACCATCCTTCAAATGTTGATCTGTATAATTATGTCTGAGGAGAAGGTAAGCATGTCGATGTAAGCATACTCTTCAACAACATTTCTTACTTTGGGATTAAACTTTTTTAGACTAAGTATATGGTTTGTATGCCTGTAATCTTCAGATGAAGTCATGGCTTCTGGATTGCTGCCTGCTTCCAAGATTCTGAAAGGATTGTGTTTCCTGTTTTGAAAATGGCTGCCACATGGCCACTTTCCTGCATATTTTAATTGTATTTTTGTATGCAGTATTTATGCAATTTTAGGATTTCTCCAACATGTGTGGTAATCTGTTACCACTGTTACGGTAGTAAACTCAAAATCATGTGCTGCTCCTCAGATTTCCACATGCATTAGGGCAATTTACTGAATGCAGAAATCCATGTATATTGTGAATGAGCACAAAATGGCAATACAATAAAATATAAATTTAAGTTAATTTGAAGAAAGCCTGTGAAAAAGTGAAGAGTAACCCAGATAAGCAAAACAGACAAAAATAATTCCCCAATCGAAATAACTACAACAGCCTGATCTAGCCACTCATTTCCTTATCAAAGACAAAAATTCCAAAATAATGTGGCACATATATTGTGATCACAAAGTTATCCCTTAGATAGTATTTCCTCTAATGCTGATTTCTTTGAAGAATATGGTTGAGAACATTTATGAAAACCTTTCCTTTTCAACCACAGAGGTCAGACCTGCGTAAATCACCAGAAAGGGGGAGGGCCCTAGGTTGTGAACTGAAAACTGCCAAGTGAAAAAGCTGACCCCATAACATTGGTTCCATTATTGACTAAATGATTTAATATTATTAATAGGTATAATAAACCCCTCCCAACCCCGCCGGTTGGTGCAGATCCTTGAGATATTTAAGAATGGAGATACCAATGATCTGGCCAACTCCCTGCCAATTTATTTGATTGAGGACCTGCGTAAGGTTTATGGAAAGTTTTCAAAAAAGATATTAAATAATATGATTTCTGAGAAAGGTTTTTTAAACCAAAACCATATGGGGTTTTGCAAAGGTGTGAGTATAATTGAGGAAGATTTAAGTGTATCCCTTTTAATACTTAAGTATACTGTCCAGAAAAAGCTACTGCTAGCCCATCTGTTGTGTCTGCTTTTCAATAATGATTTTGCAACCTGTATGTACATTTTATCTCTAATCAATCAGAAAGTAAGCATATTGTTATTTGCCTCTGACTTAGGTTTGCCTGTGTACGACAGCAATGGATTTAAGGAAAGCACTCAGTGAATTTGCTATGTTATATCAAAACAATGAACTTGTAATCAATCATGAAAAGACACAATGGTCCTCTTTTCTCTAAATTAGAAAGCCGAAAAAAGGGAATGGATTGAACATTTCGATTACCCAGGTATTCATTTTCATGGTAAGAGCAATTGGCAATTTGAGCTCCAAAAAGATGAAATAACGAGCAGGGTCCACTTTAGATTTTGAAAATGTTTACGGGTGAAAGCAATTTCCCAATCTCTTGGAGTGTATAGGGCCCAGCTGATCTATATGGTGCTGACAAAACTCCTTGTTCAAGAATTGTTTGAACTTTCACTGTGCATATAATTCAGGATTGAACTTGGACAACGGGGCATAGAAAATGATGTGACATTAAGGCCAGTATTATTATGGGCATGGTTATTGTATGAACCCCATCTTCTCTTTTATAAGTTAGCCATGATATCTCTATTAAAATATAATTCCCAGAAATGCTGGCACTCGGTTTACTCATTTGTGAAATGTTTTAAATAGCATTGAAATTGACCATATCTTGGAGATCCTGATGAAATGAATCCATCAATGGTGAAACATGTGAAAATTGTCTTCCGGGATTGGTTCCCGTGGGATCAATTTGACAGATCTAAAGATAAACCTTGGGACGAGAATTACATTAAACATAAAATAATTTAAGATTGGACATCATATTGCACATCATATTGCACATCATATTGCACATCATATTGCACATCATATTTGAATAGGGTTGATTATTCCTATGATAGAAACATGATTTTTTCCCTAAGTATTCTTCCTCTGGCGAACTTTACTTCCTCCTGGAATGTGACTAATTGCAAGAGTTGTCTGATATGTAAACACCCTAAAAACGACTATTCCTGCTGCTTTGCCCAACCACAAATGATTGTAGGTATATCTGGATTGTGGCACTTTTTTGGGCACCACAACATCATGTTACTGATTTACGAAAGCCTTTAACAATGGCACACTCCCATTGTGAGCATCAACACACCTTAAACCAGTTTTCTTACTAGAACTTGAACAGGTACGAATAAATATGTTAAGTATGTCTGTCAATTAAGTATTGAGAGAGGCACATTTTATTGAACTTCTTAAAATACTAGCAAGTGTTTATGTAGTGATCATTTATTAGAATGTTTGTTTTTAATGTGATTAACTGCTGTGCATATTGCTGTTTTTTATACAATTCTCTAGATAATGTAATTGTATTATTCGACACTGTCCTTTAGATTGGGTATTAGAATATAATGACATTATATTATTCTTAGCACATTATTCTTTGTATGGCTTGAAGGATACACATATTGGATACGCGCGCGTGCACCGTGAAGTACAGAATTACTGTTTACTGGATCAAAGCTGCCTCGGAAAGTGTGCCTTGCCTGATCGGATTTAACACAGCGTTGAAACTGCAGCAGGAGGAGTGAATACACTGCTACACCAAGAGACAGCTGGCCCTTTAATGTTGCTGGCTGGCTGGCTGGCTAGGCTGATTGACAGAGGAATGATCCTGTCCCCTGAGGATCACGTGGAGCTCTCTTTAATTATCCAGGTCCCAGCGCAACATGCACACGCACCGTGAAGTACGGAAGTACTGTTTAGAGTGTGCCTTGCCTGATCGGATTTAACAAAGCGTTGAAACTGCAGCAGGAGAAGTGAATATGCTGCTACACCAAGAGACAGCTGGCCCTTTTATGTAATTATATTTGTATGCACCTGGAACCCATACATGTGTATCACAGCGTTTGAAGCAGGGAGAGCCCCAAGGAGTGGTACTTTGTCACAGTCTGTGGAGCCCGCCTGATTGTGAATTGAAGATGCGGATGTAAGAGAGCTAAAGTCTGCTCTTTGTTTTTCTCCCACCCTGTCCCCCTATAGTTTGCTGGCTGGCTGGCTAGGCTGACTGACAGAGGAGTGGTCCCGCCCCTAAGGATCACACAGAGCTCTCTAAAATTATCCAGGTACCAGCGCACCCTGAGCGCGCACCGTGAAGTACGGAAGTACTGTTTACTGTTCACGGTGCGCGGGGCGAGGTGAACTGGGACTAATAGCAGGTCCAAAAGTGTGATTGGATATAAAACAAACACATGCAAGATAGCTGTAACCAGTTCTGATAGCAGTCTGTTTGCCAGGTTAGTACGGTCTGTGAGTGTGTGTTAAGTCCAACATAGTGTGCTGAGCTAATTCGCCTGTAAAGAGTGAGTGGAAATGGAATTAAGATCTACTAACTGTAAAGTCAAAACTGAAATGCGAATGGCTGAGGGCATACAGAGGCCTAATAGAACATGTAAACGGAAGACCATATGTAAACAGGGCCTGTTACCCGAAACTAAGTTGGCTAAAATGACTTCATTTTTTCACAAAATAGATACTCTGAGTGTGAATAATGCAATAATGTCTGACACGGTAAAAAACGAAATTAGAGCTGAACTGGTGGAGGATTTAACATCAAGTCTGCCATGTATTGGAGCTAAATTGCTCTCTAGAATGCTTGCTGAGTCAACGAGTGATAAAATGTTGAGTGAGTTGAAGACAGTGAGCATCCCTGAAATAAATAATGAGTGCACAGAGATTGCAATTTGGGAAGGAAAACAAGCTATCCATTCCACCATGAACACTCTATTAGCAAATGGCAACAAGTCAGACAAAATGTCTAAAAGAATAGAGAATGAGGCAATAGGGTCAGTAGGAATGGAACAGGGTGGAATAAGCCTTATGAACCCATAACGGGAATTGGAAGTACACACATGGAATGTGTTGCCTCTGTAGGCCAAGATGCATGTAAATATCTTCATAATGAGATGGATATAAATGAGAAAAATTAAAGGTTTGTGATTGATCCAGAGTCAGGCCTAATAATATGTTCTGTAGAATTCTCTCTGAAGAGCAACGCACAAGAGACTGTGCAAAATCCAAGTACTCATATTAGTAATTTTACAGCTAACAGCACACAGTCACAAGATAATGAGACCTTTGCACCGCTAAAAAATCAAGAATTATGGGAAGCTCTAGAAAGAGTGCTTACTGAGTTAGTAGACAGATGCGAAACTATAGAATGGAAGCTGGACGTACACTCCGTTCTGTTACACAAGAGTATTAAAAAAGGACGTAACACCTGCAGGGAGGTAGGAAGTAACACCGAAGTGTTAGATGCAGTGACCAGTATTGCTGAACCTGGATCCGCCTCACCTGTGGGGAAAATGAAGAATCTGCACTGTGACAATTCAGTGGGATAGACAATAGCAAGTGAGGCGGCAGTGGGTGGAGACAGGAGAGTGCTGAGAAAGGGGATAAAGCTGAGGAAACAAACGAAGAAAAAAGGTCACAAACAGCAATGTATAGTGATATACATAGGGGAAGATGTAGGAAAGGGTGCATTGTAATAGAAGCAGCTGCCTCTAAAATAGGAGAACTGGTTGCGACTCTAGAAACAGATGTCAGTTTGGAACCCCTGTAGATTGAAACCGATGCCAGTGACAAAAGAACCCAATTTCTCTGGGACACATATAGTGTCTATACACACATCAAACGCAGATGTGCCTACCAAAAAACAACCTAAGAAAATGACGAAATCATTAAAGGCAGTATTAGTAACAGATCCGCCCCAGAAGACTGCAGATCCTACCCTTGATGAATGGGTAATACCAATTAAAAAATAAAGAGAGGAATGTAAAAACTATGAATAATGGACATGACATCACAATCAAAGTGTTGAAAGCGAACAAGACACTATTTAATGAAGAACACTCTGTGAACACGAATGAGCAAGTACTTGCGACTGAGGCAGGAGTGCCCACTTGTTGTAATATGCAAATGACACTTGGCAACACATTTTCTGATAGCTCTGAAATGAAAGATTACGAGTCCACATATAAGAAAGATCCCTTAGATTTTGTAAGGGCAGTTCAGTTTCAAGTAATTAATAAGTCTAGTGTAATAGAGATATTAAATAGACAACGTATTGTTGAGATATGTGGGAAACTGGTTCCGCTGCGGATGGTGAGATCGAGTGATTTCAAAATTGTTGATCAATTAGTGACCCCCTCGCTGTGTGGTGCATGATTTTCGAATTCATACTAAGCCATCATGAATTGTTCTACAAACTAGGATATACATGTACAGAAACCTCCATGCGTAAAGTAAAAAAATCAGAGGATAGCAAGTGATCTCAATAGGAACATTAATCAAAAGATACCAACACCGGGAGGAGCGTCATTAGAAATTGGTGCACATTCACAAATAAGTGGTGGACCAGGGACAAAGGGACAACTAAATGTTAATAATGGCCCCAAAACTCCTATGAACTCTAATACCATGCAGACAAAAGAGTTAAGTAGGGAAACGAAGAATGAGGGTTATTGGCAATGGCTTCCGATATAATTTAAACTGCAACTAGAACACCGTGCCTGATGAATTGAATGTGATGATATCCTGGAACACCCGAGGAAATTCACATTATGGAAAAGAAGATTGACTGTTAGCGAATTTAAATAGTTTCTATATGGTAACACTGCAGGAAACCTGGTTACACGAACTGTGTGAAATTGATGGGTGGTGCAGTATTCAAAGTCTAGCGTCAAAGGGATTGAGAGGACGCCCTAAAGGAGACTTACTAACAGCCAGCAAATATCCATGGACTGGTGCTAAAAATAGCTGGTCCAATGAGATGGTGCTAGCGATGATGGTGAAAACCACCTTAATCCAGTTCCCAAGCCTAATGGTAATAAATATATATATAATCCTCCCAGCGGAATACAGAATAATGTAAATGTGGAGAGAGTATCGAATATTATAGAAGAATGTGACGTAGAGCTGCCTATTATGATAGCTGGAGATTTTAATGCAAAAATCGTTCTCCCTGATGTTAATAAAGACGAAGAGAGAGAGTCGGGCCCATCGAAAATGGATTCTCCAATAAATTTGGTTAACCATGGAGTAATCTGATTTTGAAATACCACTTGACAATGCTAAATCGTTACTCCAAAGGCGACGCAAAGCGGAATGCAACTTGTGTGGGAGGGGGCAGTCTAACAACCATAGACTATATTATCGTAAATGAAAGGGCCAATGGGCTGATCAATGATATGGTGTTGGTTTGCCATGAGGAGAGCGAACATCTACCACTATATGTGATGCTGGAATACCTGAAAATAGAGACTTCATATCACATGTGCGGCAATATTGAGGTCAATAACGCTTCAAATAGGATAACCTGGAATCCTACTAAATTGGAAAAAGCCAATGTAATTGCTAGAGAAGAACTTGAAGTATTTAGGTCTATGATGGATAACAGTCAAGATGTTAGTTCTCAAGATATCATTGGTAAATTTGAAAATCTGGTGAATAAAATCAAAGAAGTCTCTACGCAGAAACGGAAGTGTTGCAACAATAGTGAAAGATGGAACCTCTCACATGACAAGCATAATACTTATGATGTGGAAATTAATAAGGCTATAAAAGCATTAAGGAAATTAATTAAACAAATAGAAAACTCCCAGGTGAATGACGCCACGAAACAGATAAAGTGGGCAAAAAAACAATATGTTATGTGGCTCTGAATACATAAAATAAATAAATCCAAGGAAATTTGGCTGAATATTACAGACCAAGCCAGGAGTAATAATCATCAGGGAATATGGAAGGCTATGAATGGGGCCAAAACAAGAATATTACCGGTTAATTGTGTGTCGGAAAGGGATTGGATTGTACATGTAAAAAATACCCTTGGGTCCCATGCAGTCAAAGAGGAAGGATTTAAAGTTTGTCAAGCTCAATGGCAGGGGAATTTCTCGGAAGATTCCCTAGAAAGGATGTTAGTAAAACTGCATACCTCAAGAGCCACTGGCCCTGATGGGACCTGTAACGCACTTCTAAGTCGGGCTTCCGTAGAATGGTCCAAAGTTCTTAACATCCTGTTCTCTTGGAATGGGAAACATGGGATTATCCCAGAATCCTGGTGAGACAGTATTATTTTCCCTATCCATAAAAAGGGCGAGTGGAAAGATCCTAAAAATTATCGAATGCTAGCTATGCTAGACATTCCCGCAAAAATATTTGCGAAAGTCTTGTTGGAAGATCTGAACCAATGGATAGCAGAGACCGAAATCTTGCCAATCTATCAGGCTGGATTTCGTGCTAAATCAACCACAATTCATAACATCATAAATTTAGTGTCAGCGGTTGAGTATTCCTGGGCAGTGCAAAAATGACCTGTGTATGCTGTATTTATTGACTTTTCCGCTGCGTTTGACACCATTGTAAGGAAAAAATTGTCAATTAAATTGACAAAATGGGGGATTCCTCCAGGGCTACTATACATGATTCAGCTGTTATACTCAAAAACATCTGTTAGAATTCGACTTGATGGCAAAAGACGATTGTCTGAGGCAATTCCATCAGTATGTAGAGTGAAACAGGGATGTAGCCTAGCTGCTACGTTATTTAATATTTACTTAGCCGACTGTATGAAGGAGATGGATAAGTCCACCACAGATGTGGTGAATTTGGGTAAGACATACTTAGCCTGGTTAGGGTATGCGGATGACCTCGTTCTGTTGGACTATATGCCAGTAGGGCTCCAAAACAAGATAAATTGCCTGATACAATTCTCTGAAAAGAATGGCTTGGTAATTAACATAGCAAAAACGAAGGGTATGGCCTTTTTAGGCACCACAAAACAATCTCGGCACAATACATATAAATGGATGGTGAAAAAAGAAGTCATCGAAAAGGTTGAATGCTATAGATATTTGGGAGCCTTAATAGACCAGAAGGTGTTATGGAAACTGCATTGGTATGAGACACAACTTAATTGCCTAAAGATAGCAGGTGCCCCCAGTCAATAAATAGGTAGGCAAGGTGGTGTCTCAGTAAATACGATTTTATTGCTGTACTGCAGTAAAATAATATCCCTCCTACTATATGCGGCATGGATATGGGCAAGGAAGTATTTAAATGAAATAAGTAAACTAGAAGGAACATTTTTAAAATGGCTTTTTAGACTGCCGTCATCAATAGCATGTGAATATATTCTATTGGAATGTGATTTTCGATATGCAAGAGACATTTTAGAGTACAAATCTGCAATGTTATACCTGAAGTTAAGTACGCTGACTATTAGCACCTTTGTGAGGGAACTGATGGAAATCTTTGAGGATCAAAGCATGATAAACATTTTAAAACTTTGTATGCAATACATTTAACATATGGGGAATGGGCCAAGGGGAATGCCTCAAGCTGGCTAGTGTTTTCGCATGCAAGATTAAAAAGCTACTGCAAGGCGTGATCTATGGTTGTGCTAAAGAAAGGGATATGATCTCGCTCTCCACAAAATCTATGAGTGCCCTATTTTTAGAATATTGGTCCATGGAAACGCTGAAACCGAAATACCAATATGCCTTTCACAAACCGTCTATAGTCAGATTGTACCTTATGTTCAAGTTTACCAGATGTGACACCATGGAAATATTAGGTGCAAAACTCAGCATCGAGAAAAGATTGAGATTATGCAGAATTTGTGGGATGGTAAAAATCGAGATGGCCAAACATTTAATATGTGACTGTGAAAGCCTATGTAAATTGCGTGTCAAATACTGTCAAATATATAAGAACTTGTGTCTATTAGATGAGATTGAGAAAATATGGCAAAGATTGATGGAAGGAAATTATATTAATCTGATTTTCCATATGATGAGATTTTATGAGACTATTTTAATAATTTTAAAGGAGCTATCTGATGGAATATATACTTTTTTTTTTAGGTTTGACAGAGAAATCTAAAATAAGGTTGCTAATGGTGTGTGTTTTGTATATGTAAAGTCATTTTTGGCTATAAACATATTATAAATAAATAAATAAATAAATAAATAAATATTGCATATGCACTTATTTTTCTGGTAGATTTTATAAAACCTCACAGCTCCTCGCTATATTTGGATGCCAGGTGAGAACAAGTAATAATCCCTGTGTTAACCAATGGAATAGCGACTAAATAATGAAGTCGTTTTGTGTAAAGCCATTGTATTTACTGTGGTAGTGTTTACAGTATTTAGCTATTTATATAATGCATGGTGTACTGTACCTTACTACGATAGAGATGAATGCTGCTAATAAATGCTGGATAACTAATGCTATTATATTGGTGGTGGTATTTAAAGGTACATCATTGCCTACTTGAAATTCCATTGACACCGCACAGAATGATCATTTTATAGTACTAACCACGAGCACTTTATTTTGAGTATGTATGCTGCAACTTTAAAGTGCTGCTTTCCTTAAGCAAAGTTCAAATAGAGCTTCACTGTCCCTTGACACAATCGAACTCTATATTTTATATGTCGGGTTATCTTATTGCATTTACAATCAAATATATTTGTGTACGTATGCACGTGTGCATGATCACTGTTCATGTTTTATGGATTGTTAGGTTTTCTATGCATTACTTTTAAGGGTGAACACAAAATAAATCTTCTCTGATTCGGGGTGCAATTTGTCAGGTTGAATGTTACTTTTGTCTTCTACATTAGTCTTTCCTCAATTGTTTGGGCGCCACCTTCACACATATTCCCGCCTCCTCCACCATCTTCTCTTGTCTCCCGCTCACTGCCAGCGTTATTACCCATTCCAGGCAGCTTGCATTCTGCACCAGTCCATCAACAGATACAGCATTGTTGATGAAAAGAATGAAGCCCAACAGTGGAATCAATGACATCTGGTCTTCCTCCCTAGCCGTTTATCTAAAAGGTGAACAGATGGTGTCCATACTTGCTTAAAGTTCCATCCACGGGCACTATGCTGCAGATCCCTTTCCTAATTCCTATGAAAGGAGAAAAGGCCATTTCAGCCAAGTCACACATGCTGCAGTGCCACCCAGTAGTCATCACTGTAGGTTCACCCCCTGTTTATAGTCAAATGAAAAAAGCATTGAGGGTATCTAAATTGCCCAAATGCAAGTATTTAGCGCCTGGTGATTGGCTTTGTCTTACAGGGCAGTGCTATTTTATACAAAGCTTCTTCAACCCAAGAGGATACTGCCAGATGAAGTGAAAAACTATTACAGTGTAGTCACGAAGAAAGTCTCAGAAGGTGTTGTGTGGTTTTGGGTTCCATACCAATAGTCACGCATACATGTTCCCATATGTTTGTAATGTCATTGCAGGCAACATGTGTTCCCATGATGAATTAGCTTGTTTCAATAACTATTATGGCAAAGGTCTATCAAGAATATTTTGTAGAAACGAATTGAGAAATGCCCAGGGTATACACAGGGAAGAATTGATTTATACTATGTGGTGTGGAATAGCCTGACAATACAAAGGTTATGGGGAGACATTTTCGACCGTGTTTCATAAGTGCCCAAACCACAAATATATCAAGAAGGAAACAATTGGAGAGAAACGTAAGATTGTGAATGTGGTCATTCATTTGGTTAAAGGGAGGATAACCGTCATTTTGGAATCAGCATAGGGTCTGTTAATCAGTGGGTGACAGACCAATCTCATCAAGTAGCCAGCAGCGATGCATGAAGTGCTGCTAATGGTGCAAGGTGGCAGGGCAAAGAATGGCCAGCAATCAGAATGAGTAGTGTTACAGGGGGATCTAAGATACACACCAGATGAAAGACCTAAATCAGAGGAAGAGCAATGTACCTCACAATTATTATTGATTATTATTATTGATTATTATTATTATTATTATTATTATTATTGTATTTATTGAGAGTGGACCTAGCTTCGAGAAGCAACAGAGTGCTGTACAGAGGTATACAACAGTACAGATGCATAATAAAACACTTTTCAGAGGTAACAACAGAACAGATATACTGTGGGGGTAGACTACAGAGGGGCACAGATGAGGTATACAGCTGTGCAGGGAGGGGGGGGGTAGAGGGGCGGATGGCATCTAGTGAGTCAGGTTGCGCAGGGGGTGATGTTATGAGCTACAATTTCTGAATTGTAAGAGCGTGGGGGCGAGTCCGATGCTGACGAGGAAGAGGTTGCATATTCCTGGGGCATACAGAGAGAAGGCTTGTTTTCTGGTCCTTTGCTTTTTGTAGTGGCATATTTCATGACTGCACATGTCCTGGCTTCTGGTGGTGCACTGTCCACCGGAGATGCCGAGTTTCTTTGCCAGGTAGCTGGGTGACTTGAGGGCTACTGCCAGGGTGATGTGATCATATCTGCAGAGACCCTTGAAGAGGCATGGGGCCGCATGTAGGTCACTTCTCAGCGGCACAAGGGAGGATGACAGGAAGCCTTCATGGAGGGCATTACCCCCATCCAGGTGGGAAAGGACCAGTGCTTGAATGGTGGATCTAAAGCTGTCTGGAGGGAGGATGGCCTTGCCTGTCCACAGGAGGGAAAGCTGATACTAAGCTGTCTGAGTTTTCTTAGCTATTTGTGTCTTGAGGGAGAGGTGTTTGTCAATGTGGAACCCAAGGAACTTGGCGCAGGAGGTGAACTTGCGTGTGAAGCGCTCAGGGTTCATGTTTGATAGCCAGGTCTGTATGGATGGGTGTTTGTTGTTGTTAGTGATGAGTAGGAATTCAGTCTTGGATGGGTTGAGCTTCAAGTATGCACTGGACATCCAAGTGGAGGTGGATGTTGTGTGGCAAGGAGGACTCCCAGTGACTCCATGTACTGATTGAAGATCAGTGGGAAGAGGATGGAGCCTCATGGTAGAACTGTGAATCTCCATGGGAAATGAATTGCTTGTGATGGGATCCTAGATAATGTGCAAAGCATCTTCAATACCCCTGTTCAACCAATTGAGCCGTGTCCTGGGGACTGTAAATATTCACATGATCACAATGTGCTGCTCTATTTGTTGCTGTTGTCACAACTGATGAATCAACAGATAATTCGACACCCAGAAATCATGGGTCACAGTGCTTCACTGTGCAAAGAAAAAGTGCCAAAGTTTGTTGGGAGACTAAAATGAATAGTGTGTTTACTTAAATAAATCATGGATGAGTAATTGAAGCAGGTTTAGGCACTGCAATCCAACAGTCCATCCCTCCCAACCTTTTGGCCTTTCCACTCATGTTCCAAGTAAATCTCTCAGTGGTTTGGGATGTTAAGCGTCCCGACACTGCTGCCTTAAGTGCTTGCTCCTTTTGTGGCTTCTATCAGGATATTGCTCTTCTTGCTAGCAGGTTGCACTAGTTGGGGAGAAAGGGGACCCTTGATTTGAGCACTTGCTAATTTTACTGAGCTTTTCCATTTCTTCGTCTCTATTACTTAGTCCCCCTCTTCAGATAATTACTCTTTGCCACGCTCTCTTCTTTTACTTCCTATCCTTCTTCCTGTTCTTCTACAGCATGCCCTCCTCAATATATTCTGTTCTTACTCTCTCTTTTCTTTCAACTCCTCCAGCTTCTGCTTTAGTCATGTGTCTCAATTGTTCTAGTCATGTACTCTTTCCCTTCTTCTTCCCCACCTCCTTTAGCCCCAACACTATTCTCTAAACTACTTTGCTCTTCCTATACCTTTTCACTCCTCCTTCTCCTCTAGCAACTCTTTTGCAACCTCCTCCACTCTATTTTCTCTCCCCCCTCCTTCAGCTTTACTCTACCTTGATCTTTCTAACATCTTTCTTGCTTCATTTCTCTTCCTAATTTTATTTATTTATTTATCATTTTTATAAAGCGCCACATGCCCTTAGGCTTCAGAGCGCACAAATAAACAAAACAAAAAAACATGAAGAAATCAGCAGGGAGAAGCCAGAGATCAGCAAGGAGAGTGAAAGTTGAACAATAGGGTTTTCACCTCCTTTAATTTAACCAGAGAGGTGCAGCGCTCCATCACATGTGCTCCCTCTCCACATGCTTGCTTTCCTTTATCTCCTTTAGCACTGCTATGCTGTTCACCATCTCGTCATTCCACATCAATCCACTAATACCCACGGCACTGGGGTTCTTTGCACATATAAAGGCCTTCTCAAGAACTAAAATTGCAGAAACAAACTCAGATGTGTATCTCTTTGAGCAAAGTGCAGACATTAGCTCTAAAAATTCAAATTCATCTTCTCAGCTGCTTCTGCATGGTTTCCAAGTGGTGTGCAAAGCCGAAAATTGACCCCTCATCACTGGCGCTTTTCTCCATTACAATGTAAAGGGGTTGGGAAGGTGGGCATTAGGTATGCCTATTTTTTTTACACCTACTGGTGGTCGCCATGCATTTACCTCCCTTAACTAAATAAAAACATCCTAAAATGTCTACCTCTTGCATGTAAATAAAACTTGATGTTAAATATATATCGCTCTATTTACTGCAAATGGTATGTATATGGAATACTGCATAAGGTCACTGCTCCATAGACCATAATTTGGTTTGCACTAAAGACGGTGGTATTTTCAAACACTATCAGCTTTTGATATTACTGCTGCACCTGTCATTTGGAGTGTTGAAAAGAGTGGTAATGGAGTACCCACATGAAGATGGAGTACTTCAGAAGAGATAACAATGACGATTAATTGGCTAACAGATGTAATTAACTTGGCAGATTTTAAAGGCAATGAGTGTTTCATTGAGATTATGAACCAACAAAATGAATCATCGGTGGGCTGCAGCACTTTGCAATTAACTGTTCAAAGGAGTAATGGGCATTGTAAGGGTGTTGAAGAAGGAAGCTGGCACATAGGTGGCATGGTTTTGGTTATAAGCTTTTATTTCTCAAATGGAAAACCTCACTATCCCTATCTCTAAGAAAGGTTTCACTTCATTAAAATAAAAATAAAGGTGTTGTCAGAATGTCCTTTAAATCAAAGCTCCGCCATCTGGTGTCAAATCCTATTCTAACCCTCACACTATAAGAAAAGGATAAACTAACAGAAAGTTCCATCTTCAGGAGAATGTTTCCCTTCTCCTGCCTTCTGTACCGTGTTCAATGAATGTTCTTTTACGAGAGGAAATGTCAAGGGGAACGACTCCCTTCCCTTGGCTTACAGGCTTCACCCAGTCTGTATGCAATATCCAGGAGAATGACTCTCTTCTCCTGGTGTAGACTTATACAGTCCCGAACAAAACCAGGGGTAATGATTCTCTTCTCCTGGTGTCTCCAGTACAACTCTCTGCCCAGTACCAGGAGAATACCTCCCTACCTCCCGGTGTGATTTTGTACAGTTCACCACAAGGCCAGGAGGAATGGCTCCCTTCCCATGATGTCTGCAACACAGGTCCTGGGCCTGTACCAGGAAAATGACTCCCTTCTACTGGTGCTGCTTGGTTCAGTTCACAATATGGCCATGGGGAATGACTCCCTTCCCCGTACAGCATTATCACAGCTTTTTGTCTGATATCAGGAGAATGACCCCCTTCTCCTGCTATTGCTTGGTACAGTTCTCTCTCGGGGTTCCAGCCTATTTTTTAGTAGTCAGTGGTTTCCTTGTTACCACTGCACTGAGGAAGATTCCTTCTGATGCTTTCCCTCCCACTATTAGGGTTCCCAACACCTTGTCTGGTGGCAGTGGTTTCCTTGCTATCACTGCACCAAGGACGATTTCCTCTGATGCTCTCTTTCTCGCTGTTGGGGTCCCAGACTCTTCTCTGGTGGCCAGTGGTTTACTCGCTTCGGGATTCAGTCCGCTTCCACTCACCGGGCGGAGAACTTCTTTGGTATCCTCATGTCGCTCTCTGCTTTTCCACAACTGTTGGTTGGCATTTGAATCTCCCATGATGGAGACCTCGGATGCCAGGCTTGATTTATTTAATAGTCCTTTTGTTCCTTTTTATACATTGTATGCCATTCCTCCTATTCAGGTTGTGCAAGACCTCTTCTTTGTTACTAAATGAATCCCCATGACTCTTTGGGGCCACCTCATACCAGTGTTATCACAGTCAATGATCTTTATGTCTCCTGTGTTCTTCCTCGTCCTTTTAGCTTTATGCCCTATGTTACAACCACACATTAATCAGCGCATATGTTTTAATGCACTATGCATAGTTAATTGTGCTATACGTGAACAGGGTGCTGAGTTCCTGCAAACCACATTTTCATTTTATGCTCCCAGTCGTCAGCTGCGTTCACTCTCCGCTAACCTGCTTACCGTACCTCCTTACCATCGTCTGTGGATTGGAGGCAGGGCTTTCTCTATAGCTGGTGCTAGGCTGTGGAACGAACTTCCTCCCTCAATAAAAAAACCTTACAATCATTTGGCTTTTAGGAAAGCTGTTAAAACACTTATTTTGCAGTAAGTTCTGAGCCTCCCACTACTAGTAGTTTTTGCTATGGATGTTTGTCTGTCGCTCCAGCGCCAAGATACCTCTGGTGTTCGTGCTCTTAAGAAGTAGCAGTAACATAACCTAACATAACACATGGGTTTCCTTTCAATGTAGTGGCTCTGGATTTTAGCTAGGGCTAAGGAATGTCAGAGAGTAGCAACATTCATTGGGCTGTACCCCAGGTGATCGTCCTTCTCCCCTTAGCCCCCTGTTGCGCGACCTATGACCACAATGATGACATCACAGATCACATCACTGATGACATCACTAATTACATGTTGTAGGAGAACACTGATAAAATCACAAATTGCATCACTGGTGACAACACTAATTACATTGTATAGGACAGATTACATCAATAATGGCATTAGACATAACCTGATCAATATGTTGGCTCATAAAAACTTTGCTTTTCTTAATAACAGTTTAGGCCATGGACTTGGCCATGATGAAGGCTGTGGTCACTGGCCATCACCAAACACCATAGCTATTGATCAGGTAGTGTTGCAAAATACTGTGCATTTTTAAAAGCTGCACATAGTGACCTGTCACTGTTTTAAAATATACAGTGGGCACCGTAGAAAACTGTAGTCAGTGGCCATAGCTAAATCCATAGCTAGTGCCCATTAATATGTTGGAATATACAGTTGGCACGGCCGAAGTACGTAGCCACTGGCTATTATTGTGTAGAAGACCATAGCTAGTGGCTGGTTAGTGTTTATAATATGTATTGGGCACGGCCAAAGGCCATAGATAGTGGCTGGTTAGTGTTGTATAACAAACATTGGGAATGTCAGAAGTCCATTGCTTATGGCATGTTAGTGTTTTAAAATATACAATGGACATGGCCAAAAGATGTAGTCACTGGTAAAGGCCAAAGTCTATGGTTGGTGGCCTGTTAGTGTTTTAAAATATATAGTGAACATGGGTGAAGACTGTGGCCAGTGTCCATGACTGAAGGCCATGATTAGTAACCATTAATGTGTTAAAATATATATGGCCATGCACACTGACCATGGCTGAAAGCCATCCTTAATGCTAGTTAATGTTGTAATGTAATTAGCGATGTCATCAGTGATATGATCTGTGATTTCATCATCATGGTCATAGGCTGCGCAACAGGCGGCACAAAGTTATGGTGGCTTTAGCTGAATTGAATGGGTTTTGTTTAAAGTGTGCTATTCCATGCATAATTGACATTAATGATACAGTCAATTGGGCTAATGAAAACCATGTGTCATGTGTAGAAAGTAAAATAAAAAGAAAGTGTGCAGCCACATTCCCCCCAAATAAACCTGTTCTTAAAGAACTCCGTTTGCATATGTACTTAACTTTTTAAAGTGTTTACATGTATATGTACTCTTGATGAATTGAAGGTTATTAAAGTGTTACAGTAACTGTGTACAAAGAATACACTCAATGTTTCCTAAAATAAATCTTTACCAGACTACTGCCCACATATATGTACATAGGTTTTTTCTTTTTTTTAAACGGTTTTATAGCCACGGCTACCAAGGATGCATGCGTGACTAAATGCGTCAACGACTAGGGGGTTTACCCACAGCTTCCACTGGGGATAACCGTGGCTATAATGAAATAATAATATGTCATTTCTTTACACACACTGTATTGAAAGGATCAATTAAAGCTCTGTGATTCATAAATAGAGTTTGTGTTTTTATTGTCTATTTTTAAAACTGAAATTTTGGCCCTGAAAAAAACCGTTTTGCTGGGTATAAGGAAAAAGAGGTAGGAACTATGAAGGGAAAAACACTAGGATTCATATATATATAACAAAAGGTAAACAACAAGAACATTTGTTTTGCATTTTATATTTAGCACTTCTTTGTGTTTTTTTTCTTCAGAATAGAGTTAAAAAATTGACACTTAAAGATATTCCTAGTGTTGGTAATTGGCTGTATGTTCCAAAAGAGCCTTGCTCAAAGCGTCTATGGTGCCACATGCCACCTGGATCAAGCTGTGACAGGTTTTCCACATCCCCACAAAGTTTGAAAGATCGGGTGCAGGGAGGATGGAATGAGGGTGGGTGTTAGTTGGTGGAAAATAACTAGTAATCGTATTGGAACCCTTACCACCTCATCATCGCTGCTGGACATAGTCATTTTAAAATGCAAGACCGTGGAGGACAAATGAAAACAGTAAAAATAGACAACACAAAAAGGACTCTTTCCATATTTGCGGGTACAGCCAAGCGCATTGATGTGTTTGTGCCTAAATAAATGACCAATCGCCTGAGTCAATGAGAAGACACACCTGCATGTGGCCGTAGCCATGTCAAGGAAACTCACAATCACTTGGAAAGCTGCGTTGACAAATCTACACGGCTTCACACCTGTTTTTGACAGCCACTCCTCTTTTTGACAGCCAATCGGATCACAGGCTCTGGCTGCGTGTTGAGGAGGAGAAATATATATATATATATATATATATATATATATATATATATATATATATATATATATATATATGCAACTAAAGCCACCTTAACTTTGCACCCCCTGTTGTGTAGCCTATGACCACAATGATGACATCACAGATGACATCACTATTTACATGTTCTTTCAGATCACTGTTCACATCACAGAACGAATCACTCATGCCATCACCGGTGACAACAATAATTGCATTGTATGTAACAGTTTTCCTTTTCACTGTATCGTGAATGTGTTAATTTTCCTAATGTTATCCAAGTAGACATTTTAAAGTACAATTAGTACCCGGCGAAGCATAAGTGTTATGTTACTTTGAAGTAATACCAACTATCTGCAATGGACTTAATTGCAGTTGCTTTCTTCTGGGTTGGGGATGAATTGGGGACCCACACAGCATCATCATCACTGCTGCTATGATTGTCAGACATGTTTAAATGTCTAAAAGGGGAGGAAAATATAAAACAGCAAAAATTGCAAGACTAAAAAGGCAATGCCACAAAAATGTTGTTTTCAGTAGTCCTCATGTACATTGTTCCTGTGGACCTGTACCAGGTGGGTTAGAAGGATTGATAGCAATGATCAATATATAGTTAATTACTTTGGGTATGGTGATAACTCATGTATATGGAATCTGGTGTGTCCTGATTGGTCATCTGTAGTGTTTCTAGCTGTGTCACTGTTTCCACTGAAAATGAATGTGAATAAATGTGGGCACGGTTTAAAAAGCTTCTAATGATCACAGAAGAGGTTGAGTGCATTTTCAGGTATACGAATTGAGGAAAATGATGCTTACATTTTTTCACGGAAATCAGCAAAATATTCTGTAATATAATTCAAAGCAAACTTTGGTACAAAAAATAAGGATGACGTAGATGAAGTTTTCTGGCAGATGCATGGGCATCAGAAAGAAAAGATCCTGGGAAGGCATCTCGCTGGAGATGAGAGCAGCACATCTGTAGACACTTAATCAAAAGTCTCCTCTCTGAACCTCTCTAGCATTTCTGATGACTCTTTGGATGGATTGCTACAGTGATGCATGTGTTTCAAGACTCTAGTTGTTGGTGGCAGCACCTTTAATGGGCGGAGGTTGATTCTGCACAACCACCGCTCACAGCTCACAGCTCCATTGAAAAGGAAAGACCACATGTAAGACAAAAAAGGCTGCTACCCATCATGGTGTAGGCCATCCGGAAGGCGTTAGGTGCTAGTTTTAGACATAGTTTGCAGCATCTTTTCCGGATGTAGAATTGATTAATGTTGTCCCAAGGCATGGACGAGACAGAAATACCAGCAAGCCTGTTAGAGAAAAAGGGCAAAGAAAGAAAGCCTGCAGGGCACATGATGGCCACACACCTCCGGGTACGCCACA
The DNA here is from genome assembly GCF_040938575.1 of Ambystoma mexicanum. Taxonomy (NCBI): domain Eukaryota; kingdom Metazoa; phylum Chordata; class Amphibia; order Caudata; family Ambystomatidae; genus Ambystoma; species Ambystoma mexicanum. The sequence continues at coordinate 265,478,733 of NC_090930.1, forward strand.
GAAGGAGAAAGGTGACAAGAGAAAAGCACTGAGGTCAAGGATGAAATAAAGCAGGTGGCAGAAAATATCCTCACCCCACTCGGTCAAGGAAAATGACAGCTGGCAGGAGAAGTCCAGTGAAGATAAGGCAGAAACACTGTCATCATCCATTGAAGATAAAGACAAAAGAGCTCTAAAGAAAATAAAGACCGAGGAGAATCGGGAAGAGAATGGGGACGACTTTGACCCAGACACTCTCATTCATCCATGGTCAGAATGGGAGCTGTGACTGAAAATAGCGGCATACCTGATGAGGAGGTTGAGAACACCAACCAAAGAAACCAGAAACACACTACGGACTGAAAGGAATTGCTAAAAGGCCTGAAATAGACAAAAGAATGCTCACCAGCATGGGCAAATATACTAAACAAATCAAGGAAAGGCTTGATGGATCTTGAAAATCATGCCAAGATAAATTACTGAATGTGTTGGGACCAATTACAAACATACTCCACCTGGCTGATAAAGTTAAAGAGAAAGGGGTGAGCATAGACCCTACACTTCAGATAAGATGGGCCCCGAAAGCCACATGCCTACTGCGTAATACCAACATTACAATCAGAATAGAAAGTAAAAGGTCCATCATAGTAAAAATGTATCCTAAACTGAGTGAGCTAGCAACATCGGAGGCAGCAGCAGCCAAGGGCAAATTATTTGGCAACTCGATCATCAAGTAAAATGCCAGAAGAATGTTCATTTTTATTCATTCTTTCAGACTTTGTCCATCCCCTATTTAAGAAATACCAATTTGGTGAAAAATAAACATTTGTTACATGTTCTGTTTTGTTTGATTTGTACACTCATTACGGGCTTAAATCTTCTACTACGTATCTTGCTAACATATTTCAACATATGAATAAATTAACACCAAGGAGATGTATGAGTTGCATTGGAAATTGTCACTTTCTTGAGGAATTTGCGGATCACTTGCTCAGACCTTAAATGGACCTGCTCAGCACAGAGAGGAAAAAGCAATGAAAGAAAGTTATGAAGATGTGCATGTTTATGCTCAATATTCATTCTCTCCATGGAGAACCAGTGTGCCCAGAAAACTGTCACAGACAGCTGCAGTATTTCTGTGTCAAGCAGCAATGGAGTAAGAAGGACATTAAAACAGTTCAGTGTGTTTCCTATTGTAAGTTATTGCAGATGGAGGCTTCCAATGAACTATCACACACTTTTGCAACTTCTAATTTGATTAAACACCTCATCCAATTCCATTGCAACAATGTGGAAAAACCCTATAGGAAGGCTAATTTCCATCAAAATGTACAAACCCATGGCCTATAATCTGTGCACAGGGATCTGCTGTAGAAAAGCATGTCTGTGTCACTCTCTTCCACTTCTATTGCTTCCTCGGTTCCAGCCACCTCCACCCAACCTCGTCCTATCCTACTTACACTCAATCTGCAAAGTAATGTGTTTGAAATATGATAAATATGATAAACGCGTCATGGTGTGAGACTGCACCCTACATGGTTACAGAAGAGTGATTTTCGAACAGCAAAGCAATTGCTGCCACTACAAATATACATATACATTTTTCCAGTGGCAATTTTTTTTCCCCTTATTTTACAAAAATAAAAACAGAAAAAACTCTCTCTTGGATTTGCGACTTTGGACCGACGACTCAAAACCCCAGCACCCGACACGGAGCGTCATCGGAGTGCGTTGGAGTGTTGGTCTGGTTGTGAGGGGGTGCGGTATGCCTCCCACACTTGCAAAAAAGACTGGTGGCGGACTCACCATGGGAGAAAATCGTAAACTCTCGGTATCTGGAGAGCCACAGGGGACACACCCTCTGACACGGCTTAAGCAGCAGCGTTCTCAGACAGCTCAGACAGTGCGGAAGATTCACCTGCTGCCGGTCAGCTGTTACCAGTAAGTGATACGAACTGTGCAATAATTTGCGGTTTCGATGGTATGGTGATTGCCGAGCTGGGAAGTGATGACGTATTTGATAAAAGCACGAAAAGTCTTCACTGTTTTAACACACAACAGGTAGCAAATTTAAAAACCTGTGCAAGACTTAAGCACAAAGTCAAAACATACATCGGTCATGTACCTCATCCTGAGTGTTTAATTCTGTGTCCAATTCCGTGCTCACGTGTCCTTGCTTGGCGCATTATGGAAGCTGCTGAATCTAATAATGCCATAACTGACATAACACAAAGAAAACGTGGAAGGCCAGAAAAAAGCTTTGCTCGCAGAATGTCCTAAACACATTTTGAGAGAAATGTGGGAGAAGCCGGATGAAGTTCAGACAGGAAATTGACATTTGTTAGACGTTACTCAAAATAAAATATCAACATGCTACCACAAGATTTAAAGCATTCAAAATGGGGAAAAGCACAAAAATGGACATTATGGAATTAAATACTTGTGGAGTTACAAGGGAGAGAAACGAAAATGACGTTTATGATTATAACTGTTGTGGAAACAAATGCATGGTCGTCGAGGGGTCACCTAACAAGACAATTGCAAGAAGGACTTGGTAAATACAGCATGTGATGAGGGCAATGAGGGCTCGCCCGAGCCAATGCATCACTCTACTGAGTATCCTCACTTAGAAGGTGATCAATGTATTGAAGAAACGGTGAGACGGAACTCAATCACAGTGGCCGACAAAGTCTTGCGTGATTTGATCTTGATGAATAACAGATTAAGCAATAAGCAAACAAACACAGTGGAAAATCGGTCGGCTGAAAATGTGCTCCTGAAATGTGATCATGAGCAGCAGTCAGTGTTATTGCATGAACCTTAACTCTGTTGTAATCATTGTAATCATTGGCCACCTCCAACGAAGAGAAGAGGAGTAGAGTCTAGCAGTGAGCAGTTATTTAGCTGCTCACAAAAACGACAACCACTGCCTTGACAAAAAGCAACAAAGTCTACACGTTTGATGAGTGAGAACAACTATTTAGAATGAACTGATGACTCCACATCTGATTTGTCCTTTGTAGAGAGAGAACATCCAAAAATAAAACGATGTATAGCAAACAAAGAAGAAGAACGGAAACACCAGCTTCAAAATGACAATCTTATTCAAAGCATGGTGGAAAAGGTGATGAAGGACCTAAACCCTATTATAATGTCTGCACTAACTATATCTGTAGCTCCATACATAAAGCTCTATGAACAGCTTATCGAAAATCTAAAAGCTCAAACCACTCTAATTGCCTTGATAAATGCTAAAATGATGAATGTGGAACAAGAAATTTCGATAAGTAAAAGATCAGCCACTATCGAAAGTGCCAGAACAGAATCTAGCACTAAATTATTGATGGAACACATTTAATTTAATTCAATAGATAAAGATTGCTGGCTGAAGTATCACATGAAGCACTGTTGATACTGATACAGCACCTGTTATGTCTCTTCGCGCTGTTTATGAAGCAGCGCCTGACTTCAATATGGCGGGCGGCATTCCTGAGACAGCACCTGAACCAACATGGCTGTTCTCACAAACCGCCTTACTGTCAATAGCGGTCTAGTTGCTGACACCCAGAATGCATCGTCGTTACTCGCTCTGCGTACTGATCTCACAGTATATCAACGCTTTGATGCAAGGAGAAGACGCGTTGCTACTCTCCAAGGAGCCTGCAAATGCTTTGTGAGTCCGTGTGAGGGAATTCTTCTCTCAAAATCCTTGACTTACTCTTTGCTCCTGTGTGTGGTTGTATGTATCAGTATGCGAGTTTAGGCTTCACCTCTTAACACCGTTTTCCTACATTCAAACTCTTTGCCGTTGTCAGTTTCTTCGATCCGGTTGGAACGGCTGGAGCCTCAAAGAACACTCGAGTCTGATACTCGCCAGTTTGAGATTTTGCTGCAACAATCACCCCTTACCAGTGTTTGTTCGGGTAGACTATTATTACTTCTTCTGATAGGGCATTTTTCTTACTTGCCTTGGCGGTATTAGAGATTCCTTTCTGAATTATTCTATTCTTTTCTATGGATCTGACAAGGTCTTTTTTTCTACCAAGAGATAACTTTATCAGGATTGATTCCGGTTGTTCACAGGTAGACTTCTTTTCTGTTTTACTTTTTCTCTTGGAGTATTCTGAGTTTTTGTTTTCAGAATAGGTTGATGGTAATTGTACTCTGACTAACTTTCCTGACCTAGAATTCCGGTCCTACCAGAACATCCTCATTCCTCTTTCTGATATCACCCTTACTTCCTGGCCATTGGTAAGAATTTTGGACTTTGGATCTTCATCTTCTATCTCTACTATTTGGTATCTAACCACTCTTATCTCTTTCTCCTCACCAGTCATTCTGACATCACCGGTCAGGATCAGAAATTTTAAAGCCAATTCCGTTCTACATCAGACTCTCGGGATAATACATCTTGATCACTGGGACCTGCCAAGGAGCCTACATACTCAAGCAGCTCCTCAGGGTTTTATTCCCCATGAGGGTTTCCCTGGGATTCTCCCGGGGATCAAGCTTATTACCGGGTCGCCTCGGGAGTCTCAGGGGGATTCTCTTTTCATCTAGGAGATCATCCCTCTTCCAGTCTGGTTAAATAAGATACCTAATTCACATCCTCAGCTCTTCGAGACTCCGGTGAGAGACCTATGGGGTTGATGTGTATCTTACTGGGGACAATAATGTTTGCAGAATTGTACAATATTTAATTATTCATAACAGCACCAGAATGATGACTGGCCACGAGATTACAATGTTGCAATAAATACATCTGTTAATCAGAGCACCTTAAATCCTTGCTCAGATAAGACTCATATAACCACAATTGATCGTATCAAAAGTGCCTCTCTATCTGAAAATACAATATCACATGGAAGGATTACCACATGCTGTAATGATAAATCTGCGAGAGGAAGCAACTTTTAAATGAGCAAACAACCCCCCAGCAAAGCAAGTGAGAGCTCACATGTGGCGGATGCCGCTGCAGCTGTCACTGAAAGAACACACCTGTTTCTCCATCTTTGCCTTCAACTTCAGCGAATGCGGAGGGACTAGTTGGTAACCCTGAGGTAGCTTTGAACGAGGAAATAGCTATTCCGGATATTACCTCAATAATGTCTAATACGATCAGTAAGGATTTACTTACTGTAGATTCTGAGCGGCAAGATTCCATCGTAGATGTGGAAGAAATTTGATCATCTTCAATTTTTCACAAAAAAAGATGATGGAAGTAAAATTCAGACAAAAAAGGCACCCCCTGGAAAAAAAGAAAAAAAAAGAGGGTGTGTTCCTCACACTAATAACGCTAGAGCATTCTTAAGTAATATTAAATCACTGAACATTACTGTTCATCCAATGAAAGCAATAGAAAAAAACAAAAAATATTATGGCTGAGTCAAATCCAAATAAGACAAAGAAATAACGGAAGTAAATGATGACGGTGACCAAGTGATTTTGGATGAGACTTCTACAACAGATCTGATGAATCTGTCAACGTATGAAACAAATGAGGAGGTCATGAATGATGAAACCAATGCTCAGATAATAGAAGGCAATTGTAATGATGCTGAGGCCACAAAATCAGTAAATCGTGATGGAACTATGGACAAAACCAAAAATGAAAAGTTGATAAGAACTTGCAGGATTCTGGAGCCCAAAGATTCACTGGGCGAATGCAAAAAGAATGCAAGCTGTGAGAATATAAAATACAGAACCTTCTACACTCTGGATGAGTAAAGGGCTAAAATTGAGGCACACAATTCCATCAAACACATGTCAGTGGGAATAAATCAGTATGTACAGAGATTCAGTAACGAGAACATGAATCAAAAGCCATATCAAGAAGCACATCCCAATACAAAACCGCAAGCATTGGGTGTGAGATTCAACACATTTAAACACGTAAGTCCAGAAAAAGCAGGACGAAATAATCAAATGCTCTCACACAACTTTGGGCCACAGAAAATAAAAAAATCGAAATCAGATGCAAATTTCTTCCTTCAGATGGAACGTCTTACTAGTGTGAAGGATGGCCTTATTTTAAATAGAAAGAATGTGATATGATTATTGCACCATATTCCTCACCTAGGGACCTTAACTTTGGATGACATTAAAACAGTCGAATTCCCAGAAGAGACAAGGCATGATTGTGTGATTCTTCATATGAAATCAAGCATTATTAGACATATGATAATGAATGCCGCTAACCTCCTTAATCCACTGGGGTTCGATATCCTAGACAACACTCATGAAGAAGAAAAAATTGAAACTGCCGTATATAAGGGTTGTGGCTCTGTTTCATGCCAGGAAGTAAGATGTCCTACGGATGTGTTCCCTAAAATACAGCCCCGGAAGAACAGAGAGACTAGTATTGATACTGCACAAAATATGCTGGATGCCCCCTTTGACAGTGAGCGAAGTGAGACATCAAAAGATGATTTGATAAGAATCACATTCACTCAAAATAAATTAACTGAAGTTGGAAAACCAATAATGGATAATTCAGCAATGGATGAAGATGACCACGAAAAATGGAATTGGGTGGCTGGTGTAAATAAAACTAACAATATTTAATGGAAGAGAAACAAAAATGAAGAAGGATTTTGTATTGGATCCTGGAACACAAGAGGTCATGCTCACCTATTTAACATACAATGAACTGGATGAGTTAAAAAACATGGATATTTTGTGATTCCAGGAAACATGGCTTATGGAAGCACCTATTACGGAGGGGTATGAGATCGCTATTAACCCTGCTGTTAAAGGCAAAAAAGAGCGCCTGATGTCAGGGTTGCTCCTAATGGTAAAAAAGAAAAGTGGACTACGGGTGACACACACCAAAAATTACTCGGCATATAAACAGACTACTTTGATTAACCTGCCTGGCCAAATCAAGGGCATTTGCAAATAATTGCACATAATAAACATCTACTGACAGCATGATGCCATGGGATATATGCAATGTATTGAGTTAATCTCAAACATCATAAATAACATCAAGGACAACAAACCTACTGCTAATATTTTGATTTGCGGAGATCTAAATATAGACTGCCTGCAACCTGATGTCGACAAGAAAAATACAAAAAGATCCAAGGTTAACATCCGAGCGACTGAACTGTGGTTAAAAGAAATGGAAGTTTGGGACTTGGCCAGGCTGAATGGTAATACCACAGGAGATGTCCCTCATAAACCAACGTGGCAGAGAAATCAACACACATCTACAATAGATTACCTCTGTACATCTGAGCGTGTTTTGAGTGCAGTATACTTGGTGATTCTATATCATGCACAACAACTTCAAACAATTATTCCCACCCATATTTCGACATATACAGCAGTACCACTTCATTGTTAACAAACCAAGATACAAAAAAAATCACAAAACTCCATTATCAACATATTACCAAATAAAACCTTCAACAAAAAAGTAACAAACAACTGATGAATGCCAATTATATGTTGTCACAGGTGACATGAACTGCACTATGAGCACAGTGTGAGAAAAATAGACAAAATGGTGGGTTTTATACGTTCCAAAATCAAAAGCAGAAAAAGAGGACTATACTGTAAGAAAACTAATAAAATGGCTGGCACATATTCACTGCAACCTATTGCAAAGAAGTACACATTTACAAAATTGACACCAGCCCATTACAAACACTGAAACACATACAAAACCCTGCCCAGCATATCTTGTAGTCTCGGATAGTTGACGCGCCTACACATCTTGACTTGTAGCCACATCTACATGTACATTTTCTACAAACTCAAAATCAAAGTACGTCAACTTTCAAAGCTTCAAATAAGACAAGGGAATACCTAAGCACATAACATAACACAGATACAATTCTGAGTTGTATTATCCACATAAAAATATGATTATTGCACAGACAATGTATGGTCCAATAGACCCGGCTATAGAAATAGCCGCACCTACCACAACAACCAATAAAATAGCAAAAAGTGTTGATGCAACCATGCACCTGCTTGTTATCGCCACACTTATAGAGAAGCCTCGCCTGTTAGACTGTTAATACCCATGTCTAAGACACATTTACAAACCCTAGATGTGCCATTTTCTAGTGTGCAGCCGCGGCTGCACAGGGTGCCACTTTTACCCATGGGGAGCAATGCCACGCAGCAGTTGGGTGCTGAGTAGCCGTGGGTAAACACACCAGCCATTGCTGTGCCTAAGCACCATCCTCATTACACAAATCATTCCCTTTTCTTTTATCGCCGCGGTTATAATAATTAAAAAACAAAATCTGAGTACGGAATAGGTATGACGAGAGAGTCAGTAGTGATACAATGGTAGTTGAAAAGTTTCACAACAGTATATGACTGCTCATGATGTTATGAAGTGGATGATTATAAGGAAAGCACAGCATACATAGTAGCTATTCTACAGGACATGGGGTTAACTTGGCTGCATGCAAACATGTTCATATACATAGTATATTTCTAACTGTACAAAAAAAGGAAACAATTAGTTAAAGAATACACTACATGAAAAGCAATTAAATGCACATACAAATCACTGGGTCATTTGAAATAAATCTACCTTGGATTAAAAAACATACTTCTGGATAGTCTGCCACATACTGGGTCTTTGTTTTTTTTTGGGTTACATGTGGTCTTCCCTCATCACTGGAGTTGTGAGCGGTAGTTATGCAGAAAACGCCTCCACACATTAAAGCTGCTGCCACCAAAGGCCAAAAACTTGAAACACCTGTAGCACTGGAGCACTCCAGAGGTGTCTACAGATGTGCTGCTCGTAACTCCAACAGTACCACTTGGATGAACAAGAGACCTTCCCAGGATCTTTTCTTTCCAATATCAATGCATCTGGCAGAAGTCTTCATCCACTTCATCCCAGACTTGTGTACCAAAGTGTGTTTTGAATTAGAACAAGAGAAAATAGGGTGCAATAAGCCAATTTGCAGAACAGAGAACAAGGAATAGAAAACAATCACACAGGAAGAAACACTAGTACTTTCAAAAAAATGTTTTGCCAATGTTTCAGTTATGAGAGTAATGTGCTGCCGAAGCCACACTTGGCTTGTGCCATGAGTTGCCACACTAGCCCATTGAGAAATGACTCTCCCCAAACATAATGTACATTGCCATCTCTAATTCACTAACACAATAGGAGTACAATAAAAGTATGAAAATTGTTACTATAATCAATAAACACACATGTATAAAATGGGTGAGAACAAGCAAGGGACATTATGCTAAGGAATTACAATAGAGTGAATGGGGTAGGTTAAGTAAACTTGGAAAACAAGAGAAAATGGCCTAGGTTAAGTAAACATACAGAACAAGAAAGGATGGGATAGGATAAGTAAACCTGGAGAAATGGGAAACAAAAGAGTCACACAGACAGAAACAGTACCCATGACCAATCAGAACACCCAAGATTCAATAGATGAGATATCTACCACACCCTAAGAATTACTTCATATTCATCATTGCAAACACTGGTTTTTAGTGAGCAATGTTTGATCCCAAAGCTTAAGAACATCAGGACTGATCAGCCATCTGTTACAGGTGTACTAGGATAATGAAGGTAGAAAAGCAATACCTCCTCCACCACCACCTTCATCCATTCTTGTTTTGAATATGGTTTGGCCTTTCACTGGAGTTAGCTGTACAACAGCTGGTGCAAGTGGACTGGGATTATGGGAACGATGCAGCCACAAGAAAATACACAAATAAGAAAATGACTAAAATAAACTTGCAAAACACCATCAAGTGTACTACATGAAAAAAGCTAAAGGTACCGCACAGTGAAAGTGCATTAAAATTACAACAAATACAATCAAATAAACTTTCAACCTCACTAACATGCATACCAAAACTAAATACCTGCTTATAAATGCAACTGAGTGACAAATCTAATTTTGTATGTCCATGTTAATGAAAGTTAGAAAATACTTAAAAAAATACTTGCCACACAATCAGAGCAGATGAAAAAAATGACAATGAATACCATCTGATAGCAGTGGTTAATAACTAACACACACACACAACACTGCAAATAAACCTTCAAATATGTAAATATTGATTAACACTTACTTACACATCAGCCACGCCCTTCCCATGTGCACACTGTGAGTTCTGGAATCAAAATGATAGAACTGCAGAAAATGGTGGCTTTTATACTTTAAAAAATGAATACCATTAAAAGAGGACTATATACGAATAAAACTAAAATGGTTGACACTTTTTGATCACAACCTATCAAAGACAGCTACACTAATAAGAACAACCAATCACAAACAATCAAACTCACTGACATCTTTTTATCCCTGCCAAGCATCTCTTGTAACCGCAGCTAACAGATGTCCACAAACACTCAATGGGCCTCATTACGACCTTGGCGGAGGACCATGGCGCTATTAGCACCATGGTCCATGCCGCTAAGTTCCCAACTCCGCCATGGTGGATGGCGGACTTACCGCCCCATTCCGACCTTGGCGGGGCGGTAAGTCCCCAATCCCCATTTACCCTTCCCCATTCCCATTTTTGCCCCATAGGGCATAATGGGAGTGGGGAAGGCGTTAATTACGCCACCGTAAATTACGGTGGTGTAATTAACTCCATGGTCCCTTAGCGCCATGGATTTTAACACCTGCTAAAAGCAGGTGTTAAATCCGCCATGGCGCTAAGGGACCTCGTACTCAGGCGGTAAGGGTCGGCGCTGTTTACGCTGCCGTAAACCCCTTACCGCCTGGGTCGTAATGAGGCCCAATGTGCCATTTGCTGGTATATAGCCATGGCTGCATAGGGTGCCACTTTTGCCCATCTGTAGCAATGCCACGCACAGGGTGGGTGCTGGATAGCCGCAAGTAAACACCCTTGTCATTGCTATTGCTAGGCGTGATTCTCAATACACCAATTGCACACCTGTCTGTATAGCCGCAGCTATAAGAATTTTTTTTTTTAAATCTGAGAATGGAATATACATAATAAAAGAACATATTACTTAAAAGTTGTCAATACAATAGATGTCTGCTCATGGAGTTATTTAAAGTAGAAGATGATAAAGAAAGTATACATAGTAGTTAGGATACAGAAATTTGGAGTTAGGAAGGGTGGATGAGGTTCAAAAACAGGTAAAGGATGCATTGGACACAAAGAATGAAAGTATGGTACATGGGGAGAAGATGGGGAGCAGGTGCAAGTGGATCTTGGTCACCTGGCCTAAACCCCACCCACCTTCTTAGCCCTGCCTCTTCCTTCCTGTTCTTAACTCTTAGATCAAGGGCGTCTCTTGCCTGGGCATCCAAAGTGAAGGGCAGACAAAGAAAAGGGCAATTCCTGTTTGGGCCAGGAGGACCCAGGGCCCGAACCCTTGCCCAGACAGCAGGTAAACATGCACCAACATGTGTTTACTCCCTCTGTCCCCACAGGCAATCCCCACCCTTCTGGTCCCCTTGTGATGTTCCTTTGTGCCCCGCCTTTCTCGCACACAGGTGTTGCCTGTTTTACTTTATTATTCTACCCTGCTCCCCCTACCCCTTCCAGCTTACTTCTGCAGGAGTCTGTCCTGATACATTCTGGTTTCACCATCACCGTCGTGTGGCCAATGCTGGATTTGACTTTTATGGACTTCAATGATCCACGCTGCATCACCCTTTCTCATGGTGGCCCTGAATCATGCTCTTCCCATCTTCATCTTGTATCCAGGCTTGCACCATTATGTGTTACTACTGATTTCTGCAATTGTATTTGCTTTCCCCGCTTGCTTCTCAGTTATTTTTGACTGCTTTCTCTCTGTTCTCTCCTCTTCTACCTTTCTCCCTTTTCCTATCTCCTCCCCTCCTCCCCTTACTTTCTTCTTTGCACGTACTCTATCAGAATTGTCCCTGGAGCTAGTATGATAGCAACCTTGTCTGTCTCCTCCCCCCTCCCTTTACTTGTTTCCCCCCACCAGCACTATCTGAAATGTCATCAGGCCTAGTATGATAGTCACCTTTTTGTTCCTCCCCTCCTTTTCTGCACCCCTCTCCCTGTGGGGTAAATTTATCAGCCTAGCAGAACTCCCCTACATCACCAAACTGCATTTTCAGCAGTTATCAGCAGAATGGCTACACTGGCTCTGTTGAGCACCATGGCCTTGCACCAAAACTGCGTCACCAAACTGCATCACCAAACTGCATTTTCAGCAGTTATCAGCAGAATGGCTGCACTGGCTCTGTTGAGCACCATGGCCTTGCACCAAAACTGCGTTTTGCAGTCACCAAAATAATGGCTGCACTGTCTTGGCCAAGCACATATGGGGCGAGATGGAACATGGAACACCCCGAGAATGGCTGACAGTGTTTTCCTTATGTGCACAGAAGAAAAGTATTCAAAGGCAGCACAGCTATGCTGCCAGCTCAAAACTTCCCATTGAAAAAAGAAAATAGTCTGCATTTAAAATGACTGCGCACTGATGCCCTTTTCATCTTTTCAACATTACCAAGTTTGGTTCCAGTAAGACATATTCATGTACACCCACATTCAGAGTGTACATTAGCAAATGGGGGAATTCCTCACTGAATTGCATGTTGTGCCAGGCAAAATCTGATCTGTGAAAGAGCAGAGAACTTCACTCCAAGCTGTAGGGAAAATGCTTTACTTTTTGCAACTAAATAACACAAACAAACCCTTCACATGAAGCTCTCTCTCTCTCTTTGCTTATGTCAGTTTCAATGGACACCTGCCTTAGATAGATTCCTGTGCAGTAGAAATTGACTAAGGCTATAAATAATGTTCAGAATCTAGATGCAAGAAAAAATGCCCTTGAAAGTGACATCCCAGCAGAATTAACCCACGTGTAAAATGCTACTTTTGCCAACCAAGAAAATGCCTTTTAAAAAGTGAAATGTTAAACTAAGGCTTTGTGCTTCCATACAAATGTGATGGGGGTTTGCTTTAAGGGTTTAGCTGATATTTATTTCTAAAAGACTTGCTTTTTGGTTAAGGGAAAGAAAAATAAATAAATAAATAAAATTACTGTGAAGCTAGCAGAACAGGTTTGACAGGCCCTGACTTCAAAGGGCACTGCCTTTTCTGGGAACAGGATCATCTTCCAATAAATGGAGCAGTCCCCTGGAAACGATGAATGGGCCAAGGGGAACCCTCGCACCCTCGTTAGAGGAAGCAGCACTGCTCCAGCATGAAACAAAGGACTGCCGGGAAATATAGGTATGAATTCCTGGTGACACCTCCCCTCAACTCAAGCTGAAAGGCTTCAAAGGTGAATCCATGACAACACTGGGCTAAACTGACCAGAGCCTGATGTTTGACTCTGGCCTGGAAAGGAATGCCCATATTTGGAACACAAAGCCAGCGCAGTTGATTTCAGAGACTATGCAGCTAATGTAATTTATTTCAGTAACCAAAAGGCATATTAATGTGAATGTATAGCTATTTAAATGTTATGTTTGCGATATTAAAATGAGATGTTGTAGGTTGGAGATGCAAACCCCAGGAAAATGTGAATTATGGGGAAAACATACATGGTACAACTTTGAAAATGAATGAGAACATGCCCAGTGATAATATGCATACATATATACAATTATAGAATTTTAGGTGAACTATTTTCCATGGAAATGGTGAAAGATTAGCAGAATAACTATACAGCATTGTACTGTCTTGGGATTCGGATCAGCATGTGTCTTGTAAAATGTGTAGTCTGCCCATATAAGTTTCCTGATAATGACATTTGTAAATTTGAGTGTTTTGTTCCATAACTGATTGAACTCTTGACTCTCAGGAATTTCACTTACTTCATTGTCACTTGACGAGACGTTTTTTGGGTTCTTTCCTCTGAGGTTGCGGAGCTTCAAAGCCTCGGAGCCTCGGAGCATTGGAAAGTATGTTTGTTTTGCCCTTGGAACTGTCGCACCATTGTGTGCCCGGAGGAGGTGTTGCGCAGTGGAGATGCTGCGGACCGTTTGGAAGCCGGATTGTGTGACTTCCTGAACCCTGTGCGAGCCGCGGAGCTGCGGGAGCTGCCGACGAGGCAAGCAGAGAGGGCCCTGTGTGGGAGTCCGTGGGTGCTTGTACGTCTTGGGTGAGCGTCCGGCAGCGCCTGGCTGTTGACACCACCTATGGCCACTTGTGGGCTGCGGTGAGCAGGAGGCCGTATCCCTTCCTGGATCTACACAAGTTAACCTGCTCAGGATCGGTAAGGAGAAACATTTACAAACGTATCACTGTGATTACTCACTACAGGACGGGAGACTGCGGAGGGTGTATTCCCTCTTTCATCCCATCTGGTTGCAAAGGTGCTAGTGGACTGTAAAACGCACGGAGTGGGTGTCCACATAAGATAGGCGGTGCTTGCATATAAGTATTCATATCACGCCTTTGACATGGACCGTGGTGCTTATACGGGATTAGAGTATAGCGGTGCCGACCAAAAGCATAATGACTAAAACAAAACCTGTGAATTCCAGGTATAATTTGCGCAAAGGAAATTTGGAAAAAACGGTGAAACAACCCCCCAAAGTTGCAAAGAATGGCATGATGAAAGGGGTGGGTGATGTACCGGACAAAGGAACTATCCCGGCCATGTTCGGGAAAAGCACCCCTAAAGTGACCCCCCTTGTGGATAAAACTGCATCTGAAGATGGGAACCGCTCACCCCCACATAATAACAGTGGAGCCCTTGACTCTACCAACTTTAATGACATCGATAACAAATCACTATTGGACTTATTCTTATCCATTAAAAAATTGATGGCTACATTTAATAGGCCCCCTACATCAGCAAAAAAAAGCCCAATAGTGGTAAAAGCACAGGTCCTGAACCCTGCAGATGAGGATCTGCAGAGGGATAGAGGGACACAAAGCCCCAAACAAACGGGTAACTCGACTTTAAACCTGTCAGGTATTCACCCTATTTACCCCACTCCTATCTCACCAGTAGTGCCTACCATGGGACGACTATCGGCCTCCCCCAATCTCTTCATCGATCCTGAAGAGCTGGAGGACTCTGATAGGGGGGGAGTGGGGCCCTTGAAGGCCTAAATAGCACAGCTACAGTCGAATTGCAGGCATCTATGGCTTCCGTACAATTTGCGTTAAAGATTCTATTAAAACTGTGCGGCAGGATCCACACAAACTCCATTATCCAGTTAGGGCTACCCAACCCGAATGGGGATATGGAGTGGGTACGCGAACACCCTCTGCACCCACAGGGAATTTTGAACCTGAGGCTCCGCTGGAAAAGGGTAACCAGGAGGAGCTTGATGAGGCCAGAAAGAAAGCTCCTCTGAATAAAAAACAACGTCGGCAACTGAAACGGGAAGCCGCTAAAAATGCGGTGGTTGAAATTGCTTCTCCTCTACCAGCCACTAATGCGCCTGCTGCTCGCTCTAAAAAAGCAAAACAAAGGGGCCGGAAAGCAAAGAAGCGTACGAAAAAAGGGTCTGGGACTCTGACAAGCTGGATAATTCCAAATACAACACAGGATGCCACGAGTACGGTCCTGGAAGACACAGAATTAGACCTTTCGGCCAGCATAAACGGTGAATCCACAAAATGCTCAACACCTTGTACGAACGGGAGAGCTGAGGAATAGGAGCATCGAGAACCTCTAGTGGAAATGAAATTAGATGACCCCAATGGAAGCAAAATCTGCATTATTAAAAATCTAAATCAAAAGAAAAGGGACAAGTGGCTGAACAGAACTGAGGTCTTGACCAAACTATATCTGATTCCACAGTTGCGTGTCATACGCTCAGAAGACTTCTCCTTCGTGGAACCCCTCAGGGTGTGTAACCCTAATGTCTCAGCCCTACACTGTTGTGTTCTGGCTTCTGCCCAATTGATCCGGACTCATAAGGAATGCTTAATGCAGGTGGGCATGGAGGTTGATGTCAGCAAAGAGAAGGAAGACCCCACCCTCCCCAGTGAGGAACATGTTGCAACTAAGAATAAGGGCTGCAGACCTGCCAAACCATCAACAAAGAAGGTTCAGCTGGTTGACATTCAGAACAGTTTGAAATGGCTGACAGATTCGCTGCCTATGGTATTACAACAGCCATGAGATTATTCCCTATTGAGTTGGAATACTCATGGCCACCAACATTTTCTCACGAATAAGGGCTCTCTTGCCCTTATTAATAAGTATCCCATTGTTTTGTTGCAAGAAACTTGGCTGCTGTCTCCTACGGCCATAGACGGCTATTCTATGTACCATATTTTGGCCCAGAAAGGAGCACGTGGACGTCCTTATGGGGGTTTATTCATTGGGGTTTCGAATAAGATTCAAAGCAAAATGATCCTATTGGGCAATAACAACTTTATATGTGCGGTGGTAGTGTCCCTCAGGATAAAAACTATGTTGGAAGAATTGCTGATAATAAACATATATAACCCCCCTGGTGCTAAACATAGAGATTATATTCAAGAAGCTCTGCACAAACTCCTGGGTAATTGAAAACTGAGTAATGAGAAATATCTTGTTATTGTGGCTGGGGATCCAAATTGTCAGATCAATTGTGGGGGTGGCACTGGTAATAACCCGTACTTAAGTCATGATAGCCTCTGGAAGCATACATATACCGATAGGGAGGGGGACTGTTGGAGAGGCTTCTTTGAATGCTGGGATCTTGAAATAATTAATGGGCGAACGGGAAGTGAAAGGCCTCGCAAGCATACCTGGAGTAACGGGAAGACTGGGAGTACCCTTGATTATATTTTCACCAGTGCGGAGGTTGCATCCATTGTCTTGGACATGGTGGTTAAGGAAAGCGATTGGAGCGATCATGATCCCCTGATTATGAGTCTGGGTGCTCCGCCCCTTTGGAGCATG
Source organism: Ambystoma mexicanum (assembly GCF_040938575.1). Classification (NCBI taxonomy): domain Eukaryota; kingdom Metazoa; phylum Chordata; class Amphibia; order Caudata; family Ambystomatidae; genus Ambystoma; species Ambystoma mexicanum. The sequence continues at coordinate 265,495,522 of NC_090930.1, forward strand.
AGGCTAACGTGGGTGATCTGATAGTAAACCACTCATTAAATTGCATTTCCTGGTCAGTGAAGAATGTACTTAAGGTCTCTAAGGCAACCGGGGAATGGGGGACAAAACAGATCAAGCAGTTTAACCAAATGTAATCTGAGCAAATCGAGAAATGGATAAGTGATTTTTCTGGTATACATGGTTCTTGTAAAGCACGGCTGATGGTGGGGACTGTACCGAAAGAGGTCACCTACGGCCGTGCTATTAGAGATAGGAAGCGTAAACTCAGAGGTGATATCCGACTTCTCAGAAAGGGTTTCCACTCTAGAGACACCATAGCCACTAAAAAGCAGAAACTGAAATCTAACTACCAATTATGGCAAAAAATACACAAAAGGCAAAGGAAACTGAAGAGTTGGCAGCATATGGTTAGAACCCTATGTAGTAAGAATACCCGGAAAATATGGTCTGTCTTGGGGGAAACTAAGTGGAAAAAGACCACCTATATGGTGAACCCTATATGTAGTGCCGAATGGACTGCCTATTTGGAAAACCGGAATGGTGGGATAAGTAATAAGATCTACAGTCCCATCTTTACAAAACCCCTACGCCCCCTGTTTGGGGTTTCTATTGAGGAGCTACAATGGAGAATTGAAGAATTAAATTTGTCACGTGTCCCCGGGCCTAATGGCCTTTCCAATGTGGTGTTGAGAAACAATCTCCCTTTCTGGGCTGGCCTCCTTAAAATCCTATTTTGAAAAATATTGACCGAGGGTCAAATTCCTACATCTTGGCAGGCTGCCATCCTTATACCAGTTTTTAAAAAGGGCAACAGATCCGAACCCGAGAACTATCGGTTGCTCTCTATGCTGGATTGCACCGGTAAATTGTTTGCTGCTCTTATACTTAAAGAACTGCAGAAATGGGCCGAAGGTATGGGTGTATTAGATAAATTCCAAAGTGGCTTTAGAACTGGATATTCCACCTCTCATAATTTGTTTGTTATGAATGCATTGAGGTCGAAAGCCCTGGTTCGTGCTAACCCTCCATTATATGCACTCTATGTTGATTTCAGGGCGGCCTTTGACTCGGTAAATCGTACCCTTTTGTGGAACAAACTGCGGAAATTGGACTGCCCTAAATCCCTGTTGTACTACCTGGAACTCCTACACACGAACAATACTACACAAGTGCGGTTTGACAATCAAGGTGCCGTGACTAAACCCATCCCGCAGTTGAGAGGGGTAAAGCAGGGGTGCGTGACGGCCCCCACGCTCTATAATCTGTTTGTATCTGACGCGCCTGAATGTTTGCAGGGGATTAATAACTGTCCCCCAAAGATAGGCTCCTGCCATTGCCCTATACTGGCATACACGGATGACTTAGTTATCCTAGACCACACTTTTAGTGGGATCCTAAGATCCGCGGAGCAGTTATGGCACTATGCGGAGGCCAACGAACTTGTCATTAACCACAGTAAAACAAACCTCCTATTTTATTCTGCTGGAAGAGTGGCCAGGCCTTGCATGATGGTGGGACCAATTGAAATTAAATATACTTTCACGTACAAATACTTAGGTGTAGAATTTGACCACAAAGGAAATTATTCTACATGCATCCAGGTGCGCAGAACCAAAGCTGCCCAATTTACAGCACTAATACATAAGTTCATGCGTGAACAGAGTGGTTTTTCAATTTGCGCAGCACACCAATTGTACGTCCAATGCCTGGTTCCCATGGTCACATATGGTCTTGACCCACTTATCAATATGAATCTAGGATGGCTACAACTTGTGGAGGGTAAGTTCTGGAGGATGCCTCCCCCAATGCATCCCTATGGGAGGAGGGGAAGAATCTTTTGAGGATTCTCTGAAGAAAATCTTCTCCATCCGGGACGGGGGAAATCCCCCCAAAGAGAAATGGGTCCCATGAGACCTGAATAAAGACTGGGTGGGTGTGGGGACTGATTCAGAGTCACTCACCTTGAACCCCAGAATTGTCATTCTGAGAACAAAATATTAAGGGAGGGATCCTCCCCACAAACTGGTTCTTGTGACTGCCACCAGGTAAACGGCGACAGCACAGAGCTAAGGGAAAAAGGGGATTCCGAAATGCCACATATTTCACAATGCCAAATTTTTGTTACAGATTCTCAGACTCTGGCACAGAAAACTGGCCAAGATCCCACATTTTCTGAGTCCAAAATAAAGGTTTTGACCACCTAGCTTGCCAAAATGCCCATTACCTTTGCCCCTTGGAGGAGAAAGAAGGTAGATTCTACACCCCGTCCAAGTGCAAAGGCAATGTGCATTTTCAGCACTGGTGGACACTGGATCCCAAGCCACTCTTCTGTTAAAAAGGGCCTTTGAGCAGCTAAACTCAGGAAGGGGGGAGAGACACCAGATCCCTCTCAACGCTCTTCCTGGACAACTTCAGAACTTCAATGGGAATGCAATTCATGTCGAGGGGTCTGCAGATCTGGAAAATAAAATTGGGCAATTGGAACATCCGGTCATAGTCGTGACTCCAGAGGGAACCCCCTGTCTATTAGGGAATTACACCCTTTGCAGGTTGTCTCCCCGAATATACTGTGTGAACAATGTCCTCTGGACTCAGACTAATAAAATTAAAACAAAGTGTCAACCATGTTAGTTTAAATGGCACATGCCACATGGTTGAACAAAAAAACAATCATATTGAGTTTCATTTCCAGAATGATCAAATACATGATATTACAGTAATTGCTGTAGGACAACAAACTGGTGATTGGAACTCCTCTCCATTCCTGAAAATCAACCTTCTTTCCAGTTTCAAGTGGCATTCCAAACTGGATGGAAATACTTTGAAATTGTATACCAATTCATAATCTGAAAATCCAAACTCTATAGTGAAAAGTGATGAAAAACCAGCTCAAAGTTTAGCTGACATTCAGAAAATTAGAGAACAGCTGTTCCTCACTATTCAGTTAAATGAGGGGAAGGACTCTGTTCTCGTCCGAGTGTGCCTGAACAGCAGAAAGAGCTTCATCAGCAAAGCCATGTTCAGAAAGCTCCCAAAAGATTCAACCATTCCCACATTTAATTTGATTGATAAGTGGGAAATGGGCCTGGAAACTCCCAATTCCAAACATCTCCTGCCTATCAGGTGGATGCTAAACATTTCTATAGGTGACAACAGCATAGAGCATAATTGTTGGGTTGCGCGAGAAGTCCCTGCTACATTCTATTTAGGCAGTGACATTCTCAATCGGTTTGCAATTAATTTGGACCTGATAAATTACAGGGCCTGGTTCCGATGAGGGGACAATTCCCATGGGCTTTGATGATTCTAAAAAGGCATTTCGGTCAGCTCAATTGCTGCCGTATGCGGTTGAAGGTCAAATTGAAGAGGAGGTCACCATCCCAGGACGGACCCGACAATTCCCACTGGACTTAAATTAAAAGAGGACAGAAACTACAAAATCCAGATGCATATGTACCCCTCAATGCCCATCTCCAACAGCAGGGCTTGGGGTTAAACCCAATACCATTAGTCAATGTAGAACACAACACCATTCCAATATTCGTGGATAACAGTGATCCTAGGAGTATCACTCTGGGCGCAGGCACCATTATTGGAATGGCGACTGATGACTGACATTTTTCCATGGATCTAGGAAATTAATTGATAGGCTCAATCCCCAATGACTGCTGTGACAATGAAAGTGACCATGACATGCCACCGGACAGGATCTTCACCTGGCAAGGGGGGAATTTCCTGGTGTACTCTTCCTGCCCTTATGGGAAGGAAAGGTGATCTGTGACCTCAAGAAGGACGAGGTGATCTTCCATATCCACAATGACAGCCTCTCCTACCTGCAACCCTCTGTCCAGGTCAGCACTTTAACAAGAGACCTCTCCACTGAGCTGGAGGAGGCAGCTGAGATAATGAAACCCAAAGTCTTTCCAGGCTTCAGGCAAATGGTTGAAGAGCAGGTCAACCTTGCTGATGCCTGTGAGACTGAGGAGCAAAAGCAAAAGTTGAAACAGGTGTTCTTAGATTTCCAAGATATCTTTGTTGTGGACTTGTATGGTCACACTGAGATACATACTACCACAATACCCACAGACCCTGGAATTACTCCTGTGTTTGTGAAGCAATATCGCTTGCCTCTCGCATCTTTGGAGTCCCTGATGGAAATTATCAAAAACCTAGAGTCACGTGGGATAATGCGTCCAGTACACAGCACCTTTAATAATCTGGTGCTGGGGATTTTAAAACCAAATGGCCAATGGAGACTTTGCACAGACCATAGGGAGCTGAACAAACAACTCCACATGTCCCGATGGCCTCTTCCCTACATTGACCAAGGGCTCTCCCAGATCCAGGGGTCAAAGGTATACACTGCTATTGACCTGACAAATGGATACTGGACCGTGCCCATCATTAGGGAGGACCAGTACAAGCTGACCTTTACCTTCGGTGGCAGCAGTACATGTGGACCCAGACTCCCTTTGGATACATAAACTCCGGCAACAAATTCAGCATCTTCCTACACAAGGCCAAGCCCGACCTGGGTGAAAGGGGTAGCCTGGCCTATGTGGATGGTGTCCTGATCAAAATCTCAACTGTGGAGGAACACATAGCGGAAATCCGTTATGTTCTGATGCAGTTGAGTGTCGCCGGAGCAAAATTGTCCTTCCAGAAGGCACAATGGTGTAGGACCTGTGTCAACTTATAGGGACAAGAAATAACCCCTGAGGGTCTTTGTCCCCAGGCGAAGAAAGTGGAAGCACTACTAAAACTTAAAGACCCCACAACTCTGCCTGAGCTATGAAGCATCCTTGGACTGACTAATTACAGTAGGAAGTTCATTGAGGATTATGCAGAGGTCACAAGACCCCTGATACATCTGTTGAAGAGGGGGTCAAGTGGGAGTGGGGTCCAGAACAAGCCGAGGCAGTAAAACAACTCAAAAGAAGCCTTTCACAAGTGCCTTGTCTAGCTTTCCCTGTCAAAAACAAAGAGTTCTTCTTGGATACGGGGTTCTCAAATACATGCTTGACAGCAGTATTATACCTGACAAGGTCAATAAAGTAATCTCCTATGCAAGTGACACTTTATACTCTGTGGAGGAAAAATTGAATGATTGTGAGAAGGCACTCCAGGCAATGGTGTGGGCATTGAAAAATTACCGCCCGTTCATCCAGGGGAAGCACATTATAGTGGAGACTCCACACCATCCTTTGCAATTCCTCCAAAGTGACTGAATCTGGGCAGGAAATGTGAGTAATTCCTGAATTACTTCCTGGATCCTGTCCATGCAAAGCTTTCCTGTGGAGGTCAGATATGGGCAAATCAAGAAGAGTCCCCTCGCGCAGGGTCTGGGTGACTTGCATGATTTTGCCAGAGAAAAATGTCTCGAGGACGAAAGTCTCAAAACCCAGGACAACATGGAGGTGTACCTGAATTCCGCACACAAAGTCTATGAAAAAGACAAGTGTGAGGAAATGCCCACAGTTTATGTGGATGGATGCTCTCACCATGTTGACAACAATGGGGAAAAGGAACTGGTGGCTGGCATTGAGAATGCCTGGATGAAGGATGCTCAGGAACCCTCCGCTGGGTACAACATCGGTCCCTGCAGTAGTCAGGTGGCAGAGTTGATGGCAGTTCATCAGGCCATCCTCACTGCCGTCCAACACCAACTCCACGAACTGGTCATAATCACCAATTCAGATTATGTCCGGAACGGGTTCATGGAGCACCTGGTTAATTGGAAAACCAGAGGCATGATGTGTCCTAATAACAAACCACTTAAACATGGCAAGTTAATACAAAATATTGATGATCTAGTCACCTCTAAAGGGATGATCATCTATTGGAAAAAAGATTAAGGGTCTTTCCAGAATAGAGGGGCCATACAAAACTGGAAACGACCTGGCTGATCAGCTGGCCAAAACCAGAGCGATCCAGGGGGTTCTCCTTGAGATCGAGTCCCTGTTGGAAGAAATCCAGGTCACTGCTGTCACTAATTCCCAGACAAATGCTCACAATTAATTATCAACTGCCCAGTGGAGTAAGGACACCCCAGATTCTGATTTCATCATGGCACAAAAAGGGAATCCGATTATTGGGAAATTTTGCCAACACGTTGAGGATCCGGAGAATTTTCCTCTGACAGAAACTAATTACATTGGGGAAGAGGACCTCAGGGTGTTGATGAAGTGTTCCAAAATGTTCTGAATCCAAGACGGTTTGTTGGTAAGGAGATACATCTCTGGTTGTGACCAAAGGGTGGTACCTACCTCATTCGGAAGCCTGATGCTAAGTCACGCCCATGATGTGGCCACAGCTGGTCATTGGGGGTTTCATGCTACTCTAGAAATCTTGGGGGAGGTTGCATACTGGACACACATGGGTCAGGACCTCGACCAATATTTGAAGGGGTGTCTTGTATGTAAACAATTTCAGCCAAGTTCACTCACACACCGAGCTCCCCTCCAGAAGAGGGGAATGACACTGTCTTGGTCAGATTTACAATTAGATTTCATCGGGCCCATGATTCGCTCCTCTAAGGGGTACAAGTACATGTTAACAGTAACATGCTTGTTTACCAAATGGGTGAAATATCTCCCGGCCCCAAATTGCAAGACAGAAAAAGCAGCTGCCCTGATGGTCAACCACATCTTCTCGCGTTTTGGCCTACCCCAAAGGATAGAGTCATACCGAGGAAGTCACTTCACCAGCAAAATGATGAGAAAGATGTGGGAAATACTTGGGGTAAAAAGGAAACTTCATAGTGCATACTGTCTGTCCTCTAGTGGGGGAGTTCAGAGGTACAATAAAACAATTGTGAGCATTCTAAAAAAGTTTGTGGCAGATTCTGGGCAAAGTTGCGACATCCGATTGCTACTTATTCTGATGGCCATCAGATCTACACCATCTTCTGCGACCAAAATGTCTCCATTTGAGCTAAAGACTGGATGAAAAATGGTGCCACCTCAGCATCTGCTCTATAGAACACAAGAGTAGACACTGATAAACACCTCCACAATGCATAAATATGTTGAGAATCTAAGAAAACACCTTCAGCATGCTTTTGCGTACGCTCAGCTGAATCTGGAAAAATCAGTATAGGGGATGAAAACTCAATATGATTTAAAAACAACCAAAAAGGAGTACCAAGTAGGAGACAGGGACTACTTGTACAATTTTCAAAGGAACCAGACTAAGGAGCAGAAACGCCTCCCATCCAGGCGCAATCCTTTTGAAATTGTAGATACAATTTCACCTGTTGCCTACAGAATCCACATCCCCAAAGGAGAGCTGTCAGAAGAGAAATGGGTCCACATTAATCAGTTAAAGTGTTGTCACCCCCTTCACACTTTGCAGCTGATTGACGAGCCCAAGGAAAGTCAAATAGAGGAGACCCCTGGAGAATGAGAAGAAAGAAGAAGAAGCAGAAGGGAATAGGTAGGTCCATAGGTATATGTATCTAACAGGGCATACTTTTCTTCAGTGTTATTGAAAAAGAATATGTAATGAATGTGTGGTGTAAAAAATGTCCTGTGTTTGCACTGTTCATTTGTCTGCTGCTAATTGTAAATGTAATGTATTTTGTCCCACTGATGTCAACCTTCAGGGAAAACTGTCAGTGCAAGATTCTAAAACCTGTTTTATATATATCTCCTATTAGATTACTAATTTCATTCCCTCATAGACCCATGGGGACCCGGAAAGGGAACGAAGGAAAGGGAGTGTTGCTCCCCACTCTCCAACAAAAGACAAAGGGAGGATCGTGGCGTACCACTCCCTGATGGAAGAGGAACTCTGCTCGATGAACCCACATTGCCCTACTCTCCCTCACCAAGAAGTCTCAGGAAAGCAGGGGGATCTGTGGGGTACATTTAGCAGCCCAGCAGAACTCCCCTACATAACTGAACTGCATTTTCAGCAGTTACCAGCAGAATGGCTGTGCTGGTTCTGTTGAGCATCATGGCCTTGCACCAAAATTGCATTTTGCAGTCACCAAAATAATGGCTGCGCTGCCTTTGCCATGCACATATGGGGTGAGATGGAACATGGAACACCCCGAGAATGGCTGGCATTGTTTTCCTCATGTGCATCGAAGAAAGGAATTCAAAGGCAGCGCTGCTATGCTGCTGTGCTGCCAGCTCAAAACTTCCCACTGAAAAAGAAAATAGTCTGCACTGATGCCCTTTTCATTTTTTCAACATTACCAAGTTTGGTTCCAGTAAGACATATTCATGTACACCTATATTCAGGGTGTGCATTAGCAAATGGTGGCATTCCTCACTGAATGGTATGTTGTGTCAGGCAAAATCTGTGAAAGAGCAGAGAACTTCACTCCAAGCCATATGGAAAAAGCTTAACTTTTTGCAACAAAATAACACAAACAAACCCTTCACAAGAAGCTCTCTCTCTCTTTGCATATGTATGTCAGTTTCAATGTACCCCTGCCTTGGACAGATTCCTGTGTAGTAGAAATTGACTAGGGCTATAAATAAAGCTGCATTTGAAAGTGACATCCCAGCAGAATTAACCCACATGTAAAATGGTGCTTTTGCCAAACAAGAAAATGCCTTTTAAAAAGTGAAATGTTAAACTAAGGCTTTGTGCTTGCATAGAAATGTGATGGGGGTTTGCTTTAAACATATACCTGATATTTATTTCTAAAAAACTTGCTTTTTGATTAAGGGAAAGAAAAATAAAAAAATAAAAATTACTGGGAAGCTAGCAGAACAGGTTTGACAGGCCCTGGCTTCAAAGGGCCATGCCTTTTCTAGGAACAGGATCATTTTCCCCCAAATGAACCAGCCCCCTGGAAAATATGAATGGGCCAGGGGAAGCATCTTGCATCCTCGTCAGATTAAGCAGCACTGCTCCAGCATGAAACAAAGGACTGCCGGGACACGTAGGTGTGTATTCCTGGTGACACCTCCCCTTAACTCAAGCTGAAGGGCTTCAAAGGTGAATCCATGACAACTAAACCGACCAGAGCCGGACATTTTCCTGTGGCCTGGAAAGGAATGCTCATATTCAGAACACAAATCCAGCCCGGTTGATTTCAGAGACTGTGAAGCTTATATCATTTATTTCAGTAACCAAAAGACATATTATTGTGAAATTATGACCATTTAAATGTCATGTTTTCACCATTAAAATAAGACGTTGTAGGTTTTTCTTAAATGTTGGAGACGCAAACCCCAGGAAAATGTGAATTCTGGGGAAACATACATGGGACAACTTTGAAAATTTGGCCAGTGATAATATGTATACATATATAAAATGGTAGCATTTTAGGTGAACTAATATTTACCATGGAAATAGTGAAAGATTATCCGAATGACTAAACAGCATTGTACCGTGCTGGGATTTGTATCAGCATTTGTATTGTAAGATGTGTAGTCTGCCCATATATGTTTCATGATGATATTTGTAAATATGAGTGTTTTGTCCCATAACTGATTTTGGTAAAGGCAACTTTGATAAAACAAAGCGCGTTGTAAAAACGCCCACCATAACACTGAGTCACCTCCTTCAGTCCAATCTGCTTCCAGGGAGAAGGCGACATACATAGGCTGACCTATCCGATGGTAAGAGGTGTGTCTGTCTTAGCTCTGCCTCATAGTAAAATCCTGTGATGTCTTGCTGCTTATACAATGGGTAGGCATAGGGAGCTCTGGGCACACACTCTCTTTTGACATTTCCAGCTCCCGCGCATTCAGAGATCCAGACATTCTAGATTCACCCTGCAAGATTTCAGATTCCACTGCCAGGCCAGAGCTAGCTGACCCTATTCAGGCAGAACCACTGATCTAGAAAAACCCCACAAAAATCCCAATAATTCAGGGATAAAGGGGGAAAAGCTGTGGTACCCTTTTGTGAGTATACTGTGACCAGCCGGCATTTGCCCCACTGCCTTATTGCCCAGCTGATCCACCTCACTGTCCAGTGACAAGACAAGGCCCAGCCGTCCCCTTCTAGGAGAGACCACCGTTGTGTGCAGTGACCAGACCTTGCCTCGCTGTCCAGAAACCCTGTCCGCTGTCCAAGCTACCCCATTTAAGTGCTTGTTGTGAATATTTCCCTTTCCCAGCAACCACAAACTGCATCCCTTGCTTTGTTACGATGTATTAGGTCAAATCCTATAGAGATACTATAACTGCACTAGCAAAAATCCTTAAAACTGTCAGAATCCTCTTTATACCTTGTTTTTAGGAAAATCTGTAGTGATCTCCAAGTGTTAACACCATTCTTTCCAGCTCATTTCAGTCCTGGTATAAGTCCTTAGTACTATTTTGAATAAATTAATTAATTCCCCCATAAAGAGGCACACGGCATGAGGGGGTTGAGAGTGCAGCTTAACCCTTTTCACGGGCGGAGTTCCTCTTTTCTAGCCACTAACATCTAGTCTCATTAAAACTTGTCATTTCCTTTCCAATCCGATTTTCCCTGTGAATCTGCTTTCATTTTTAAAACCAAGATTCCTTTCCTGTTAAGATTCTCATCCTGTCACCCATTCCGAGTTACCATTTCACTTTCATATTATACCTGTGATGTACATTTGTCCCTTAGCATCAAAACCACATTCCGATTTTGTGGTTTAACCAATTTTTCCAGCTGTTTTGTCATTTTACACCTGTGAAAATGCAAATGCAATTTCTCCATGCCTGGTTTGGCTGCACTGTGTTTTTCCTTCCAAAGTCAATTTTCTGAACTGTATGCCTGTTGTTAGTACATTGCAGTGTAGTTTGCTAGTTTTCTTACATCTTTGATACTGTTATACTAATTTCTACCTCATTCAATCAACCGCACATGTAAAATAAGTATTTTGCAATTCTGAGTGCTATTTTGCTCAGTTTTTCAAGTTTTTCAATCCGATTTTGCCTCCCATTCAGAGGGGGAAGGTCGGATTTGCATTCTGTTGCCTAGTATCCCTGACTCCTTGTTACTCTATTCTACCCACAAAAAATTTGGTTAACATGGTTTTGAGGGAGCATTGCAGGGGAAAATACTAACTGTGGTGCTATCAGAAAACACCTCCCAAAAATAATCTTGCCTGTATTCACTTGTGCATTATATATCTGATGTTATAAGGTCAAACTAAGTGTGTTCTGTCATTTTACCGTGTAATTATCACCACCCTGGTGATTGCTGCCCCATATTAAATTTGTGTGATTTTCTTTGAAATTTAAAAATAAATAAATATTGTATATTACACACCAGCCTGGTTCATGGTCCATTGTGACCCGTGGTGTTTGTAAAGGTGGGTGTGAGAAGGGTTTGGTGTCTTCTCAAATTGAATTCATGATAAATAAAATAAAGGTATTTTGATTGTGCGCTGCATCCCCGGCCAGTAGGAAGAGTCCTGGTCTGGAGTGTACCGTGCCTTTGTAATCCTTAACATCCTTCACATTTTGTTTTCTCCGGATCTACCAGAAATGTTGTCAGGCCTAGTACAGTAGTCACATGTCTGTCTCCATTTCCTTCCCATTCTCCCACTCCTTTCTTTATCTATGTTTTAGCTCTTGCACTATCTGAAATGTCACGCCGAGTACGATAGTTAATTTCACATCCTTACTGTTCATGGCCTTTAAGAATGTCATTGTATTTTCCCTTGTTCCATCCCTTGCCTTGAAGCGCTTTGAAACACATTGTGTATAGGTGCTATATAAATAAACTAACATGTCATATCATATCAGATCATATCATCACAATGACCTCTACAATCAAAAGCACAAAACTGCACAAAATGGTGCCTTTTATACTTTCCAAAATCAAAACCACAAAAAGAGGACTATATTTACTATTTCCTGGAAAAAGAGAAACATGGCTGGTTTTAAAACTGCCTGGATGATGGGAGACAGTTGGCTCTTTTGGCTACTGACTTTTTGTAAGAAACAAAATATTAACATGGACCTAGATTTGAGTGATTTTGCAATTAAATGGTTTGAACTGCAGGAAATAAGTTGGCACCAAGTATTTCAAAAATTGTTCACTTTCAGAAGTACAGGGCAGCAAGACATCATACTAATTCATTGTGGATGCAATGATTTGGGTAATGTAGAAGGTGTGTCCCTTGCTTTGATGATGAAACAAGACTTGGAAAAACAAATGTAACTTTTTCTACACACCCTCTTTGTCTTTTCCAATCTGACTCAGAGGCAAAAATGGAGATTGACCACCAGATTTAATGGTAAAATTGAAAAATCACAGAAACATTTTAATAAAGTAGTTTCAGCATTCATGCAGACCATAACCAATTATGGATTTCGAACAACAACATACAATGAAGGAAATCCCAAGTTTCTTCACAACATCAAAGCAGTACTCCAAATGTGCCAAAATAATACACTCAGAATACCCCAAAACAGTGCACCCAGGACTACATGTCACATATGAATACACAAATACATTGAAACAACATCCAAAACATTTGTCAATATAACCGCGGCTAGAGTTTATTGACTGGTTTTATAGCCGCGGTTACAAGATGATACTTGGGGGGGGGTTCACATATGTATTTAATCAAATATACATATTTATGTAATAAATAGTTCTTGTAAAGTTCTCCTTTGAATACATGAGGTGTACTTTTCAGCAATGAACCCATGGCTACGACTTCGGTTGACCGTGCCTCCAAAATGCAGCACCCCATTGGGATACACGATAGCCTCAGTTATGCATATATGTTTTAAAATAATATTGACATCCCTATGTATCTGTAAATTGAACAAGAATAAAGAGGTGGGAGCATGGTTAATGTCTGGGGTAGAAAGGCTGAAGATACATTCACTGGATGTAGAAAAGGATACAGTAATATCCTTCTATCTGTACAGAAAAGAAAAACAAAATCATTTAGAAAACACATACACTTCATTATATTTTTCTTCTAAGAATTTCCATTTTAAGAACCACACTCACAGTTTTCTTCATTTTTTCTCCACAATCTCGCATGTAAGAAAGTCTGGAAACACACAGCCAAAATAAATCAGACTCTCAAATAACTACCGTCTCACTGATCATGGCCTCCAGTCATTGCTGCGATTACCTGCACCTCCAAATTCCGGATTCGCATTGGATGATACAGTATCTGCGGTTGTGGATAGTTTAAAAACAAAACTGCACATATGTGTAAAGTCAATCAGAATAAAGAGGTTGGACTATAGTTAATCTCTAAGGTGCAGAATCTGTGAACAGATTCACTATATATAGAAAATAATATCCTTTTATCTGTAAAAAAACCAAACATATTTAGTTAGAGAACATGCACACTTTAAGAAACGCAATTTAATTCTCAGGTTTTTATGACCCTCATATCTCCTATAATAACCTAAAACAGCCAATACACCCCAAAACAATCCTTCTAAAGACTACTTTATCGAACATGTAGAAACACAATTAAACAAAACAATTTTTTTTAAATTACCCAAATTGCATGACCGTGGCTATAACCTCGGATACACTGAGAGGCCCCTTCCATAGCCGCGGGTAGACGTACATTTTTCCATACATTGCAAAACACATATTGCAAAGGTTTCAGATTTAAATCACACATGCCTTGAGGTGAGAACATCCAGACAGAAAGACATATACAATTCTGTGGTAAAACATCCATAAAATAATATCATCACTGCACCAAAATACAAACAGTTGTAAACGTGGGTAGGGCAGACAGGCTCAAACCTGCGGCTACATCAGACCGCCAAAATACTTGACGTCCAATTGGAGTGCTGATAGCTGTGGGTGTGGACAACCACTGGTAGCCGCAACTACCTGTAACATTTTTACAGTTTCAAAAAGACCTATTACAAAGGTGTACAACTTCAAACAACACAAAGGTACACATGAGGGCATAGAATCAGAAACACATGTAAAATTGTGTAGTGTAAATCGATGAAATATCATGATCAATGCACAAGAATTGGTATTGCTATACCCACGGCTAAGGTGATAGTTATAGCCACGGCTGCACCCCCCAAAAATACACGGCATGCCATTGACTGCTGTCATAACCGCAGCTATTTTTAAAAAAAAGGCATCAACGGTATTTTGCTTTTCCAATATACTTAAAAGATTCTCTGTTTGGTTCTTTAAAGAGCCTTGGGTTCTTTTACCAATATATATATACATATGTTAAGTGACCTCCACACGCACGCGCATGTGTGTTATTTTTGGATTGAAAATAATAATTAGCACATTGAGTGCTTTGGGAAACCCACTGTAAATTGTATTATAAACAATCAATGGCTTCCCAAGCCAACATAGAGGCTGTAAGAAAGGAACAGGCAGCCAGTCTGTTCAATCAAACCTTACCATCAGTCAAGGAAAGGGACACTGCAAGAACAGAAGGGACAAGGGACAACAGTGAGATTTCTTTACTAAAGGAATTGGAAAAACTTCGGAAAAGAGAAACAAGCTAATGGTGGGAAAAACATTCCTACAGAACTATTTGGATGTGGGGAGGATTCCACAAGGATTGAGAATCTTAACAATAACAAAATCCCACCATGTTGAGAGAATGGGGGGATGCCTCTGATCAGAATTCCAATACTTTTTTACGCATTCTAGTTAAATACGCTGGAAGTAATCGTACTAAAATCCTCACACAAATAGTGGAGCTTGAAGAAATGTTTAATATACTAAGGAAAGCGAAGAAGGGAAGTAACTCTAAACCAATATTGAAAGTGGTTTAAAAATGCATGAGGAAGAAATCAAATTGAGAAAGCAGCAGAAATTCTTAAGAGATAAAGGTGATTATGAACAGGGTTCAGTATATACATTTGCACATTGCTTTGACCACATGAGACAACAAGCAAAAAAGACAGTAGTACCATCAGGGCCTGAGAACGAATCTAATAAAGAGTCGACAGCCTCTACTTCCGAATCAGATATTACGGAAAGTGAGGAAGAAGAAGCAACAGTGCGGCTCAATTTTTGAAAGGAAATGAGGCTGCTTTGTCAAAACGGCCGCTCAAACAAAAAAACACGAGGATCCACTACCGCGACAAGAGGACGAGGAAGAGGGGGAAGAAAACAACAAGGAGGGGGCAGAGGGGCAACAAGTTCAAACAGCAACCCTCCACCGAGATCACTACGCTCTAGAAAATGAATGAAGATATTACACAAAGTCTGAATGGCAACAAATTGTCAATTTGTCCGATCATGTCTTAACATCAGAAGAGATCAAAGTTTTCATGTTAGGTTTGAATTCTTGCCCCCTGGCAGGGTACGATTATGTGCAGACAAGATTGAACTTGGACAGTTTTGTACGCAAGTTGCGTTTAAAAAAGTTTTTTGCAACCAATACTCATCAAAAGAAACCTAAACCAACATTGGAGGGACAAACAGATATCATGATTGCAGATATGGACACTCTCACTACATTAGTCACCTTACAACAAGAAAGTGATGATACTTTGGATGCAGAATCTACAGACCTAGAGACATTAGGTATTTGCACTGATTGGCCATCCAAAAGCAAACTGAAATGTAAATCCAAGTTCAACCCTTTGAGTGCCCACAATTTCCATATTGAAGTTCCATATTGAAGCATTCTCCAACGTGGTTATTGATCAAGAAAGAAGGAAAAATAAAAAAAACATATCAAAAGCAACCAATCATGGAAACAACAAAAGGCTCTATCAGACACATGTAAAATGGACAAATATATAATAAAACCAGCGAACAAAAGCTGCAACATAGTGTTAATGAACAAACAGGACTATGTAAAAGAAGCCTATCGACAGATCAACGATGTGCAATGTTATGAATAATTTATGAAAAATCCTATCGAACAAATGAAAAGAAAAATATGGGAGTTTTTATTAAAATGGCAGAACGCAGGCATTTTGGAGGAAGAAATGGTGAAATTTGTATTCACAAGGCATTCTTTTACCCCATGATATATTTTCTCCCCAGAGTACACAAGAACCCCATTAAACCAGCAGGGAGATCCATTGTGACACTTTGTGGGTCGCTCCTCAAAAATATGTCTAGGTTTGTGGACAAAGTGCTTTGTACTTTTGTTTCTACCTTACCATCATATGTGAGAGACACCACAGACTTCTTATGTAAAATCAATGATTTACCATAGGAACCGACATATCCATTGGCCACCATGGATGTGGTATCACTGTATACATCAATCAAACATGAGGATGGCATAAAGGCTTGTCAAACCTTTTTGAACACTCGATCTCTGAATTATCTTGAACATTCAACTATGATTCTCCAAATGTTAAGACACTGCTTAGAAAACAATGTTTTTCTCGTTAACAATGAAATATTCTGCCAAATCCAAGGCACTGCCATGGGTGCCACGCCATGGGTGCCACATTCGCGGCCCTGTACGCAAACTTAATGATGGGGAACTGGGAAAAATCAGTGTTATGGGCAGAAGAAACTGAGACCTTTACAGAGAAAATAATATTATGGCTATGCTATATAGACTATTTGTTTATTATTTGGAATGGCATAGCACAATCGTGGTGAGAATTTGTAAAACTTTTGAATGTCAATAACTTGAATCTGCAATTCACAGAACAACACAGCGCACATTCTATTGTGTTTCTAGATGTAAAAGTTAAAATTGTGGCACAAAAGATTGGGTAAGAGCTTTATAGGAAGATTACAGGCACAAATGTTCCTCTACATGCTAAAAGTGCACACCCAAAGAGTCTCCTGTCGAGTATTGCATATGGCAAATTCATTTGCATCAGAAGAAATTGCAGCAACATCAAAGATTTCAATAAAGCTAGCCAAATCACAGCCCATAACTTTCTACAACAACGGTACCCGAAAAAAGTCATTGAAAGATCTTATCTCAAAGTTCGCTATATGTTGACAATATCCAAATCTAACTCCATCAACACAACAGAAGAGAATGCCACTAGATCTTAACTGACATGCCTGTGCCATGGCTGCCTCCAAAACCGTGTCCGGGTTCCCTGAATGGGGAAACACCGGCCATTCTGAGTATGGAGGGCCCGGTAATCTAACTCCATCAACACAACAGAAGAGAATGCCACTAGATTGATCTTAACTGACATGCCCGTGCCTGAAGTGGTATGTGGGCAGTACCAAAAGTAAATTAAAAGTGTGTATTCTGCAACATATCAGAGCTATTGTCAATAAGGACTGTACATATCCTATGGCTAAACATTTTTCAGAATTTCACAATGGTGACCCCAAGACTACATTCTTCAGCATTTACAAAGTTGTAACTGGCCTGAGAGGAGGTGACAGTGAAAAGTTATTTCGACAAGAGGTAACAAAATGTGTAATTGACTTTGGGCCTCATTACGACTTTGGAGGTAGCCATGGCGCTATTGGCGCCATGGCTGCCTCCAAAACCGTGTCCGGGTACGGGTTCCCTGAATGGGGAAACACTAGGCCATTCCGAGTATGGAGGGCCAGGTATTTCCCTATTCAGGGAACCCGGACCGGACCTTCCCCATTCCCATTCGATCCCCCGTAGGGCTCAATGGGAATGGGGAGGGAGCTAACAACGGGCCCATTACAAGAGGGCCCGTTGTTAGCTCCCTGGTCGCCTCGCGGGACCCGCTCTGAACGTCTGGATAAACCAGACGTCCAGAGCTGGTCCCGCAAGGGGACCTGGTAATAGTGCGGAATGCGTTTAACGGCGCCGGCACCATTACCGGTGCCGTTAAACGCATTCCACACAACTTGTAATGAGGCCCTTTGAAAGTAAAAATATGACAGGCCTCAATGTCGATGAAAAACTGTATACTTTTTTAGGGGTCTAATGTATCACGCTAGTTGGTGATCGTTTTTTGAGCCAGCATCAAATTATTGTGATTTTGCTTTGGGTTTCTTCCTTTTCTTTTTCTTTTTTTTCTTTCTTTCTCCTCTTTTTCCCTTTCTTAGATATTTTTCTTTCCTTTCTCGGTATTTCTTGCTGTTTGTCTCTATTTATATAATATGTCTTTGACACTTACCATCATAAACACTCTCTGACTTCTGGCTAAATATGTAAAACAATATGAATTTTGTATGAAAATTAGTGGTGAATGAAGGACTCAGAATTCCGTTTGTTGAACCATTAAGGGTCTTTTTACACAATGCTTTAATATGGGTTTTTAATCTTGCAGTGAGTGAATATCATATTGTAAAACCATATTGTATGGAGAAGCCTGGTTTGTTATCATTACAGAATCATTACCCATTTGGGATCCAGTTATCCATCATTCATTCTGATTAGTATAGATATTAGACTATCCACATTATTCTGCCACTTTGTATGCATTTGCATTTGCTATAGAATGAGGCTTGTTTTATTTGAAGTGCCATGTAGAGACACAAGTAGAGATATGTTGTTATGTATTATGTATGCATGAGTGCGCACTTAGAATATGCATTGAGTCTGCACTATAGATAGTGCTTGGGTTTGCAAGTGAGAGAGTAAGCATTAGAGAAAGCATGAAGACATCCTGAATGAAACAGAGAGAAGAGAAGTGCCGCGGCACTGCAAAGTTGTTATGGTACACTGAAAGATTGAAATGCGTAAACAATCTGGCTGTTCAGGTCGCCTTTGCCTTAGTAGAGACACGGAGAAGGAGGCTTTATCAGCTTGGCTGGTGTTCGCAGACAGAAAAGATGTGTGCAGGCAGCAGAGAGCAGGGAGCTTTGCAGGGAGAGACATGCAAGGAGAGAGGGATTTCAATGGAGGAATATGGAATATGGGATGTTTTGGTAACAGAAGCACTGATAGCATGGTATAGATACGACAAATGACCATAACATGCAGTAATTGACATGCATCACAGACTTTTAGGCACTGCTCAGATTTAGAAATGATGACAGAGAGAGAACGAGTGTAACTCTAGAGATTTATATACGTCATTGAACAGTATAACCAGAGCTGAGGGAGATTGGAGTTTCTAGATGTAGATGGAGATGCTCTCTGAGAGAGGAAGCCTTGGGGAAGCATTCTGATGAGAGCTGATGAGATCGATCTGGCAGATAGAGGCCAACGAGAGGCCCTGACTGACTGGCTGGTTGCAGAGTTAGCTGGAGAGGAGAGACAGAGCAAGAAGAGGGGAGTATTGAAAAGATGGTTCTCTCCCCTCCCCCAAATTTGGGAAGGACTTGTGCTTTGGAGGGGTGTCGGTTGCTGGTCACCTGAACAGAAAAAAACGTTTTCACTACAGCTACCAGAATCCTTTGAGTCTAATTAGACACACCTGCTCAACAGCCTCCCTGATGATTATTTGAGCTAAGGGATCTAACCCTGTTATTACTGAGTACCTGATTTGCAGGAAGGGATCTAACCCTGTTAATACTGAGTACCTGATTTGCAGCAGAAGGGATCTAACCCTGTGAATATTTGTCCATTTTGGGATGTGACCCAGCTACTTATTTTTTGCAACAGGTTCAATTGACCAGGACCGGGAGTGCGCGCCGCACCCAACTTCTTTTTTGTACTGAATGCTATGGGAGTCCCGGGCTCCAGAGGCAGCGCCACGGGGTGACTGTGCCCCACTTTGGAGAATCATAAAGATGGTTCTCTCCCCTCCCCCAAATTTGGGAAGGACTTGTGCTTTGGAGGGGTGTCGGTTGCTGGTCACCTGAACAGAAAAAAACGTTTTCACTACAGCTACCAGAATCCTTTGAGTCTAATTAGACACACCTGCTCAACAGCCTCCCTGATGATTATTTGAGATAAGAAAGCGCTAGGAGGAGAACAACTACAGACCACAGAACTGCAGCTGAGGGATCTAACCCTGTTATTACTGAGTACCTGATTTGCAGCAAGGGATCTAACCCTGTTAATACTGAGTACCTGATTTGCAGCAGAAGGGATCTAACCCTGTGAATATTTGTCCATTTTGGGATGTGACCCAGCTACTTATTTTTTGCAACAGGTTCAATTGACCAGGACCGGGAGTGCGCGCCTCACCCACCTTCTTTTGAGTATTGAAAAGACACTTGCATGGGGAATTAGGACTGACACTCACACAGAGCTTTGGGTTTGATAGATGGGGTAATCAGACATGGATTGTCTTAGAGAGAGAGAGTGTGAAGTGTGGTGTGGATTGGAGAGGAATGGTGTGGATTGGAGTTGCTATTATATTGCTTGCATTAGAAGCCTGCAAGTCTTATAGTTATTGCATTGTATTGTAGATTTGCACCAAAAGCATAAAAGGTGCAAATTCGAGATGTGCATTATAGTCGTGTTTGCATCATGCATTGCTGTACATGCATTGTATTATAATTGAAACTGACTTGTGTGTTTTTATTTGTATATGTGTCTATTCTTAGGGTTATGGTATTAGGTTATGTTTGTGTGTCCATAGTATAGTAACTTAGGAGTAACACTGAGCTACAAGAGTAGGTGGGGCATAGTGATCCACATCCCCCCAAAGTATATTTGGAGAACTAACAAATGGACACCCACGCGGGGCTAGGCCAATGGTAGATTTGTTTTGGAGCCACAATATTATTTTGTTGTTGAATATGCAATTGTATATGCAGAATGATCACAATATTATGGTGACTCCTTTTTAGATCACATTGGCACTTTACTTTTGGAATTGTACATAATGCAGATATTATATGAATACCTAATACCTCATCATAATGCACTTGCACTTTATGATGGATGTTTATTCATAGGGCTATATGATAATGTTGCTTATTTTTGCACAATGCACTTGCACTTTATTACTATTGGATTAATTTATAAAGTTGATACTTCTTAAATATCCAATATGTTAGCAAAATGCATTTGCACCTTATTAGATGATGGAGGTACGACTCATACAATTTAACATAAATAGAGTGTATATCTGCATTTTGTATTTGCACTTTAGTATCTTTATTCAATGCATTTGCACTCCGGCTTATGGTATGTTTCAGCTACTTAAGTGGGACATATATATCCTGGTTGCGGTATATCAAAAGAGCACTTTGCATTGACCCCATATCACAATGGTATCTTAGATTTGATAGGGGTTCACCAATAATACGCAGATATTAACAGTGAGATAGCAGTGTCGATTTGGCCATATGTCACATTACAATCCCATCTGGGATGATCATTAGATCGACCATGTCGGAGAGCAGCAATTTGGTGTACATACATCTTACTTAAGATGACACACACATTGCCCATGCCTGCTTAGGCAGTCAGGTTTTTGTTGACTCTTCAAGATCATTACATGTGGCCATAAGATAGAGCACTTGGCTAGGATTACCATTGAGATATGATCCATGACTAATATAAGGAAAGGTCGGCAATTCTTACAGTTTCACCAAGACTTAGGTGATATGTATTATTATGGATATAAATGTGATATTGTACAAGCATAGCTGCAGCATTGATAGAACAGAAACAATCCATCATGTAAATACTTTGAAGTGCTAATTAAAGAACCAATGTTTACTCACCGAACGATATACAACTTGCATTCTGTATTGCTTTTTTCAACAATGTTTGTAATCGATTGTGTATGGAATATTTGTATTTTTACCAATTGCAAGCAAAGCCGTACATAGCTTTGCCACAAACATATTAGATAAATGGAACCCTGAGTCCCTTTAAACATGGCCGATGGAAATCCTATTAGCCAATGTAAGTCCCCTTTTTACTGTCAATTAATGCTTAGATGTGTTTTAATGGGATCCCAACACAGGGAGGAGTTACTGTGAACAAGTTACAGCAGTGTGGTGAAACACGTCAGTCAGCCTCTCTGGCATGCAAGATTTTGGAAAGCTGTTTTTAAACTGCATTACTAATAAAGTTCATATTTTCTACGACATCGTTGGGCAGTGCAAGAGTGGGTTTTTTCCCAACACAGTTATTTTTGGCAATGTTTGCAGCGCATCAATTGGAATCCATTTTTGAGGGGAGTGCAGCTCTACAGGATGGAGGCTGCCTTTCAGACTCGCAAATATATACATATATATATATATGACACGGCCGTGTAGTTATGGTTAAGTTGCTGTTTCCATAGGAAGAGCACTTGTTAGGCGGCTTATAACTTCGCTCCCCCTGGACGAATCCGCACCAAATTTTGCAAAAAAAGTATATGGGGCACTCTGAATTAATTTTTTTGCAAAGTTTGGTGATATTTGGTCCAGGGGGGAGTAAAGTTATAGAGGGGGGGTTACAAATGTCTTTTTTTCCCATAGACTGAATCAGGGAAAAACTTTGCGCACGCCTACAGGCCAAGCTGCTGGATGGTTTTTCACCAAATTTGTGGCAGGGGCAGGAGCTTGGTCCCAAAAGCGTGCTTTTGTAAATTTGCTGACAATATGTCCAGTAGTTTTTTTTAAAACAACCAAAAAGTATGTCTCTAAAAATTAGTGATATCTATGTCCGCTCCGCGGTCACACTTCCCTGTTCTCTCCATGGACAAGAAATTGATTGGCTAATCCGTAGCGTCATGTCCACGGACATGTAGCACCTTCACTGATTGGTTGTAGAACAGCGTGAAGTGCGTCAGATTCTTTCGCTGCGCCGGCCATGTTTTGTTCGTGTTTTGGTGTACGCGGATATCGCCAGTAACACATATAAAACAAGACACCACTTCACTTGTTTCCCTTATGAAATACTGTTTTGGAAGGTGAGCGTTAATGAGGCTGGAATAGGATGTGGCAGCAGGAAGTCAAAAAGTGGTGTTTTCTTGTCACCAAAATCATACGGTAAATTGGAAGTTGGTGCTCCATGTACAGCGAAGAATTACTGCGTCTGGGTTACAATGCATTTACAGTAATATTGCAGTCACACTGGCGTCCTAGAGTTTCAAATCTGAGCCAGCCACGTGCACTGTTTGATGGAAACAGCGGTTCTACAAGTGTATGGGAGTAGCGGTTCTCATGAATGGATTCTCATATGTTGTTGCAAAGTGAGAATGTATTTGCATTCTGAGTGAAGGTCACTTGCATACCTTTTTTGATTGCGAGCTCAGTAGGCCCACGCATCCAACTGAACCATAAGGGTCAATTGTTTTTTGACCTTGAGCTAAAGGGAAAATTTTGTTAGAATTCAGGGAGTGAACATTTGCAGAACATACCATTTGATAAGGTTATGTTTCAAAAACGTTTGTAAGGCACATGAAATATCACTTCACGAAGAATCTTTGGTGGAAATACATTGCTGTCTGACTTTACCGAAAAGAATGGAGGCGGTAAATATCATGTAAGTTTAATTTTGATGACTGTACACCGGACCGAGTTTTAATTTTTTAATACGAAAACAATAATTTTGACAATATAAATGAAGCAGTACATTTCTGTGCAGTTGTTATTTTTTTCTCACTTAAGGAGAGTGCAGATTCTCAGTGTTTGCTGGCTATGACTACATTTACCCATGTTCAATGCTAATATTTAATTAAACTGTTATGTATGACCATTTCGATGTGTCTATTAGTTTCCACGTTCTTTTTTTATTTTTTTTATTTTAAAATTGTTTGGTAAAGGTTGGGTACTGATACGTATTTTCATTAACGTTTTCCGACCCGCTACATCTTGCCGTACTGTGTTTGCCATGGATTCTAAATGCTGAGTGATGTCTTTTTTCCATGCCAGATGCAACTGCTTGTGACCGGCTGCCTGTCCGTCACAATTTTTTGGGATGATTGCGCGGGCCCCCTTTGTCCATACGCTGAAGTGGCCATTCGGAGTAACATAACTTCTTTTATGGTGGTGTAGGGCAAAGGTCATGGCGAAGTCTTGGAAATCAATGTGTGAGCAAAGTGGTTGCTTTAACGAAAATGCATACTTTGTGTGTGGGAAAAGAACAACGTGTGACTCGATGACGCCCATAGAAACAATGTTACAATTTATTTTTAAATGGGAATAGTCCTATCGTCTCAGACAGTTTATTGTCAAATAAATCTACTTTACAAATTCTAAAATGTTAATGTTTTCTTTTTAAAACCACTTTATTATTTCAAAATTTACCATGCTACGTTGTACGTCGCTGTACGTTCATTTTCAGGTTCTGCATCCTGGCACGTAGGTGCTTATGGGTACATTTGGCTACGGAGGAGAGGAACGTCATCCAAAAAAGGTGTACAATATCATTAGGGTTGGTTATGTGACGAGATGTGGGAGTTTTTCGTATTGCACAAGTGTTGTGATGTTCAAAAAACCTAGCGGTATACATTTATTGGATGAAGGGTTGGCTGCAGCTTTGGGGAGTGGGCAGAATGTCAGGTTGATGTTATAAGCTCATGGTCCACACCATGTGGCTGCTGACCATGACCAGAAGGGAGATAAGATAGGATTACAGTGGCCTGTCCACCTGAGACTGGGTTTGTGATAAAGTTGTTCCACATTACGATAACTTTGAAAGGGAAGAAAAAAGTGCTCATGCTAATATGTTAACAGGGTTCCCTTTTTGCTTTTTGCAGGCTGCCATTGAAAGCGAAGAGAGGCCCTTAATGGAACAACCGGTTTCCCTTTCAATGGTGGCCATCTTGGAAAGGAATTTTGCTTTTAATCTAAAACCAAAATCCTCCTTTTTCAGTACAGCGCGTTACTGCTTAGGAAATCTACATTGTTAATGGCATTCATTCCCTATTTTAGGGGTGGAAGTATTGTTTACTGAGAAATATAAAGTAGATGGAGTCTATGCGTTTTTTTTGTTTACCTTTTAAAATTGTGAAAGGTGGTTCTTAAAGGAACCTTTACTTTGTGTACGGATGGCTTTTTTTTTTTAAACACAGCTCAAAAGGAAAGGTGCGGACGGAAATGAGCAAAGACATATCAACAGTAATATGTGAGGTTAGGTGGACGGGCCAAAATGTTGTGCGTGTGTTATATATAAGCTAGGGGCACTGTTTCTCATGCTCCTTCATTACAGCGGTGATGCTGTTTCTTAGGGAGGAGGGATAGTCGTAGTTCATGTCATTTTCAGATAAATGGTATTTTTTCTAAATATATGCACTGTGTACTGCATTGATAATGCATGCGCACAAATTAGTGTTGGAGCTGTGCAAGGGAAATGTTGAAGTTGAAAGTTCCTATATCAGTAAAAAATGTATTTTCACACTGTCCACGAGACATACATCTTATTGGTAAGTGTGTACAGATTTTCACACACGTCACCATGCTGTGCACCAGCATATGGTCATGTGGCATTCTCCACAAGGTGTGCAATGCAGTCAGATGGTTGGTTTACATAATGGTTACCTAGCAATACTAGAAACCAATGACATTCAGTAAAAAAATGTTGTTGAAGGGACCGTATGGTCAAGGGGCGCTACTAAAAACCTATGAAATTCAGTAAAAAAAACCTTGTTAAAGGGACGTTATGGTTAAGTTGCCCTAATAAAAACCTGTGAAACAATAAACAACCAACTAGAAAGTAAATACAATAAATTCCATCTTCTCTCATCATGTAATCTTTCTCCATTTCTGATTTCGAATATCAGAGGTGACAAGCAGTATTTTTTCTATCACAGTACAATGGAAAACTAACTGGAATAGCTAGAGGAAAACTATCCTACACAGGAAGAAATTAAAAAAGAAGATGCTCAAGAAAAGGAACCAGAAGAAAATATGCAACATTCAGGATTGTGTAAATCCATTATTTTTATTTATGTAAAATGAGACTATCAACAATATTTTAATGAACAAATATCAGTCACCGAACAGATATAATGTATCTAACTACTTTTAAATGTCCATGCAACTAACACAAATATTCCTAAAGTGTGTTATATTTCAAATATCTTCAAACAAATGAAGAAGGCATTCAAGTATCACGAAGAATTAAACAAGAAGCACCACAAGAACTACCCACAAAGCTAATCATGGATTAATAAAAGGAATTTATCCAACTATTAATTAATGTTCAAAAAGAAGTACAATCAATGAAAAGGGACATTGAACATTTAAGACAAATCATGGACAGTAAGAATCCAGATAATTGGGCTAAGTTAGAAAATGTATCATGTGTTCAAATTAAAAGAAAAAGAAAAAGAAAACCCACAACCACATCCCCCCAAAATAAGCCTGTTTTTTTAACAGCTTTTGCTAGGTGTGATCCTCAATCCTCAATACACCAATTGCTCCCCTTTTAATAAAGCAAAAAAAAAAAGGGAAGAGAAACCAGGCTGCCCCTCTCTTAGGCATCAATGAGGTGGAAGGACCTATTAAAAAAACTAGTAATTTATTTGAAATGTAATTAATTAATTATTTTTATGTGAAAACTTTTCTGCCAATGTTAAGACACATGTCTGTTTATTTTCTTTTTAGGGTAACAATTGCACTGCCCTTTTTTGATGAATATTTTCAATATGTTCCTTCTATTAAGATTTGTTTTAGATGCTTAAATTTGAGTGTGATTCTGTATAACTAGGTCAAATAAATTACTAGTTTTTTTAATAGGTCCTCCCACCTCATTTACACCTAAGGGAGGGGTAGCCTGGTTTATCTCCCTTTTTTTGCTTCATAGTCTACTTTGCCTTTTAGAACCAGCCCCCCCCCCCTTATAACAAAAAATAAGGCTTCTGCCCTTGTCTCTTTCTCCCCTTATTATATAGCCACAGCTACAGCATTTGGGTCTGAGTAAGGAATATGAATGACGAAAGAGACATTAATAGTACAATGGAAGTTGATCAATAGAGTAAATAACTGCTCATGCATGTAGTTATGTAATTTAGATGATGATAACGAAAGCAATGCATATAGACATTAAACTAGGTGGGGATACATTTAATGGGTACAATTACACAAGATATAATAGCATGGGTGACAATAGACAGCTAAAATACAGTGAATGGGCATCTAAAACTAGAATAGGTTGGCTCCTTTTCTTATTTATTTTTTTTAAACAATGTTCTTCTTTTTTTCTCCACAGTCTCACATGTAACACACAGTCAAAATAGATAAGACTCCCAAATACCTATCGTGTCACAATAATTTTCACCCTCTTTGTCACTTTACCTATAGCAATATCTTTTAAAAAGAAATAAAACACAGACACCCCAAAATGTATAGCTGCGGGCATGGAACTACTCCTACCCACGGCTATATATAGTCCTTTGTAGCCACGGATATAGTCGCACATATCGGAAAGAAAAACAGAAAGAAAGTGCTTTCCTGCCCCCCCCAGTCCCTCACCAAGTACCCCCTCATCTGTGCCAGGTACCCCCACTGCCCAGATGTCCTCCTCACCTTCCCTGCCCTCTCCCTTTCCCCTCACAACACACGCTGTTTCTGTGATGCAGTTTGCTTTGAGATGTTGGCTATTCGAGGCTATAGCTGAGGCTACAGAAAGATTTATGTTGCAAACACAGTCCCTAGACCCCCTCCAACTCCCAAATTTCACTTGGTGCCCTCTAGCCTCTAGCCCGATAGTATGTGTGTGTTTCTCTTTACCGGCAATAGCTTTTTTCGTGCATTTCATTGTCCCAAATCTTCGGCTATAGCCGTGGTTATCTCTTGCGTCAAGAGAAAAAAAAGATGGTGGCTGTTTCATTTCTAAAAAAAGTTTTGGGTAAATCCCTGAGATATAACTATTTTTGAGATGGGGCACCCCATTCTCCGTCATATATTTAAGTAACTACTGCATGCAATAACCCTAAACCATGCACGGATGGCGAGTCAACGGTTTGTGCCCAAGTTATTTTGGACCTGGTCCAAATCCATCCAGCGGTTTGGGCTGTGCGCGTTGGCAAAAATTGACCTTGTTTGTCGATGGAAAAATTAGTGGGAAGTAGGCCGCAACTTTGGGAATATATATATATATTTTTTTTCCTAATAACTTTCTTGTTTTTTAACGTATCCCTACGAAACTTTGCAGTCTGGGGGGACCGCAAGTCCCTATTCACTTTCAACATTTCAATTAAATCTGTTACTCGAATCAAAAGTTAGTAACAATAGAATTGTAAGGGGCTCCTATTGGAGTCCGACTCACCTTAACTATACTATATGATAATATATGAGTAGGAATACTTTTCATGCTGAGGTCTAATATTGGATGCACATTCGAAACAGCAACTGATATATCAGTCAGTCAAACAACTTTATTCGGCCTGGAAGGCCATCAAAGTGCATCCTAAAAAACAGTTCTAATACATGAATGCATAAAGAAACAAAAAAAAAAAAAAAAAAGAAGAACAACAACACACCCATGTAGAGAACCAAACCATCCATGAGTGCCCCCACACAGATCTCTAAGCCAATGATCAGGAACCCTCAACCACCTTCCCTCTGGTATCTCCCGTAGCGCCTCGGGCCCAAGGCGGTTAGATTTGCCCCTGAAAGGGGACTAAACCCAGAGGAGGCTCTTGCAGGGCACACAAGGGCAGGTATAGGGGGTGCGCTGACAGTGATACCACTTTTCCCTATCAGCCAATGGCCATTACATTTTTCCAATACGGCCCTTGCCAGATGGGCGCTCCCAAAAACCAGTTTGACGATGTCCGTTTTGGCTGAAGGATTGGACAGTCTAGTGCACTCCAACAAGGAGCCCATGGACACAAACTCACACTCCCCCACAGCCTGCAACCAATGTAGACATTTATTCCTCAGGGCGTCCCTTGGTTCTCTTGTGCCAAAAGTGGGTTTTAAAACACCATGAAGGAGGACCATGGAGCTACTACAGCCTTCAATAGTGTGGCGCCCCAACCTCGGCCTGCCCGGACCGGGGATTGAGGCACTGGCCCTCCTCCCCACGGGGTGCTGCAACAATGGGGGCTTAGTCCTTGAGTCTAGAACAGTGGTTTCACTCCTTCGGGGTGACAGTGGGGGAAAACCTAGCCTTGGTCGGCTCCTCAGGGACTGAGGAGACCTAGCCACGGAGGAAGCCAGGGACGGACAGGGGGCTGAGGGATGTGTCCCTTTATCAAAGACAAGATTAGGACCCCTAGGGCCGGACCCTACTGCACTCTCACCTTCCCTACCCATACCCTCCTCCCCCCTGGTCCCCCGTGTCCCCTTGATCAACACTAACAAAAGATTTTTGATCTCGATCATCTCTGATAACAGGAGGTTCCAGGGACAGCTAGGGAGGGTTGCAAAATCAGAGGAAGTTTGAGCTGGTAGAAAATGTTCACCATTTGGGATGGATTTAGAGGCCAGGGGAGGGCTAAGACGGGGCAAGGAGCCAACCCCTGGGGGAGCATCAGAGGATGGCTTAGTACCGGATCTGGACGGAGGGCAGGACTTCTCTCCCCCGCTCAAGTCGACTGGACCCATGGCCTCAGGAGCCTCAAACAAGGGCACAAGAGAGGCGGCGGGATGGGCTTCAGCTTCAATATGAGTATGAGGAACTATAACCTCATGGTTTCGGCCGGAAGATGGATGGAAAGGGGCCGGCGCCAGAGAAGGCAACAGAGGTGGGACCATAGAT
This sequence comes from Ambystoma mexicanum, assembly GCF_040938575.1. NCBI lineage: Eukaryota > Metazoa > Chordata > Amphibia > Caudata > Ambystomatidae > Ambystoma > Ambystoma mexicanum. The sequence goes on from NC_090930.1 coordinate 265,524,836, forward strand.
GGAGCCAGCGACACATTCCCTTTGATCAGTTTCGAAAACCCTATTGAGATCCTCTCACAGCCGTTGGCCAAGGTATCCAGAAGTCCGGCTGTAGCCACACAGTCAAGACCCCCTCCAGGGGTTAACAGGTTGACAGGGGTCCCAAGGTCATCCAGAAAAGGGCTTAAATGTCCAGTTGTGAGAAGGGGGATTGGAACATGATCTCAGGAGGTCCCAGAGGGACTTGGTAGGGGCCCCACCTGCAAGCTGGGGGGGCAGGGTGGCTTGAGCAAGGATTCTGAAGAGGCTCCCTCTTTGGTGCAAGCAATGACCGAGGACAGGTGGACAGGAACTCCTTTCCCACAGAGACTTCCAATGCAAGTTCCCTTTGCCTGCGTAGCCCCCAGTGCTTTGCTCGGCATACCTCCCCTCAGCCTTCTGCCCTTAATTGGCTTCCGATTCGCCAGTGGGGCCAAGGGTCCCTGTAGATTCAATAGAAGAAAGGATTTAGAGAGGTGAAGTGGGGAAAAAGGAGAGGAAATGTCTCCACCTTCCATGGCTCCATTGGCGACAACCTGGGGAAGACCCGCCATGATATGACCTTGAGCGCCTGCAGGGGGGGGGTAATAGAGGTCTGGCCCTCCACAATACACAGCACGCTGTAGGCTTTAATGGCTTTGTTGGCCCTCCCTACAGTAAATGCCTCAGTCTCACCTCACAGTCCAGGTGCACCACCACAGGTCCGCGAACACCCAGCGGGACGCAAACACCCGCGCCCTTTCTCCCGTGGGCTTCACCCTGCGGGTCGCGTTAACATCAGAAGTAGTAGGGGGGGCGTGGCTTCGATATGGCGGCCCTCCTGGGCCAAACAGCGGGACGCAAACACCCGCACCCTTTCTCCCGCGGGCTTCACCCTGCGGGTCGCGTTAACATCAGAAGTAGTAGGGGGGGCGTGGCTTCGATATGGCGGCCCTCCTGGGCCAAACAGCGGGACGCAAACACCCGCGCCCTTTCTCCCGCGGGCTTCACCCTGCGGGTCGCGTTAACATCAGAAGTAGTAGGGGGGCGTGGCTTCGATATGGCGGCCCTCCTGGGCCAAACAGCGGGACGCAAACACCCGCGCCCTTTCTCCCGCGGGCTTCACCCTGCGGGTCGCGTTAACATCAGAAGTAGTAGGGGGGGCGTGGCTTCGATATGGCGGCCCTCCTGGGCCAAACAGCGGGACGCAAACACCCGCGCCCTTTCTCCCGCGGGCTTCACCCTGCGGGTCGCGTTAACATCAGAAGTAGTAGGGGGGGCGTGGCTTCGATATGGCGGCCCTCCTGGGCCAAACAGTGGGACGCAAACACCCGCGCCCTTTCTCCCGCGGGCTTCACCCTGCGGGTCGCGTTAACATCAGAAGTAGTAGGGGGGGCGTGGCTTCGATATGGCGGCCCTCCTGGGCCAAACAGCGGGACGCAAACACCCGCGCCCTTTCTCCCGCGGGCTTCACCCTGCGGGTCGCGTTAACATCAGAAGTAGTAGGGGGGGCGTGGCTTCAATATGGCGGCCCTCCTGGGCCAAACAGCGGGACGCAAACACCCGCGCCCTTTCTCCCGCGGGCTTCACCCTGCGGGTCGCGTTAACATCAGAAGTAGTAGGGGGGGCGTGGCTTCGATATGGCGGCCCTCCTGGGCCAAACAGCGGGACGCAAACACCCGCGCCCTTTCTCCTGCGGGCTTCACCCTGCGGGTCGCGTTAACATCAGAAGTAGTAGGGGGGGCGTGGCTTCGATATGGCGGCCCTCCTGGGCCAAACAGCGGGACGCAAACACCCGCGCCCTTTCTCCCGCGGGCTTCACCCTGCGGGTCGCGTTAACATCAGAAGTAGTAGGGGGGGCGTGGCTTCGATATGGCGGCCCTCCTGGGCCAAACAGCGGGACGCAAACACCCGCGCCCTTTCTCCCGCTGATATATAACATAGGATCTCCTGTGAAGGCTATATGTTAATTTATTTCTCTATTCCTCTGTCCCAATCTCCTCTGGAATATAGAATGAGTGGGGGAGAAAAATGAAGGTAAGGAAATCCTAGAATCATTCACTTAATAAAACATATGTTCAGACACAGCACTTCAATCAAGTCTCCTCAAACTCCTAAACTGGCTGTAATAGCAGGAGCTCTTATTGGTGCATTGTTTTAATTGTACTTGGTTTACTTACTTCAGAAGGATGAATGCCCAGGTCTGCCTCTAGATTCGAACTTGTGAAGTGTAGGCTGCCCTCCTATTAGAAACCATTGCTTCATCAGTGTAGCTATCCGCCCTTGGAGGACTAGGAGCCAACAGCCCAATCTACTTCAGTGACATCAGAGTTACAGTTGAGACATGAGCTGGAATCCAGCTCCTGGTGTGTGGACTCAAGTGGATTGACCACTTACGTACTCCGTGTCCAAGAAGGTAGGCATAGGATTTCCAGATGACCCCACGTCAGGCCGAACACTGTGTCACAGTCATGGTATTTCACTTCTCTGTAAATTGCCTATTGGGAGTATTAGTGTTTGGCCACTTCAATTGAAAACAGAAACCAAAATAAAGCTAAGGGATAAGCAAAGCCCAGGAGTGGAGGGGATTGGCTCTTTTGACATATCGTCTCCTTCCAATCCTAGCAGAAAACAAGCTGAACACAGTATCATGGGCTTTCCTATGGCTTTGTGCGTGTGCATGGGGGTCTCTGCTTCTCCATACTCGGGCCCATCCGAATGCTTTAAGTACTCAACCTATTTGTCTTACCTTTATGCTGCTCTTGTAGATAATGACAAGCTCAAGCCATGCACCTCTTTCGCACATCAACTCTTCCGAGCGTGCAAGCATCCGGGGCAGCTTCAGCAGCTCAGGAAAGCAAAGAAATTCCGCAAAATTAGGGATCTATCACATACGTGATGTCATTGGCCTTCAATGTGATAATAGCTTCACATCGTATGACAGAAACGTGTTTAATAAGAAGACAGATGGAAGATGACCAAATGTTCTTAGGGTTAAAGAGAAGTCTAAAGGCCAGGCTAAAACCCATATGTTTCAGTCTGCTAAAAAAGAGTGAGGGTGCCCGTTCTCAGCATGACCAGAGGGAACAGAAGGGATCGCATCGGTGGAGTTCAGTTTTAGGTCAAAAGGAAACCTAAAACAGAAACAACTCACGTTTATGACAGTGCGTTGTCAGACTGTGCACTCACCTGAGTAGAAACTGTGCTGTTTGTTTGATCATGTATTCCAGTGATAATGGTTTTTCTGAGCAGGGTGAAAGGAATCAACCGCTGCTCCGCACAGTCGTAGAAGATTGACCTGCCAGCCCTCTCTCTGGGCAGCCCATGCTAGCTCAATGTGGCAAGACCCATGAAAGATCAGCTCGCTGGATCCCCCGTCCTTGCCGCTTTCCCCCACCTCTCATCTCGAGACACACAAATAAACACTGTTTTTCAACTGGTATAATATAAATCAACAATAAATAAATAAATAAATAAATAAATAATGAATTAAAAATGCTGTGATGACGCCATCAAAAATGAATGACACTAACACTTTAAGGTGTGAGGATATTAGAAGTAGGGAATTAAATGGCTGGTAATGGGGGACCACCCAGGCAGCATGTTACATCACCAACTGCTTATTTCAGAACTCATTGTGTTGCGCTCTGCGGACACACTCCACATTGCGACAACTGCCTTATCGCAGCTTGTTGAAATTAACAGTTCATGTGCGCCCAGCTTACTGTCTATTTTCACACATACATGGATGCCTGCTATTTCAGATGCCCCAGCTGTTGCCAGTCCCAGATTTAGCTTTCATGGCTAGCGTTTAATCACAACAAAGATGAGTCAAAGTTATGCTTTATTGCTTTGCAATTTTACCAGCATGCCAAAACAGTGCCAGAAGGTCATATGATTAAGCAAGCTGCTGCCAATATCTTTAACAGCTTTCCCGAAAGCTGCCGCCGAGCGTGTTCATTATAGAACCATCATAATTGAAGCAGCCCATGCCTCAGGATGGTTCGGCTCTCCCTTGAGAACACATCAGAAATCAGTATTTTCAGTGTATGTTCAATTTGTTGAGATATGAAAAGGTAGCTGGCTGAGAATCAAAGCTCAAACTATTTCTTCTTTACTATGATTGCTGAAAGGCATTAAGGACGGTAAGGGTGAGTGTGTGTCCTGTACGTGTATGCCATGGTAGTTTTTGCAGTTTTGAGACCATGTGTGTGTGTGTTTGTGTGTACACTCAAACCATTTTGTTTTTACTTTTTTAAATGTTTTTTGTGTTTTTGCTTTATGCGATATGCAAAAGTCCTTTCGTTAGGAAGGTGAGTGTGTGTCCTGTACGTGTATGCCATGGTAGTTTTTGCAGTTTTGAGACCACGTGTGTGTGTGTTTGTGTGTACACTCAAACCATTTTGTTTTTACTTTTTTTAATGTTTTTTGTGTTTTTGCTTTATGCGCTATGCAAAAGTCCTTTCGTTAGGAAGCCCGCTGCACAAGGAGTTTTTTTAACATGGTCTGTTTGATTATGGTTCTTTGTATCCACATATGCGGGTCCACTGTACTGGTGTATCAGATTATGAGGTAGGATAGGAATACTAATTTGCATGTGATGGACCCGGCGCTCAACATACTCCTCAGCATCATTAATGCCTCCCTCACTGAAGGGTCATCCTACGTCACCCTCATAATTGGTCTCATATGACCACTTTTCAAATAAATGATTCTATACTCTGAGGACCTGACCAACTACTGGCCCATTATGAGCCTCCAGTTTATTGGCAAAATCTTCTGTCCCAAACGTAGCATCGAAATAGCCACCATCCAGGTGCTTGATGCCCTCCAAATCATGTATAGGGGCAACTAATTCCTCCTTGTACTCCTTGAACTCTCGGCTGCATTTGACACCATTAACCACCACATCTTCCTATCGCTACCAGCCAACAGGATGGAATTTTCTGTCTTGAATTGATTTACCCCTACCTCTCAGTAGACACTCGGGCATGCAGATGAACAGCTTGCATTATAACTGTCTCCCATTCTCCTGCAGAGTCACCCAAGGCTCCATCCTCTCGCCAATCCTTTTGAACCTTTACATGGAACCTCTGGGAAGACTCCTCAAAGATCACAATATAGCCATCTGCAAATACACGAATGATACTCAGTTGTAAATGAGAGTAACAAGCCCACAACACATCACAGGGTATCCACTGTCTCTGTGATTGTTTAGCTATCATCCACTTTTGGATATCAACTGCCTACCTCAATCTTAACCCTGTCAAAACAGAATCCATCCTCATCAATCCCCCGCTAAATAGCATCTCGCCCAACAATGGCTCAATTTTATGCACCTAGAAGCACTTGATCTGCAGCTATCCTGTAGAGAAGAGCCAAGTAGCCCTACCTCAAGCGTCTCGCCCATGTTGCCTGTATGTTGGGAACCAGAGTGTGATGTGCATGCAGTACTGGTGAAAATACCAATACCAAGGAGAATCGTGGAAGCAAGGTTCCCGTTGAGAAAACCATACCTGCATACACGGCAGTATGATGGTCATTTGAACGAAATACCAGAAGAAGTGTGAAAAATGAGAAAAAGAGCAGATTGGTGATGTCACACGAAGTAAGGCTGATGCACCCAGAAGAGATGCAGGGACAAGAGAACATAGAAATTCTGTAGGCATCAAGAAAGTATCACAGATTAGTAATATTTTGGGATCAAGATGAAGATATTTATGTTCCAAAGATGATGAAGATATCAAGTTATTTTACACATGTACAGATGCAAAGAAAGGCAAGCAGACGAAGTATTCTTGGGACTAGCTATCTAGTGAACAGAATGTGGCATGCGCCAACGTTTATATATAGGAGTACATGAACCATGGACGATTCCACTACACATTAGAGCAGAGCTAGACCAGAAAAAGGAAGGCCTTTCCAGTGTGTTGCAGTTAAAAAGCAATTGAATTACAGGAGTGAATCTCAGAAGGTAGAGGCTGGACCAGCCCCAAGAAGCCAGGGCTGGTTCAGGCTGAAATGATCAGACATTAGTTACAATCGTGTGAAAGAACAAACTCCTGGTCAGAATATGTGCTTGAAAACTAGGAAGACGTCAGAGGTTCATTAAATAGTACTTTAAATACACCAAGAGCTCATAATTCATGACCTTCAGTCATGTGGAGGGGTGAAAAAGTTCAATCATGACAAACAACATCTACACAAGGAGACGGAGCATGCCTCTACTCCCTCGTATTCTCCATAGCAAGGAACATTTCCAAGGCCGAGTTCAAAGCCTTAATTGAAGTGCAGACCACTGAGGTGATGATAGATGATATGCTAATTGGTGGGAAGCGATGGTCAAGAACAACCCACCAGCACCTGGAGACCAGCCTGCGTGCTGCTGGTGTAGGTAGAAAAGTACAGACGGATGTAAAGGTGCTAACCAATTATAGAGGGCCTATAGTTTGTGTAACCAATGGACGTTGTGTATTCAATGACATTCATAGTGACCTGTATTCAATGACGTTCATAGTGACCTGTTTTAAGGGTGGGCTTAGTTGCCCCACCTGACTTAAAGACCCTATCACTTTCTGAGACTAGTATGGAACGTATACCTAGATGTTCCCCTAGACCCAATCACTTTCTCCAATAATGCCGCAAAGGCTGACATCAGCAATTACGTAGGTTGACGTCAGTAATGACGAGTGTTTGCAATATAACTCATGTTTTGTATAAAATGCTTCGAGATTATGCTGTGAGACGTCCGTTGATGTCGGTTGTTCTCCCTGTTTTAGATAATTAACATTAAAACAGTCAAATCTTTGCCAACTTTCTAAATTAGTCTCATTATTGATGTTTGAGTAGCTTCTGCATCCCAATTAATCTCAAAGTATTGCTACCTCATCTTAAAGGGTTTAGTTGGCAATCCCGGTTCAATCCAATTCAGTAAAATCCTATGGATTCACCATTGACAACAACCTGTCCTTCCAGAAACACATAGCCAAGAAGGCCTTAAAGGCCCAGCTCCAAATCTCTACCCTTCACAAAATCAAACCCTTCACACCTCCAGTACTTCCAGACCATAGAGCAGGCCTTTGTGGTCTTGCACATCTATGGGACAAACTTCCTCCTGATTGGGCTACAGACATTTACTTGACTCCCCTAAAAGCAGTCCACCAGGCTGCAGCACGCCTTATTATGGGTGTGTGGAGATTTGACGGAATCTCCCCGTTTCACGCAAACAACATTGGCTTCCTCCCCAGGTGAATATACACTGAAGACTCCATATGCCTCATTACAAGGTTGGAGGTAGCCTTGCCAGTAAAACTGGCAAGGCTACCTCCAAACTTGCAAGAAAGTCTGGCCCCCGCCGGACCCAGTAATTGCCCTTTCGCGTGTGCCGGAATTGGGTGATCCCATTCACATTTGAGCCCATAGGGCTCAATGGGAATGCCTGTAGCACCGGCACCATTCATAATGATGCCTGTGCTACAGGCATGCTGTGCTCACGGGTGCCTTTCTTTCCGCAAGGTCAGAGCTGGCGGAATGAAAGGCACAAGCGAGCACAACTCGGAGTTTGCTGGTCCGGATACAGCGGTACCGGCAAGCTTACCGGTACTGTTGTATCCAGACCGGCAAGCTCGTAATGAGGCCTAATGTATCATCTACAGTCACAAGTACCACACCAGTACCTGGTGGCTAAGCTCAACACCTCACACAACTAATTGACAGATTGCCTTCAATCACAACTCATCCGCACAGAGAGTACCCACAAACAATCCTTCTCTTGTCATTCACCATCCCTGTATTTTGAAATCAGATTCTGTAAAAACTAAGGGTGATAAAAATGAATTGTTCAGCTCTTCTGTCTCTAAATGTTATCAAGTCCTGCCTCAATGTCTGAATCTGGACTATTACATAGTATCCGAAAATGGTCAAACCACTCCACACCTGTTATAGGCGATGTGTTATCACCACTCAACAAATCAACATTATCCCTATTCACAATATGCCAGATTACATTTGTATCCATTTCACTTGCTGCTTTTTAATTGCTATTAGCTTCTTTTCAGTTAAGAAGCCTTTATAGTCATTTCTAAGTTTAGGAATACTTATAAGACTTACTGGGTCCCTTTCCTGGAGGATATGTTTCAGCTGTTCTCTAGCTGTCTTACATTCTTGTTCAAAACAATCATTGCACTTTTTCAGATTCTATGTCCCTGATTCATGGAATTATTTGCGTGTAAAATGCAGATTTGCGCGCCATTCTGCCCGAAAAGGGATTTTCGTGCAGAATGACGCGCAAATCTGCGTTTTACGCGCAAATAATTCCATGAATCTGGGTTTATGTTTTCTGCCTTTATATTTGTAACTTGAGGCATTATCGCTTGACAGAGTTTATTATGTCTTTAAGAGGCCTGTCAGAGACAAAATGTTCAAACACTGGTATCAGATCTGCATAAATAAGTGGCACATTTTTAAAATTAACTTGACAACTTAATTCTACTTAATTCTACATCTAATATTGATGTGACTCTGTCTCTTGCTGCTTTCTCCATTTAATGGTTAGTTATTATCTCTGTTGCTCTTAAGAACTACAGCCAGGGTATCAGGGTCACTCTCTGCCCTGTAGATGACCTAAATATCCTCAATTGTATTCCAATAAGCACAATAAACTAGAATGTAAACAATTCTAGACGTTAAAACGTATCTCCTGATAGTGGATTTCTAGGGTATATCCCCAGGTAGCTGACCATTAACTATTCTCATTCCCAGTTCCAAATAAACTGAGGCTATTTGAAGGGCATCTGGATGCCTTTGGATGGGAACATCTTTATATTTATTAGGAATCCACCTCATCTGTTAATCCCCCCAATATGGGCAACACTGAAAATTGAGTGTTTTAGACTCCCAGAGCTATAATCATACAAGACTCATTTGTATGTCTAATACTGATGTTATTATACTCATGAGTTCAGCCAGAGGCCTATGAACAATGTTGCCTTTAATGGTCTTATATAAATATTACATACTAAAGTTTGCATACCCATCTCCTCCATTAACAAATAAAATGTTAGGGTTATCTATTCGAAGTATTACATCTTTAAGCCTCAACCTGTCATGGCACCAAATTCAAAGACCTCAACTAGGGCAACCATTCAGTCCCTCGACTGCAAGAATTTTGAGGTTTTGCCAATCATGCACATGTATTGGACTTACAGCCCACATTTTCTGGAATCAAACCATGCCACAAAACTTCTCAACTCTGGATCTTCCACACTGCTTACTAAACCTGCTAAACTCCATGATTACATTTTATGTGACCCATAAGGTTCCTCCCTTGGATCTACATTATCAGTCTTCGAGAGGTGATATTCATGTCATTCTTCCCTACAGACTCCTCCATCGTAGTTGATGAAAAAAGATTTCTGGAGCATTTCCTGGTATGAACATTATAAGAGATCCTAGCAGGCTCCTCAAAATCCTAGCTGGGATAACAGATTTAGAGATTGAAAGAAATGTTTGTAGCACCACTTTATATCCAATCGGTGGAGGAATACGATAATCAATTACTAAAAAGCCTTTCAGAAAACGTTTGTCTCTTAATGTCACCTCAGTTATTTAATAGGACATATTAGCTGGATCAGCTTTCCTGTTACCAAATAGGATGCTTTGCCTCATGACAGCACAGCAGACCTCCACATGTCAGATCCAGTAGGTTCCTTTCTTAGCAAGGTAATTGGGAACCTTCCCAAGGGCCTTTTGGGGGGCTTGGGCACCTTTATCATATAGGAAACCTGATTTGTTGGAGGTTTATCTTGTGTTGTAGGTTGTAGATAGCTAATTGCACAATTTCCAGAGGACACATTTGATTTGGCATCCTGGGGAGTGTTTGACGTATCCAATGCAAACCCCCCAATGGGTCATGGTTTGTAAAAAAAAAAGGTACATTTTTAACTAGTATTACCTGTCTGTTTTGAATCCTTGATGGCAAATTACCAGTGACAAGACCAAGCCTTTTTAACATTATCTGTGGTGTTTAAAGCTTCCAGTTTGCCCTCATTTCGCTGCGTTTGTAAAGTGTACCATTTAGGTAGAAGGAAAGACTGAAGGACTAATTCTGTCTCACCTAGTATTGTAGGCAGATCATTCAGTTTTTCAAACCCTTTTGTGAGGTTATCTACAACACTACTCAATCCAGCGCAATGCGAACAGCATGGACACACATCATAGGAGGGAGAGCTTGCATCGCCATAAACATCTTTGGGATCCACATGCCTACACACATCCATGCTTCTGGATTGACAGGTCACAGGGGTCTTGCACCTATGAGGAGGTTCAACAAATGCATCAGAATCCACAAACTGAGTTTGGGAAAAACATTTTGAAATTACAATCTCCTCTGCAAAACACATTAAATCTTGCAGCTCCTCCAGGTCTTTATGATAAGCTCATTATTTCTGGTTTTGCATTCTTACTCAGGCCTTTGATTTGAATTCGTATTGAAATGGATTTCAACAGGTAACAAATACTTTTGGCCTCCTTCTTGGTTGGATGTACGAGAATCTTACAGGGTGTCAAATGATTACGTTCTACAGCCTGTTGCTTCCCACTTGGGGGTTATCTACATGTCGGACATTTTAAGAAGTTCGATTTTACTCCACCAAACTAGCCTTTATTGATGACATCCTCGCTAGTTGGTGTCCCAAGGCCTTAATATCACCCAAAGGTGTCTGAATCTCTGTTATTAAGACATTACCTTGAAGACTGATAACCCCTTTGCGAGCGCTTGTTTTTCAGAAGGGTAATATCATTTGTTTATATGCAGCCTTTCTTTTGCCCATAATTGGGTGTGATGCACATACATTAGTGGCTTGAACTCAGTGGATGAATTGTTCTGTTGTGGTTTTCTTAGAACTCTCTCAGCATTAAGTCAGTTATTTCACTTGCAGGGTCAACAACAATGGTTAGGGCATATAAAATAGGCGTGCCACCTGCCTAAACTTGTGGTTACCTTCAATCAGTAACTGGGCTCACAATGTTCTGCAGTCACGACGCAGTTCTAGGTATCTGCATAAACTGCAAAAGAATGAGGAGAATGCCCGCGATCTCTATTAACCCCAAAGCAAACCCTGTGAAGCTCCAGAAGAAATCCACTGCAATGTTCGACCATGTGGGTTCCACATTGAAGCAGAGGAACCCAAAAATACCCTATTAGACTGACAGGTAAAGACAGGAAAACAAGCTGCACTATGAGAATTTGGACCACTGCCTTTCTGCATACGCCCTCATGGCAGCTTCCGCGAGCCGTTTGTTTTCAAACAAGGATCTCAAAGTTATTTGCTAGTTACAATTTTGCTCTCTAAGATTTTGTTCAACGTATAGTAATTTTCTTTCAAGTTCTCTGACCAAAATGATATATAATATACTTATTACACACATCATAATTATATGTTTATTACTCACATGGCTATTATCAGATATCTATTTTACCTGCTTAGTATGGATAGAGCATCAGAGTTACAGCAATAATGGGTGGCGCTAGAGAGCCCGACCAAGACGGCGGTCTCTCGTTGAGCTCCGCGCGATGGCTCTCATAAATACTGAAAAAATTCTGAGGCAGCCTCAACCAGCAGCTTGGTGCGCTTGGAGTGCAGTATGAGCCCCCCTTCTACGCTTTGAAATCTGGAGTGGCTGAGCACCCTACTATGCCCACGCTACTGCTGCAGCACCGTCTGGCGAGGGAGCTGGTGGACTGCAGTGGGCACTCTGGGCCGGCTTCTACTGCTGAATGGACACATTCTATAACGCCCCTCCGAGTGGAGCACATCCAGAGGCAGCAGGGAGGAGTGCCGGAGAACAGCACGCCCCAATCCCAGTAGTACAAGAAAGGAGGAAGTGCCAGAGAATAACAGGCCCAGCCCAGGTGTGGAGGCAGTCTGGAGCCTGCCCCCGAGGCCAACGACACAGACCGCAATCGCCAGGTAACCCAGACTGGGAGGGTAGGCGGCAGAGGGTGGAGAGTGAAGGTGCAGGGGAGCAGTGCAGCACAGCCCGACAGTGGAGGCAGTTTGGATCCCAATAACTTTGTCTAGAGTGCCCGGACGACCTGACTGGTGTAGTCGGTGGTGGGGGACACCAAGTGGATCGCGGGTCTGATTGTTGCTGGAGGGACAGGAGGGCAGGCTCCTCCAGCTGACCCGTTTGGCCTAATGGGGTAGTAGTAACTCTGCAGCGTGCCGTTGCATAGCCAGGGGCGGAGGAAGTCTGGAGCGCGCTCCCGGCGTGAGGAAGCCTCAGCCGGGTCACTGTGCAGACTTCAGGAGGGGACACTAGGGGTAGGAAAGACTCAGCACGTGACCCCTCCCTGTATCCGGACAGCGGGTAGAGTGGTGTCCACACTGAAATAAATCAGGAAGCCGCCCCAGTGCAGATACCGGCAGATAGAGTAGACCGGAGTGGAGTGGGAAGTTGACTGGCTTCCGGCGGTTGGTGTCTGGGCGAGACAGGGTCTGGAGGTCGGATTTGCACGACAGTAACATCCTGAGAGATGTATTCTCCATAATACTCTGCTGATAATACTGTTCCCCTCCAATCTACCTGCCCTGAGGGTGTGACTTAGTTACCCCCTTCTCCATGAGTGGGGGGGTAGGCTTCACTGTTGCCCTCCCATGCTGCTTGGGTCCACATTACAACTCCAGCGGAGGCATTAATGTCCTGTGATCCCACCGGACTGATCCCACATTTACTTTGCTGGAGTGCGCTGCACAATAAGAGCCCTGTGTGGGTATTGCGGTGGAAACCCTGATCAGCCCATGCACAGCATCAGGCCTTGTGAGAGGCTACAATTACCCTGAAATCAGGCCCTCTGACAGAATACACCCCACTAACAGTCTGGGTTCCGAGGTGGGCCTCCCTCAATATGGGTAATTCTGACAAAACAGAATATAAACTTAACTTTGAAGGGGGGATCTCCTCCAGGACACCCAAACCACAACACCAGGCATAGACGCCTGAACTAACAGAGGCAATGGTGGATGGAGCCGCACAGGTCCCAGAAGTGAACATCAGGGAAATACTGCTGGATCTCTAGGCTGACATTGAAGGACTTGATTCCAAGTTGGACTCACTCTCCTCCAAAGTTGACCAACTGCAGCATCAGCTAGACAAAAATGGCGATCGCTTGGACGAGGTAGAACAGAGAGTGTCCGGGTCGGAGGATGGATCAGTCTCTCTTGTCGCCAGGGTGTCATCTCTCAAAGTGCAGATTAAGTTGGTAACTGCCAAAAATGAGGATTTAGAAGGAAGAGCAGCTCAAGATGGAGGAATTTGTTGACGCCCTGTCCAAGGAACTCTTCGGAGGGTCCAAGCTCTGTCCTCAGTTTGTGGTGCAGGGTATCCAGTCAATATGTCGAAAACATTTCTTCGACATACCAATATGTCGAAACAAAAGTGCCAATTTTTTTTTTTTAGAATGTATTGTTTTTTATTTCATAGGGTTTAGTTTTGTTTAGTTATCAAAAAAATATGTTTTTAAAAAGAATACAGGGTTTTGAAGGGACCCCCCCCTCCCAAAACAATGTACAAAAAAGGCATTTGAAACATTTTTTTCGGCACTTTTGTTCGACTTATTGGTATTTCGAAATAGTGACTGTCGAAAATGTCACTATAAACCATGGTGGAGCGGGCCCACCATATACCAGCGGCTCGACCAATAGCTGGAGCCGCCCTCCACCCCATCATCGCTCGCATCTTCGACTACAGGGATCGGGACACAAGCTTTCATCTGACTGGAATGAAAGGAGATCTCCAGTATGATGGGGATAAAGTCCAGATATATCCAGACTTCTCAGCAGCAGTGCAGGCTTCATGACATTCCGTTGTAGGGGTTAAGAGACGCCTGAGAGATTTCAGCATTCCGCACTCCATGCTGTTCCCTTCAAAACTCCAGATCCAGCATTATGGGGAGACACAATTCTTTATGTCGCGGGAGGCAGCAAGCTCTTTTTTGGATGAGATTGGCAGGTGCCCTCCCCGTAACAATCCAAGACCCCAAGAGGACGATTGAGACCAGGGCCAAGAGGATCAGAGGGACCCTGGATGATGGGACTCAAAAGAGTCATAAGGAAAGGGGGCAGTGTTTATAGCATTGGGATGATCACTGGCACATTTGTTATTTAAATTAGACTGCCTCAGTTATTCATGTACCACCCATAGGTGGTGGAGCCTAGCAGGCTTGGCCAGGCACTAGTGCCCCAAGCACAGCACTGCTTTTGGTTTATGATATGGGGAAGGGGGTTCCAACGGTTAGGTTGGGGGTTGCCCGTGGGGGAGGGAGTTCTGGGAGGGTAAGGACAATGGCTGATTGGGGGGTACAGGGTGGAGAAAGGGCTAGAGGGTTAATTGGGGTTAAGGGGTTTTTGGGTTTGTTTTGTTTGTTGGGAGTCTGATTCTCGTCAGAGCATCTCACCACTATATCCTACGGGGCAGTCAGATCCTGTTAATGAAAATGAAAGCATGGACAAGGGGAAGCTATCTCCAATGCTTGGGTATCATAAGGGACAATGGGGTTTTGGGTAGTAACATAGAATATTGGGGGGGCAAACTCTCCAAGACCCGGAAGGTCGCACAGTACCTTGGAAGACACCAGATAGAGGTAGCCTTCATCCAAGAAACCCACCTTACTCCCTAAAACAAATGGGGCACCAATTGGGGATGCCACAGGTATTTCTCCTCCTACTCCTCTTATGCCAGATAGGTTGCCATCCTGATCGGCAGGGGTGCACGATTTTGATGGCAAGAAATGATGATGGGAGGGCTCCACTGGTGAATGCTGTTCTCGAGGGTAGGCCGGTGGACTTGGTGAACTCCTACGGTCCCAATGTGGACAGCCAAAATGCATTTGATTGGATCATGGTGCAACTAGCTGGGAGTCAGACGGCCACTATTGTGTGGGGGTGATTTGAACACAGTGATGGACCCCCTTCAAGATAGATCCGAGGTGAGTCAGGGCTGCGTGACTAAGACAAGCTTGCAGGTGCAAGAAATATGAAAAACATACAAGCTTATCGATGCATGGAGGCATCAACACCGGGAGGGCCGTGATTACACATATCACTCCTGGGTTCATGGATCCAGCTCTAGGTTGGACTGTCTGTTGGTACCCTGCGAAGGGGGGTACCAGTGGGATGACAGCTAAATACTCCTGCAGACTCTGCCTGAACACTCTCCTGTGCTTTTGGAATGTGGAATGGGGAGAACAAAAAGGGAGGGGCACTCTTGACGATTAAAATCTGGCGCATTGCAGGAACAGGTGTTCTGTCAGGATCTACAAGGGGAAATCCAGTCCTACCTTCAGAGAAATTAGGACTCCATTTCCTCAGTGGGGGTGCTCTGGGAAAGCCTTAAGTGCTATATCAGAGGGGTGTTGTTAGGGAGAATTTTCATTTATGGCTAATTTCCCTCACCTAGTGAGTCCCCCAGCAGCTTTGATGGACTTCTGGAGTTTATTTTTTTCCACTTGGCAAGAGTGTGAGCTTTTCCCCCACTGTTACCTATGTTTTGCCATGCGGCTTTCTCTGTTTTTATGATTGTGGACTTCGAAGTACACCACTTCAGTAGCCCCCTTCTTTTTGTGTGTCACCCAGTCACCGTGGCACAGGGTTGTGTTTGAGACTTCCCCCAACTCCATTTCTGAGGCTGAATACAGTCCCCCAGAAAAGGGTAAAGTTGCCATTAACTTTACTTAGTCAATCTACCATAGATCCAGTACACCCCATGTTCCACGGAGTACTGGAAAGGGTTAATTTGTATCCCTTTTTATCTGTACCTCCTAGAGCATTGTTTCGCTCTTTTAACATTTAGACTTGGCTGGTGGCAGTGGTATCTACCCTAACTTTCCTACCATGATTAGATTAGATAAACGTGGTATTGTTCTTGGTTATTATATTAGCCTCGAACATAAACCTGCTTGACCAAATAATCTTTCATTTGGCTCCGGTTGGGTTTATTCGCCATTTCTTTTTGTTAAAGTCCTTCTTGTGTTTTACTTTGCGTGGCAAACTAGGTTTGCCTTCTTTGTTCACCGTCTTTTGGCGGGCTTCTGCTCAGAAGCCCTCCACCAGGCGCCTGGGTGTCTAGGTGGGCTGAATGTGAGGGAGGGGTGTAGTCACACCCTGCACCGGGTATCCTAGGAAACCCAAGTCGCACTTTGCCATGATTGGCTGAGGTGGTTGTCCGGGCAGGACAACCCCCCTGCTGGGTGATTGACAGCCAGGCTGTGTGAATGGGGGTTTTGCGCATAAAAAGCAGGTATCTCGGGCTAGAAGTCAGAGAGTCTCCACTGGAACTACAAGGAACCAAAGAGAAGCAGAGAGAACGACGGCTGCTGCAACTATGCCGTCCCGGTGAAGCCCTGCTGCAGTCCTGAGCTATCTACCCTTCAACGACTAAGAGAAGATCCAGTCCGGAGTCATCTTCCCCTGAGCCTGGTGGGGATAACCAGCGATCTTCCACAGCCAGAGGATCCTCTTCCTTGGTCGAAATCGCTGCACACGGCTGTAGTGGTCCGGATAGCCATTTGAAGAGCCTCTCCTGTTTTTAAGGAGCACACCTTTTATTCGTTTTTCGCTGCTGCCGGCTTCATCCCTGTGTGGTGCAGACCCCCTTCAGACATCCTCCTTCACAACGAAGCTCCAGGAATCGTGGGTCTGTGGGAAACCAACAGGAACAACTGCCAGGGCACCAGCTGCACCATTGGGATAAGGTACTGTGTTCTGCTTGAGGAAACTGGGTGAACCCCGTTTTCTCATTTCCAAGGCTTGCCCGTGTCTTCCGTCCTTCTTATACATTTTGCTTCCGAACATTGACAATATCGAAGTACTCTTGGCTACATTGAATAGTGAACTATCTGACTGTGTGATCTTTGGCAACAGGCCCCTGGTGTCACTTGACCCTGGCTCCGGGACTTTGACTTTTGAACTCTTGTCTCTGAGTGTTTTTCTCGATTCTGTCTGCCTAACCAAAATATTTACTGTGATTTTGCCTCCAACTCCCTCTGGGTATCTCAGGTGCTAAGTGTGTTTTGCCGCGGTAGCATTTCATGTCACGGATATGCTTTTATTTAGTAGACCGAACTGTCAAAAAGTGATCGCAATCGTATTCACGGTAACGTGTTTTGTTCATAACACCGGTTCATTCAAACACAGGGTACTTACCTGAGACATACTGTACAAAGTGAATTGGTTAGTTGTTTTATATTTAATGTGTGATTTGTGTTTAAGTTTAATAGAAGTGTCGTGTTTATAACGAATGGTTTAAAAATAAATGTACTTATATTTTTCTACCTGAAACCTGGAGTCAGTGTTTGCTTGAGTCACAGTAATTGTGGTCCCTTTGTGTAATCTCTGCTACTGCTCATATACTCTTGAGATAATCCTGGCTGCTCCACCACTGCTACCACTCTGACAAAGTAGTACAGGCTTGTACCAAAGGTAAAAACTTGTATTGCCACCTGTTGTCTTAATTGTGTGTAGTGGTCCCTAAGGGCACTGCACAGGATTCTGCCTAACAGTTGTGTATGTCCAAAGAAAATGAGATTCTCCGGGGCATTAGGAGGGAACTCACGGAAGGGGATTCTCGGATCAAGGACCTAGAATTAGAGTACGTATCAAACACGGACCCCAGACCCTTGCAAAAGTCCACAAGGTGCTTGATAGGTTCAGAGCTCACTGGGAGATTCGGTTCCTGCCCCGTGGCCACCATATACACCAGTACGGCGAAGGGCAGAAATTAGGGGCACTACTGGCATGACTAATAGCTGCCGAAAGACAACCCCCATATGTGGAATGCATGAGGGATTCCCAGGGTAGGCCAGTGCACTCCAAAGAAGGTATTGAAGTGATGTTTCAGACATTTTATAGGGGAATTGTATGGATCCAAGAACTTGCGGGATCTGGAGGCTTTACAACACTATCTGGAGGAGGTGGAATTGTATTGGGTGTGTGGAATATTTTTATCCACAACAATACGCCACACTTCACCCCTTTGCCAATTGGGAAAGAAAACTGCCAAAAATGTAGGCGATAACCCCTGCGCGCGTCAAATCTGAAAATGTGCGCATGGTGCAGAAACCAAAAAAAGCCGTAAACCCAGAAAAACACAGGCAAAGTGGTGTAAAAACAGGAATCACTGCTGTCACCTGTCATCTGTTAACTGTCACATGAATCAATGCCACCGAAGTGGGCTAAAATCCGAAAATGCCCTTAAATACATCTTCCTAATCAATGGCATTCTTCAAAGTGCTGTTTTGGCGCTAAATTCAGTCATTTTTGCCAGTGAATTATTGAAAGGAAAGTGTGCTGAAATCATGGATTTTCCAGGCAGTCAGAATTTAAAGCATGTTTGTGATGGGCTAATTCTTTTAAAATGTCCAAATCCCTTATAAACTGTGCTTGTATTTTATATGTGAACTGAAAATAAGTTAATGTATAGGAACCCAGTCTGGGGCGAATCAACTATTTAATTCTGATCTGACAGCCCAGCCTGGGAAGATTCACATTTCAGCTTGACACTCAGTTGCTAAAGGAAGGCTTAATGGCTGCTAAATGGTTCCCGCATAATGAAAACAAAGAAAGCATCAGACATTCCTCTACTGGCTGACCCAAGGACAAAGGAAGTCTTGGACACCCAGTCTCCTAAAGGAGGGGCAGGATGTGGAGGAGGTTTCTCTGTGAACTTCAAAGGACTGGCCATTTGCTCACTTGGGAAGCAAGAAAAAAAAACCTGGCCTGGATTTTGAATGGAAATTACTTGTTTTTGCCTCAAAACTTTATGACATTTAACATGACAGCCAAAATAGGTAGACAAGTGAAAAATACAAAATTATGAACTCATGCTAGACAGTTGAAGATTTGGTAGGAGTTCTAACTACATAAGGAACCAATGATACACTAAATCACTGTTAATGTTGCAAGCTTAAAATTGTATGTGCATGATCCACGGATCAGAGCCCAGAGATGTATCGAATTAGAAATGATTAATCCTAACTGTTATGGGTAAAATTGATGAAAATCCGTAGAATGAGAAAGACAGCTTGCACAAGGACAGGGATTGAATGTGGATGTAGACAATCAAATATGAAATATATGTGTCCTATTTTATTAGGGTACATAATGTTAAAAATGTACATTTGTGCAAGAGTTATGTTTTGGTAAAAATGAAGGTGGGAGTTCCTAAATCATGTCATAATCATGACAGCTCTGTTCAGACTGCCAACCAGGACAAAGCACATGCCTGTAGCCATTCACAGACATGGGGGTGTGTTTTTGAAGTTCTGCCCACACCACAAACTTTGTAATGGATAAATATAGGAGTTTCACGACACATAGACACACTGCTTCCAGAACACATTGCTTCCAGAACCCATCCAGATGTCCGCGCAGCACCTTATTCCAGAACTCTTCATCTTGTAGCTGACTCCAGAACTCTTTGAAGATCCAGATTTTTTTGCAGAATCCAGACTTTAGGTTTGCAGAACTCTTACTAGCTTGACCCAAATGCAAACCTCCAGAACTTAAAAGAATAATTCTGATTCAGCTTGGCTTGCTACCATTACGGCTTGCCCACTAAAAATTGCATCCTGTCATCTGCCGTGTCCAGTAACCAGAAGGGCCCATCCTAATCCAGCCTGAGGCGCAGTCCAAAATCAACCAGAACGGCTCCGCTGATCCGATCCCTCCCGAGGTGCCTTACTGCCGGTAGACCTGATCCACCCAATGACCAGGGGTGACGGTCAAATTTAATTACAGAGGACTGTAAGTATAACAGGAAGAACAGTAACCCATAGCATATTTGCATTGTATTATCCCTATCTCAACCCATCCCATCTGTAATTCAGAACCATAGTATGGTTAGAATCCTTCTTGCACTGATTTTGCGCTGATTTTCTCTTATCTGTGTTACAAAACAATAACTCAATAGTGATTTTGAAGTAACTAAAGTAAATCACAGAAGAAATTGAGGACCCATCACGTGAATGGTTGTGCTGGCCATGTAGACGTGAACATTCATGTGTGGTCTCTTCTTTTTCATAGTGCTTAATATAGTATTAGAAAACCTATCTGTCATTTTTAAAATCGAATTTCTGTTTTCATTTTCGTGCCTATTTTGCAAAAACGCCTCTCACTATAACCTCCATAACTTATTCAATTTTAAAGATAGAAATGAAATTTCAACTCTCACTGATACCTCACTGATACTTAGCCACACCCACAACTAAAAACAGAGCATTTGACTTTCTCCAATATCGCATAGTAAAAGTTTGCCACAAATTTGAAATTTTAGTCAAAGTTACATGTGTCTTTTGCCCATTTCAAAGTGCTTTTTCCATCCCATCCTTATCTGAAGTGTGTATTGTTGTTTATATTATAGCTCATGTGTGTTAGGGCTTGTTTAGAATTGCTTTCTTTAGAATTCTTCTCCTTTTAAGCATTTTTGACCATTTTGAAGTATTTCACAAAGCCATTTTTCACATGTCATTTTTAAAAGAGTCCATTTCTAAAAACGGTTTTCTCTCTTGTTTGGGGGAGGGTAGATTGCCTATAACCTCTAGAACCTGTCTTTTATTCCTGAATACCTGCTGGTTACTCACATTGGTGTAGTATTGCTCATTTGTATTTTAACAAAACTTTGCAAGGGGAATCTTATCCTCAACGCTCTCTGTGCACGAAACAAAACTGTTCTTTTTCTGGTGTTTTCTTTGCTGCATCATTTTAAGTGAATTCAATTGCTTTGCTTATTTTTGAATTGTATTGTCACCATTTGGGTGATTGCTGCCCCATATATATATATATATATATATATATATATATATATATATATATATATATATATATATATATATATAGATTAAACTTATGCGTGAATTGAATATTAAATAAATAAATCTTTATCTTTACAAACTAGCCTGATACCTGGTTCAGTGTGACCTGGGGGGTATTTTGAGACAGGTGTGAAATGAGTGGTATATCATTCAGAATATTGAACTTATAGACAAAAATAAAAAAAGGGTTTCATTTTCGCACTACATGCTAGGCGAGACCTGGGTGTGTGCCTGATTGAAATCCCTTACAGATTGGGGGCTTATGCCGCGATTCTGCATTTGAAATACCACCTGTGACAGTCTAACACAGCATACCAGCCTGCAGGGTACAGACACTTTGCTGGGTTGGTGTACTGTGCAACACTGCACAAGCACCCCTCAAAAGAAATACTCCAAAAATTGTGTCTGTTTGCAAAAGTAAATCAACCCTGAAATAAGTCAGAAGGAAATTGATATTTCTAAAATGACGATCCCAGTAGAAATTAATATTGCTAGGCTTCCTGCATAAACTTTTTGTCATGGGAGTGTGGCCTGAACAGGATGAACAGGTATGGCTACCGGAAATAAAACCACAAGTCACTGCAATATACCTAGGTACGTGGCAGAACAAGAGTCCATTACACCAAGCACTTAGCGAACTGTACATGGCCCCAAAATTAAAAGAGGAGCAGTGTAAAATAGCGGCCTACCTGTACCTCCACATAGGAATCATACAGGAAAAGCATCCAGACAACATAGATCTGGCAAAGAAGCAAGGGGAAACACTGCAGAAAATCCAAACTAATCTGGACTCTGCAGAACAAAGGCTTCAGAAGAACCAATAATCTGAAACAGAGGCTAGGCAGTACATTACCAAGTTAAAGGAAGATCTGGCTCTCTTACAGCAAGAGAATGCAGAGCAAAATACCCAAGTACAGACACTGCAAAATTAATGTCAGGAAAGGCTTGACTCTTTACAACAGAGTCAACAGAAACTGGCACAACAATTACATTTTAATAGAGGCTGCACAGAGCAGGTAGTCACATTACAGAACCACATAGAATCCTTGAAAGAGGAAAATAATAATTTAATTATTAAAGACATCCACTCTCAAGAGGAATTTGATGAGGAACGGCAGAAATCTAGGGTATTTAAAACACTGAGAGACGACCGGGCTGCACAGAGGGGCACTCTAACTCAGGAGAGGGACGCCTTAGGCCAGGAAGTCAGCCAATCAAAAACTAAGTTAGAGGAAAGAAAGCTGGCCCTTCAAGAGTTTAGTGAAGTTAAAACTGAATATGAGAAGCTACTGGAGGACACCAGGCGGGTGGAGGATGCTCTGGCAAAGAACACTCAGACCAATGATGACAAAACTCAGGAGGTGAGTCTCCTGCAGCAGAAATTGGCCCAGTATTTCCAATCCAGGCAGGAAGCACAGAGAGACAATGAGGCTCTCCGTGAAAAAGAATGATAGGCTCCACAAATAGATAGCCATGCAAGAGCAAATCATTGAGACCAGTAAGGCCTTAATAGAGGTGCAGAAGCGTCAGTGTAACAGTGCCTCTGAGTCAGAGGATGAGTGGACACAGGTGACTAAGACTAAAAAAGGCCAACAAAATTAAGATGGCCCTACTGAAAGATCCCCTGAAACAGATCAAGGCCATTGGGAGCGGCATAACTCCCTATCATAAAAATTCCATGTATTCGGTTTGGGAGCACCTCGAGTTATACGAGCAAATGATGGATACTTTCCATTGAAAGATAACCAGAGTTGCATTCAATATGTCAAGTCGACATTTTCCCTTGAATACTCCAGCTTCTTTGAGGGTTTGGAGGATCAGAACCACTCAAGATGGCCAACCTATAGGGCTGCCATCTTAAAACATTTTTCTGTACATTGGAACCCCCAGGAGGCCTGCAAGGCGGCCTACAACCTGCAATGTGAGGAAGACCAGGCCCCACAAGAATTTGAGCAAGAATTAAAATGTGCCTTTGCGCAGACCACCAAGAGGGTGCGCACAGACAGTAGGGAGTTCATTAATACCTTCTTTCATGCACTTCCTAAATACATCATGATCCATCTGGTGAGGGACTTTCACGGGAAGAGATCACTAGACTGGTTCATTGAACAGGCAACTCTATGAAGTGCAGAAACTGGTAGAGAATAAAAATACAAATAAAAACCCCAAAGCAGCCAACAGCCCTGCTGCTGCTAAGGTGGCAGAGGTGAAGGTTGCCCCCATCTTAGATCTGGAGATGGGGGGGGGCTAAAAATATTCCTGTGCAAAATCCTCCTAACCAAAGACCCCGAAGGCCCTCGGGCTAGTCCCAAACATGTAGACAGGGAGGTAATCCCACAAATGGGACCCCTAACTCCCCTGATTATATAAGCCCCCATTACAAGAGCAACAGACCCATCCTGGGCTATGTGTAGACTCCCCCAGCCAAAGGGGGGGGGTGCACCCAGGTAGCTGCCAACCCAGGAAACTTCCCTCCTAACTTTCCCCAGGAGGGCAGTAATCCCACAAATGCCGGGTTGAGCATCTTTCCAAGCTACCCAACAAACTTCAACCCCCAAACAACCCTTCTTTCTTTCCCCACTTTCCTGAGCCCAGACAGCTTAATCCAGGAGAGGGGAGACCAAGGGTGGGGAGGTACCAGAACTATCCCAACCAATGGTATTATGGGAAAAGGGACAGTTACCCTTCCCGTGATCCACCTAGGATGGAACAGATACCCCCGTACCAGCCAGAGCGGGTGTCCCAACAGTATCTGGGTTGCATGTTGAGGGCTCAGCAGAACCCTCTTATGAGCATGGTGGCTCAGAACCCCTCAAACTAAGGGTCTGGTACTCCAGAGCAATGACAGGGAGAGAACCCCTCCAAAGGAGGAGGCACAGGGGAAGGGGGGTGTAAAGCCTTAGAGGAGGTTTCCTTCCCCACTTGGGAAAAGCCCCTGGAAACCCAGGAAACGGAACCAAAATCTCCTGCCCCTGAAAGTCTGCAACCTAAGGAACAGAGGGCGGGTAGGAGAAATAAAGGGCCTTAAAACACCCATTTTGTGGAGGAGGTTAGAGTCTTCCAAATTGAAGGAGAGGGGTCCTCAGAGGATTCTGGGAAAAGGATCTTCTTCAGGGATGGGGAAACTCCTCCCAAAGAAAAATGTGTCCCGATAGATCATAATCCAGACTGGGTAAATGTGGGGACTGAGTTAAAATCGCCCATCATTGAACCCCAGAATGACGAGCCAGGAAATCGCCTTGCCCAAACCAATTCTGGTGAATGCCTCCAAAAAGCGGGGGGGGAGCCCAGAATCAGACCAGGCGAGCCCAAAACTTCCCCAATATCCAACTGTCACCTTTTTCTTACAGTTTCCCAAGTTCACAAACAGAATCCTGCCCAAACTACCACTCTGTCAGAATGCGTATTATCTTTGCCCCCTTGAGGAAAAGGAGGGAGGATTGTATGCCCTGGTCCAAATACAGGGGCAATGTACATTTTTGGCACTGGTGGACACTGGATCCCAAGCCACCCTTCTGTCAAAAAGGGCCTTTGATCAGCTGAATTCAGGAAGTGGGTAGAGATACCAGATCCCTCTCACCCCTCTTCCTAGACAATTTCAGAACTTCGATGGGAATGAAATTCATGTCGAGGGGACTGCGGATTTAGACACTAAAATTGGGCAACACAAGGTGAAATACCCGGTCATAGTTGTGACTCCAGAGGGGACACCATGTTTACTAGGGAATGACAGCTTGCGTAGATTGTCTCCCCTAATAGATTGGGTAAACAAGGTCCTCTGAACCCAGACCCAACGACCAATAAAATTAAAACATAGCATCAACCATGTTAGTCTAAATGTCACTTGCCTAATGGTTGAACAAAAACCTGACCAAATTGAATTCCATTTTCAAAACAACCAAATCCCTGACGTGACAGTAATTGCAGTAGGACAACAAATTGGTGATGGGAAGTCCTCTCTATTTCTGAAAATCAACCTTCCTTCCACTCTCAAGTGGCATTCCACACTGGAAGGAAATACTCTGAAATTCTATACCAATTAACAATCAGAAAATCCCACTTCTATAGTCCAAAATGATGAGAAACCAGCTCAAAGCTTGGCTGACATTCAGAAAATTGGAGAACCGTTGTTCATCCCTATTCAGTTAAATAGTGGTGAGGACTCTGCTCTCGCCCGAGTATGTGTCAACAACGGTAAGAGCTTCATTAGCGAAGCCATGTTCTGAAAACTCCCAAAAGATCCGACCATTCCCAACTTTAAATTGATAGACAAATGGGAAATGGACCTGGAAACACCCAATTCCAAACATCTCTAGCAGGTGTATGCTCAAAATGTCCGTAAGTGGAAAGAGCGTAGTCCATAATTGTTGGGTCGTGCAAGATGCCCCTGCTGCATTTTATTTAGGCAGTGACATTTTCAATCGCTTTGCTATTAGTTTGGACCTAATAAAGTTCAAAGCCTGGTCCCGATTAGCGGGTATTTCCATGGACTTTGATGATCCAGAGAAAGAATTTCGGCCAGCTCAACTGCTTCCAAATGCAGTTGAATTTCAAATTGGAGAAGAATTCACCATCCCAGAACAGACCCGACAATTCACACTTGAAGTAAAAATTAAAAGAGGACAGAAACTGCAAAATCCTGACGCATATGTTCACCGCAAAGCCCATTTTCAACAGCAAGGGTTGGGGTTAAACCCAACACCACTAGTCAATACAGAACACAACACCATTCCAACAGTGGTGGATAACAGCGACCTTAGGAGAATCACTCTGGGCGCAGGCACCATTATTGGAATGGCGGTTGATGACTGACATTTTTCCATAGATTTAGGTAATGAACTGATAGGACCAATCCCCAAGTACTGTTTTGACAGTGATAGCGAGAATGACACAACACCAGACAGAATCTTCACCCGGCATGGGGGGAATTTCCTGGTGTACTCTTCCTATCCTTATGGTAAGGAAATAGTGACCTTTGACTTCAGGAGGGATGATGTGTGATCTTTTAAGTCCACCAGGACTGCCTTCCCCAACTTAAGCCATCAGTCCAAGTCAGTACTTTAACGAGGGATTTCTCCACCCAGCTGGAGGAGGCCACTGAGCTAGCCAAACCAGAAGTCTTTCCGGGCTTCAGGCAGATGGTTGAAGAGAGAGTCAACCTAGCTGAGGCATGTGAGACTCTGGAACAAAAGCAAAAATTGAAACAAGTTTTCTTAGATTTTCAAGATCTCTTTGCGGTGGACTCATATGATTGCGGCCGCACCGAAATCCATACAACAACAATTCCCCCGGACCCTGGCATGACTCCAGTGTTTGTGAAGCCGAGGCAGTGGGACAACTCAAAAGAAGCCTCTCACATGTGCCTTTCCTAGATTATCCTGTCAAAAACAAGCAGTTCTTCTTGGAGTCAGGGTTCTCAAATACATGCTTGACTGCAGTATTATACCAAAAGCATGACAAGGTCAATAAAGTCATTTCCTATTTGAATAAGACTTTATCCTCCATGGAGGAAAAAATCACTGATTGTGAGAAGGCACTCCTGGCAACGGTGTGGGCATTGAAGAATTACCGCCCGTTTATCCAGCGGGAACACATCACAGTGGAGACTCCACAACAGCCACAGTGACAGAATCCGGGCCGGAAATGTGAGTAATTTCCAAATTATTTCCTGGATTCTATCAATGCAAGGCTTTACTGTGGAGGTCAGATATGCCCAAAACAAGAAGAGTCCCCTCACACAAGGTCTGGCTGACTTGCATGATTGTGCCAGAGAAAACTGTCTCAAGGACGAAAATCTTAAAATAAAGTACAAAACATGAAGGCATACCTTAATTCCCCACAAAGTCTATGAAGAAGACAAGTGTGAGGGAATGCCCACTGTCTATGTGGATGGGTGCTCCTACCATGTTGACAACAACAGGGAAAAGGAACTTGTGGCCGGCCTGGGGAATGCATGGGTGAATGATGCCCTAGAATCCTCTGCTGGGTACAAAATCGGTCCCCATATCAGTCAAGTGGCAGAGCTGATCACTGTGCATCAAGCCATCCTCACTGCTGTCCAACCAACTCCACAAAATGGTCATAATCACTGAGTCAGATTATGTATGGAACTGGTTCGTGGAGCACCTGGTTAATTGGAAAACCAGAGGCATGCTATGTGCTAACAATAAACCACTACAACATGGAAAACTAATATAGAAGATTGATGATCTGGTCACCTCGAATGGGATGGCCACCAACTGGAAAAAGATTAAGGGTCATTCTAAAGTAGAGGGACCAGACAAAACTGGAAATGACCCAGCTGATCAGCTGGCCAAAACCAGAGCCATCCAAGGGGATCTACTTGACATCGAGTCCCTGTTGGGGGAAATCCAGGTCACTGCTATCACTAGGTCCCAGACAAA
The DNA here is from genome assembly GCF_040938575.1 of Ambystoma mexicanum. Lineage (NCBI taxonomy): Eukaryota > Metazoa > Chordata > Amphibia > Caudata > Ambystomatidae > Ambystoma > Ambystoma mexicanum. The sequence continues at coordinate 265,552,103 of NC_090930.1, forward strand.
TGCTCACAATGAACTCTCAACTGCCCAGTGGAGTAAGGAGACCCCAGATGCTGATTTGTTTACGGCTCAAAAAGAGGATCCAATAATTGGTAAGTATTATCAACACATTGAGGACCCTGAGAACTATCCCCTGACGAATACTGATTGCATTGGGAAATAGGACCTCAGAGTGTTGATGAAATGTCCAAAAATGTTCAGAATCCAAGACGGTTTATTGGTGAGGAGATCCATATCTTGCTGTGACCAGAGGGTGGTCCCTACCTCATTCCAAAACCTGATGCTAAGTCACGCCCATGATGCGACCACAGACGGTCATCAAGGGTTTCAGACGACATTAGAAATCTTGCGAGAGGTTGCATACTTGCCACACATGGGGCAGGACCTCAACCAATACTTGAAGGGGTGTCTTGTGTGTGCACAATTTCAGCCAACATCACTCACACACCTTGCTCCACTCCAAAAGAGGGGGATGACACTGCCTTGGTCAGATTTGCAAGTCGATTTCATTAGGCCCGTGATTCTCTCCTCCAGGGGGAACATGTACATTTTAAATGTAACATGCTTGTTTATTAAATGGGTGGACTGTCTCCTGGCCCCAAATTGCAAGGCAGAAACAGCAGCTGCCCTGATTATCAATCACATCTTCTCGTGTTTTGGACTATCCCAAACGATTGAGTCAGACTGAGGTAGTCACTTCACTAGCGAATTGATGACAAAGATGTGGGAGATACTTGGGGTGAAAAGGAAATTACACATTGCATAACATCAGTCCTCTAGTGGTGGAGTTGAGAGGTACAATAAAACTATTGTGAGCATATTAAATAAGTTTGTGGCAGACTCTGGGCCAAGTTGGGACATTCGATTACCTCTTGTCCTGATGGCCATCAGATCTACCCCTTCCTCTGAAACAAAAATTTCTCCATTTGAGCTGATGACCGGACAAAGGATGGTGCTACCCCAGCATCTGTTCTACAGAACCCAAGAGCAGACCTTGATAAATGCTTCCACAACTCATGAGTATGTTGAGAATCTGAGAAAACACCTTAAACATGCTTTTGCGTATGCTCAGCAGAATCTAGAGCGATCTGCAGACAGTATGAAGACCCACTATGACCTTAAAACAACTAAAAAGGAATAACAAGTAGGAGCCCAGGTCTACTTGTACAATTTCCAAAGGAACCCAGCCAAAGAGCGCAAATTCCTCCCAAGTTGGCGGGGTCCTTTTGAAACTGTGGACAGAATCTCACCAGTCGCCTACAGAATCTGCATCCCCAAGGGAAATTTGACAGAGGGGGAAGACAAGTGGGTCCACATAAACCAGATAAAGAGTTGCCATCCCAGGCATACTTTGCGGCAAATAGAGGAGCCGACCAGAAACTCAGAAGGGGAAAATCCAGAGACATAAAAAGATTTATTAAATGTTCATTGAGTACGTACAAGGAAAGAGGGTTAAGACCATTAATAAATATAGGCGGGAATATTGTAAATTGTATTCAATGCATGCATCTGCCCCATTACACCCCTCGGGGAACAGTAGTAGGGAAATTTCCATAACCGTGCTATGTTCTGTTTTCTAGCAATGGATCTAAGAACCACATAATGACCAAGGAGGACTACTCGGGGACCGGAAAAAAGGAACCAAGAGCCTGGCGTGTCACTCCACACTTCCAACTAGAACCAGCAAGGAGAATGTGTCGCATCCATCGCTAGTGGGAGAAACAACCGGATTTCTTCACCTGGACCAAAAGAAAAATAATCCTACTGCCCAACTCCCCCATGACTGGACATCATGCTGAAGTCGGGGGGGATCTGTGGAATATTTCTATCCACACCAGTGCGCAACACTGCACCCCTTTGCCAATGGGGAAAGAAAACTGCCAAAAATTGAGGCAATAACCCCCGTGCGCGCCAAATCTGAAAATGTGTGCATGGTGCAGAAACCACAAAAGAGCTGCATACCCTGACACACACAGGCAAAGTGATGTAAAAACAGGAATCACTGCTGTCACCTGTCATCTGTCATCTGTCACCTGTCACATGAATCAATGCCACAGAAGTGGGCTAAAATCCAAAAAGGCCCTAAAATACAGCTTCCTAATCAATGGCAATCTTCAAAGTGCTGTTTTGGCACTAAATTCAGTCATTTTCCCCAGTGAATTATTGACAGGAAAGTGTGCTGAAATCATGGATTCTCCAGGCAGTCAGAGGGATCCAGGCCTCCCTGCCTTACAGCTGCTTCAGAAACTTAGCTGTCAAACCCAGTTTAATATGTTTCTGTTTCCTGATTAAAATGGCAAAATTCACCTATTTAAAACATGTTTGTGAAGGGCTAACTCTTTTAAAATTATTTTAAAATGTTCAAATCACTTATAAACTGTGCTTGTATTTTATATGTGAATTGAAAAGAAGTTAATGTATAGGATCCCAGTCTGGGGCGAATCAACTATTTAATTCTGATCTGACAGTCCAGCCGGGGAAGATTCGCATTGTAGCTTGACACTCAGTTGCTACAGGAAGGCTTAATGACTGCTTAATGGTTCCCAGATAATGAAAACAAAGAAATCAATAGGACATTTGTCCGCTGGCTGACCCAAGGACAAAGGAAGGCTTGGACACCCACCCTCCTAAAGGAGAGGCAGGATGTGTAGGAGGTTTCTCAGTGAACTTCAAAGGACTGGCCATTTTCTCACTTGGGAAGCAAGAAAAAAAAAACTGGATTTTGAATGGAAATTACTTGTTTTTGCCTCAGAACTTTATGACATTTACCAAGACAGGCAAAATAAGTTGACAAGTGAAAAATACAAACTTATAAATCTGAACTCATGCTAGACGGTTGAAGATTTGGTAAGAGTTCTTACTACATAAGGAACCAAAGATACACTAAAACACTGATTGTGGCAAAACTATTAATGTTGCAAGCTTAAAGTTGTATGTACATGATCCACGTATTATCGCCCAGGGATGTATCGATTTAAAAATTATTAATCCTAACTGTTATTTGTAAAATTGATACAAATGTGTAGAATGTGAAAGGCAGCTCGCACAAGGACGGGGATTGAATGCAGATGTAGACAATCAAATATGAAATATATGTGTCCAATTTTATTAGTGTACATAATGTTAGAAATGTACATGTGTGCAAGAGTTATTTTTTGGTAAAAATGAAGGTGGGAGTTCCTAAATCCTGTCATAATGATGACAGCTCTGTTCAGACTGCCAACCAGAACAAAGCACATGCCTGTAGCCATTCACAGAGATGGGAGTGTGTTTTTGAAGTTCTGCCCACGCCATAAACTTTGTAATGGATAAATATAGGAGTTTCACTACACACAGAGACACTGCATCCAGAACACATTGCTTCCAGAACCCATCCAGATGTCCGCGCAGTACCTTATTCCAGAACTCTTCATCTTGTAGCTGACTCCAGAACTCTTTGAAGATCCAGATTTCTTTGCAGAATCCAGACTTTAGCATTGGAGAACTCTTGCTAGCTTGACCCAATTGCAAAACTCCAGAACTTAAAAAAATAATTCTGATTCAGCTTGGCTTGCTAACATTAAGGCTTACCTGCTGAAATGTGCATCCTGTCATCTGCTGTGTCCAGTAACCAGAAGGGCCCATCCTAATCCAGCCTGAGGCGCAGTCCAAAATTCACCAGAACTGCGCCGCTGATCTGATCCCTCCCGAGGTGCCTTGCTGCCAGTAGTCCTGATCCACCCAATGACCAGAGCTGACGCTCCAATTTAATTATAGAGGACTGTAAGTATAACAGGAAGAACAGTAACCCATAGCATATTTGCATTGTATTATCCCTATCTCAACACATCCCATCTTTAATTCAGAACCATAGTATGGTTAGAATCCTTCTTGCGCTGATTTTCTCTTATCTGTGTTACAAAACTATAACTCCCTAGTGATTTTAAAGTAACTAAAGTAAATCCCAGAAGAAATTGAGGACCCATCACGTGAATGGTTACACTGGCCACGTAGCCATGAAAATTCATGTGTGGTCTCTTCTTTTTCATAGTCCTTAGTATGGTGTAAGAAAACCTATCTGTCATTTTTAAAATCAAATCGAATTTCTGTTTTCATTTTCATGCCTATTTTGCAAAAATGTCTCTCACTAAAACCTCTATAACTTCTTCGATTTTAAAGGTAGAAACGAAATTTCAAGTCTCAAAGACATATAAGACCCTTAGCTACACCCATAACTAAAAGAAACTGCATTTCAGAACAGTGTATTGGACCCGATTTTCTCCAATATTGCATAGTAAAAGTTTGCTGCAAATTTGCAATTTTAGTCAAAGTTACAATTGTCTTTTGCCCATTTCAAAGTGCTTATTCCATCCCATCCTGATCTGAAGTGTGTATTGTTGTTTATATTATAGTCCATATGTGTTAGGGCTTGTTTAGAGTTGCTTTCTTTAGAATTTTTCTCCATTTAAGCATTTTCGACCATTTTTCAGTATTTCACAAAGCCATTTTTCACCTGTCATTTTTAAAAGAGTCCATTTCTAAAAACGGTTTTCTCTCTTGTTTTGGGGGAGGGAAGATTGCCTATAAACTCTAGAACCTGTCTTTCATTCCTGAATACCTGCTGGTTACTCACATTGGTGTAGGCTTGCTCATTTGCATTTAAACAAAACTTTGCATGGAGAATCTTAACCTAAACGCTATCTGTGCACGAAACAAAACTGTCCTTTTTCTGGTGATTTCTATGCTGGATCATTTTAAAGGAATTCAATTGCTTTGCTTATTCATGAATTATATTGTCACCCTTTGGGTGAATGCTGCCCCATATATATATACGGTAGTGGCTGTGTAGTTATGCTTAAATAGCTAATCCCATAGGAAGAGCACTTTTTGGGCGGCTTATAACTTTGCTCTCCCTGGATGAATCCTCACCAAACTTTGCAAAAAGAGTATATGGCCCACTCTGATTTTTTTTTGCAAAGTTTGGTGTGGTTTGGTCCGGGGGGCAAAGTTATAGGGGGGTCCCAAAACTTATTTTTTTCCATATGCTGAATGGGGAAAAACTTTGTGCACGCCTATAGCCCAAACCGCTGGATGGATTTTCACCAAATTTGCGGCAGGAGCAGCGGCTTGGTCCCAAAAGCGTGCTTTTGTAAATTTGGGGAAAATCCGTCCAGTAGTTTTTAAAAAAATGATCAAAAAGTAGTTCTCAAAAAATTAGTGATATCTATGTCTGCTGCGCAGACACAGGACATGTGACGTTTTCGCTGATTGGATGGTGAAGAGCGTGAAGTGCGTCAGATTGGTCCGATGCACCGTTATCTTGGATCCGCAGACATCCGCAGACAGCGCAATGACAAATGGGGAGAAATACAACTTTGGCAAGTGTGTTGGTGTGTAAGAGTGTTTGGGAGGGTGGGGGAGTAAGAGATGGGTCAAATGCTGTATTTATTCAGGTGGCAGGCACCCCCGTTGTGTTTGTCTTTTCCGCGGACATTCGCGATGTCCTGGATGTCTGTAATCAGTCAAAATGGGGGTCTCCTAAGGACACTATTTCTGTCCGTACTGCCTGCAGGGAAATTGAAACTGTTCTTAGAACACGTGCAGTGTCCGCGGACATAAAAAATGCTCATATGGCATAGTTAAAATGTTTGATTCTATGGGTGTGATATGCTGCGGTGGTTGTGGCCAGGGCCTAGAGTCTTGGGTGCATGGCCGAAGGCTGTAGGCCCTGCACCCAAGACTCTAGGCCCTGGCCACAACCACCGCAGCATATCACACCCATAGATTACACCTATAGAATGGAATATCTATAAAATATTTGCAAATCTACAGTTGTGTCCTGTTTGATTTGTATAGTTTGTGAAGTTTTGGCTACGTCATGTCATTAAGATTGTAGAGTTTGGTAACAAGCACTGCAGAATAACATATCCATGGAAGTAAACATTTTGTATTGTGGCATATGGTTAGATGTTTGCTTCAATGGTTCTGTTATGCAGCAGTATTTATGTTTTCTATTAGAATATACTTACTGTTTGATATTTTGTGATTGGATATTTTTTTTTCATGAGTTGGGTAACTGGAGCAGATATTCTTTTTCAATTTCTGTGATAAAAGAAAAGATCATGTTATTGTAGTTATTTTATAAAGACTTATTACATTGCATAATGGACATTTCAGCTTTTTTTCGACCCTCATATTTGGTAGTTTAAAAACCAGTGTGCTGTGCAATTTGCTCAGTTCCTGTGTTTGTTTTTTAATTTATTTCGTCTGTGGGAAAAAAAGTCCATGTTGGATTTAAAAAAAAAAAAAATGTTATGCTACAGTATATTTGTTTGTTTGTTTTCAGTGTTCACTTGTTGTTTCTCGCTAATCTTCTATCTGTTAGCTTGTTGCAGATTGTTAGATACCTGTTGTTGAATTTTAACTGGTTATAGTTTTTTTTATTTATATTCTCAAGTTGCTGATCTATCTGTTGGGTTGTTGCAGATTTTTGGAGCAGTTAGATACATGTTGGCGTATTCTAACTGTTTATTTCTTCTTATAATTTAGTGGTATTGATTTGTTTGTTTGGTTGTTGCAGAATCTTGGGTTAGTTAGATACCTGTTGGCGTATTCTAACTGTTTATTTTTTCTTATAATTTAATGGTATTGATTTATCTGTTTGGTTGTTATAGAATCTTGGGGCAGTTAGATACCTGTTGGCATATTCTAACTGTTAATAGTTTTTTTAATTAAAGTTTTATTAATGTTTATGCACAGATTAATTATTAGTGGTATTGATTTATTTGTTTGGTTGTTTGAAGAATCTTGGAGCACTTAGATACCTGTTGGCGTATTCTAACTGTTTATAGTTTTCTCATTGAAGTTTTGTTAAAGTTAATGTATAGGATCCCAGTCTGGGGCGAATCAACTATTTAATTCTGATCTGACAGCCTAGCCGGGGAAGACTGGCATTTCAGCTTGACACTCAGTTGCTACAGGAAGGCTTAATGACTGCTTAATGGTTCCCAGATAATGAAAACAAAGAAATCAATAGGACATTTGTCCGCTGGCTGACCCAAGGACAAAGGAAGGCTTGGACACCCACCCTCCTAAAGGAGAGGCAGGATGTGTAGGAGGTTTCTCAGTGAACTTCAAAGGACTGGCCATTTTCTCACTTGGGAAGCAAGAAAAAAAACTGGATTTTGAATGGAAATTACTTGTTTTTGCCTCAGAACTTTATGACATTTACCAAAACAGGCAAAATAAGTTGACAAGCGAAAAATACAAACTTATAAATCTGAACTCATGCTAGACGGTTGAAGATTTGGTAAGAGTTCTTACTACATAAGGAACCAAAGATACACTAAAACACTGATTGTGGCAAAACTATTAATGTTGCAAGCTTAAAATTGTATGTACATGATCCACGTATTATCGCCCAGGGATGTATCGAATTAAAAATTATTAATCCTAACTGTTATTTGTAAAATTGATACAAATATGTAGAATGTGAAAGGCAGCTCGCACAAGGACGGGGATTGAATGCAGATGTAGACAATCAAATATGAAATATATGTGTCCAATTTTATTAGTCTACATAATGTTAGAAATGTACATGTGTGCAAGAGTTATTTTTTGGTAAAAATGAAGGTGGGAGTTCCTAAATCCTGTCATAATGATGACAGCTCTGTTCAGACTGCCAACCAGAACAAAGCACATGCCTGTAGCCATTCACAGAGATGGGACTGTGTTTTTGAAGTTCTGCCCACGCCATAAACTTTGTAATGGATAAATATAGGAGTTTCACTACACACAGAGACACTGCATCCAGAACACATTGCTTCCAGAACCCATCCAGATGTCCGCGCAGTACCTTATTCCAGAACTCTTCATCTTGTAGCTGACTCCAGAACTCTTTGAAGATCCAGATTTCTTTGCAGAATCCAGACTTTAGCATCGGAGAACTCTGCTAGCTTGACCCAATTGCAAAACTCCAGAACTTAAAAAAATAATTCTGATTCAGCTTGGCTTGCTAACATTAAGGCTTACCCGCTGAAATGTGCATCCTGTCATCTGCTGTGTCCAGTAACCAGAAGGGCCCATCCTAATCCAGCCTGAGGCGCAGTCCAAAATTCACCAGAACTGCGCCGCTGATCTGATCCCTCCCGAGGTGCCTTGCTGCCAGTAGTCCTGATCCACCCAATGACCAGAGCTGACGCTCCAATTTAATTATAGAGGACTGTAAGTATAACAGGAAGAACAGTAACCCATAGCATATTTGCATTGTATTATCCCTATCTCAACACATCCCATCTTTAATTCAGAACCATAGTATGGTTAGAATCCTTCTTGCGCTGATTTTCTCTTATCTGTGTTACAAAACTATAACTCCCTAGTGATTTTAAAGTAACTAAAGTAAATCCCAGAAGAAATTGAGGACCCATCACGTGAATGGTTGCACTGGCCACGTAGCCATGAAAATTCATGTGTGGTCTCTTCTTTTTCATAGTCCTTAGTATGGTGTAAGAAAACCTATCTGTCATTTTTAAAATCGAATTTCTGTTTTCATTTTCATGCCTATTTTGCAAAAATGTCTCTCACTAAAACCTCTATAACTTCTTCGATTTTAAAGGTAGAAACGAAATTTCAACTCTCACTGACACATAAGACCCTTAGCTACACCCATAACAAAAAGAAACTGCATTTCAGAACAGTGTATTGGACCCGATTTTCTCCAATATTGCATAGTAAAAGTTTGATGCAAATTTGCAATTTTAGTCAAAGTTACAATTGTCTTTTGCCCATTTCAAAGTGCTTATTCCATCCCATCCTGATCTGAAGTGTGTATTGTTGTTTATATTATAGTCCATATGTGTTAGGGCTTGTTTAGAGTTGCTTTCTTTAGAATTTTTCTCCATTTAAGCATTTTCGACCATTTTTCAGTATTTCACAAAGCCATTTTTCACCTGTCATTTTTAAAAGAGTCCATTTCTAAAAACGGTTTTCTCTCTTGTTTTGGGGGAGGGAAGATTGCCTATAAACTCTAGAACCTGTCTTTCATTCCTGAATACCTGCTGGTTACTCACATTGGTGTAGGCTTGCTCATTTGCATTTAAACAAAACTTTGCATGGAGAATCTTAACCTAAACGCTATCTGTGCACGAAACAAAACTGTTCTTTTTCTGGTGATTTCTATGCTGGATCATTTTAAAGGAATTCAATTGCTTTGCTTATTCATGAATTATATTGTCACCCTTTGGGTGATTGCTGCCCCATATATATATATACGGTAGTGGCTGTGTAGTTATGCTTAAATAGCTAATCCCATAGGAAGAGCACTTTTTGGGCGGCTTATAACTTTGCTCTCCCTGGATGAATCCTCACCAAACTTTGCAAAAAGAGTATATGGCCCACTCTGATTTTTTTTTTGCAAAGTTTGGTGTGGTTTGGTCCGGGGGGTAAAGTTATAGGGGGGTCCCAAAACTTATTTTTTTCCATATACTGAATGGGGAAAAACTTTGTGCACGCCTATAGCCCAAACCGCTGGATGGAGTTTCACCAAATTTGCGGCAGGAGCAGCGGCTTGGTCCCAAAAGCGTGCTTTTGTAAATTTGGGGAAAATCCGTCCAGTAGTTTTTAAAAAAATGATCAAAAAGTAGTTCTCAAAAAATTAGTGATATCTATGTCTGCTGCGCAGACACAGGACATGTGACGTTTTCGCTGATTGGATGGTGAAGAGCGTGAAGTGCGTCAGATTGGTCTGATGCACCGTTATCTTGGATCCGCAGACATCCGCGGACAGCGCAGTGACAAATGGGGAGAAATACAACTTTGGCAAGTGTGTTGGTGTGTAAGAGTGTTTTGAGAGGGTGGGGGAGTAAGAGATGGGTCAAATGCTGTATTTATTCAGGTGGCAGGCACCCCCGTTGTGTTTGTCTTTTCCGCGGACATTCGCGCTGTCCTGGATGTCTGTAATCAGTCAAAATGGGGGTCTCCTAAGGACACTATTTCTGTCCGTACTGCCCGCAGGGAAATTGAAACTGTTCTTAGAACACGTGCAGTGTCCGCAGACATAAAAAATGCTCATATGGCATAGTTAAAATGTTTGATTCTATGGGTGTGATATGCTGCGGTGGTTGTGGCCAGGGCCTAGAGTCTTGGGTGCATGGCCGAAGGCTGTAGGCCCTGCACCCAAGACTCTAGGCCCTGGCCAGAACCACCGCAGCATATCACACCCATAGATCACACCCATAGAATCGAATATCTATAAAATATTTGCAAATCTAAAGTTGTGTACTGTTTGATTTGTATAGTTTGTGAAGTTTTGGCTACGTCATGTCATTAAGATTGTAGAGTTTGGTAACAAGCACTGCAGAATAACATATCCATGGAAGTAAACATTTTGTATTGTGGTATATGGTTAGATGTTTGCTTCAATGGTTCTGTTATGCAGCAGTATTTATGTTTTCTATTAGAATATACTTACTGTTTGATATTTTGTGATTGGATATTTTTTTTTCATGAGTTGGGTAACTGGAGCAGATATTCTTTTTCAATTTCTGTGATAAAAGAAAAGATCATGTTATTGTAGTTATTTTATAAAGACTTATTACATTGCATAATGGACATTTCAGCTTTTTTTCGACCCTCATATTTAGTAGTTTAAAAACCAGTGTACTGTGCAATTTGCTCAGTTCCTGTGTTTGTTTTTTAATTTATTTCGTCTGTGGGAAAAAAAGTCCATGTTGGATTTAAAAAAAAAAATTGTTATGCTACAGTATATTTGTTTGTTTGTTTTCAGTGTTCACTTGTTGTTTCTCGCTAATCTTCTATCTGTTAGCTTGTTGCAGATTGTTAGATACCTGTTGTTGAATTTTAACTGGTTATAGTTTTTTTTATTTATATTCTCAAGTTGCTGATCTATCTGTTGGGTTGTTGCAGATTTTTGGAGCAGTTAGATACATGTTGGCGTATTCTAACTGTTTATTTCTTCTTATAATTTAGTGGTATTGATTTGTTTGTTTGGTTGTTGCAGAATCTTGGGTTAGTTAGATACCTTTTGGCGTATTCTAACTGTTTATTTTTTCTTATAATTTAATGGTATTGATTTATCTGTTTGGTTGTTATAGAATCTTGGGGCATTTAGATACCTGTTGGCATATTCTAACTGTTAATAGTTTTTTAATTAAAGTTTTATTAATGTTTATGCACAGATTAATTATTAGTGGTATTGATTTATTTGTTTGGTTGTTTGAAGAATCTTGGAGCACTTAGATACCTGTTGGCGTATTCTAACTGTTTATAGTTTTCTAATTGAAGTTTTGTTAATGTTTAAGTACAGATTAGTTATTAAATTTTGGCTTTAGGAAGATTAAATAAGCATTTGTAAGATTTGCTGGTAATCTCTGCTTTAGAGTAATGGTACTAATATTACATTCGAACCATCCACATTTATTTTTTTTATATATGCAGTGTAGTAACCTGCATTGCTTGTGGCTCCTGCGTGGTAGATTATACCTATTGTTGTGAAGGTTTTCTTACCAACTGATACTTGACCATGTGTGAATCCAGTCAGTTTACAGTTATTTTTGGTACCATGTGCATTGTAACGTAGAAGCATTAGTATTATGTATTTACTATGTGTTTGTATTAGTAAAGTGGAGTGATGATCTGAATTGCAGGTAGTACATAATCTGCCATGGTTTGCATTTTGTACAAGTTGCTGAAATAGAACAGATTCACAATTAGGTATGGATACATACACTAAGCGTTCATTAGGGATTAGATCCTGTGCTACATTGTTGCAGAGAGTGCATGTATGTTTCCACATGTATGAAATCTGGAAGATTTCATTTATAGGTATGTTTTTGTTTTCCAGTACTTGCAGTAAGTACATTCAAAATTCTTGTGGATCTTCTTGTGAGTTTATAGGGAATTTCACCATTCCAGCACAGTAGTCCAATTCTTGTCTATTCCATGAACACTATCAGGGTAATTCATAGAATTTCGCAGAAAAGTGTGGCAAGCGGCTGGCGCAGATTGTCCGCGTGCGATTGACTGCGCCAGGCACGTGCGCTAAAACCGATTTCCGCACACAGCGTATTCATGGATTTTAGGCTTCCAAACCAGCCGTGGCGCAGAGAATCGCAGCGACCCTACAGCAGCGCCAGTAACGCCCCCAAGAACGCCCTTGCGCAAGGAAAAGCCATCAAAATCGCTAAATCATCGCAAAGGGCTGCGCTAACCCTGGACCAGTTCACCGGGCTGGCAAACAGCAAACGCCAAGCGGGGAACGTGTATTGCAGGGGTGCGCGGGAAGTTCCACACGCGACTGGCCCCGTGCAAGCAGGGTACGTGTATTTCAGGGGTGCGCGGGAAGTTCCACACGCGATTTCAGCAGGGTACGTGTATTTCAGGGGTGCGCGGGAAGTTCCACACGCGATTACTGCAGGGTACGTGCATTTCAGGGGTGCGCGGGAAGTTCCACACGCGAATGGGCCAGTGCGAGCAGGGTACGATTATTACATGGGTGCGCGGGAAGTTCCACACGCGATTCCATCAGGGTACGTGTATTTCAGGGGTGCGCGGGAAGTTCCACACGCGATTGTCCCAGTGCGAGCAGGGTACGTGTATTTCAGGGGTGCGCGGGAAGTTCCACACGCGATTGTCCCAGTGCGAGCAGGGTACGTGTATTTCAGGGGTGCGCGGGAAGTTCCACCTGCGATTACTGCAGGGTACGTGCATTTCAGGAGTGCGCGGGAAGTTCCACACGCGAATGGGCCAGTGCGAGCAGGGTACGTGTATTACATGTGTGCGCGAGAAGTTCCACACGCGATTCCATCAGGGTACGTGTATTTCAGGGGTGCGCGGGAAGTTACACACGCGATTGTCCCAGTGCGAGCAGGGTACGTGTATTTCAGGGGTGCGCGGGAAGTTCCACACGCGATTGTCCCAGTGCGAGCAGGGTACGTGTATTTCAGGGGTGCGCGGGAAGTTGCACACGCGATTTCAGCAGGGAATGTGTATTTCAGGGGTTCTGGGGAGTACTACACGTGAATTGGCCGTGTGGGTCCTCCCAGGTGTACGCAACACAACCTCCACGTCCCCTGCAGGCAGCCCACACCACGGGGGACTACCCTGCACCCCTGCTCATGTCCCGCAGGCAGCCCATCCACCATGGGTATGCCCCCCAGCCAACCCACATGTCACCTTGCACTACTGATCAACAATGCATGTCTCCCACCACCCCCACCCCCCAGCATCCAGGGTCACCCTCCACCAGGCCCCCACTCATGTCTCCCACCACCCCCACCCCCCTGCCACCATGGCCACCCTCCACCAGGCCCCCACTCATGTCCCCCTGCACCCCCACCCCCCTGCCACCATGGCCACCCTCCACCAGGCCCCCACTCACGTCCCCCTGCACCCCCACCCCACTGCCACCATGGGCAGCCTCCACCAGGCCCCGACTCATGTCTCCCACCACCCCCACCCCCCAGCCACCATGGGCAGCCTCCACCAGGCCCGCACTCATGTCTCCCACCACCCCCACCCCCCAGCCACCAGGGGCAGCCTCCACCAGGCCCCCACCCATGTCTCCCACCACCCCCACCCCCCAGCCACCAGGGGCAGCCTCCACCAGGCCCCCACTCATGTCCCCCTGCACCCCCACCCCCCAGCATCCAGGGTCACCCTCCACCAGGCCCCCACTCATGTCTACCACCACCCCCACCCCCCTGCCACCATGGCCACCCTCCACCAGGCCCCCACTCATGTCCCCCTGCACCCCCACCCCCCTGCCACCATGGCCACCCTCCACCAGGCCCCCACTCATGTCCCCCTGCACCCCCACCCCCCTGCCACCATGGGCAGCCTCCACCAGGCCCCCACTCATGTCTCCCACCACCCCCACCCCCCAGCCACCATGGCCACCCTCCACCAGGCCCCCACTCATGTCCCCCTGCACCCCCACCCCCCAGCATCCAGGGTCACCCTCCACCAGGCCCCCACTCATGTCTACCACCACCCCCACCCCCCTGCCACCATGGCCACCCTCCACCAGGCCCCCACTCATGTCACCCTGCATCCCCACCCCACTGCCACCATGGGCAGCCTCCACCAGGTCCCCACTCATGTCTCCCACCACCCCCACCCCCCTGCCACCATGGGCAGCCTCCACCAGGCCCCCACTCATGTCTCCCACCACCCCCACCCCCCAGCCACCATGGGCAGCCTCCACCAGGCCCCCACTCATGTCTCCCACCACCCCCACCCCCCAGCAGTGCAGGGGCAGCCTCCACCAGGCCCCCACTCATGTCTCCCACCACCCCCACCCCCCAGCAGTGCAGGGGCAGCCTCCACCAGGCCCCCACTCATGTCTCCCACCACCCACACCCCCCAGCCACCATGGGCAGCCTCCACCAGGCCCCCACTCATGTCTCCCATCACCCCCAGCCACCAGGGGCAGCCTCCACCAGGCCCCCACCCATGTCTCCCACCACCCCCACCCCCCAGCAACCAGGGGCAGCCTCCACCAGGCCCCCACTCATGTCCCCCTGCACCCCCACCCCCCAGCATCCAGGGTCACCCTCCACCAGGCCCCCACTCATGTCTCCCACCACCCCCACCCCCCTGCCACCATGGCCACCCTCCACCAGGCCCCCACTCATGTCCCCTGCACCCCCACCGCCCTGCCACCATGGGCAGCCTCCACCAGGCCCCCACTCATGTCTCCCACCACCCCCACCCCCCAGCAGTGCAGGGGCAGCCTCCACCAGGCCCCCACTCATGTCTCCCACCACCCCCACCCCCCAGCAGTGCAGGGGCAGCCTCCGCCAGGCCCCCACCCATGTCTCCCACCACCCCCACCCCCCAGCCACCATGGGCCGCCTACACCAGGCCCCCACTCATGTCTCCCACCACCCCCACCCCCCAGCCACCATGGGCAGCCTCCACCAGGCCCCCACTCATGTCTCCCACCACCTCCACCCCCCTGCCACCATGGCCACCCTCCACCAGGCCCCCGCTCATGTCCCCCTGCACCCCCACCCCCCTGCCACCATGGCCACCCTCCACCAGGCCCCCACTCATGTCCCCCTGCACCCCCACCCCCCAGCCACCAGGGGCAGCCTCCACCAGGCCCCCACTCATGTCTCCCACCAACCCCACCCCCCAGCAGTGCAGGGGCAGCCTCCACCAGGCCCCCACTCATGTCTACCACCACCCCCACCCCCCTGCCACCATGGCCACCCTCCACCAGGCCCCCACTCATGTCCCCCTGCACCCCCACCCCCTGCCACCATGGGCAGCCTCCACTAGGCCCCCACTCATGTCTCCCACCACCCCCACCCCCCTGCCACCATGGGCAGCCTCCACCAGGCCCCCACTCATGTCCCCCTGCACACCCAACCCCCTGCCACCATGGGCATCCTCCACCAAGCCCCCACTCATGTCTCCCACCACCCCCACCCCCCAGCCACCAGGGGCAGCCTCCACCAGGCCCCCGCCCATGTCTCCCACCACCCCCACCCCCAGTAGTGCAGGGGCAGCCTCCACCAGGCCCCCACTCATGTCTGCCACCACCCCCACCCCCAGCAGTGCAGGGGCAGCCTCCACCAGGCCCCAACTCATGTCTACCACCACCCCCACCCCCCTGCCACCATGGGCAGCCTCCACCAGGCCCCCACTCATGTCTCGCACAACCCCCACCCCCCAGCCACCATGGGCAGCCTCCACCAGGCCCCCACTCATGTCTCCCACCACCCCCACCCCCCAGCAGTGCAGGGGCAGCCTCCACCAGGCCCCCACTCATGTCTCCCACCACCCCCACCCCCCAGCAGTGCAGGGGCAGCCTCCACCAGGCCCCCACTTATGTCTCCCACCACCCCCACCCCTCAGCCACCATGGGCAGCCTCCACCAGGCCCCCACTCATGTCTCCCACCACCCACACCCCCCAGCCATCAGGGGCAGCCTCCACCAGGCCCCCACCCATGTCTCCCACCACCCCCACCCCCCAGCCACCAGGGGCAGCCTCCACCAGGCCCCCACTCATGTCCCCCTGCACCCCCAACCCCTGCCACCATGGCCACCCTCGACCAGGCCCCCACTCATGTCCCCCTGCACCCCCACCCCCCAGCCACCAGGGGCAGCCTCCACCAGGCCCCCACTCATGTCCCCCTGCACCCCCACCCCCCTGCCACCATGGCCACCCTCCACCAGGCCCCCACTTATGTCCCCCTGCACCCCCACCCCCCTGCCACCATGGGCAGCCTCCACCAGGCCCCCACTCATGTCTCCCACCACCCCCACCCCCCAGCAGTGCAGGGGCAGCCTCCACCAGGCCCCCACTCATGTCTCCCACCACCCCCACCCCCCAGCAGTGCAGGGGCAGCCTCCACCAGGCCCCCACTCATGTCCCCCTGCACCCCCACCCCCCTGCCACCATGGGCAGCCTCCACCAGGCCCCCACTCATGTCTCCCACCACCCCCACCCCCCAGCCACCATGGGCAGCCTCCACCAGGCCCCCACTCATGTCTCCCACCACCCCCACCGCCCAGCCACCATGGGCAGCCTCCACCAGGCCCCCACTCATGTCTCCCACCACCCCACCCCCCAGCCATCATGGGCAGCCTCCACCAGGCCCCCACTCATGTCTCACACCACCCCCACCCCCCAGCAGTGCAGGGGCAGCCTCCACCAGGCCCCCACCCATGTCTCCCACCACCCCCACCCCCCAGCCACCAGGGGCAGCCTCCACCAGGCCCCTACTCATGTCCCCCTGCACCCCCACCCCCCTGCCACCATGGGCAGCCTCCACCAGGCCCCCACTCATGTCTCCCACCACCCCCACCCCCCTGCCACCATGGGCAGCCTCCACCAGGCCCCCACTCATGTCTATCACCACCCCCACCACCCAGCCACCATGGGCATCCTCCACCAGGCCCCCACTCATGTCTCCCACCACCCCCACCCCCCAGCCACCATGGGCAGCCTCCACCAGGCCCCCACTCATGTCTCCCACCACCCCCACCCCCCTGCCACCATGGCCACCCTCCACCAGGCCCCCACTCATGTCCCCCTGCACCCCCACCCCCTGCCACCATGGCCACCCTCCACCAGGCCCCCACTCATGTCCCCCTGCACCCCCACCCCCAGCCACCAGGGGCAGCCTCCACCAGGCCCCCACTCATGTCTCCCACCAACCCCACCCCCCAGCAGTGCAGGGGCAGCCTCCACCAGGCCCCCACTCATGTCTACCACCACCCCCACCCCCTGCCACCATGGCCACCCTCCACCAGGCCCCCACTCATGTCCCCCTGCACCCCCACCCCCCTGCCACCATGGGCAGCCTCCACCAGGCCCCCACCATGTCTCCCACCACCCCCGCCCCCCTGCCACCATGGGCAGCCTCCACCAGGCCCCCACTCATGTCCCCCTGCAGCCCCACCCCCCTGCCACCATGGGCAGCCTCCACCAGGCCCCCACTCATGTCTCCCACCACCCCCACGCCCCAGCCACCATGGGCAGCCTCCACCAGGCCCCCACTCATGTCTCCCACCACCCCCACCCCCCAGCCACCATGGGCAGCCTCCACCAGGCCCCAAATCATGTCTCCCACCACCCCCACCCCCCAGCCACCATGGGCACCCTCCACCAGGCCCCCACTCATGTCTCCCACCACCCCACCCCCCAGCAGTGCAGGGGCAGCCTCCACCAGGCCCCCACTCATGTCTACCACCACCCCCACCCCCCTGCCACCATGGCCACCCTCCACCAGGCCCCCACTCATGTCCCCCTGCACCCCCACCCCCCTGCCACCATGGCCACCCTCCACCAGGCCCCCACTCATGTCCCCCTGCACCCCCACCCCCTGCCACCATGGGCAGCCCCCACCAGGTCCTCAAAATCCCCAATCATGTGCGTAATGGTCAGCCTCCACAGCCAAAAAGCCCTACCAAGTAACCCATACACCCACATGGAAATGGAAATCACATGTTACACCCCCAATGTTCATGAAGCTAATGAACCCATGTCCGTCACACACAATGGTTGCAATTGAATGGGAAAACAACCAACATGACATGCATGAAACCAATGAGATGATACCACACAGTGAAGTATGGAAACAAAATTGTATTGAAAAAAATAAAGAATGCTAAAGAAAGAAAACAAACTACAATGTGAATGAGAAAAAAAAGCTGCATGTCCGTATAAAAACACAAAACTGCAAATCAGAATCCAAAAAAATTTTGTCCAAAGTCAAATGTAAAAAAATTTCCATGCAATAAAGTACAAAACTACCAAGGGTCCATGAGCCCAACTGAACAAAGGAAACCTACTAAAAAACCTACCTAAAAATCAACTATATACAAAAAGTGGAGAAGTGTCCGTCGACTCCAAATCATAATAATAAAGAAAGGAAACCTAAAACTAAAGAACTATATACAAAGGCGGCGGGCAAGTCCAGCGGCTCACTCCGTGGTGTCCCGGGCCAGGGCATCATCGAACTCCTGTTCGATTCCCGGAGGCGGTCCAGTTCCATGGCCCCGAGGGTCCGCAGGGACGACGCTGTGTCCTCCTCCAACCCCCTGCGGATTGCCTCGAGGCACTCGGCCCGCCTCAGGGCCTTCCGCATGGAGTTCTCCGCCCTGACCATTGTGAGCCGCGCCTCTTCCGCCCGCCGCCGCTCCGCACCTATGGCGTGGCCCAACCGCTGCCACACGGAAGACACTCTCTGTCCTGGGTCCCCCTGCCCTCCGGCCGATGCCTGCCCCTCCGATGTCGAAAGCCCCGAGCCTTCATGTCTCCCACCATCTTGCTGCTGCTGCTGCTCTGCCTCTGCCCGTGCACTGCCTCCTGCTGCTTGCACATCCTCCGCCGGCTGGGGTGCAGTTGTTGATGTGGCCACCCCTGCTGGACCTCCGACTCCCGACTGTGGCAGGGATGCCTCCTCCACCAGCCTGGCCGCACCGTCAGAGGCAGCTCCACAGGGCACCCAGGTGACTGATGGGTGGGAAGATGGCACAGAGGACGACTGGCGCGTAGGGGGTCCAGTTGAGGAGGGGGTCGAAGCAAGCCCCATAAGACAGCGGAATCCGACCTGGGTGACCTGTCCCAGCAGGCTGACGTGGACAACGAGCCATTCGAGCTGACGTGCAGTCTCTCCATGAAAAGACTGCAGGTCACCTCGCATGGCCCGTTGACGCAACGCCACACCAGCCAGGACAGGCTCAACCCGGACCTGGATGGCCACGTCCGCAGGCAGAGGAAGGCCAGTTGACGTCAGCTCATCCCCTGCCTGAAAACGGGTCTGGACGTAGGCATCCCTGCTTGTGCAAGATGATGCAGGGACAGGATCGGGGACAGGATTGCACACAGGCACCTCCGCGGCCGCCTGTGCTGCCTCCTGTCCCTGGTCCTGCACTGCACCACTAGCACCAGTGGGATCCCCACCGCCAGACCCCGTCTCTAGTGCTTGCACGGCCTCCTCCTCCACCAAACCCCCCACCAACCTGGATGACTCCGTGCCATCTTCCCCTGTTGGGCCCTGTGGGGTCCCAGCTGCCCCTTCTGCTGCCGAGGAGTCCAACTGCAACCTCTGCCTCTTGGACCTCCCCCCGGCAGCTGCGGCCTGAGACGCGGCACCGGACTCCTCACTCCCCGACGAGATGACAACACGGGAGGGGAGCCGGGCCTTGCGTCTCCGGCTGGCGGTCGGATCCCCGCCGCTGTGCTCCACAGCACCTTCTCCGCCCTCTTCATCAGTTGACGCTGCAGACAGGGACAAACAAAACACAGGCATCAGGGCACTGTACAATGGACACATACACGCATGACAGTTGCACATGAGTGGCATTGGCAAACCTCAGACATGTCATCACAATCCCCAACACACATGTCATTGCAACTCGCACACATGAGCCATACCACAGCCATATCGCAACTGCCACCACCATCCATACACATACAACAGCATGAGCAGCCAAAGGGGAGCCAGACATCACATGCAACACAGGAAGTGCACCACACATGTACACACACCACCACACTTGCATGCATGTCTACACCTCTGCCAAGTGTCGCACTGTTCAGACGGGCATCCATGTCACATCTGCCAATCAGGCTTCCACATACCGCTGTCACATGCATCCATGTTGCATCACTGTTGCACCCTTGTCAAATACACACACATGCACATGTACACAGTGCTCATACATGCAGCCAAAAACAACATACATGCCTGACATCACGGACATGTCTACTTACATACACATTCATCCAAACATGTGTGCACGCACAACTGCATTTGCCATGCAAGCCCACAAACACAAGCACCATCCATGTCTCACACATTACAGCCCTCGCATGTGTCGGCCCCATGGCCCTGTACACCCCCACCCATACTCGACCCCATACAAACAGATGTGCAACCTGCACAATACTGAATAATCACCAAACGCACTGCTCACAATCAGGATGCATGTACACTCACCGCTCGACTCCAGACAGGTCTGCTTCTCTAGGACCTGGACGTGGAGCGCTGGGGATATGCGTTCCAGGACCCCCATCTGTTCTTCCGACAAGTGGCCCCGGCGCCCCTTGGCATCCGCTGCCTTCAAGAGGCGCCGGGCCTTGTTCAGGGTCCTGGACCTGAAGTCCTCCCAGCGCTTCCTGACATGTTGTAAGTCCCGGACTGCCACCCCCTCCGCTTTGATGGCAGTCACGATGTCAGTCCAGATCCGAGTCCGTCCTTCCTTGTCGGCACGGGAACCTCCGAAGAGGGCATCATACTGCCCCAGGACTTGCTCTACCAGGACACCAACTTCGGTGGCACTGAAGCTGGTGCCCCTCTGCCTCTCTGGCCGGGGGTTGTCAGTGGTCACAGATGGTGTTTGCCCCGACATGACAACCCCAGAGGCAGGAGTGGGTGGGCAACTGGGTCCTGGGGCTGGGCTGTGGAGCGATGGAATTCCAGTCGGGAGTCTTGGTTCCAGCAGGGGTGGTCACAGCAACAGCACCCCTGGCTGATGTGCAGGCAGCAAATGGCAGTGCACGTGGGCAGCAGGAAGTCAGGCAGCAGCAGATGGCAGGTGGGAGCGTGCTCGGGGCTCTGGGGGGCAGTATTTCGGCCTTCTGGGCAGGAGCGTGGTCTTCCGTGTGCTTACGCGTGGCCAGCTTGGTACGGAGTGATTTGGCACGTGAAAATCCTGCACGTCAGCGTGAAAACGGAGGAAAGGCCCTTAGCGCGTAAGCGCGTCAGCACGCATATGCGATTCTATTGGACCAAAAGCCCTCAGCGCGTAAGCGCGTCTGTGACGTGACCCGCACGGGTGTTTCCCACACAGCACGTGATGACAGAGCACACGTGGAAAGACTGCACGTCAGAGTGTCCTCGCGTGTGATTGGTGGAAATGGCCCTACACGCAGAAGTGACAAAGCGTGTAATTGGTGGAAATGGCCCTACACGCATAAGTGACAAAGCGTGTAATTGGTGGAAATGGTCCTAGCGCGTACACGCCGCGTAAGTGACGCTGGACGTGTGGGCCTGTATAAAAGGTACGCGTAGAACACCATTTCCTTGTACGTGCTTTTCGTGGAGAGCGAGTGGGTGAATTCTGTACTTCTTGTCGTTTCACACGCGATTTACTTCACGGCGTTTCAAGTTCGTATTCCCTGTTACCTCTGACAGCTTTTTCTCTTTTTTCTCTTTTACTGGTTTACCTGGGCCTGTTCCCTCAAACAGTGTTCCCTTCTACTGTTGTCCTGTCTCCTCAGACAGCGTACAAATCTTCTTTTGGCGGGGGTGTTGCCAACCAAACGCGCTCCTTTTTCACGCTCCTTTACCTGGCAGACGGTGAGTCACGCACGTATCTAACATCTGTGCTTGCCCCGTGTGTAGCCTACCCCTTCAGAGGTCATTCTAGGCTGCGTGTGACACGCATACGTTCATTCTTGTGTTACTGGGTGCCACAGCGTAGTGCAGGTTTTTCTTTCTGCACACGTGGTCTAGGAGGGGTTGCGTGCACGTCATCTCCCTTTTTTGGGGCTCCTGTGTGTAGCGTGACCCGTCATCTTTCCCCAGGGGTTACAATCAGCCTTGCAAGAGCACTAGGGTACAATTACCATCTGGTACCCAACCCCTTTGACCCCCAATTGCCCAGGACAATATTTTACAGCCACTCCCATACGCACATTAACATCAGTGCCATGGCTGGGAGGCGAGGATTCCGTAAGGGTGACAAAGGTGGAAGAGCCACAAGTGGTGGCCGTGGTGGATCCGGTAGGGGAAGTGGTCGTTACTTGCAGGGTGAGCCTGTCCCCCCATGTGTGGAGGACCAGTCAAGGGCACCCATAACCCCCCCTCCCATTGAGACTGATGTGGCTGACACCATCCATGCTCAGCCCTTGTTGGACCAGCCCATTGTGGCACCAGACCTGGCTGACTCCATGGCTGACTTCCAGGTCAGCAGGCCTATGACACGTGCGCTGGTGCACGTTGATGTCACCATGCCACGTGCATCTGGGGCAGCAAGGTCATCTGCTGCACCAAGTAGGCAGGGCGGAGAGGCTGCAGGGGCAGCTGCGGCTCCATCCACCCCAGCCCTCACACACCCAGCCCGGACAGTGCCGGTCCTAGTCCATGCTGCTGACATTCCCCCTGACACCATCACACTAGAGCCAATGCCTGCACCAACTCCCATGCTGAGTGTGCAATCCCACACTCCTGATACAGAGTCCACCAGGGATCCTGCCCCTAGTGTCCAGAGCGGCGCAGGACACTCAGGATCACCACCACCTTCCAAGCGGAAGAGGAAGAGTGCTCGTCCGGCACAGGCTGATGCCCCAGACACGGCTACACAGTCCGGCCCGTCCAGGAAGCCCAGCTTCACAGATGACTAACTGAATGCACTTGTCGAGTATGTGTGCACATGACATTGAGATGGTCATTGTTGCAGGATCCAAGACCACACCTGCACAACGCCAGGCACACTGGCAGACCGTTGCGGACATCGTAAGTGCCCTTGGAATCGTGAGGTGCACAGCCAATGATTGTTATAAGCGCTGGAATGACCTAAAGCGCAGGGCAAAGAGTAAGCTGGCCTCAAGTCATGCCGCAACTCTAGTGACTGGAGGTGGGTCTCCAGTAGTAGACATGGAACTCACTCCACATGAGTCAGTCGCTGGGACCTACATCACGGAGGAACAGAACCAAGGCGTGGGAGATCTGGCTGATTACGAGGCATTGTCCGGTGAGTGCACATGCATGTGTGTGTCATCCATGTGCATGGTGTGTGTGAGGGCTTCTGTTTGTGTGCCAGGTGAGAGTGTGTGCGGCTGAGTCGTATGGGTCAGCCATGTGCTTCATGCAATACATCCTGCGCAGCTGCATTTGGCCATAGCAGTATCCCTTCTGCCAACAGTAGACATCTAGCCCAACTGCACGCCAGTTGCCCTTGAAGTGTCACCTTGCCACAACATTGTTGCTTAATTTTTCACTGTTCATTTAGTCAGATTGTTTGCATTCCACCACTTTTACTAGGCATGTCGCAGTCCTCTAGTCACATGTCTGACATGGCTGTGGTAAAGTGGAGTGACTTTGTTACCTGGATATCATTTGTTCAAACATGTCCCTGTGCAATTGCACCATTTCGGACTGGCAGCTCCAGGTGAAGAATCTGACCTGTTTGAATTAGAAAAGCTATTACATGCGGGAACTGGACTGAATGAATAGGTGCTGACCTCCTCTCCATCTTCACTCAATAGCAATGGTACATGCCATCTGTGTGATGGCATGTGTGTTTCACCTGCCAATCACAGGCCAATGTGTGATGCCACTGCCAGGCAGCATGCAGTAAATGTGTTCATCTTCCATCTTGGTGTCATCAGTGTGTGCCATTTGCCTGCCCTTCATACGCAGTGAGGGTGCATGCATGGGAGGGTTTTAGTCATGTGGGACATGTGTCAAACAAGTACTGGTTCTCTTGCTTCTCAGCCCTCATTGTGTGCCATGGTGCTAATGCCTGTTTCCATTTCTTTGTTTTCATGTCTTTGCAGGGGAAGACGCACCTGATACTGCTGGGGTTGTGGAGATGGTGCAGACCCAGGAGGGGTCCGAGGGCCGACCGACCACCAGTGAGGGACGTGGTGTGGTGGTGGGTGAGAACCCACAAGTGCTGCAGGTCGTGCTCTCAAGGGGTGTCTCTGGCTGCACCTCCCCCGAGCTGTACTCAGGTGTTGATTCGGATGAGACCTACGTGCCGTCGCAGGTGAGTGTTCCAGGGAGGGATTCTGTTCTGTCTCACCCACCTGCACCAGGGTCAGAACCCTCAATGGGGATGTCAGTGTTGGCAGCTACGCCTTTGGTGGTTACGGATGCAGGGTCACACTCCGCGACATCTGATCCTGTTCCTGGGCCAGCAGATCAGAGGGGGAATGCAGTCCTGCAGCCTCAGGCAGTGCCGGCACAGCAAGGCGCAGTTCGCCTTGCCCCAGACAGGTGTGGTGCCCGCCGACGTGGTGGCCGTACGCCACCTGGCAATACCGCATGGGAGCAATCCATTTACGGTATGGCAACCCAACAGGCAGCATCATCCGAGATGATGGCTCAGGCCATGGATAGGGTGGCCACTTCCATTGTCCCCCCTGAAAGGCTGATGGAGCGACTAGAGCAGGCAACCGACTCCATCTGCCAGTCACACAGGGAGGACATGTTGGGGTCCAACAGGGACAGGCGGGCGGCACTGGCGACTCTGCAGGAGGCCATCTCCATTGAGTCCCAGGGCCACAGGGAAGCCCTGAGGCAGGAGCTCCTTCACCTCAGGACGACTCTTGTTGAGCTTGAGGCTTCAACACACCAAAGGACAGAACAGCAGCTGGAGCGTCTCGCCCGTACGCTCTCAGCTGAGATGCAGGCAACGAGGGCGGAGGTCCGGGCATCCCGTGAGTTGTTGCATGGGGACCTCCGCACACTCATCCTCCAGAACCAGACCTACCACACCCGCATGCTTGCAACCATGGAGGAGCAGACTAGGGCCTTGCGTGGGCTGCCTCCCATAGTGCAACCACCTCCGGATGCAGCTGCACAGGGTGATAATAGCGACAGCAGTGATACTCCCACAATAGGGTAGCCGGCACCGTGTGGGCCATGAGCCCATGGAGGTGTTTTTTTTTCCCAGGATCCACGCAGGTGGGTTCTGGTGTGCATCCTGTCCTCGGACCTCCTGGGTGGCCTCCCCAACCCCCCCGGGCCCTTCAATGGCCATTTTTCATTTTTTTTTATTTTTATTTATTTTATTCCCAATACATTGTGACACTAGTGTCATGTTGTGGGGATTACTTTGTTTACCTGCAAATAGCATGACATG
Organism: Ambystoma mexicanum; assembly: GCF_040938575.1. NCBI lineage: Eukaryota > Metazoa > Chordata > Amphibia > Caudata > Ambystomatidae > Ambystoma > Ambystoma mexicanum. The sequence goes on from NC_090930.1 coordinate 265,577,427, forward strand.
GCACGGTGTGTCGTGTGGTGGTGCTGGGGTTGGGTTGGCTGACATGGCACTGTCCTCTTGTTGCATTTTGCATCTGGGTATTCATTTTAGCTGCTTGAATGTGTAACTTCACAAAACTGCATTGGTGGTGTCTGTGTGGGTAGGGATGCACACATTGTGACACTTCCAGGTGAACAATCTCAGGCTGATATGGTTCTCACGGTTCTTTCTCCAGACATTCAGGATCAGTGTCAGGTTGAGTCATCATTGATTGTCAGATGGAATGTGCCAGGGCAGTGTTCACTCCACAGGGGTGTGATGTCTATGTGAAGTAATTAGCCACTAGCTGTGTACGGGCTGCCTCCCCCCGTGCCCTTTCCCCTCCCATGCGCAGCGGCTGTGCATGTGGTTGGGGATGGGGGGGCACCACCATGTCCACATCCAGGCCCCGGCATGTTGCAACGTTGTGCAGGACACATGCTGCCACTATGATCCTGCACACTACTGGGGGAGCGTACAACAGCTGCCCGCCAGAACGGTCAAGGGAGCGAAAGCGTGACTTCAGCACTCCGAATGTGCGCTCCACTATGCCCCGGGTTGCAATGTGGGCTGCGTTATATCTTACCTGGGGTGGCGTGGTGGGGTTCCGAATTGACGTCATCATGTGGGGGCTGAGAGGGTAGGCACTGTCCCCTGTGGAGGTGGTGATTGGTATCATTGGTGGGGTTGTGACCTTGCTCAGTATCTGACATGCATGCATGTGCAGTGGCATTCATACTCACCAAGCAGCCATGTATCACCATGCCGCCCAGCTTCTAGGTCCCGGCTTAGGGTGGACATTCGGTAAATGAAGCTGTCGTGGGTTGACCCGGGATAGTTGGCATATACTGAGGTGATGATTCCCTTGGCATTACATACTACCTGCACGTTGATGGAATGCCAGTGCTTGCGGTTCCTATAGATGTGCTCAGATGCCCTGGGGGACGTAGAGCCACATGGGTGCAGTCGATGGCACCTAGCACTTTGGGGAATCGTGCCACAGCGTAAAAATCCAGGGCGGCAGCATGCCTTTCTGCAGGGGTTCTGGGCAGGTATATGTGCCTGCGGACTGATGGGCGTGCAGTGATGATGTTCAAGACCTGGTGTAGGCAGCGTGACTGGGTGGCCTGTGATAAACCACCCACAATGGCACTTGTCCGCTGAAATGATGCAGTGGCTAAGAAGTACAGTACATTGTGGACCTTCTCCAGGGGGCTGAGTGCTTGGGAGCACAGGGTGGCTGATGTGAGGTCATCCTCCCACTCACTCAAAAGGTCCAGTATGATGTGTGGTGGAAACCTGTACCTCCCATGCACCTGGTCATCAGGCATCACGAAAAGGCTGGTTCTGGGTGTGAATATTCTGGCCCTGACTATCCTCCTCCTCCTCCTTTGGTAGGCCACGCCCACTGCTGCTAGGAACGGTATGTTCATCCTGGGTCTGAGCTTGTTATTTTGTTAGCACGCAAATTAATGCGTTGCGCGTGTTGTAGGCGAGCGTGTGACCCGCGCACCCCTGAAATCCAGTACCCAGTCCAATAGCGTGTGGAAATTCCCGCGCACACCGGGATACAGGTGCGCTGACGTACTTGCGTGTGTAAGTGTCCGCGCACACCTGATATACACGTACATAGGCCAATCGCGTGTACGCGCACTTTTGTCCAATTACACGCGATGACACCCTGACGTGCTGTCCAATTACACGCGATGAGACTCTGCCGTGCTGTCCAATTACACGTGATGAGACTCTGACGTCTCATCGCGTGTGAGGGCCCAACAGGGGAAGATGGCACGGAGTCATCCAGGTTGGTGGGGGGTTTGGTGGAGGAGGGGGCCGTGCAAGCACCAGAGACGGGGTCTGGAGGTGGGGATCCCACTGGTGCTAGTGGTGCAGTGCAGGACCAGGGACAGGAGGCAGCACAGGCAGCCACGGAGGTGCCTGTGTGCAATCCTGTCCCCGATCCTGTCCCTGCATCATCTTGCACCAGCAGGGATGCCTACGTCCAGACCCGTTTTCAGGCAGGGGATGAGCTGACGTCAACTGGCCTTCCTCTGCCTGCGGAGTGGCCATCCAGGTCCGGGTTGAGCCTGTCCTGGCTGGTGTGGCGTTGCGTCAACGGGCCATGCGAGGTGACCTGCAGTCTTTTCATGGAGAGACTGCACGTCATCTCGAATGGCTCGTTGACCACGTCAGCCTGCTGGGACAGGTCACCCAGGCCGGATTCCTCCGTCTGATGGGGCTTGCTCCGACCCCCTCCTCACTGGACCCCCTACGCGCCAGTCGTCCTCTGTGCCATCTTCCCACCCATCAGTCACCTGGGTGCCCTATGAAGCTGCCTCTGACGGTGCGGCCAGGCTGGTGGAGGAGGCATCCCTGCCACAGTCGGGAGTCGGAGGTCCAGCAGGGGTGGCCACATCAACAACTGCACCCCAGCCGGCGGAGGATGTGCAGGCAGTAGGAGGCAGTGCACGGGCAGAGGCAGAGCAGCAGCAGCAGCAAGATGGTGGGAGACATGAAGGCTCGGGGCTTTCGACATCGGAGGGGCAGGCATCGGCCGGAGGGCAGGGGGACCCAGGACAGAGAGTGTCTTCCGTGTGGCAGCGGTTGGGCCACGCCATAGGTGCGGAGCGGCAGCGGGCGGAAGAGGCGCGGCTCACAATGGTCAGGGCGGAGAACTCCATGCGGAGGGCCCTGAGGCGGGCCGAGTGCCTCGAGGCAATCCGCAGGGGGTTGGAGGAGGACACGGCGTCGTCCCTGCGGACCCTCGGGGCCATGGAACTGGACCGCCTCCGGGACATCAAACAGGAGTTCGATGATGCCCTGGCCCGAGACACCACGGAGTGAGCCGCTGGACTTGCCCGCCGCCTTTGTATATAGTTCTTTAGTTTTAGGTTTCCTTTCTTTCTTATTATGATTTGGAGTCGACGGACACTGCTCCACTTTTTGTATATAGTTTATTTTTAGGTAGGTTTTTTAGTAGGTTTCCTTTGTTCAGTTGGGCTCATGGACCCTTGGTAGTTTTGTACATAGTTCTTTATTGCATGGAGATTTTTTTACATTTGACTTTGGCCAAATTTTTTTTGGATTCTGATTTGCAGTTTTGTGTTTTTATACGGACATGCAGCTTTTTTTTTCTCATTCACATTGTAGTTTGTTTTCTTTCTTAAGCATTCTTTATTTTTTTCAATACAATTTTGTTTCCATACTTCACTGTGTGGTATCATCTCATTGGTTTCATGCATGTCATGTTGTGTGTTTTCCCATTCTATTGCAACCATTGTGTGTGACGGACATGGGTTCATTAGCTTCATGAACATTGGGGGTGTAACATGTGATTTCCATTTCCATGTGGGTGAATGGGTTACTTGGTAGAGCTTTTTGGCTGTGGAGGCTGACCATTACGCACATGATTGGGGATTGTGAGGACCTGGTGGGGGGTGCCCATGGTGGCAGGGGGGTGGGGGTGGTGGGAGACATGAGTGGGGGCCTGCTGGAGGCTGCCCATGGTGGCAGGGGGGTGGGGTGGTGGGAGACATGAGTGGGGGCCTGGTGGAGGCTGCCCCTGCACTGCTGGGGGGTGGGGGTGGTGGGAGACATGGGTGGGGGCCTGGTGGGGGCTGCCCCTGGTGGCTGGGGGTGGGGGTGGTGGTAGACATGAGTGGGGGCCTGGTGGAGGGTGGCCATGGTGGCAGGGGGGTGGGGGTGCAGGGGGACATGAGTGGGGGCCTGGTGGAGGGTGGCCATGGTGGCAGGGGGGTGGGGGTGGTGGTAGACATGAGTGGGGGCCTGGTGGAGGGTGACCCTGGATGCTGGGGGGTGAGGGTGCAGGGGGACATGAGTGGGGGCCTGTTGGAGGGTGGCCATGGTGGCTGGGGGGTGGGGGTGGTGGGAGACATGAGTGGGGGCCTGGTGGAGGCTGCCCATGGTGGCAGGGGGGTGGGGGTGCAGGGGGACATGAGTGGGGGCCTGGTGGAGGGTGGCCATGGTGGCAGGGGGGTGGAGGTGCAGGGGGACATGAGTGGGGGCCTGGTGGAGGGTGGCCATGGTGGCAGACGGGTGGGGGTGGTGTTAGACATGAGTGGGGGCCTGGTGGAGGCTGCCCCTGCACTGCTGGGGGGTGGAGGTGGTGGGAGACATGAGTGGGGGCCTGGTGGAGACTGCCCATGGTGGCAGGGGGGTGGGGGTGGGGGTAGACATGCATTGTTGATCAGTAGTGCAAGGTGACATGTGGGTTGGCTGGGGGGCATGCCCATGGTGGATGGGCTGCCTGCGGGACATGAGCATGGGTGCAGGGTAGTCCCCCGTGGTGTGGGCTGCCTGCAGGGTCCGTGGAGGTTGTGGAGCGTACACCTGGGAGGGCCCACACGGCCAATTCACGTGTGGTACTCCCCAGAACCCCTGAAATACACATACCCTGCTGAAATCGTGTGTGGAACTTCCCGCGCACCCCTGAAATACACATACCTTGCTGAAATCGCGTGTGGAAATTCCTGCGCACCCCTGAAATACACGTACCCTGCTCGCACTGGGCCAATCGCGTGTGGAACTTCCCGCGCACCCATGAAATACACGTACCCTGATGAAATCGCGTGTGGAACTTCCCGCGCACCCCTGAAATACACATACCTTGCTGAAACTGCGTGTGGAACTTCCCGCGCACCCCTGAAATACACGTACCCTGCTCGCACTGGGCCAATCGCGTGTGTAACTTCCCACGCACCCCTGAAATACACGTACCCTGATGAAATCGCGTGTGGAACTTCCCGCGCACCCCTGAAATACACATACCTTGCTGAAATCGCGTGTGGAACTTCCCGCGCACCCCTGAAATACACGTACCTTGCTTGCACTGGGCCAATCGCGTGTGGAACTTCCCGCGCACCCCTGAAATACACGTACCCTGATGAAATTGCGTGTGGAACTTCCCGCGCACCCCTGAAATACACATTCCTTGCTGAAATTGCGTGTGGAACTTCCCGCGCACCCCTGAAATACACGTACCCTGCTTGCACTGGGCCAATCGCGTGTGGAACTTCCCGCACACCCCTGAAATACACGTACCCTGATGAAATTGCGTGTGGAACTTCCCGCGCACCCCTGAAATACACATACCTTGCTGAAATCGCGTGTGGAACTTCCCGCGCACCCCTGAAATACACGTACCCTGCTCGCACTGGGCAAATCGCGTGTGGAACTTCCCGCGCACCCCTGAAATACACGTACCCTGATGAAATCGCGTGTGGAACTTCCTGCGCACCCCTGAAATACACATACCTTGCTGAAATCGCGTGTGGAACTTCCCGCGCACCCCTGAAATACACGTACCCTGCTCGCACTGGGCCAATCGCGTGTGGAACTTCCCGCGCACCCCTGAAATACACGTACCCTGATGAAATCGCGTGTGGAACTTCCCGCGCACCCCTGAAATACACATACCTTGCTGAAATCGCGTGTGGAACTTCCCGCGCACCCCTGAAATACACGTACCCTGCTCGCACTGGGCCAATCGCGTGTGGAACTTCCCGCGCACCCCTGAAATACACGTACCCTGATGAAATCGCGTGTGGAACTTCCCGCGCACCCCTGAAATACACATACCTTGCTGAAATCGCGTGTGGAACTTCCCGCGCACCCCTGAAATACACGTACCCTGCTCGCACTGGGCTAATCGCGTGTGGAACTTCCCGCGCACCCCTGAAATACACGTACCCTGATGAAATCGCGTGTGGAACTTCCCGCGCACCCCTGAAATACACATACCTTGCTGAAATCGCGTGTGGAACTTCCCGCGCACCCCTGAAATACACGTACCCTGCTCGCACTGGGCCAATCGTGTGTGGAACTACCGGCGCAACCCTGAAATACACGTACCCTGATGAAATCACATGTGGAACTTCCCGCGCACCCCTGAAATACACATACCTTGCTGAAATCGCGTGTGGAACTTCCCGCGCACCCCTGAAATACACATACCCTGCTCGCACTGGGCCATTCGCATGTGGAACTTCCCGCGCACCCCTGAAATACATGTACCCTGATGAAAACGCGTGTGGAAATTCCCGCGCACCCCTGAAATACACGTACCCTGCTCGCACTGGGCCAATCGCGTGTGGAACTTCCCGCGCACCCCTGCAATACACGTACCCTGATGAAATCGCGTGTGGAACTTCCCGCGCACCCCTGAAATACAAATACCTTGCTGAAATCGCATGTGGAACTTCCTGCGCACCCCTGAAATACACGTACCCTGCTGAAATCGCGTGTGGAACTTCCGCACACCCCTGAAATACACGTACCCGGCCAAATCGCGTGTGAGACTTCCCACGCACCCCGGTATACACGCACACGTATTTTTTGTCAGCGGGTGTCCGTGTTTGTGGGTACCCCTTTGCACGTCATTTGTCCTGGAGGGCCACAGTATGGGACATTCATCATGGCAGTATATAGGTTTTATTTGTTGGCGCACCTTTTGGCGCACATTTCTTACAACCGCAGAGACGCTACGTCTGCTTTCTTGTGGCGGTCGTGTTTGTGCCTGTGCGCTGGTTTGAGCGTGCGCTTTTTTGCCCTATTCTATTCCATGAATACGTGTTGTAGGCGAGCGTGTGGGCGTTCCGCGCACTTGTGCCCTGTACTTCCCCCGTGACGCCCACGTTTTGGCAAGTTGTTCCCCATTCCCAGTGTTACGCCTGTGTTCCGCCTACTTTTGTTGCGTGCGCCGCGCTATGTGCGATTTTCGCTGTGGCCTGTGCGATTTTCGCTGTGACCTGGCGCACGCTGTTAGATGGCCTGTGCGCCAACGTGCGCCGCGTACTTTTTTATCGCACATCCGCTGGTTTTCTCGCGCACGGACTTCCATGAATCGATGTGCGCTGCTTTTCGTGCGATTTTCGCACTTGCACTGCGATTTTCGCTATTCCACTGCGATTTGCACGTTTTTGCCCACTTGCGCCGCGCTAATTATTCCATGAATCGGCCTGTATATGTGTTGTCAGTATTGTTGGTTGCATTTCTATGAAGGACTAACATTTGCAAACACAATTGATCTGTTCTGTGTAAGTAAATGTTGTCAACAATTGGCGGAAATTGTAATAGAATATTGATTCCTACATTTGCATAGCAATTTACACCAGTTATATTTGAAAATTTGAATGGATTCGATAGTTCTGTGTCCAAGTCATTATTTTTGAGTGTGTGTTGCTTCTTTGAAGAAGTACCTGAGATACTTTGAGTAATAGATTCTTCTTTGGTTGTGGTAATTGATGAAGTATTAGCTTCTTTTACTCTCTTTGGAGGATTTGCAGTGAGAACCTGTTGCATTTCTGTTTTGAAGTAGTTTTCTTTTATAACATTTTCCTTTTTGTGGAACAGGATATGTTTTTAGATGAGGGTGTATAGTGAATGTAGTCTACTGTATTCTAAAAAGCAAGGAATATCAGTGTTTACTTTATTGCATCAAAGTTGATTAGAAATATACCGTCAAGTGTACGTAAGCGTGATAGTGCTACGTAGCTCATTCCTTCTTTAAAGACTGTGTTCCCAATATCTATCAATGCTTTATCTAGGGTAAGACCTTGTGATTTGTGAATGGTGACTGCGTATGCTAGAGTTAGAGAAAATTGTTCTCTGCGTACATACATGTCTTTGAAAAGAAGGAATCGAGCTGCTGAGCACCCTATCCTTTTTACTTCTGAAAGTTTGTCAAAGAGAATATTGACAAACTGAATGTTGTTGTCACGTGGGTATGTTTGAAAGCCAATAACTGTACCCAGTGCTCCATTAATTAGTCCTTGCTCCACGTCAAGGCTACGTTTAAGCATTACTCTACAGTTTAAGGATAATTTTTATATTTTCTCCAAACCAGCTGTGTTGGAGATGGAATTTTCTCAGGTATTTAGTCTTGTTGTAGCTTGTTGACACATGGGTAATGTCATACCATGTACGTTCAGTTTGTCTGCGGAGCAAATTTCAATTGTTGGTTGCATTTCATTTTTCAACATTGTTTCATTGAATTTGGAACAGCTTGCAAGAGTTGGCATTAAGGACATACAAATGCCATTTTTGTGTACAAATTGTTCCATGACATCAGTAGCATATGAGTTCTGGCCATAAAGTGCATGGATGTGCTGGGTTTTTAATATTGCTTGTGCCTCTTGAGATAGTACACCAACTCTAATACTTTTTAAAATGTTTGCGTAAGTGAGGTCTACAGATTGGTGCATGTTTTCTGTTAATTCTCTGTATTGGAAATGTTGCCAAAGGTTGGCATTTCCTATGCTGCCAACAGTTTTACGGCAGAGATTGTGTCCTAAGGTTTTAAAAATAGGTTCACCTTTCACTGGTGTCAATTGAAGAAGATCTCTGAAAACAATAATGTGTTTTCCTCCAAAGAGCTCTTTGTAGTTTGTTTTCAGTACTTCTTGTAATCTGAGGTGAATCAAAGCCAACATTAGGTTGGAGACCATGCTCACTTCATCTATTAGTAGCATTTTTATTTGTTTTAACACTCTGCATAGTTCCATTGCAGCTTCTGTAGAAAGTTTGTAATATTCTAATCTGTTTTGGTGTTCTACTGGAAGGAGTAGTAATCGGTATAAAGTGACACCGCCTATGTTGTAGGCAGCTAAACCCGTGGGGGAAGTTACAACAGCTGACAGTTTGTTGTTTGTCAATTGTTGAATAGTAGTATAGGTTTGTAATTTTGGCAGGTACATTCTTTATTTTCATGTTGTACACCATGTGCAATTTGTTTTGTTACTATTAAAAAAATGGAACACTGCTCTTTGTTCAATTTTGATTGTAGTACAGTTAAGTCTTCTGTATCTTCTTCATAGTGACCCATGGTGTTTTCTACTTCTGTCATAGCTAATTCTGCCTCATTTGCTATTAGTGGCTGTCTCAGTGGTTCTTGGCTTCCTGTTACAGAAGGTTGACTACTGTCCGGAGTGTCCTTATCTAGTTGGGCCTGGAGTTCTTCGTGTTGCTGTTCATTGTGCAACATTGTTTTGTACTGTGTAAAGTATACATCAGTTATAGTGCTTTCATTTGCTTTGAAAGCGTCTTCATAGGAGTCATAGTTTTCTAGTATCTCTTCTTCTTTTCTCCATGGTTTAAAAAGTTGTAGCAGGGACATGTAATATTGTAATATAGTTATTTATGTTGAGGAGTTTTTAATGACAATTTGATATGATTAATTAAGCTTGGTTTGGTAAGATTCACTAAGATGCCTTCACAATTTGTCACTCTATATCTACCTCTTTTTTTCATCAGGTTTTATATTATTTTTGTATGTGTATGTTTTGGGCTATGTGGTATAGACACATGGTTTCCAAAGTGGTACTCCTGTTTGGGTAGTATGTGTCTAGTAAATTGTTTTTCAAAATGTCTTGGCTGTTGGGATAATTTTTGGCGTATGATTTGAGAACTCTTTTTCTAGATTTAGCAGGACCAAGACTTAGCCATACTTTATTTTTCGTTTTTCCATAGGAAGCAGTACCGGTTAAACAATCTGCAGCTTCACAGCAGCCACATTCTCTATAAGAGAGCATTTTTATGCTTAAGCTGCACAATTTCTGAGACAGTGTTTTGTCCGATGATATGTCATTCCAGAGGTCTTGAAGCTCTGTTTTTTCTGCTTTTGTTGAGTAGGCTGTAACATATTGTCTGCAATGTACTGCACATCTATGTTTGCATTCCATAAGAGGGCAATGATTGCATTGTAATCATTGATATATTTTCCTTCTGTTCTTTTTATGTAATATGTGTTCTTAGGTGATTTACCTTTAACACTATGTCTAACTGAAGACATAAAGTTGTTCACTTCACCTGTTTCTGTAACTGGTCTAGGGAAACCAAAGCAGCATTTGGTGTAGTATTTCCCTTTTTTTTTGTATTTGTGACGACAATATTTGCCACATTTGTGTCTTTGAAATTGTACAATTTGTGCATGAAGATCACTATTTGTTGCTTCTGATGGAATTTCACAAGTGACATATTTTTCGATAAACTATAAAACAGTGGCATCACTGTCGACCAAATTTAGGAGCATCTTTAATCCATAAAAACATATGGATATGTGGTGCTCCTCTGGCTTGGTATTCTTTTCTCCAAAAAGAAGTGTTGCACTTCTCCAAGGGGAGACACAGTTTTATTACAAATAAAGTGTAGCATAGCAATGAAATAATGATGGAAATATCTTGAAACATTAAGAGAATCTAGAGAGCAAAGTTCTCCAGGTGTTAGTATATCTATGTTTGTTTTTTTTTGTTGATATGCGTAGGAAATCATGTAAATCTTCCCATGCATATTCTGCACAACTTAATGTAACAAACCAAGTGGGTGGGCCAAGGTTTCTGATCATACAACGTACATCTCTGTGGCGTCGGAACCAGTACTCTTTAATACCACGCATGTTTGCTAACAGATTTGTAATGATTGATTGTAAAGCCTCATCGTTTTCTTGCACTTTTTGTATTAATTGCGTAGCTGACATATTTTGAAAGTGGGTTCCTGATTTCAATGTGTGTGCAACTCCGTAACATAGAGTTGCTAGTTCACTTTCAAAGAGTAGGTGGAATATGTATTCCACATTTTGTCTAAATCTGGGATCTTCAGAATACATTCGCAATGAGCGGTATTCTGATGCTGTTATCTGAATAGTAAAGAAAGGGTTTGCTCTCAAACTGCGCACACACATAGAATAATATGCATAATGCAAATTAAATGAGTGGTTTTAATCAGTGCTGGTGCAGCCTGACACGTGTTTCGAGCTTCCCGCTCTTCTACTGAGGCTTGATCTTGGCTTGTGTAAAGTTTGGATACAATTATTAAGTTGCAGTGCGTTCACTGCTTTGTGAGGAACTGGAGCCTCCAGTTCCTCACATAGCAGTGAACGCACTGCAACTTAATCATTTACTGAAATGTCATTCGTGTAACTGCAAAATATTGTATCCAAACTTTCAGGCTGCACCAGCACTGATTAAAACCACTCATTTAATTTGCATTATGCTTATTATTCTATGTGTGTGCGCAGTTTGAGAGCAAACCCTTTCTTTTTCTAATTCCAATTTCTAGTGGGAATTTGGCAGGCTCCTACTCAAGCTCTCAGCCGCAGCCCTTCCACAGCCACATAAGTTGCCGCCCTATGCGCTGTACCCTGCTGGCCTCTTTCTGCCACTGTTATCTGAATAGGTCTATCATTGTACTTTCCTCCTTTGCTAATAGGAAAGAGTAGAGGAAAAGCACATGCTTCTATACTTTTTTCCCTTATGCTGATTGGTGATCCTTTGGTTTGTCGCATTTGGTACGTTTCTAGTGCATCATCTATGGTGTCATTACAGTGTAATGGATGAATTGTATAATGGTCTAAAATATTGGATACTGTAGCAGGATCTAAAATTCAAATTAACCAGTTTCTGGTGACTCTTAAATTATTTCAGTTGTTTCCCTTACGTTTTTTTCAATATTTATTTCTTTGTAGTATTCATTATTGTTTTTTAGATATTGCAAAGCTTGTCTAACTTTATGTAAGTCTAAGAGTTGTTGCCAATTTTCTTTTTCTTTTGTAGGTACACCATTTACTAAGATAATTAAAGATTGCTCTATTGGACGTTGCACTCCCAGAGTGTGCACATTTTCTTTTAGATCTAATAGTAAATAAACTACTTTGCCATAAATGCCTTTCACCAATTTAGAGGGATGCTATTTTGCTGTTTTTGGTTGAAGGCGTATTATTGCTTGAAATGGGTGCACTGTTTGAATTATGATGCTCTCATATAAACTGAGTTGTTGAAGGGGTTTTGGTAGTGGGAATAATTCCAAGTTATTTGTGATAGCACGTGAAGGAGTTTGGTTGTTGTCAAGTTTTGTAGTGCAGTAACTGCAAATTATTAAGGGGTCAGTTATTTCGTATTAGTTTTCTGCTATAAGGTAGAGAGCTAATTCAAACCATTTGGAATCTTCATTGTCTTCTATTTTGTATGTTACATCTTTAGTTTTTGTGTTACTTTTATCAAACGTTCTGTGGCAACACACACACACATGGTTTGGTACTTCAGCGGATGCACTTTTAAATTTATTTCTTTTTTGTATGTGTGTAGTAGAAGGTTGCCATGCGTACAATTGTTGCTAGTCTGTTGTAAAGCTATTGCATTTTGTAAGTGTCTCTCACTTCCAAATTTTTTTTTCTGGATATGGTCGATTTCTTCGAGTATGTCTTTGGCTATACCATGTAGAAGATTATTATTTAAATTGGCTAGCGCTAAAGCAGGACCTTTAGCATAGTACAGTTTATAGACTAGATTTCTTCTAGTTGAATGATGTGTTGATATAATTTTGATATAATGGAAGGTGCTTTTGCAAATAGGTCCTGAAATGCAGGCTAATGAATGTCCTTGTAGTCCTGTGTATTTGCGCACTGGACAGGTATCCATATTTTGCAGCAGTTTAATTTTGATTTTATCTTTGCCTCTTCACATACTGATTGGGGAACTGGCGTAAAGATTTGAAAGATTTCTTGGAAATGTTACACATTGACGTTCATGGCCATTTGTATACTGGACGTTCTGGTTCAGTCAAATGGAGAGTTAATACTGAGTTTTCTGGGGATATTTTTGCAATCAGTATTTCTTGTTGCATTATGGTATTATTAAGTTTTTCATAACCTCGTCCACTGCTATGTATGGCAATGTGTTTGTTTGGTTTTGTTTGTATGCTTCTTCATTAAAATATGGTTCTGTGCTCGTGGTGTGACTCCATTCACCTCCACAGCTGGTTATTTTTGTTGACATTCCGTTTATTGAGACGTCTTTTTGTAATTTAGTAGTTAGTTTTGTTAGTGGTTTCATTCTGTTTAACACTAAAATAAATAACTTTCTTTTGAGAAGGATTGCACTGTCTATCAAAGCTTCTAAGATTAATTTTCTATGGTAGATTTTAAGGGTTGTGCATGATTTGTCTCCTGTTTTTATAAGATTCTGAAGGACACTGTGGCGGAAAATTTTTGCTAAATTACTTTTTTTGGTATGGTTACTTGCACTATCTCAAGATTTATAGGAGCAGTTTTTTGCAGTAGTGGTAGCTGAATTCTTGTTAATCATTTTCTGTTTTGTTTTACATTTTAATCGAGGAGGCAAAGTTTCTGTACTGGAAGCTTGTTTTTTTTTGCTAAATGACTGTATTAGCTGTTTTGTTTGAAATTTTTGTACAAACTCTGCTAGAGATGGATGATTATTTTGGACACTTTTATTTTCATTTGCTCTATTTCTGTATTGCTGTCTATGGACTTGCTTTTTGGAAGGCATTCTTTGGGGTCTGTTGAAAAAAAAGAAGGTATGGGTTGGGCCGTTCTGCAATGTATGTGTGCTGTGTGCATGAGTGTCTGAGTATGATGGTAAAGATGTACGTGGTGGTGTGTGATTGTGCAGTGGGCAGCTACAATTAGTTGGGAAGGCTATTCTTCTATTTGTGTGCTACTATACTGCTGTTCAGATGACAGTAGAAAGTGAGCTAGTGGTGAGGAGAAGCACTAATAGTAAATCTAATGGTATAAAATTAAAACAGTTATTTGTTTTGTAATACTAACATTCTAGGGGTTGAGTTATGTTATTTGTGTTCCACAAAACGGGGATTAGTGTGCCATTCTGTCTGCTAATCCCTGTTTAATAAATGGGGATTTGTGGGCAGAATGGTTCAGAAATCTCAATTTGTTTGGTGCACAAATTACATCAATGAACCACACAGTGTGTTTGAGTAACAGTATGAATATTAAGGTAGCATTGTACTTACTCTTTTTTTGTGGAATGAGCAGGTTTCTTTGGAGATGTTGTTTGTAGTTGAGATGCTGCTGCTTTTCAGAAGAGTGGTCTTCACTGCAATTGTAAAAGAAAGAAGTTAGTAATTTTGTGTGTTTATAGCACTGATGTTAATTTAGACGTTGATTTTTATGTCTTTGGTATTTATATTTATATTTTATTTACAATATGTTAGTTCAACATGCTTTGCAAATGAGTAGAATATTACGTGTATGAAATTCACTTGGTTTTTTAAAGCTGTGTTGTAGATAGCAGACAGGTTTGGAAGTGACAGTTGATTATAGCAGATAGGAAAAATTGCAATAAGTTCATTTTATAGGTTATACAGGTTTAGTGGCATTACTCTGTTTATATGCAATCATAAGAGTTGTACATGTACTGTGAATAAAATATGCATACCTGTAGTTTGTATTCATGCATGTGAATATGCATGCAGCTGTGAATAGAAATCTTGGAGACTTGTACAGTAGTTTTTGTATAAGGTGCTTTCCAATGATATGAGACAGTACATTTGAAGTGCTGAACTCTGATGATGGAGTTACATGTAGAGGTCTTGGATGTGATTGGTGGATGGTTGTGTGACTGCTTATCTGTATCCAATGAGGGAATGGCACAGAGAGTGAAGTGGAAAGTGTAGGAGGGCTGTTGAAGAGTTACGGGCTCTGCAGGCAGGGCATGTCACATCCGGGGTTTTCCAGCACATCCAGCATGGAAAGGGGACTGTAGGGATCAGCCAATGAGATGTTGAGGTTGTGGATTTGTGTTGAAAGAGGCTGTGTGTAGTGATGATGGCAGAGGTGGAGAAAGTCAGGGTGTTGGTGCTTGGAGATATGTTTGTGCATGGTTCACAGCAGTATGCTCAATGCAGGAATGTGGCAAATAATGTTGATATTAAAGGAGTGGATGTGGTGTGGAGCACTGTGCCTGATTGCAATGTACAGGGAATTGTACAAGTTTGTCAAAATATGGGCAGGATGAACAGTCCCCATGTGGTAGTTTTGCATTATGGTGCTTTCCATTTGGGCTATGTCAGTGACCCTACTTTGTTGGCAGATTTGGAACACTTGGTTCAAGCAGTAATGAGCATCCTTCCAAATGCCAAAGCATTTTTTTCTGGATTACTACCTAGGGCAATATGGGACAATAGCTCTGTTTTTTGTCCTCAGCAAAACATTGGTAGGTGTGCAATCAACCGAGGCATGTCTGCTTTCATGCTTAGAGCTGGTATGTTTTTCTGTAATAATAAGAATATTGATTCCAGTAATGCTGTTTCTTTTAACGAAGATGGCATTTCCTTATCTTTTTTGGGAAATGCTATGCTGTTTTGGAATGTAAGGGTTGCTTTGGAGAAGGTTATGTGAAGATTTTAGTAGTAAAGTAAGAAGAAAAAAATCCCCAAAAAAATACAAAATAACAGGTGTCTGTCAAGCATCTGCAAAAAAACAAAAAAAAATGCTCTTTTCAGAGCTGACCTCAAAGAGGAAATGGGGCACATTATTTAAATTTACATTCACCACGCTCATATTTTCGATATGTCCGCGGACATGGTGGTAGTTTGCGGACAGCGCGTATTACATACAGGGGTTTTGGGGTGGAGAGGCATGCAAATGAGAATGAGCAGAGCAATGGATTGGTCAGTAAAGTTTAATGGGTGTGTTGTGTAAGGAGAGAGTTTGTCAGAAAGTATTTTCCTGAGAGAAGAACAGATAGCTATGGCTGTGTGTTTCAGAAAACAGATTATCTGGATTTTGGGAGACTCATGGATACATTGGTTGGAGGTGCATGAAGAACGGTGTGGAGTAGCTGTAGATCTTGGATTCCCTCATGTGGAAGTGCACTGGCATGGAGTGCGTGGAATGAAGTGGCTGGACTTGTTACCTCTCTGTGCTACTTTAGAGACAGAGCATCATCCAGACATCATTATAATTCATTGTGGAGGGAACAGTTTAGGACATGTGTCTGGAATTTCATTGCAATTTGCAATGGAAGAAGGATTTGGGAAGGTCATGGACATGTTTCCAAATTCCCAAGTCATTTTTTATCGTATTGCGCAAAGACAAATGTGGCTGCGTTCTTCTTCATTTGGTCCACAAATGGAGAAAGCGAGGCACAATGTCAATAAGACTGTTTGTGCCTTTCTAAGAGATGTTGGCATGTCCTCTTTTTACAATGAAAATATTATGTTTCGTAGCATATACATTTTTCGCAGAGATCGAGTCCATCTTACTTATACTGGCAATCAGATTTTTCTGAGAAATTTACTAAATGCATTGCAACCTTTTTTGGAATTATAGTCAACTATTTTGCTGTAGATGTTGACGATTTCAAGTTTTTCAAACACACAAAAACACCACCAAAAGGCTCACCAAAAGGCTCTCAGAGCCACCACTTCCTCCCAGAGAAAAGTGCATTGGTCTTGATAGGGCAGCACCCCAAAACTTTATATGTCCTCGAACTGCACTATTTATTTGCCACTTCTATTTTTAAACTGTGAAAGGCGGCTCTGAAAAGAGCCTTTTTTTATTTTTGTTCTTTTAGATTTTCTTTTGTTTTTTTACACAGGCCACACTGGGAGAGGTTGGGAAAGGAGGGCAAGGAGGGGACACCAACCGCAGGGATATTAAAGGGCAGGTGGAGAGAGAAAGATGTAGGGTGGGCCGTATTTAGGTAGGTAGCAGACCTTGTTATGCTGCTTGACTTCAGTCTCAAAAGCACTTCGAAGACTCTCCCCTCTGCAGAGTACTGCGTTGCAGTACATACAAAATATTGTGACCCTCGAAAGGTAAGGGTCAACAGCATTGTGAATGGCCTGTGAGGCAGCTGGAGGGATGCACTCTCCCACAGGAGTGTCTCTTGTGAGAGGAGCAGAAACGGAGAATGTGGTAGAGGAACTCAACCTACTACGTTCATTACAAGGTACAACCTTGGCAAATGGCCCCACCATGAAACGACATTAGGTGTCGCTTTATGGATGTCGTACCAAAGCTGTACGAACCACGCCTCCCATGACTCAGCACCATTTTGACCTTGTTCGCACATGCTTTTTGTACGTCACCATGAATGGTAAACAACTGCCACACCCAAGACTCCCGGCGAGTGCTGGTAGTAGGGACTTCCACTACCTTATCCTCTTCATCCTCTTCATCCTATTCCTCTACATCTTCACGCCTGTTCCCCTCTGCAGGCCCTTGGGGAGGTGGTGGTGGCGGAGGGGTTGGGGGTGGTGCTGAGGCAGATGTAGCACCAGCTGGAGCAGCAGCAGCCATGGATGCCATCAGGGTTGATGAGATAATCTCAGCAGGAGCAGCAAGGGCAGCAAAAGTCAATCTGCAATAGCCAGAAGCACAATGAAGA
The DNA here is from genome assembly GCF_040938575.1 of Ambystoma mexicanum. Taxonomy (NCBI): domain Eukaryota; kingdom Metazoa; phylum Chordata; class Amphibia; order Caudata; family Ambystomatidae; genus Ambystoma; species Ambystoma mexicanum. Next base: position 265,594,610 of record NC_090930.1, read on the forward strand.
TCAGCTCTGGGGTGTGGCCTTTTATAGGGGTGGAGGGGTGTGCTTCACGGACAGATTGAACACCCCAAAAAGATTAAAAAAAGTTCCAAAAAGTATGTGGAAAGCCAGGGTCATTATCTGGGACATGTGCAATGGTGAAATGTTACTGTAACATACTTTGGATTGTCTGAAAAAGTACTTTTAAAATGTTTGGGCACCCGGACAGTGTCCACAAATATTTTTTTATTTTCATCATTGATGTCATCAATGGCATTTGTGATGTCATCTGACAAGATGGCCGTCATGTTTAGACAGCTGCGGCCATCTTTGGACGGTTTGTGTATGTGAGGCTAATGTAATGGACCGATATTGCTGGTAACGTTACTGTTATCAGATCAACTTTACTTATTTTAACTTCACATAGCCAATAGTAATTGTAAGAGTGGCTCTAATATACATGCCTGAGTATTATGGATCTATTTAACATACATTAAATTGAACGTATTTTTCAATTGTGTGTGTTGGATATTACTGCTGATGTGCTGTGGTTGAAAGTTGCATGGATGATGAAGAAAACTATCTCTCAAGATATGCTTGTTGTCAGTGTCGTAATTACCCTTCAAGTATCGGTGTGTGTGTCTCTCGGTAAAATGTTATCTTTTTACTAGCATCCTCTTAGTGTTGACAACAAGTAATCCATGAATGTCTCATTGATGTTATGCTTGTAGTTAGTCTTCCATTAAATGAGAGTCACCCACACAATCTCCACATACGTGTATATAAGCTATTGATTGAGTAATAGTAAACAACAAGTAATGCTTGAGGATCGCCTTAATTTAGCTAGCCATTGGTCTCTTAATTTGATGTAGTTGTCTGGACTTCAAAAATCCACCGTTAGTTGCTCACTTAGTGTAGCTCTCTGCTAATTAGCTTCTTGGCTAGTTGTTTTGTGATTAAGGTCTTGAAGTCCACAACTGAATGTTCAAAAATGGCTGAATCATGAAAAGCAGTTCAGCTCCCACTCTGCATTCATTCCCCTCAGAACAAGAGTGTCTATCCAATAAGCGTGAAATTTAAAGTTGCGCATAAATATGGTTGTTTTCGTTAAATTTTCTGGTGACAGATGAGTTGCTATTCTTGCGACGAAATCGAGCATCTAACAGAATTAAGAGCCACCACATTAGGCTTCTCAGAAGAAGAAGCCGACACAAAACTTGGCCTGATCAAGGAAACCAATCTATCAACCAAAAACACGGATCCCGAAAAAAAGATCAAGCAATTAGAATACACAATGCGCAAGGGATTAATAGAAAATTACGTGCAGTTACATTAGGACGGTATTCTAAAGCTCAAAGAATACCTCAAGGGCTCAGGATCCCACTAACACCCACATTATGCAAAGAGAAGAAGGACTTTGTGAAGAAGTGGGAACAACCATTGGACAAACTTCACTAGACCTTATTCTACTAACCATCAAAGAACTTTCTACAAAACCTTCATACCCTAGAGAAGAAAATAAAGACCTCACTGTAGAAATCACGCAACTGACGAATGAGGAAACATTTTGGCAGATATTAATACACGACTGGAAGGTTACATAATCAATTTAGAGGCAAGATACACGCATACTTGCAAGATTATAGCAGTGATAAAATGTAGACCATTATCCGACCAGATGACCCTCGGCAACACAAACCTAGGATAATATGCCTTAAGCATGGTTTTCGCGTTGTCATTGCTGTGGCATCTTTCACAGGGAAGGCTTTAACCCACTTGCTAAAGCCACAAATCACTACTAAGACATATTTGTAGTTATAGCCGCGCTCCATCTCGATGAAGTCGAAATGAATCAAATGAAAAGGCATAGAGGGGGGACCAAAACTACCCCTCTGTGTCGTTGTACTCTTCCCCACATTATGCTGTAAGCATACCATACAGCTTTGAACAAAACACTCAGCAGTCTTTGAGATGTTTACATTTACCCAGACAGGTTCTAACAATTTAAACATTTTCCTAGCACATATGTGAGTAGGACCATGAGCCATTGTGATCATAGCAGTGACATATGCATCGGGTAGCATCCATCCTTTCCTTTTGTTATCCACCGAACAACCTTCCTCATCCAAACTTGCTAAACCCTCAGCCCAGTGTTTAAGTTCTTTTGGAGTGGCATCAGCTTGAATATTCTTTCTTGAGTCAATCCCTTCATCTACTGTACAGATATTTATAGTTCCTTTCCTGACATACATTTCTGAGTATAAATCAGTAGCGGTCCGTTTAGCTATCCTGTCAGCAAAAGTGTTTCCTCTCCCTACATCATCTACTACCTTTTGATGTGCTGCGCACTTCATGATTGCTAGTTGAGTAGGAAGCGCAAGTGCTGAGAGTAGCTGAACTATCAAGGTGCCATGTTGGATTTTTGTTCTTTGTGAGGTTTAGAAACCTCGTTCTGCCCATAGTCTACCGAAGTTGTGAACCACCCCAAAGGCATACTAGCTATCTGTAAATATGTTTACTCTTAGCCCATTGGTAAGTTCACAAGATCAAGACAGTGTGATAATCTCTGCAGCCTGCTCAGATTTATGTGAAATTCTCTTGGTTTCCACAACCATGCTTAGTGTAGTGATGGCCTAAGCAAAATTGGATGTACCATCCGGAAGTTTGAAGCAGGAGCCATCACAAAACAGCTCCCCTTGTGGATCATTCAGAGGTGTATCATTTAAATCAATCCTGCCTTTAGTTTCTTGCTCTGTGGTATAGAGGCAGTCATGTGACATTTCATCACTGCAAGCAATATCTTGCGGAAGAGGTAACAATTCAGCTGGATTCAATACGCAACATCTCTTAATTTGGATATGCAGTGAAAAAAGGATTAGATCATATCTCATTAATTGTGCGGAAGTAAGATGTTGCATTTGCGTTCTGTTTAGTGGAACGTCTACAGAGTGGGATACCATTACGGTTAAAGTGTGACCTAAAACCATACCCTCACTTTGTTTTACAGACGCAGCAGCAGCAACAGCTCTCAGACATCTCGGCAAAGCGCATGCAACAGGATCAAATGTGGCGGACAAAGAACCGCGCGGTCTGTTCTTCCCCCATGTTCCTGCGTTAACACAGCCAAAGCACATCCATCACATTCATGCACATATAACACAAAGGCCTTATCATAATTTGGTGTGCCCAAAACTGGTGCTCAACACAGTGCAATCTTGAGCAGATCAAAAGCTTTCTGGTGTTCCAAGCTCCACGGTAGTGGCAAAGAAATGCCCTTCTTTGTCAATGCCAATATTGGTTTTATCACTAGTGAAAAGTGTGGGATCCACTATATACAGTAAGAAGCCATTCCTATCAAGGCTCTAACTTCTTTCTGTGTATTTGGGACAGACATGCTAGAAATGCTTCTTATCCGCTCAGGTGTCAATCTTCTTCCCTCCTTTCCACGGAGATAGCCTAAATAGGCGACCTCCTGTTGACAATACTGAAACTGTTTTAATGAAGCTTTATGACCATGCTCTGCTAGATGAATAAGCAATGACACAGTACCCTCTTTGCAAGCACTTTCTGAGTCTGCAGATAAGCGAAGGTTGTCAACGTACTGCAACAATGTACAAGTGGAAGGCACTCAAGCGTGTCGAGCTGCTCTTTCAAAGCTCTACTATAAATGCTCGGACTCTCCGTGTATCCTTGTGGTTGATGGGTAAATGAGCATCCCCCTAGGGTGAACACGAACAAATATCTACTATCCATGTGTATGGGAATGCTAAAGAAGGCATTCTTAAGATCCACCACACTAAAATGAGTAGTAGAAGCTGGGATCATTGTTAATATCGTAGTTACATCAGGCACAATTGGAAATTGCGGAGCACCGACCTTATTGATAGCGCGTAAATCGATAATGAAACGAAAAGGAATCTCATTATCCCCTTTCTTGTACACTGGTAAAATCAGGCTACTGCACAAAATTCCTGCAATTTCTTCAATTACTCCACGGTGTACAAAATCGGAAACTATACTCTTCAAAGCTTGCTCACCATCAACTGAAATCTTATATTGTGGGATATGTGGCAACTTAACTCCTGGTTTCAAAGCTATTTTAACAGGCTCAATTTGCAAAACACCAACATCATTGTCATCAACTACTCAGAAACATGCTGGAACTTTACTAAATTCAGCCGGCAAAGGTCTAGTCAAAAAATGTGAGATAAAAGATTGCTGGGGTGAAATCGTCAAACGTACTCCATCCGAAGAACAATTAATTAATGCATTTAATTCCTTAAACAGATTCAACCCCAACAAATTCTCTCCACAGTTCGTTGTCAGAAGAAACGGACAGTGATTTATGAATGGACCCAGTGAAATCGGTACTGGCAAAGAAACCGGATTAACTACTGGCGTGCCAGAAAACCCTACAGAAACTTTATTCTGCCCTGACAGTGGGATGTCTGGAACCCGTGAATGATCAATGAAACACTGCTGTGCCCCTGTATCCATCAAAAATAGATGCTTCCTATTCCCCAACATCATTTCAACATAGGCACCTGTCTGATTGACGGGAATGGGCGTCAGTTCCAGACCCTGCTTCGGGCTGTCCTAATGACACAATATATTGTCGAAGACAAGATCTTCAGAAAGATAGGCAGTTGAAGGATTATCAAAAATATTTCAGCTATCTATGCTAGGTTACTGATTATCTTGCGAGAATGATTGTGGATTTTGAGTGAACTGGCTTCTACCAGGAACCCCTACCCCAGGGTGGACTTTGGATCGTCTTCCTATGACACCATATGTGTTATTCAACCTCTGCTGAAGGATCGGGCATTGTGCTCTCCAAGACCCTCATGTCTGCAATAAGCACAACTGACCTCGAAACTGTATATTCCCACCTCTAGTCCCTCTATCTGTTGCAATAATACTTTGGTTTTCAGGTCTCCCTTTTTCTTTTGAATCCTCTCTTTTTCATTATTGGCCCTATTTTCATAATATTGAGCCATATGCAATACTTCGGACTGCGATTTAGCTTGCCAAGCAATCTCGGAAGTCATGATTTATGACTGAATATCAGGCAACAATCCACACACAAACTTATCCATAAACACTCTTTTCATCTTTTCCCTGACTCTGTACTTAAATCCTGTCTGCTAAAATTTGAAAATACTTGTTCGAACAGATTAAAGAATTCGGTAGCACCTTCAGATTTTCCTTGGGTACAAGCAGTGAGTTTGTCCCAAACAATCCTTCTCTCAGGAACCAAAGTTTTTAATTTGGCTACTATTCTGTCTGGTAAAGTCAGTATTACTTACGGTGGTCTCTCACCAGCTCTTCTTTCTCCATCTATTCTCACCAAGTTAACCCATGTGTCACCCAATCCTGCTTGATCATCTACAGTCCTAATTTGTTTCCATAAATCAGCAGGTAGGATCACAGGAAACAAGTCTATATCACCCAAAGTGAAAACTGACAAATCCAAGACAGATTCTATTTCCTTGTAAAACCCTGTTGGATTTTTCATAATGTCTAGAATCGAATGTCTGATAGTGTTCTCTTCTTGTCTGGAGAACAGGACATGAACAAATTGTGATACATAGTGAGCTTCAATATCGATGGCTGCTGCACCTGTTGCAACATTAGCTGGAATCTCAACTTTAGGAACGAATGTCGGAGGAACCTCCCTCATAGGCAACTAAGTAGTAGGCGATTCGGAACGTTTGTTAAGCAATAAAGTCAGATCAAGCTCTAAAGTGGCAGAAACAGTATCGGGCGCAAAGGCTCTCTGATAAATAATCATCAATTCTGTGGGGCAACAAATCTTTTTCTTCATACACTCATCCTGCAGGTATTCTACCATTACCTGTAATACTTTCCTCTGCATTTCTGGAGTATACTGACTATACGTATCATATACTTCTGTGGGAGATATTGACATATCCGAAATCCATCTAAGCGCATCCCTTGTGCATATTCGCGTTTCTTCTCTCGTTGACTTACAAGGAGGAAGGAACTGTTTCTGCACATACAAAGCATCCAAACTATCACCATCTGTTTCATCGTTCTGTAACCGTTCTAACTCCCTTCTTAACTCAAAAACCATTTCGACTTGCTCTTTTACTTTCTCCACAGAATCCCTTGAATAAGCTAAAACATTCAAATCCCTCAACCCTTGTGGGATATCTATGTCCGTCAATTTATTCCACATTACAGCCAAATGTATTCCCATCCCCTCAATAAAGACATTCAGTTTGGGAATATTTTCTAGATTAAGAAGTGTAGCCAAGACAGTTGATTATTCACCTTTGTCTATATATTGTTTAGCAGATGCATACAATTCTCTCTTCTTATCTTTAGAAACTGTACTTCGAGTACTTTTAATTCAGCACTCGCCCCTTCATCAGTTACAAGAGGAGCAGAACCGCTTGGGAAAGAGAGAGTAGACAGATCCTGTACAACAGGTAGTGGGGGTACTACCGCTGGTAAAAAAGACGGGATTACTGGAACAGTAACAATCGGTAAAGGTGGAGGTACAGGCGGAGGAACAACAATAGGATGAGGAGCAATAACTGGCAGCGGAGGAGAAACGGGAAGAACAGGAATTGCTACGGGAGGAGGTGCGACAGCAGGAAGAGGTAAGACAACAGGACCAGGTACATAAGGAGGTGGTGCAGTGATACCAGGCCTATGTTCATTTAGAAGTGTATTAATTAGTTCATCTGAGACATGAAAATCTTAAAATGGATATATTTTCTGTATACCATGTTGAAAAGCCTTATCCATGTTAACAACAGACTCTGGGGGTCATTCCGAGTTTGGATGCAGCCATTGGTGCTATTAGCACCATGGCTGCATCCAAACTCGCGTCCGGGTCCGGGTAGGCGGAATGGGGACTTACCGGGACATTCTGACCTATGCGGACCTGGTAAGTCCCCATGCCGAATACCATTCCCCATTCCCATTTGAGCCCCCATAGGGCTCAATGGGAATGTGGAAGGCGCTAATACCGGGCCTGCAAATAACAGGCCCCTTATTTGCTCCCTGGTCCTCTAACAGGACCCGCTAAGGACGTCTGGTATGACCAGATGTTTTCAACGGGTCCCGCTAGGGAACCTCGTAATAGGGCGGTAAGGGGTTACCGGCATCGGCATCCTTACCGGTGCCCGTAACCCCTTACCACTCTCCTCAGAATGACCCCCTCTGATGGTTTTTGTTGATCATACAGTAATGCTTTTTCTGAATTTGACATATGACCCGTGTGTGCTTCTCTTTACTCGTATGTTGCTACATAGCTTCTCTTTTCCAATTCTGAATTACATCAAATGCTGCAGGTCTAGCTTTTTTTCTTTAACAATATAGTTTCTAAATACTCTATTCGGGCAATCTCAAAGCTACCATTGACTGGCCACTGAAATTCGGAAGCATGTCTAGTTTGTCTGTGCCAAATATCGTTGAATACTATACTACCAATGCTGTACTTACAGTACATAGTACATGCCGGCGACCTCTCCTGTGGCGCCGGACGGCCAAATTCCAAAGATTGTCTATCTCTGCGGAATAACGCCCTGAAACAGGCAGACAATTTCCAAGGCATGTCAGATTACTGGTGTTACCTGGCATTGTTTGTGCTCACGAGTACAAATCTGCAACCAAATATCAGGATACTTTGGAATCAGGGCACGACTCACCTGATTACAAAGGACTAAGAAGGTCCGATCGGATTACAAAGGACCCTCATGGTTGGTGATTTTGGCAAATCTGCCCACCTCGATATGTGGAGCCTCGTCAAGATGCCGTCTCGGACCGCGTGCTCACTGTCCAGCGATCGGACTTTACAGCACTGGTGAGGTATCGCGTCTCATCCAAAGGGGCCCCCTTTTTCTCACTGTCCAATCCCGGTCTGATAGCCGCGTCTTTCCTTCAACGAGGTGGCATCAATCTTGAGGATCCCTATTCAGGCGCCATCTGAAAGAACAAAGAAATATTGAGGCAGAGTACCACAAATGAAATACACCAATCACGGGCTGAAAAGATACAAGTATCTTTTATTACTGTACAGTTTACAAAGTAAAACAGATAGCTATCTGGCCCCAACACCTCGCAGTGTGTAACAGCCAACACAGTGAGGAGAGTGAGGTACTGGACATCTAAATACTGGCATTTTTATACATTTCCTACAATATTGTCCAGCCCCTCTTCATGTTAATAATTTGTGCCTAGAGTTTGTGCTTAGTTCACATGACATATTTTACAATATAATGCAAAGTATTACATGAATTTACATTTCCATAACTATACAATGGTGATGTAGGTTCTCAGATCTGCAGTAAGCCTTGTTTCAAGAATCTCTTACAATGTAGTTTAGCTGATACATACAATCGTCGTTTACTCTTCATTATTTCAGTGTTTATACAAGGATGAGGCTCGTGAGCGCAGACAACATTCAAAATAGCAGTTCATATGAAGCACAAGGTTTCTTTGCTTTGCTTAAACAGTCGGCTCGCAGACAACCTAAATATTAACAGAACTCAAAGGTCTGTCAGCTCGACTGCAAGACGAAAAATACAGACCTCCATTTTAGAATATGGAACACAAATGAAAATAAAAATGGCGGACGAATCTTAACATGGCAGCGAAGTTAAACTTAAAAAATCAGAGCTTTGCAACACGGTTTTCCGTGTAACGCGATTGGCTTAGGCCAATATTAAATATTTGGAGGCACTATATAATTACGGCTTAACAAGATGAGAATATAACAATAAGACCAGCAGACAAAGGAGAAGCTTTAGTACTCCTTTATACGGAAGACTATAAAGCAGAATGCAGAAGACAACTCAAAGACCAAACAATATATGCAAAGATAGATCATGACCCGACTCAAGATATCAAAAAAGATCTGGAAACAATATTAACCAGAGCAGAAGAAATGGGTTTTATCTCTGAAAAGACCAAAGCATTTTTACAAAACAAACAACCACGTACCCCTCACTTCTACCTCCTGCCCAAAATCCACAAATGCCTCATAAACCCTCAGGCAGACCGATTGTGGCAGCCACAGAAGGAATATTATAGGCACATGGAGAAAGGAGGCACTGAGGAGGCGGTGGGAAGCAGCTCTGGGGGAAACTATCAGTGATGAAGACTGGGCTTTTGTGCTGAGACAAACTCAGAAATTGTCCCTAAATTCCAAATACAAGCTAATACATTTTAATTTCTTACACCAGGTCTATCACACCCCTGCCAGGTTCCACAAACTCTTTCCCCGCCATCCCAGCTGCATGTGTCAGATGTGATTTTGCTCCAGAAGTTTTTCTCCATTTGGCATGGAGTGCCCGCGGGTTTCTGGGTTCTGGTCAGAGGTGTTAACCAAAATGTCACTGATTATCGGGGAACCACTGGAACCAGACCCTACTTTGGCCCTGTTGGGATGTACAAGGGCCCTGTGGCCTGCGATGAGATGCTTGGCAGGGCTATTGCTTGTGATAGTGCGCAGAAGGGTGGCCATGGCTTGGGGTCGGTCCAGGATGTTGCTTATTGTCATGACTTTGAGACTGCCTTTATTCAGACTCTACCATTGCGCGCTCGTCCTCCAGGGGTTTGGGGCCCATATATTCAATACCTGATTACAAAAGCAGACTGACAATGTTGAATGAAGCAATGATAATGTTTATGTTTCATACTCAAATATGTACTTTTAAGATTGGGTGGGCGGCGATGGGAATCGGACTCCATATATGTTTCGGCTTGGTTGATAAAATACAAAAATAAAGTATTAAAAAAAAGAGTTAAAGCAATGATTAACCTTGACCACATATTTATGTCACGGGTTATGTTATTCCACTTTATATGTAATTACTAGGAACACTTGAATAGTTTCTCCACTTTTCCATCTATAATTACTACATACGCAGTCTTTGTATACACAAATACGTAAGTTGACAATTCTTACAATATCTGTCATTCATTATATTCTGGTGTTCCTTGTTTTACAAGAACATGTTTACTACATGTTCTTTTTGAGACCTGTGTTAATACCCCAAAAATGAAATATTCTTCTAGCTCCTTCTAGCAGACAGTCTTCCTTGTTTCCTCCTCTTGAGAAAATTGTGATCTTATCAATAACACACAATTGTATGTCTTCTGTTCTTTCATCTGAGTGTTTCATCTTCCGGTGATAGGCCAAAGGTTGTTTTATTCTTGCAGTCCAATGGATATCAGGTTCTCATGTATCTTACACTTTAATTTGTCTAATGATGTGTCTTATCTATTTTTGTACAAATGCAAGATATGATGCGTAAAACAAAACCAATATTACAAAAGAAGTCTTTTGTAATTTCATGTTTTTCTCTTGTAAATCAACAAATGTGTGTATATTATCCATAGCATATTTGCAGACACTACACAAAGCACAATTGATGAACTGCTTTGAAGACCAACTTTTACTTATGACTCGTGTTGCTTTGGTTTTAAGTAGCTTAGAGAAAGTAGATTTCTTAAAGTCTTAGCTTGAGTAACATGTTGTGTAGTACATTACTTTGAAAATTGGACTTCTTCATAAATAAACATGTAACGTTTGTTTCTCTCATTAAAAATAGGAGTCAACATCTTATCTTTCCCTCTTTGTAGCTTCTCTTTTCACATTCTTGTTTTGATTTTGTTTCCTTTGTATTGCATCTATAAATCTATCTTTAATTAGTAGAGATTGTTTTTCATTCAGTTTTTCATTACTACAGTTTCTTTTTGCCTGTATGAATTTTTCATACGCCACTGTACATGTTGCATCAATGGGATTTGTTGGGCCCACTAGCCATTGCCTTCACCCATGGCTATTGTCGACAGCATTTTGGCTGTAGCCACTGTACATGTTAGACCAATAGGATTCTTTGAGGCCCACTAGCCATTGCCTTCAGACACAGCCATTGCCCACAGCCTTTGGCCATGGCTACCAATTTGAATTTGTATTTAATATACATTCACCAAACTTCTTAGTATATATACACATACATAAATAGACACATACAAATATTATTTTTAGATTACTGCATATTTCATAATGGGGTATTTACCACATCAATATAAAAGCCCCTGTGACAATCCACCTAAAATGTCAATACATAACAAATAAAACGTAATCATATAAAACATACAATTGATATCATTACCTTAAACAAACTTTTTCCACAAAAGTGATCTCTTTCACATATTAATGTTTTATTATAGGCTCTTAGGTGACTCTTTCTTATATCATCAAGACTCTCACAATAGATTAAAATATGTTCAATGGATTCAATCTCAGATTCACCACATAGTCGATGTAAGAGATCTGATCTCGGTATGCCAATTTTCCCACCTTCAATTTCTAAAACTTTGCTAACATTAAATTTCAATAAAAGATATTGTCGATCTAAGAAGCTATTTGACAAAGCGACTATGTAGCAAGGCACTTGATTACGGCTCATCCAGTGTTGAATAAAAGGCCTACTGTTAACATTTGTTGCGAGTCTCACAAGAGCAGTTTCACTGCAAAATATGCTTAGTTTCCGCTTAATCCACTTTTTAGATGCCAATTGTGTCGCTCCATGTATCACATTGTCGTAGCCTGCGGCCCATCTTTCATGCACACATGATACATTTCCAAGAGTATGAAGCAATACGTTTCTATCCATCTTAGTATTTGCCTGGAATACCTCAACCATTATGGTCCCATAACTAATGTGAATTAGTTTTTCATAGCACATAATTAATTGAAGGGTGCATTCCACCTCATTTCCCATCTGGGTTTATTCCAGGTGCAGATTTTCAATGGACAGAGTTTTGGGCATCCTAAATAGCAGTCGTAACATTTTTGCCCAAATGTACTAATAACTTTGCTCCCCATACTTCCACACCATATATCATACATAGGACTATTTTTGAATGGTAGAATGATAACATAGGGCCTCATTACAAGTACACCGGTCCGGAGTTAACGCCGCCGGTAAAACCATACCGGCAGCGTTTCCACGTCCGCCCAATCATGACCCGCGGCCCCGGAAACAGCACCTCCCCCAACCGCCACCGCGGAGTTAAGGGTCGCGTAAAGTCCACCTGCACGGAAACCCCTCCGTTACCGGCAATATGAAACACTGCAAGCATCACAACTAGCACGGACACGGAAACACCACCAGAAAAATGGCATTAAAACTGCGGTCACGTGGCGGTACCACCGCCACCGCGAACATGACACTAAACAGTGCCTGCTGAACTGAATCAGGGCACAGGTGCACCAAATCAGCCCAGCTGGACCCAGCAGCACACTGGGAGCCTACAAAAGGGCCACACCCAGCCCAACACAACACAGAACCATGCAGGCAGCAGCTCTAGTAGCCTTGGACTGGGCCTACTCAACCAACAGGCAGCACTGCACATGATGGCAGTAATGGTGCAGAGGAAGAGGCGGAGGCGGAGGAGGTGCAGGCGCCAACCAGCCAACCCTGCACCTATGGCAAACCCCATTGTCCAGCCGGCACAACCCCACAGGCAGTCTGCAATACCACGCATCAGGGCCTCACCCTGGAACTTTACCCCAGGACAGATCCACACACTATACCGGCTGGACCTGTACATCACTGCCATGATTGAGGACCACATCAGCAGCCACATAGACACCCCCGCTGCCATCCCCCCTCCAGAAGGTTGTGTCTGTGCTGCATTTCCTTGGCACTGGCACCTATCAACACACGGTCGGTGAGCTGCACGGCATATCACAACCCTGTTTTTCAAAAATCCTGGTACAGGTACTGGATGCCCTGTTGCGCCATGTGTCGGAACACATAGCCCTACCCCGTACCCTCCACGAGGTCATTGCCACCAAGTTGGCCTTCCATGTCATAGCAGGCATGCCAAATTGCATAGGTGCAGTTGACTGCACCCACATTGAGCTTACAGTACCACGTGCAATTGAGATGGTGTTCCGCAATAGGAAACAGTATCACTTGTTGAATGTACAGATGGTATGTGATGCCACGCTACTGATTACACACTGCTGCGCACGTTTCCCAGGCTCAACCCATGACTCAATGGTACTGCGGAATTCCACGTTGCCACGGTACATGGAACGCTATGCTGGACAACACAAATGGCTATTAGGTGAGTACAGCTAACAATGCTCCGACCCTGTTGAAGTGGCGTGTGTCTCTCCAGGCCAATGAGCAATGTGAGTGTGCTGCTGTGACCGCACATGCATCATCCCCCCTGCCATCAACCAAATAGACAGCGTATCCCAAACATCACAAAGGAAGACATGACAGGTCAACACAGTGTGCCCGTACACACCCTGCCACATGACACACACAGCCGATACTGTCACTGTCCCATACACCTTGTGCCACTGCAAACACCCACCCACAAATGGAACACTGCCCTCCCAATGAACATGATGCCTGTAAATGAGACATCCTGCATTAACTACTTCATTACAGTCGAGTGACTCTGCCATGTGTGCACATCACTGCACTATGCCATACTCACAATCAAATGTCACCCGCAGGGCCGAGTACACATGCACGTAAATGTGTAGGTCAATATCCATTTGGCTACATCCACTGTGATGGCCAATAAACACTTCCAACCACTGCATGGCACACATGCATGAATGAACAATGATACAAAATAGCACAGCATCAGAAGAAGACATGATACCACAAACACTGACATGTCCCCCCATCTACATTCCATGTAGGTGATGCTGGATATGCACTCACGCCATAGATGATGACACCTGTACGGAGACCAAGGATCAGGCATGAAGAGGCGTACAATAGGGCACATTCCGCACACGTGGAATGATTGAGAGGACATTTGGATTGCTGAAGGCCCGGTTCCGCTGTTTGAGCAGATCTGGCAGATCACTGCTGTATAGCCCAGTGAAGACGGGTAAAATCACGCTCGTATGTGCCATGATGCACAATCTCTGCCTGCACAGGAACATCCCAATGCCCCCAGACGCAGATGAAGAAGATGGGGATGGAGATGGGGATGGGGATGGAGATGGAGATGGGGATGGGATGGCACCACCTCCCCCTGGGGGTCCACTTGATGGCCAAAGAGCACGGGATGAACTGATTCGCATTTACTTTTGAGACACAGAACATTCATAGCAATGCATGGACATGGTGATGACAATAAATGATTTGTTGTACTGCAAATGAAATGATAGATGTCCACACATGTATGTTTTGATTTCAAATGATGAAATATTGATGAATTAACGACAGGGAAGGAGGTGCAATGGTTAGGGAAGCTGTACACCCGTGCCCACCCACCACCCAAATGTACACACGCCCACCCAGGCCCCAATGTTCAAACACCCAAAACAACTTCACCCACCACCCAAACGTACCCACCCCTCACACCCTTCAAGTCCACGTGTGTCCTGCAGTGCCCCACACACATGCCATCACTTCCGTGTGCGCTTCTGTGCCTGTGCATCCTTGCCCGAGAGCCCCGTTAGCCGACTCGAGCGCCTTCTTGGACTGGCAGTAGTGGAGCTGGATGGGGTGGTGGTATTGGATGGCACAGAATCAGGTATAGATGGCATACGTGCAATATTTGCCTGTTGCCCAATCAACATGGACTCTATGAGCCTGGAGGTGTTGTCATTACCATCCCGCACATGGCGTGCCAGGGTGACAATAGTGCTGGCAAAGTGGCCAATGGACCTTGATAGGCGACGCACTGACGTGCTGTAGCACTCCCTCTGCAGCCTAGATTCCTCAAGCTGCCTCTCCACCAGCTGGGTGAGGGTAGCCTGCTGCTCCTCAATCCGCTGTATGCGGGAATTAAGCTCTGCCATAGATGGGTGGGTGACCTCATGGGACTTCGGAGTGATGTGGGGCTAAACTCCAGGTGATGGAAGGATCCCAGGTCATCAAATGTGGGCATCTCCCCCTGTGGCCCAGTATCAGAGTGCTCTGCCGGGGCACTGTTGTCACTACAGGCGCCTCCTCTGCAGTGCAGCTGCCTTCTGTGTTGGTTTGGGTGGTCATGATGGGTTCCCGTGGCACCTGTGTTGCCTCAGGCAGCGTGGAGACGCTGGGGATGTTGGTGATGGTGGCCGGCACATTTGTTGCAGTTGGTACTGGGGGCAGAGATGCCGAACTGCTGGCAGCATCCTCTTGTGCAGGGGCGGTGGCTTGGACACGTGCCGGTACAGATTCCCTGGACTATTGTGCACTATCACTGTCACTTGATATGGCTGTGGGGACACAGAGGACATACAATTGGTGTTGTGGTGGTGGCTGATGGGTGCATCACATGCATCATACAGGGTGATCATTCAATAGTGTTAGTTACATGCATCTGCTTGTTGGGGGTATGCATTGTTGTGATATTGGTTGCCATACGGATCATGATGGGTCCTTTGGCCCAGTCATGCACTGCTTGGGGGGGGTTGTTAATGGGTCCTTTGGCCCAGTCATGCCATCAACATATTCTCATGTGGCATTCATATTTCACCACTTACCAGCATCTGCAGGTGGGCTCACTCCTGCCTCAGCCTCCCCGATCCCATGGATGCCCTCAAGGTGGAGGACACTGCTGCAACGCTCCTCCCATGCTTGCAGCCTCAGTGGGGAAGGGGGTCCTCCACCTGTCCCACTGCTGCGTTGGCGGTGTGTGGAGATCAGGTTCCGAACCCTCAGCCTGAGGTCGTCCCTGAGGTGCGCTGCCTCTGAGCTGGAATACTGGCAGACATGCTGGTGGTCCCTTTTGCCTTCTCACAGTGTGGATTCTGCTTGTGCTGACTCTGGATGGCAATGGATTGTGCTTTATATGATGGCCGCCTCTCTGTTTCCTGTTTTGGCGATCATGGTATTTCCGGTTCCGTGTCCATGGCGACGGAGGTGGACACGGGTTTTGCGCTACTTTTGGGCCAGCGCTATGTCCATTTCCGTGGCTTTTTCTGTGATGGCGGTAACAACGTTTCCGCGTCCGTGTGATGCGCGCGACCGACAGCACTCTTGTCTGCTGCTTCATTCGTATACCTTTGCTTGCCTCTGTGATGGTTCTAACACAGTTAATGGGGTAAAGCAGCCTCACGTTGCCCCACGGTAAATGGAAGACCATGTGTTAAGAATCAAACATGATAGAATGGTCCTTGGGTGAGCTGCTAGACACATGTGGTGAGGTGCGACTTCAGTACAAGTCGCATTCTGCCAGCTGCAGATTTCTATAGGTAGCACACGTGGCAATTTGCATATGCTAATGTTATGCACTGCACTCCAGTTTGTGCGTCGTTGGGTGCCCCCCCTTGTACTGTATTAGTTTGTGGCTAGGAACGCTACTGCGCTAATAATTTAGCTTCTATGGAGCTGGGTGGACTTGAGGATATGGGCGACGCACCCTGCGGGTGCCCCTGACAACTTGGAAAGCTTCTTGGCATTTGGTCCTTAGCTGTACTGTGCGCATCTTCCCCAACGCCTGGCCAAGCTCCCCAGCACTGGCGCCACTTAGCTTGCATGTGTGAGGGGCCTGGAGGAAGGTCAGCTGGGGCATGGCCCCTCGTGCTGCTCACCTTGCTAAGAGCTCCTGGAAGCATGTCTGCTTTTGTAGGACGTCCAAGCACAAGCCTTGTGCTTCTGCTTGCACGCGCATGCGCACCTGTGCCCCACCCAACATGGCAAGGATTTAGTAGTTCTTGGCCCGTTGTCTGCTGGGAAAGGTAGACTGGAGGCTCCTTTTCCTACAGAAAAGGCATAAAAGGCTTTAATAAGGCTGGAAAGTTTCCTGTGTGTGTCTTCATGCTGCTTGTTACTGGGCCATGTCTGAGACCTACATCTGACCTCTTCCCACACAACCCCAGGTTCTGTATCCTGAAAGGTAGAGCTGGAACTTGAGTAGAAAATAACCAAAGAGGCTGGCACAACTGGATGGTTGAGCTGATACCCTTTCAATCCTTGATAGTGTGAACTAAGAAAGGCAGAGACAGCACAAGTCTGGAAAGTCACCGAGAATGCAAGATAGCCAGAAACAGCTGACAGCAAGTTAAGAGCCACAACAGTTGAATAGCTTTTGCAAAAGCACTCAACAGAAAAGCATGGATGTAATATATGAAAGACAGGAGGAGCGACAGAGAAATGCATTTGAACAGAAGTGTAATGAGGCAAATTGAGGCAGTGTAAGAGTACGTGGAAATAACTGCCGGGGAGACGGGCGGACAGATCTGCAAGAAGGACAATAGCAGGAAGAAGAACTGAGACTAAAGGCACCAGAGTGTGAAAAACAAGTGAAAGAGCCATAGTCCAGTAGGAAACATGTGCCATCAGGCAGCATCAGAGTCGTAGAGGGAAGACAGACACAACGTGCCGTCCAAACAGGACGCAGCGTAGTAGTAGTATAGGCGGACATCTCAGGTGAGGACTGGACCGTGAGTTGTGCCTCTTGGGTCACATTTCTAATGCATCCTCCTTTGCCACAATTCCCAACGGCTGTACTCAACACGTACCAACTTGACATTGTCACTACCCGGCCCCCTCCCACCATCAGGGTGAGTTTGTCAGCTAAAGGGTGCAGGCTACTGTCTACAGGATGAAGTGCATCAAGCACGTATACAGGCAATAAATGAACATACATCCCAATCAACATCAATAAATGGACAGTTCAATAACGTACTCACCAAAATTGATTGCAGACATGCCGTGGAGAAAACATCCATAATCCCCACAAGGGGTGTTAACACAAGTAGTACAGCAGCAGACAGGCCACATATATGACGAAAGTCCAATGCCCTTGTGTAAATGGTTGTAACACCGAACCATCCTTGCGATCCCATGGATAGGGGAAGCAGGAGTGGCATATGTGAGTCAGGACCCCAAGCTGCAAACACATACACGAGACAAGCTTGAATGGGCCCAGCTATCAAAAGCCACAATGCACCACTGTCACATGAATGCACAATAGACAAACAGTTTTAAACTATATTAACTAATTAAACTAACTATAAAAATAAAAAATGGCAACATACGACCCGGGGGGAGGCACCCAGGAGGAGGGAGGTACCGGGTGCACCTCAACACCCACATGCGATGATGTTGAGATAAAAAAAAACCTCCATGGGCTCAACGCATGGACGGCCCGACCTGTATGGGAGATAAGTCGTCGTCCTGCTCACCCTCTGACTCAAAAGGTGGATGTGGCACAGTACCCTGACCACGCATATGCGCAGCTTGCCCCTCGTCGGCAGCAAGTCTGCAGGACTGTTAAGCCTGGTCCTGTGTGGCGATGACGCGTAGGTCAGCATGCAGCACCTCACGTGATACGCGTGCTTCCTCTTGGAAGGTAACATGTGTAACACGGAGTTCTTCCTGCATGGCCTAGTATGACATCTGAAGCACCTCCCGGAAAGCACGTAGCTCAGCCGAGATGGTATTCTCAAGCTGCTCCAACCTCTCCTCTGTCCGCTGCCTCTGGGTCATGTTGAGCACACCCAGAGTAGATCTGAGGGATTAATGGTCATCCGTCAGGGCCTCCCTGTGTGCCTCTGTGTGAGCAGCAAGTGCTTGATGCAGAGACACCATTTCAGCCCGGCGTGCCCTGTCTGAGGCCGCCATGCCCAGCCTGAGCGAGCGGGCCATGGACTGTGCTGCCCGCTGCTGGAGATCCACCTGCCTAGCAGAGGGGAGCAAGGATTGGGCCACACTTTCCATGCTCTGAGCGTTCTTATCAATTGCTGCCCCCTGTTGTTTGGAATTGGCAACCACGGCTTGCTCCCACTCAGTATACCCCGGTGGCGCACGGCCACCGCATTGCTGGGCTTGACACCCACGGGGCCCAAGGAGCTGCGGTCCTCGTTGGGTTGGCACCGCCCGCGGCTGCAGGACTACATCCCTCCGTTGACGTGATGCCCCAGGCACACCAGCAACTGGTCTGGAGTGTGACCGTGCATTCCGATCCTCCACAGGCGGAGGTTCCAGCACCGTCTGGCCCTTCAGTGCAGGTGTTGCGGACAGAGGATCGTCCACATCAGAATCACTCACCGTCGACGAATGGACATGATGCGCATCCAACTCAACATTGTTGTCAGAGTGATCATCCGAGCTAGACCCATTGCCAGTCCTGGACACGATGGTCTGCAGCACAAGTGGGTTCTCGTGGCCTACCGCCCCATGACCCCCACTTGTGCCGGGTTGCTGATGTGATAGCAACCTTGTGTCAGGATTTACATCACCATCCTCTGGCTCCATTGCGTCATCATCTGTAATGTGGAAAAAACAAACATGAGTACATATGTCAGAAGCACATTACCCACACACACATAGACATCACATCGACAGCCAACGCATGAAGCAGACATGTCACATACACAAATGAAATTCTGCCATGCATCCAGTGGCATTGATATGCAAACACATCCCAAAAGCAGAAATGGATGTGTGTAAATAGCAAGGCCTACACATGTACAGAATGTATTATATCACCTCCATCACACACCACCTCTGTCAGGCACATGTCACAGACAGAAATGACAGATGGCAACAAATAGATGGCACATACCATAAGCATGTTTGAACTGAAAAATGGCCACAGCTGCAAGTGAATCCAAACACACCATGACACATGTAATATGCATGTACACATGCATCACTAAACCATCATCACCAGTATAGCTTCATCCATCTGCAGCTCATCCCGTACCGGGCGTCATGGACCATGTAGACATTGTGAATGTCCCGAGCAAAGCAAGGGCCTGCAACCAGGCATGAGGGACCATAACCCCCAGTACGGTCCGATGTGCCAGCCATGAAGCCTCCAGAACACCCCTCAGGGCCTTATTGAGCACATTGTGCATTGATTGTGCCCTAAAACATTATTCAGTGTGTCAAATCATCACGGCCAGGCCCCACCAGATTAGCTAAGTGGGCCTGGGCATACACATGCTGCACCATAGTGCACTTTCAGGATTGTGCCAGTTGAACATAACGGGCGCAATGCTGAAATCGCAGCAGCATTAACATTAATCAACTACATTTTAGTCATACAACAGAAAAGCTGCAAAAGACACGTGTAAATGAACACTTTCAAACACATAAGTGAGTAGCCGCAATGTTGCACTACACAACATTGAAGCTGCTTGCATATGTACATGTGAAAGTGTTCAAAAACACCTGTTTCCATATACACCTGTATTGTGAACATGAACAGCAACCAATACAGCAAAGCAAGCAGTTACAACACTGCTTGCTTTGATGTATGTGAAAGTGAACACATACACACGTGCAGGCAGCTCCACAATCATTACAACCTGATTGCCAGGCTACAGTCAATCTGCGGCCTATACGGTTAGTATAGGCCGCAGATTGACCTATCAACTTTGCTTAACACCCACTAGAGTGTTTCAGTTGCTGAGTACATGTGTCACAGGATGCACCTGTGCCTGTGCCTTTCATGACAGTGAAGGGATGACAATCTGACCATACATGCCAGGTCACTTTGACATTGCATCAGTGAGTAGGCATGTAGAACGGTGTGACATGGGTCAGAAGTGGGTTGGTGCAGTGCAGAGCATGTGCACATTACCGACTATCTACATCAACAAGTACATTATGATGTCAAACAATAAACAAGAAGGCAGTGTAAGTGCAAGGTCAGGCATCACGTGCAATGTGCATGCAATGGGTTGCATGGATACAGGCACCCCCGCCCCCTTAGTGAAAATGCAGGGAGGCATTGCATGACAGTGAAAGGTTGACCAGAGAGCTGTGTATTGGCAGACACCCTCAATTGCATCATCTGAGTCAACTGACAACACAGCCAATGAGAATGGGACAGTGAGCAGGACACATGATGAACCCTCTGTAGTACACCCATTTGTGCAGAAGGCACTACACCAGTTTGACAGAGTCAGGGGTCCTGAGACAGAGGGAGGCCTATGCCCCACACAGACTATGACACCCTAAACATCTGCGTGATTCCGGACTGAGCCACAGTGAGCATGGAATGGATGATGAAATGCCATTAAATGTCATCCTGGACACGTACTACAATGATCATCCTGCAAAGGACACATAGGGGCATGCATGTAATGCACATGGAGCATGAATGGGCACTCATGTCCCTGCGGAGCATCAGACATCTGCACAGTCCGAGTGAGACACCCTGCATCAAGGACATAGGATGTACCCCACAGTATGTGTCTGGCAGGTTGGCAGGGGAAGTGTGCATGTACACAGGAGCGTTGAACAGGCCATTGCAGTAGTCCAACATGTTACACACCAGTGCAATGGTGTAATAGTGGTGCAGAGGGGTGGAGGGGCAAGGGAGCATGCCTACGTGGAGTACCAGCATGCAGGCAGAAGACACATGCATGTAAGTCATGCGATGACATAGTCCGAGTGCTGAGTGGAAAGACACCCCAGGCTACATGCAGAAGGGCCTGTGAGCTGGAACATGGACTGGAGGGGCAGCCGGGTGACTAGCAAGTGACTAGGGTGCAAGTGTGGTAATGAGGACAGTCCCTGTCTGCGCTACATGTCCAGCATGCTGCACAGCAGGCACGGATTAGTGAAGCATTGCATGACTCGCACATGAGAACCATTTACACCTAGCATGTATTGGCAGTCAAGATCAACACATCGCACAAGCAAACCACACATGGCCTGGACAAGCACGCAAAAACACTCACTGGACGAGGAGTCAAAATCCAGCATCTCTCCCACTCGTTAGAACAATTCTGCCGGTATGAACTCTGCAGCGATCAACTCGTGCGGAGTGAGTTCTTCCTCCTGAGGTGGTGGCCCACCGCCAGTCACCCTAGTCATGTCATAATTGGAGGCACGCTTTAGCTTAGCACAGCGCCGGAGGTCATCCCAACGCTTTTTGCACTCCTTATCTGTGCGCACATCATGTCCGAATGCACTAACACTCTTCGCAACACGCTTCCAGTGGACCCAATGCTGGGCAGCCGTAGTGTGACAATTTTGGCCCACTATCATATCACGTTCGTGTTCCGACGCGTAGCCCACAAGGATGTCCAGTTCCTGCTTGCCGGAAGGCTTATTCCTCGATGTGGCAGAGGCCGGAGCCATGTGTGGGGTCCCAGCCTCTTGTGCAGGTGCAACCTTCTTCCTCTTGGGCAGTGATCCGGATCCTGACTGGCAAATGCCGCCCTGATCAGTAGGGGCAGTGACGCTGGTGGATTGAACCAAGGGTGTGGCAGGTGGAACAAGGACGGAAGCCCTGATACTGCCCCAGGGACATGTGCCTCGGTCAGGGCACCCCTGCGTGCACTTACCGTGCCTCCTGACCTCCTGGAAATCATCCTGGGACTCTTCAGGTGCCAACGCAGCATGCGCTGGCCAACCCTGAGCCTGGGTGGTGGTGTCCACAGCTGCACCTGCAGCTACCACTACCCTTGGGCCTGTGGCAGTCGATGAAACAGACTGCCGGGTCACATGGGCACCAGTGCCAGATGCAAGAGCTGCATCTCCCAGAACCACAGGGGGTGTGGCATGACTGCACCAACACGTGGCAGAACATCCTGCCGAAATGGGGCACCCCTGCCTCTTCCCACTCTGCAGCCACCCTGGATACCCTGTAGTCCCCATACTCCCTGGTCACCCCGGCCATGTCCCTGACCACGCCCGCCACGTGGAGTATGCCCAGCAGATGCGCCCCTCACCTTTCGTGGCCTCCCAACCATGGCACAGATGTAGTAGTGCCGGCACAGATGTAGTAGTGCCAATGGGAGGTGTACACGACAATTGTCCGGTGCAATTGGGGCAAAGGGGTGGGATACTCGATGTTAACAGCACCCCTGTGTGCCTGCAAGGCTGTATGTGACCCCGGTGATGAGGTGACGCGTCACGCAACTGTCAGGCACCCTAAAACTGCAGTAAAACCCTGCACGCAACCCCTGGTAACCCACGTGTGTGGAAATAACCTCCCTCAGTATGCGGTGACACCCAGGGACACGAAAAACACATACGCGTGGGACACACAGGCTACTATGACCTCGAAAATGGGTAAGCGATACACAGGGGGACCCAAGTGGGAAAAATAGCATACGTGATTCACCGTCTGACTAGCGTGGTAACGAAAAACATGCGTAACTAATACCCCACCAAAAGAAGAGATAGGTCCTTGATCCGCTGTGAAGTATTGATGGCGCGTGAAACAACCAGAAGTAGCAACACACGCGTTGGTCTCCATGAAAGGCATGTACAGTGAACTGCTGGCCACACTCACCTTTAACCCGTGCCGAGGGAATCGCCCACACGCATCATGTCACTTACGCGCTTAGGCCCTTTCCTCGAATTACATGCATTAACACACGGAAGTGCTGTTTTTTGACGTGCTGAATCACTATGCACCCGTGCCGAGGGAAACGCCTGCACACGTTATGTCACATACGCACTTACGCGCTATGAGCCTTTCCTCGAATTACACGCTGAGGTGCTGATTTTTCACGTGCCAAAACACTCTGTATCAAGCTGGCCATGCTCTTGCCCAGAAGGCCATTTTCCTGCCCCCAGAGCCTCAAGCCAACTCCCACCAGCCATCTGCTGCTGCCTGCCTGACTGCTGGCCACATGCCCTGCTATTGGGTGCCTGCACGTACGGAGGATTGGGGTTTGCATTAGGGCCATGGGTCTGTTTTGTTATGACATGGTGTTTGGTGGGCCATGAGTCGGGGCCTGCTGGAAGGTGCCCGTCAATTGTGGGTGGGTGGGGGGCATGGGGGATATGAGTTGGGGCCTGCTGGCAGGTGCCCGTCAATGGTGGGTGGGTGGGATGGGGGGTGGATGGGTGGGGTGGGGGACATGATTCGGGGCCTGCTGGCAGGTTCCCGTCATTGGGGTGGGGGACTTGAGTCGGGGCCTGCTGGCAGGTGCCCGTCAATGGGGTGGGGGACATGAGTCGTGGCCTGCTGGAATGGTACCCATCAATGGTGGGTGGGTGCTTGGATGAGGTGGGTGGGGTGGGGGACATTAGTCGAGGCCTGATGGCAGGTGCCCGTCAATGGTGGGTGGGTAGTTGCAGTGGGGGACATGAGTCAGGGCCTGCTTGCAGGTGCCCGTCAATGGTGGGTGGGGTGTTGGACATGAGTCGGGGCCTGATGGCAGGTGCCTGTCAATGGTGGGTGGGGGTCATGAGTCCGGGCTCGCTGGCAGGTGCCCGTCAATTTGGTGTGTTGGACATGAGTCGGGGCCTGATGGCAGGTGCCTGTCAATGGTGGGTGGGGGTCATGAGTCCGGGCTCGCTGGCAGGTGCCCGTCAATGGTGGGTGGGTGGGGGGATATGAGTCGGGGCCTGCAGGCAGGTGCCCATCAATGGTGGGTGGGTGGGCGGGGTGGGGGACATGAGTCGGGTCTTGCGAGCAGGTGCCCATCAATTTGGGTGGGTGGGGTGGAGGGACATGAGTCAGGGCCTGTTGGCAGGTGCTTGTCAATGGTGGGTGGGTGGTTGGGATGGGGGGACATGAGTCGGGCATTCTGGCAGGTGCCTGTCAATGGTGGGTAGCTTGGTTAGGGTGGAGTGGGGGGACATGAGTCGGGGCCAACTGGCAGGTGCCCGTCAATGGGTGGGGTGGGGGCATATGAGTCAGGGCCTGCTGGCAGGTGCCCGTCAATTTTATTGTGGGGGACATGAGTTGGGGCCTGCTGGCAGGTGCCCATCAATGGTGGATGGGTGATTGGGGTGGGGGACATGAGTTGGGGCCTGCTGGCAGGTGCCCGTCAATGGTGGGTGGGTTTTCAGGGGTGGGGGACATGAGTCGGGGCCTGCTGGCAGGTGCCCGTCAATGGTGGGTGGGTTTTCAGGGTGGGTGGGTGGGGGGAGGGAGGGGACATGAGTCGGGGTCTGCTGGCAGGTGCCCGTCAGTGGTGGGAGGGTGGGTGGGCGGAGTGGGGGGACATGAGTAGGGGCCTGCTGGCAGGTGCCCGTCAACGGTGGGTGGTCTAGGGACGTGAGTCGGGGCCTGCTGGCAGGTGCCCATCAATGGTGGATGGGTATGCGGGGTGGGGGACATGAGTCAGGGCCTGCTGGCTGGTGCCTGTCTGGTGGGTGGTGGGTCAATATGGGGTGGATAGACATAAGTCAGGGCCTGCTGGCAGGTGCCCGTCAATGGTGGGTGGGTGGGGTGGGGGACATGAGTTGGGGCCTGCTGGCAGATGCCCATCATTTGGGGGGACATGTGTCGGGGCCTGCTGGCAGGTGCCCGTCAATGGTGGGTGGGTGCTTGGATGGGGTGGGTGGGGTGGGGACCTGGGTCGAGGCCTGATGGCAGGTGCCCGTCAATGGTGGGTGGGTAGTTGCAGTGGGGGACATAAGTCGGGGCCTGCTGGCAGGTGCCCATCAATGGTGGGTGGGTGGTTGGGGTGGGGGACATGAGTCGGGGCCTGCTGGCAGGTGCCCGTCAACGCTGGGTGGGGTGTTGGACATGAGTCGGGGCCTGCTGGCAGGTGCCCGTCAATGGTGAGTGGGTGGGGTGGGGGGACATGAGTCGGGGCCTGCTGGCAGGTGCCCGTCAATGGGGTGGGTGACATGAGTCAGGGCCTACTGGCAGGTGCCCGTCAATGGTGGGTGGGTTTTCAGGGGTGGGGGACATGAGTCGAGGCCTGCTAGCAAGTGCACGTCATTGGGTGGGGGAGTGGACATGAGCCGGGGCCTGCTGGCAGGTGCCCGTCATGGGGTGGGGGACATGAGTCGGGGCCTGCTGGCAGGTGCCCATCAATGGTGGGTGGATTGGTGGATGGGGTGGGGGGACATGAGTTGAGGCCTGCTGGCTGGTGCCTGTCAACGGTGGGTGGGTGGTCTGGGGACATGAGCCGGGGCCTGCTGGCAGGTGCCCGTCAATGGTGGGTGGGTATGCAGAGTGGGGGACATGAGTCAGGGCCTGCTGGCAGGTGCCCGTCAATGGTGGGTGGGTATTGCGGGGGACATGAGTCGTGGCCTGCTGGTCAGGTGCCCGTCAATGGTGGGTGGGGTGGGGGACATGAGTTGGGGACTGCTGGCAGTTGCCCGTCAATGGTGGGTGGGGTGGGGGACATGAGTCGGGCCTCCCTAGTGCATGGTGACATGTGGCCTGCCTGCGGGGCATGCCCAGGGGTGATGGGCTGCCTGCGGGGCATGCCCAGGGGTGAAGAACTGCCTGTGGGGCATGCCCAGGGGTGATGGGCTGCCTGCGGGGCATGGCCAGGGGTGAAGGGCAGCCTGTGGGGCATGGCCAGGGCTGATGAGGCACGAGGCGGGGTTTCATTAACGTTTTCTCAACATGGTTACGCCATGTTACTTCAGGCACGCTATTTATGGGTAAATCTTTTTTTTGCTGCACCTCTGACCACTCTCCATATCCCAGTATTGTCACCAGATCTAGCTTGCCTCGCTAGTTGTTGCCAGACCTCAATCTCACATTCCTCTCAGTGATCCCTCAACCATTGACAATACTTAGATTTTGCAGCTTTTATGCTCTTATTTACTTCAATCCCTAATGGAGTTCCTTGTTTACCATGCAGTATCTTTGCACTATCCAAACGTAGTTGTTTTTTGGCTACTTGAATTCTGTGATCATACTTACGCCTATGATCACTTCTAGCATTCCATTGTTCGGATATGCTTGTATACTGCCTTTTTGTGTGGATGACCTTTTTGATTTGCAATGTTGATATCGAAAACTCATGAATAGGTAGCATGCCTTCATCTCCACTAACATTATTACAATATTCAATTAAACTCTAGCTTTTTCTTTGTTTACTGAATTCCAGTTAATTTGATTAGCTCTGTTATTTATATAAATATTACCATTACCATCTGACTTTTCATTTTTTGCATCTGATAACATTCTAACACACAGCGGCATATAATCACTTTCTTCACCAGTTATTATTGCCATATCACCTGCCATCTCGAGAGCTATATCATTTCCAAATATGTAATCGATAGTGGTGGCACTACTCTCACATATTCTGGTAAAGGATCTATCTACATCATCAGCACAATACCCATTTAGCATTATAAAATGGTGATGATACAATATATCTGCCCATGCTATGCCTTTCTGATCAGATTGAGGTATGTCATCTAAAGAAGATTCTTCAAGCGTTGGCAATGCATCTAGTTGGTTTTCAATTTTAACATTAACGTCTCCTATGACCCATACTGGGATATCGATATTAATATTTTTGCTACTGTTTAATATACATTATATGCGCTGTGATATATGGGGCGTTGCAGACATTATTAACCATCATTTCACCTTTTTGCTATGTCACAATGGACTTTAACAGAGCTTGCACCATAGCTGTAGAGACATCTATCTCTTCAATACACCACGGTTACTCAACAGATACTAATAAGCCCCCCTTAGGTTATCCAATGGGTGTCATGACCCAGCGAAATTGCCCCTTCTGGACCTCATGGTCATTGTCACGAAGGGCTTGTACTCCTTCTTCCTCCCAACATGGCCGTACCAAGCTCGTGCTACGCACTAGCTTTCACGTCGTGGCACGTACTATAAATTGGTCACGCCCCTGCGCGTCCGCGCGTCTCAACGCTATCTTCGGTAGTGACCCGACGTGTGCTTACTCTCTACATTGATTTCCTTTGATCCTCTTACTTCCTTCCTTGCCTTTATCCTGTTCCTGGATTTCCCCCCCTACTTACTCGTTCTTCGCTAATCCTGGATACCCTGGAACCACGAACTTCCCGGAACTCTGAACGCGTCCTGCAACCTGACGAGGCTCGGGCGAGCCTATTCAAGAACCGAACCATCCACAGGAAGAGTCCTGCGGCCGAACAAGGGAGATCCCGATCACAGGTGAGACGGGGGGAGATTTACGACAGTTTGAGACGCCAAACGATCAATACGGATTCTACCATGGAGAATGCTATTCAGGACCTGATGCGCGGAATGCAAGAACTTTCTACAGAGATGCAGAATTTAAAAGCCGAGAATGCGGCGCTAAGACAGCTTGTCTTGTCACGTGACTCCGCGAACAAGGACAGCGTATTATTGGGAGGAGTGGTTGATAAATACGACGGTTCAACAAAGCTCTTACGTGGATTCCTGGATTCTGGTTTGGTACATTTTACCTTCAAGCCCTACTATTTCTCAACTCCTAGGGCTAAGGTGGGCTTCATAATATCGCATCTTTCCGGTAATGCCCTTACATGGGCCACTCCTTTACTCAATTCAGGGGATGCTCTCCTAGATGATTATGAAGGCTTCATCGCGGAACTCAAGACTATGTTCGAACGTCCAGAGCTGGTCCACAGTGCTCAAGAGAAGTTACTCGACTTCCAACAAGGATCCCAAGACATGTTGACCTATGTTACCAGATTCAAACAGCTAGCCAAAGAGGCGGACTGGCCCCTGGAAGCCAGGTTTACCTTGTTTCGCAGAGGTCTAAATGAAGAGATTAAGGACGAATTAGCCATAGTGGCACGTCCTAGTTCATTCCAGGCCCTCCTGGACTTGTCTATGCAAATAGACTTCAGAATCCAAGAAAGAAAGGCCGAAAAGAAAAAGAATAAAGTCTCAATTCAAAGAAACTCCCCAGAGAATACTACAAGGACCGAATCTGCCAAGAATCCGAGCACTGATTCTGAACCCATGCAACTTGGAGCCTTTCGTGGACCAATTTCCCCGCAGGAAAGGTTAAGAAGGATACACACATGCTTATGCATGTATTGTGCCTCAGATAAACATCTAGTTAAAGTGTGTCCTCTGGCTCCTCCCCGACGCTCGGGAAACGCCAGCTCCTGATCCTAAATGGAGCAAGGTTTCGGGAGAGCGATGTTTGCTCCACATCAATTCCATCCTTGAACTCTCCTGGACAAAACAAATTGGTGATATTACAGGCCTTTTTATCACCATCCAAGGACAAGGTCTACCCCATACTGGCCTTGGTGGATTGCGGAGCAATGGGAGTCTTCATTGATCAAGATTGGGTCAGAAGTCATAACATTCCATATGAAGCAAGAGGTTTTTCACAGCCAGTGGAAGCAATTGACGGAAGACCTATTTCCTCAGGACCCATAAGTCAGCAAACAAGGGAGATCCATCTTTCCATAAATCATCATCAAGAAAGGATTGTGTTTGACATTATAAAATCAGACCATTACCCCTTGGTTCTGGGCATGCCCTGGTTACAAAGGCACAATCCATATATTAACTGGACGGCCGGCTCCTTATTCCTGGGCTAGGAGTTCTGTATGAACCATTGTTTAAACCTGGATATTTCAGTCACAGCTCCTATAAGTCTACCAAGGTGTCCAGAGACACCACTCATGGTTTCCAATATTGTACAAGTTCCAGAGATCTATCAAGGGTATGCTGATGTATTCTCTACTGCCATTGTTCAAGCCTTACCTCCACATAGACCCGAAGACTGTGCCATAGATACTGAACCCTCAGCAGTGATTCCCTTTGGCAGGATGTTTATCCTTTCAGAACCCAAAAAGAGAGCCCTCCGGGAATACCTAGACACTAATCTTGAGAACGGCACCATAAAACCTTCAAAATCACCATCTGGTGCTTCATTGTTCTTCGTTCCAAAGAAGGATACCAAAGAGCTCAGACCTTGCCTGGACTATCGGGGCCTAAATCAGTACACCCTGAAAGACAGATACCCACTACCCCTGATCTCGGATATCCTTGAAGCTGTGAGAGGTGCAGTGATATTCACGAAACTGGATCTCCGAGGTGCTTACCATTTGATCCGTATCCGGGAAGGAGACGAATGGAAAACAGCCTTTAGAACACCCTTTGGTCACTTCGAATACCTAGTCATGCCCTTTGGTCTGACTAATGCTCCCGCAGTCTTCCCGCGTTTTATGGATAGGGTGTTCTCTGACATCTTATTTCTCAATGTTATCGTCTACTTGGATGACATATTGATCTTCTCCAAGGACTCCTTGAAACATGAAGAACATGTAAATGCAGTACTTCAACGTCTCCGTGAAAATCAACTCTTAGCCAAACCAGAAAAATGTTTGTTTCATGTTACATCAGTTCACTATCTGGGATTTGTCCTCAGTTCAGAAGGAATTAGTATGGACCCTTCAAAGGTGAAGGCCATACTGGCTTGGCCCGCCCCAACATCTGTTAAGCAAATACAATCCTTCCTGGGGCTTGCCAACTTCTACCGGAAATTTATTCCCACCTTTTCCGAGATTGTTCAACCCATTGTTAATCTCCTGAAGAAAGACGTTCCATTTAACTGGTCTATACCACAAGACAAGCCATTCCAACGATTGAAAGAAGAATTCACTCAGGCCCCATCCTGGCCCAACCTGACATAAATCGTCCTTTTCTAGTGGAAACTGATGCCTCCAATTACACCATAGGAGCAGTTTTAAAACAAGAATCCGATGATAAGTTGGAACATCCCATTGCTTATCTCTCACGGACCCTGACCACCAGCGAGACTCACTACTCAGTTCTGGAGAAGGAGTTATTGGCTATTCGTCATGCCTTCACTGAATGGAGACATTTACTCCTGGGTGCTAAATATCCAGTTCAAGTCCGTACTGATCACCGAAATCTTCAGGTCCTACAATACATGGAGTGCATTAACAGTAGACAAGCTCGATGGGCCTACTTCTTTGCTCAATATCAATTTCAAATTTCACATGTTCCTGGATTGCAAAACTTGATTGCCGATGCCCTTTCTCGGCGTCCCGACTACGTTCCCTTGGAGGATAAGATCTATCCAAAAATGTTTCCACCCACAATCTTTGTAGCTCAAGCGATCAATCTCCTGGAAGAAATCAGAGCACAGACTCAATTATCTGAACTCTGGAAGGACATATCGAAGAAAAATCCCTGGCGTTTGACAATCAAGGAAGGATATTTATTCAAGAACAATTCAGTGGTCATTCCGACAAAAGAACTTCAACAGAAGGTAATGAATCTATGCCATGATACTCTTCACTCCGGCCATCGAGGAGTAACCAACACCTTCAGTCTTATACAAAGACAGTTCTGGTGGCCAGGGATGAAGTCCAGTGTAGTTCAATACATCAAGACCTGTGCTATTTTTAGTCCGTACAAATATGATAATCAGAGGCCGGCGGGTCTGCTTCTACAACCTACTTTCTTCAGGCTATCATCCACAAACCAATGGGGCAACGGAACGAGTAAATCAAACCCTGGAACAATATCTTCGTTGTTTTGCCACCAAGGTTCAAGACAATTGGTCTCTCCTTATACCTTTAGCCGAATTCTCCTACAATTACTCAGATCATTCAGCTCTCAAGATCAGCTCTTTCTATTGCAGTCAAGGTTATCACCCGTCTGTTTTACCATCAGTTCTTCCCAAATCTACTCCGGTACCTACCCTTGACTCCTGGATTCAGACGCTGATCGACTTACAAAGAGAGGCAAAGGATCAGTTAGAACAGGCCCAGACTCGAACCAAAAGATATGCGGACTCTAAGAGAAGACCATCACCTTCCTATTCAGTTGGCGATCAAGTCTGGTCAGCCTCGAAAATGTTACCTCGACATCTACGACCAAACAAATGAGCTCCTCGCTATTATGGTCCATTTTCTATAAAGGAGATCATCAATCCTGTCTCCTTCCGACTTAAGCACCCGGATTCCTGGAAAAAGATACATCCAGTCTTCCATACTTCCCTGTTGAAACCCTACGTTAGTTCTACTCGAAAACCCTTCAAACCCACACCTGTTGTTGTGGACGACCAGTTTGAATATGAGGTGTCCAGGATATGTGATTCCAGGTATAGGAGGGGTCGACTACAATATCTGGTTGAGTGGAAAGGCTACCCCCCTAGCGAGAGAACATGGGAACCAGTTTCTAATTTAAAGACCCCTCGTTTGCTCAGAAGATTCCATCTTATTCACCCAGGCAAGCCTGGAGGAACCAGTCTTCGGAGGGGGCATGCTGTCATGACCTGGCGAAATTGCCCCTTCTGGACCTCATGGTCATTGTCACGAAGGGCTTGTACTCCTTCTTCCTCCCAACATGGCCGTCACCAAGCTCCGTGCTACGCACTAGCTTTCACGTCGTGGCACGTACTATAAATTGGTCACGCCCCTGCGGGTCCACGCGTCTCAACGCTATCTTCAGTAGTGACCCGACGTGTGCTTACTCTCTACATTGATTTCCTTTGATCCTCTTACTTCCTTCCTTGCCTTTATCCTGTTCCTGGATTTCCCCCCCTACTTACTCGTTCTTCGCTAATCCTGGATACCCTGGAACCACAAACTTCCCGGAACTCTGAACACGTCCTGCAACCTGACGAGGCTCGGGCGAGCCTATTCAAGACCCGAACCATCCACAGGAAGAGTCCTGCGGCCGAACAACGGAGATCCCGATCACAGGTGAGACGGGGGGAGATTTACGACAATGGGCCCTTTAGTAGCCATCATTTGAGAGGTGCTTCTCTCATGGTCATTGTCACGAAGGGCTTGTACTCCTTCTTCCTCCCAACATGGCCGTACCAAGCTCCGTGCTACGCACTAGCTTTCACGTTGTGGCACGTACTATAAATTGGTCACGCCCCTGAGGGTCCGCGCGTCTCAACGCTATCTTCAGTAGTGACCCGATGTGTGCTTACTCTCTACATTGATTTCCTTTGATCCTCTTACTTCCTTCCTTGCCTTTATCCTGTTCCTGGATTTCCCCCCCACTTACTCGTTCTTCGCTAATCCTGGATACCCTGGAACCATGAACTTCCCGGAACTCTGAACACGTCCTGCAACCTGACGAGGCTCGGGCGAGCCTATTCAAGACCCGAACCATCCACAGGAAGAGTCCTGCGGCCGAACAACGGAGATCCCGATCACAGGTGAGACGGGGGGAGATTTACGACAATGGGCCCTTTAGTAGCCATCATTTGAGAGGTGCTTCTCTCATCAATTTCTTGAGGTGCTGTCATCCACGTTTCTTGTAATGCAACCATCCCAAACATATTTATGTTTGCCAATATGCCTTTCTCTGCATCCAGATGTGAGAACCCTCTAGTATTCCAAGAGCAAAACATGTTCCTGTCATCTAGCTGATTTCATAAAGTGAGCCTTGAAAGCTTCGGGATGCCATTGCCATTACCATCATCATCACTGATTTCTTCATTGGTATTTTTACTAGCATAGGTCTCAGTATCCCCCTTTTCACTCATAGCCTTTTTTTTAATACCTATTCTCTTTTTCCATGTTTCCTTTCAGAGATATGGGTGGGTCTCCTTTCTGGGTCACTATTTGGGAGGTAGATATAGATCTAATTTTACTTGATGTTATGTGTAATCCAACAGCTATAGGCACGTGTCTAAAGAGTGCATTTTTTATATAGTCAAGCGTGGCCTCAGCTTTAAATCATATATTGGTGGTTACTATATTTGTGTGCTCGTCTTGGTCCACAATTTCAGTATCTTCAGTGGTAATAGTTTGTAGCGGTACTATAGTGTGAAGTATCCACAGAACTGCTCTACGATCCAGGGGGGTGAACATAGACAGGGGAAATAGGCTTTATTGGCGGGGCTTTTCCCTTCTCTATTATTTTAACTTTTGGGTCAATATTATTATGGTTAGTCTGTATACTACTTTAAGTGTGTCTCACTGTCATGTGAACGTAAAGTTAATTCACACCAGTTAAGGAGGCAGAATTTACATCCATCTAGTACTCTCACCACTATTTCCTTTTGCCACCTTCCTATTTTCTATATTGCTTTTCTTACCTTCTGTACAGGGGATCTCCTCAACATCGCACTCACCCATAAATAGACAAAGCACATCTACAAGTGCACATTCTTCCACACTGCCACACTCTCTAGATGTCTGCCTTTTACTAGTTTTACGCATGTTAACAGTATGAGGGTCTTTACTCCTCTTCCAGCTCCCTGGTCACCACCGTAGTCAAGAATGTAGCTACGAATATCACATGGTTGTTTTTCACGTCTCACACTCCGATCATCAACAGTTTGTCTATCTGTGTGTACCACTGTGTTCATGACAGTCGCAGTTTCTACAACTATAATTTTTCTATTGTTCTTTGTTTTCCCTTTTACCGGGCTCTTTTTATTACGATGTTTCGAATCATCATTTAGACCTAATTCTAGTACCTCTAGCATTTCACTATTTTCGCTTGTGACACAAGCATTTTTCAGTATCGCATTTGTATTTACATTAGCACGTTTTTCCATAAATTATTGTTCGTGAGATTTTAGTTTGCCTTTTTTTTATTTTTATTTTTCTTACTCCCATCAATATTTATTTCATATGGGGCTGGATCAGGAGTTGCCCGTTCACTAGCTAGCAGAATCATCACTGCTTCAGTATCTGTTCTTTCTTTGGGATTATTGTCACACCTATAACACATATGCAGTGTTCATGCTCTGTTCTTTAAGAATGTGTACTCTACCTCGATGAATACTCTTGTGAAGAATCAATGATTGGATTTCTAACTTTTTTTCAACTCGCTCACAACTTTCAACCAGTAATTTCTCAAACACTTCAAACATAGCTATAGATGTGATACTGGTAGTACTCGTATCGCCAGTATTTAGATCCTGTATATTCTTGTATATTCTTCTGTGTATTCGCTTGTA
This sequence comes from Ambystoma mexicanum, assembly GCF_040938575.1. Classification (NCBI taxonomy): domain Eukaryota; kingdom Metazoa; phylum Chordata; class Amphibia; order Caudata; family Ambystomatidae; genus Ambystoma; species Ambystoma mexicanum. The sequence continues at coordinate 265,629,117 of NC_090930.1, forward strand.
TCTTTTCTTCAGAGATCTCCGTATTTGTGGCTTCCTCAGTATCATTCGCAGAACCATTCTCGCCCCCTTTGCAGGTCATCTAACATGCCTTGGCTATGATTTTCTACTTTTTCTATATGTTCTGCTGTTTCTATTGCGTTGTGTCCTCTTGCCCATAGTCAGTGCTGGCGTCCTGACTTTCCTGACTTTGGATGTCCACTATATGCATCCTGTGCATCGTTGTTATTCACACATGGGCTTAGTACCTTTTCAATTAATTTACTTCCAATACATTTTAATGAAATATTAAGGTCAGCCATAATCTCATTGGCAGCGGCTTCCCCTTCAGCCGTACTAATTCCTTCTAATATCAGGTAATATTTAGTAATTGTGGTTATTTTCGTTGTGTTTGGGAGAGCTGTAATAAGTTTAGGGGTACATGTTTTGCGATGTCTCAACGACTATGTGCAGCCACTTACTGGCCTAGATATACGAGAAACAGTTTCAATAGCAGTTTCAATAGCAGTGCTCTCAAAACAATCTGAGGTACAAACATAGGTACAGGTAACTGTTACAGTGTTTTCAGCAGAGAATATTACCTGCGTATCATAAATGGTCTCTAACTGGTTAATGCTTCTTCAACAATACTACAAAACCGTAACCCCACAAAGGATCAACAAAGGGCCACACGCCACAAACCATGAGCCACGTACCAGCGAACAGCTAACAGCACTGACAGTGCACTCCCGTGATGCGCATGCACTAATGCGCATGGGCTACACCTTATGTACTGTTTCCGGTGTCAAGTGGGCAGGGCCTCCAACAGTAGCTACAAAAGTAAATAGAGTAGTATTAATATCAGTTATAGTGTCTATAATGTTGCATACGTTCATATAAATCCCTGATTATCAGCAACAGCAGTAGCACTCCGCCTGATAGTTTTTTTCAAAGTCCAAAATTCCACAGCAGCAGCATAACATCTCGGCACAGCGACCAAAGCTAACAGCACTCACGGTGCACTCCCGTGATGCACGTGTGCTGATGCGTGCGGGCTACACCATATGTACTGTTTCCGGTGTCAAGTGGGCGGGGCCTCCAACAGTGGCTGATAGTTTTTTTCAAGATCCCAAAGTCCAGAGCCGTGGGGTAACAGCTTGTCACAGCGACCACAATGACCACAACTAACAGCACTCACAGTGTTTTTTTTTCATTGAATCTCAAGAGTTTTGTGATCCTATTGTTTCTTCTCGCCTACTAGCCTTCGGCCTTGGCCACTGTACATGTAGCATCAATTGGATTTCTTGGAGCCCACTAGCTATTACCTTCACCCATGGCTATTATTGATGGCCTTTTGGCCATGGTCACTGTACATGTTGGACCAATAGGTTTCTTTGAAACCCACTAGCCATGGCCTTCAGACATGGCCATTGTCCACAACCTTTGGCCATGGCCACTGTACATGTTGCACCAATAGGCTGTGGACACAGGACATGTTGCACCAAAAGGTTTAATTGGGGACCACTACCCATGGTCTTTGGGCATGGCCTTTGTTAATATTGCACTAAAAGGGTTCCTTTGAGGTCCACTATCCATGACCTATGGTACTGGGGCCCATTAACCCTACTTAATAGATGTGATCACTGCAGGTGTAAAATTACTTTTTATTTCACTGTCTCCCCATTTCAGTGGGATTTCCCCAATATTCCCCCTATAATGGCAACAAACTACACATACAGTGGCACTGAACTACCCATGCCCATTGAATTCCCCTGGTATTCCCCTTTAAACGCTTGAAAATGCAAAACACTTCCCTGTCCTAACAGGAACTTCTCAAGTGCCTCCCTCCTCTTTCCATTGTTCACCCCACTCTCCTCAATTGCTTTTTTCCTCCGTGGCCCTGTCCTGCCAATTACCCCTATCACGGTTTGGTTCATGTGATCATTTTCTTCTCAGAGGTGGACTTGATTGAAATGAAAATGCTGAATTTCAGGGGTTTGTTGCGTTAAATCTGATCACCTTAACTCTCCCCTAGCAAATGTTTTTTTTACTGAATTTCATTGGTTTTGCTATACCTTAGTTTCCTCAGGGCCCACTAGCCATGGCCTTCTGCCGTGGCCAATGTACATGTTTTACCAGTAGTTTTCTTTTGTTCCCACTAGCTATGGTCTTCAGCCATGGCCAGCTGCCATGCCCAAAAATGTTGCATAGTTTCTTGAGATCTCACTAGGTAAGGTCTTTGACCATGGCCTCTGTACGTGTTGCACCAATAGCTTTCTATTAGAGCCACTGGCCATGTCACACCATTAATTTGTTACCAACCACCCTTTGCACCCAGCCCCATAGATGGAGGCACTGCAGATGTGAAACCTTTTTTTTCTAACTCCTTATTGTGGTGATAATTTCACAGTAATCTTTTCCAATAACAGAAATTCCTGCAGTGGTGTTTCGGCGATTCCCTTGATAACATGAAAAATTGCTCAGAATTTAACAATCTTCCATGTCCTCACAGGTACTCAACATGTGTCTCCCTTCTTTTTTGCAGGTCCCCTCACTCCACTCAATTGCTTTTTTCCTCCATAATCCTCTCCCATTAACCCCTATCACTCACTGCTTTGTGAAATGCGCATTTTTTACTGAGCGCATGTTGTGGCGCTGCTGCTGTAATCTCAGAGAGTATTCCGCTGATAAACCAAGAAATCTCTATCCATAACTGGCTCCCCAACCCACCCCCAAACCCCCAACTTCACATGGTGTCTTCTTTCCCACTCCTGACCGCTAGTGCAATATTCTACACTAGTTCCTTCCAGATCCAGATTGCAGACTTTACACTTACGACATGGTTGAAACCCCTTATGATGTTTGGGGTTAACAAAATTTACTTGGTTACAATAAATTAACTCATTTCTTAGCATACTTTCTGCTAGTTTGACCTTTAGAGAAGGAGCCTTTGAATAAGTAATCTGAGGATTGTCGGCTAAAACATTAGTTAAGTCTTTATCACTCTTCAAGATAGACCAATCTTTACTGAATATGAGTTTGATATTGGTCGCCTATACATTGTATTGTGTGATGAAACGGATAGTGTGAGAATTATTTCCCAATTTCTATTTGTTTATAAGCAAATGTTTTCTGGTCTTCAATTTGGTTTTGTGATAAGCTTGGTGTATTGCTTTGTGTGAGTAACCTCTCACTAAAAAGCAAATCACATGAGGATTGATGTAAAATACTTGTGTAGAGGGCAACAACATCAAGTGAAGCCATGATATAATGAGGCTCCCACCTGATGTTGTAAACCTTCAATAAGAAGCCAGATGTAACCGTGATATAGGAATTGAGGCTTTTGACAAATGGCTGTAGGAATGTGTCCAATAATATAGAGTTTTTTTCCCAGTGGTGATCCCATGGAGGATATTATTGTACAACACGCAGCTCGTGGTTGACTTTTATGTATTTTAGGCAGTAAGTATAGAATGGGAGTGACAGAATTATCATTTTTAAGAAATAAAATGTCTTCCCAGTCCAACAAGCCTTTCCTAAACCATTAATTTAGAAGTTAAGCAGAGGTGATTTTGGTATCGAATAGTTCTTGTGCCGGCACCATTTGATATTCACCGGTATTGGAAAGTTGGTTGGTAGCTTCTTTTCGATATAAATATTTGTTGCAAATGACTCTACCACCACCTTTGTCAGCTTGACGAATTACAATGTCATTGTATAATTGAAGATTTTTAATGGACAGATTTTGAGCAGCACTTAGATTGTTTTCATCCGATGGGATTCGATATCTCAAATGTTTAATATCCTTCAGCACCAATTCTTCAAATACATTGATATTATTTCATTGATAACATTTGGACAAAAAGTGGACTTGACTTTGAGATTGCTATCTGTGCTTAAATCAGTGTACATTCCAAATGTATTCAATATTTCGTCTGCACTTAGATCCACTGTCTCTAAATCCCCACTTTGTAAACTGTCCAACCATGTTAATACTGATACATCTCCTACTGACAATGGAGTGACTTCTTTACATGTAATATCACAAGTCTTTGTTTCTTTGTTGATTTTAGTCATATGGTACTTGGCTTGTTTCAATTTTCTGATGAACTTGAGTAGGTCATTCCTAGCTTTAGTAAAGTCAAAGGGAGACACTGGTGAAAAAGAAAGTCCCAATGTTAACACTGACTCTTCAGTAGATGTAATAGTCATTTTAAAAACATTAACATTTTTTACTTTCAGGTCCTCTTTCATCGTCCTCATACTCTGGATCTCTGAACTCTCCCATATAGAGTCATATGGCTTAATGTTAGATTCTCTGCTTGATGGTTTGCCTCTTCTTGTGATCGTCCTGTTATATTTCCTCAACCTCTTCCGGGTGGACTGCCCCTTGCTCTTCTTTATGTTTTGTTGTCCATTCGGTGAAGCTTGAACTCCTCCAAGAAGTTTGAATAGACTGCCCTAACTTCACTGTCGGTAGATTACACTTCTGAAATAGTGAGATCTTCTGATGGCACCGCTTGAGCTGGGGGTTGAATGGGTTTGGTATTTAATTGTTGTTTGATAGGATCATCAAATCGTTAAACGAAAGTGTAGATTTGACCATGGTCGTAATCTTGTTTGTGTGATTTCTCCTTCAAACCTTTCTAGATTTTCTTCAAACCTGCCCATTCTTTTTTTTGCATTTATCCCCTTCTGAAGAATTGAAGAGTTGCTCCTCGATTTTTTCAATTTCTGTGATTAGTTTGGCTCGGTCAAACTTGACAAATTTCACCAATGTGGCCATCATACCGAATTAGCAATTATTTGTGTGTTCCGACCATTCTACTAGCAAAAGAGGATCTACATCTCCGTATGTAGGTATTGTGAGTATTCTCAACCCACTAGGAATTCTTCTGGTTTCCAAATATGTTTGTATGTCATTGCTTCCCACCACTTGCTCACTTTTCGTTTCTTTATTTTTTCCAATTTGGCCATCTATTGTTGTATTGTGAGTTCTGCTGATAATGTGGTGGATACATCTTTGTTGGTTGTGTTGTTGTCTTCTTTAAAAAGCGCCTGTGCTGCTGCTTGTTGTTTTGCTTCCACTTGGTCTGCCATGTAAATTGGATAAATCCAATAGAGAACCTATAGGTCTGTGTTCCCACAATAACTTATTGCCCTTTTATTTGCCAATTGTTGGAGAAAATGTTGTATCTTTTGTCTTCAAAATATCGTGCAGTTCTAGAAATAATATGCTGCATGTTATGGCAATGTATAAATCCCCCACTGGCTTTCAACTATAGCACTGATACTGATACATGTGCGTACTAAGCTGTGGGCACTGCTAACCGAGGTCCCGTAATCTTCTCTGAGCTTACCGGCACCTTGTTTCCGGACCCCCACACATGTAATGAGTCCCAATGTCCCTTGAAGAAAGTTTTTACAGTGAATTTGATAGGTTTTTATTAGTGCAACTTCACCATAACGTCCATTTAGCAAAGTTTTTTCAGTGAATTTCATAGGTTTACAATAGTATTAGAGGGCCCGCATTAGCGTCCCTGTAGTTATGGTTAAGTTGCTCAACTCATAGAAAGAGCACTTTTTTGGTGTTTTATAACTCTCCACCCCATGGACGAATCCTCACCAAACTTTTCAAAAAAAAGTACTTGGCCCGCTCAGAATGATTTTGCAAAGTATGGTGAGGTTTTCTCCAGAGGGGGGCAAAGTTATAGAGGGGTCCCAACATTTGTGGAAATCCTCATAGACGCCATGTAAAATAATTTTGCTCGTGCCTCCAGCCCAAACCGCTGACTGGATCTTCACCAAAATTGTACTGCTTGGTCCCAAAAGTGTGCTTTTGTATATTTGGTGTAAATCCATCCAGTAGTTTTAAAAAAATTGCCAAAAAGTAGGTCATAATAAATAAATATCTAGGTCTGGTCTGCAGACTCACTTCATGATTCGGGGTTCTCAGATGCTTGTGGACCAATCAGAGGGTGGCGTGATGTCCACGGACATTGTACGCATGTGCTGATTGGATAGTTAAAAACGTGAGCTGCGTCATATTTTTGGGATTGGTCGCCATGTTGGATCCGCAGACAGCTCCAAGTGTCCGCGAATAGCGCGGGAGAAAGAAGTGTGACAAACACATTTGGGGTTATTTGGTGGCTGAAAGAGGGCCTGGGAAGGGTTGGGGAGTGGAATAAAGTTGATATGGAGTAATTTTTATAGGTGAAGTAAAGGTGTGCAGGTGCCACCGAGTCTGCGAACATTTCCATTCACTGCGGACAGCGCAGTGAGAACAAAGTCTAGAAAACAGATTTCGGGTAATTTGGTGGCCAAAAGAGGTCCTGCAAAAGGTGGGGAGGGGTGGAATAAAGTTTATATGCAGCTGTTTTTATAGGTGAAAAAAAAGTTGTGCAGGTGCCATAGAGTCAGTGTATTCCGCGGTAGTCCACGGACCAACACGTGCCATCCGGGTTTTTAAGGATGCCCAGCATGAAAAGAGGCCATTGGGCGACTACTCAATCAGGTTTTCTGGTTGTGGAGTAGGAGTGGAAATGTACAGAAGTATAGGATAGCAGGTATTTTATTTAGTGTGTGTAGTGAAGGTGTCTTTGGCTATGGCTATGAAGAAGCAGAGTGTGTGGATGGTGGGAGATTCTTGGATCCATTCATTGAAGGTTTATTCTGAATCTTGTGGCCTCTCTGCTACTATTGGATTGGAAGAAGTGGATGTGTCGTGGTATGCAGATTGTGGATTAAAGTGTGGCGCTTTATTACCAGTCTGTGAGAGTATAGCTCACTTTAAAGGCCCAGATATTAATATTGTGCAATGTGGAGGCAGCAGTTTGTGGAGGCAGCAGTTTGGGCTCTGTAACTGCAGGATCTTTTCAATTTGCCATTAAGGACATGTTGAAAAGCCTAATAGAACTGTTTCCAACTGCAAAGATTATTTTTTCTGAAATCCATGAAAGTCAAATATGGAGACGTCCAAACTTGTTTTGCTCTGAAATGGAACAAGCTAGACAGCATGTCAATAAAGGTGTATGTGCTTTTTTGTTTGGTTTAGGAATGGCTTATTTTGACAATGCAAATATCAGGTAGCATGGTGTAAATATTTTTCGAGGAGATGCAATGCATTTGACTGATGCCAGAAATCAGATTTTTCTTTTGAATATCCACAATGCACTGAAAGGAATTTGGTGAACTTGTAAAATGCATAGTGAAGTCTTTTTTTTTGTATTTCTAGTATTTGTAGTGAATAAAAAAAAATAACTGAAACAAATTAATTTTTGTGAAAGTTAGCAAAAACATAATTATGTTCAGTAGAACATTTGTTCATGCAGTATATAACCCCCCCAAAAAAAGGTTCTTTTAAAAACAAGTTAATTGATTTTAATCCCCTAACCCCACGCCTGGAAATTTCCAGATGTCCCCTGGCTTTCGTACTGTCTGCAGACTATGCAGACTGCAAAAGGTCCTGTGATTTGTATTTTTAGTTCTGTTTTATAACTGTGAAATGTGAGTACTAAAGAAACGTTTTTGTTGTCTGTGTGGCTTTTATATTTTTGTAGGATTTTGTTTTTTTTGTAGGAGAGACGAGGAGATAAGGTGGGAAAGGAAGGGATGGAAGGGGCACCAACCACAGATATGGAGGGGTAGGTGGACATGGGAAGATATTGGGCGTGTCCTAAATCTAAGGTAGGTGGCAGTGTTTCTTGTGCTTCTTAACCGTGGCCTCGAAAGCACTCTAAAACTGCTCCCCCCTGCAGAGTGGTGTGTCACAGTGCAAACAGAGTATTGTGACTTTTGAAAGGTAAGGGTGAACAGCATTCTGTATGGCATGTGAGGCAGCCGGTGGGATCCTCTGCCCCACAGCATTAGATTGGGTGGTGGTAGAAGTGGTTGAGGAAGATGGGGTAGAGGAAGATAACCTGCTTCTTCCTGAGAAAGGAATAGTCTTTCTTAGAGCACCTGTGGTGTCGCATGGAGGTGGTCACAAAAGAGTACTGCTTAGTTGTCCGCAACTGAGTACGACCTTGCACTCAATGCATTCAACCATGGTAGCCCAAGCTTTTGCTACTTCCCTAATGGTCGTAAAGAACTGCCACACCCATGACTCTCTCTGGGTACTGGAGGTAGGAACTTCTTCTACTTCATCTTGGAGGTTGGGGGGGTTCTTGGTGAGTCCTGTTATTTGAAGATGTATTGTACATACCTTCTATATGGTTTAATTATATTGTGGTGGTTGTGGCCAGTGGCCAGATACTTTGACACGGTTAAGCATTCTATCCTTATTAAATGACTACATGATACCGTCAGCATTTACAGACCAGGCACTGGACTGGCTGATGTGTTTCCTCACTAACCATCCTTTCCAGCTGGAACTGGGCCATTTCTTCTCCACCACCTCCCTCTCTACCTGTAGCTCTTCAATATCTATCTTATCCCTCTGGCTCATTTTATCTACTATTTCTATGCTAATTTCCAGTGTTATGCCGATGACAAACAGCTTTCCTTAAAACTTCCCTGCACTGCTTTGTGCTCCTCGTGTTTTATCCCAGATTGTCTGAGCGCCATTCAGGGATTGTGTGTAGCTAATGATTGTTCTTTCAATGCCAATAAGATGGAGATATTTCTTATTGGGACACCTGTGCCCAGTTTACCTCCTAGGCTCTGGCTGCCCTCCTTGGGCTCACTACCCTCACCATCCTTTGAGGTCAAAAACCTTGGGGTCATCTTTGACTCCTCTCTCTCCTTCACTCCTTACATCTTGGACCTTGTTAAGAAGGCCCCCATCTCTAGAGCCCTGGTCCTGTCTAGGCTGGACTACTGCAACAGTCTCTTCCTCAAACTCCCTTTTGTTTGTTTGTTTGTTTGTTTAGTATTTATTATGCGCACTGGACCCTGGAGAATAAGGGCGCAATAGGTAAGAAAATGTACAGCTTAGAGCACAGTTACAGGTTACAAGTTGCAAGGTCATTGGTTACAGGGATGTGATACATGTGACAGGTAACAGGCAGTGGGAACAAGTTCATGCATTCATTTAACATTTGTTGTCGTCAACAATCTCTTTTGTTCCCTAAGCCACCTTAAACGAATCCAGAATAGAGGTGCAAAACTTATTTTTGAACCCAAGCCCAGGGATCGTGTCTGTGGAGCCTTACAATCTCTACACTGGCACCTGGTAGCTGCAAGGAAGACATTGCACACTATCTGTATCATTGACAAGGTTTATGGGGTCTGGGATTACACTTCAACTTTCTCTGCCTGAGTTCTCCCCTGCTAGAGACGTCTGCTCCTCTAACTCCAATTCTCAAATCCTCTGCTTGTGAAACACTTCTCCAAAAGGAGAGTGGGAGGCAGGTCTCTTTATTCGTCTGGTGCCTCTCTTTGGAATAGACTCCCTGCTCCTCTCAGACTTCAGCTGGACTTTGTTAAATTACAGACAGTTCTTAAAACTCTGCTTTTCCTTTCCTCATTCCCTCTGTCTCTTCCCTGCTAACATATACCACTGCCACTGAGACTGGTGGCTTGGTTTCCTATGAACTTCACAGGATCCACACTGTATACTGAGTCCACACCAGTATCCCTCTATTTTACATTGCCCTTGCGGGCTTATCATTTGACGAAGGCTCATGCCACCCTTGGGAGTCATCCGCCCCAGCACTTAACCAGTGGCATGACACTTTGGCATTACTTGGCACTTCCATCCCAGACTCCCATCAGTACTTGCATATCCCTACTCCCCCTTCCATTCATGCACTTATATCACTGCACAACGGATATGTGCATTTATAGCAGCACTGTGTACAATATTTTTGTATGAGTAAGGGAAATACAGATAGAAAAGATTTCTATAACAGTGTTAAGTGGAAGTTTGTGTGTGGAAGTTTAATATGTTGATAGGGTTACATGTAGCGTTTGTGGAAGTGATTGGTGGAAGGATGAGTGATTGTTTGAAAGAAGGCAATAAGGGATTGTTTGAAACATAACAGTAAAAAGGGTAGAAGGGCTGTGCTGTGCAATGGTGTGCACATGCCATCTGGGTCTTTTAATGGTGCCTGGCTTGGAAAGGGGACTGCACATACCGTGGATAGTTATGAAGGTCAATGGATTATGGTTCTTGCTGTATGCTAGTGAAAAGTATTCATGACAGAAAATAGTTTCTGACCATTTTTCTTTTTCTCTAGAATACAATTGTCCATTAGTTCTATTAGCATAGCTGAAAGTGCTAATGGAAATGTTGAAGAATCTTATTGAGTCAAACTACTTTATTGAAAAATGTAAAACAGAGGGAATCTATAAGATGAATTCTTTTTAGTTCTTTTTTTTTAACTGTGAAAGGTGGCTCCAAAGGTACATTTTTTTGTGGTGTTATTTGAGTTTGCTTTTTTTGTTGCAGTAGAGGCCAGGAAGTGAGGTGGGGGAGGGAAATTAGGGAAGGGGCACCAACCAAAGATATGGCGGGGTAGGTGGACAGGAGGAGATGTTGGGCGTGCTTTAAATCTAAGGTGGGGGCAGTGCTTCTCATTCTCTTTGATTACAGCTTCAAAAGCACTTTGAAACTGCTCCCTTCTGCAGAGTGGTGTGTTGCAGTAGATAGAGAGTACTGTTGTCTTGGAAAGATATGGATAAACAGCCTCTTTTATGGCTTGGAAGGTAGGTGCTGGGATCTTCTGCCCCACAGGAGCAGCCTGTGTTGTAGCAGTAGTGGTTGAGGTAGATGAGATAGAGGAAGACAGCCTACTGTTTCCTGAGAAAGGAACAGCCTTTCTAAGAGCACCTGGGTGGTATGAGTGGGTGTGACAGCACATGGATGTGGTACCAAAATAGTACTGCCTGCATTGCCCATGATTGATAATGATTCCAAACTCAATTGCTTCAACATGGATAGCCCGATCCTTTGGTACACCTTGCATGGTCTTAAAGCAGCGCCACACCCATGTTTCTCTCTGGGTGTAGGCATTTCCTCTATCTCATCTTCCTGGTCATCTTGATCCTCCTCTGGATTATTGTGCCTTTTCCCTTGTCCAGGGCCTCCAGCTGGTGGCGGTGTTGGTGGTGGTGGCTCCTGGGGACGAGGATGGCCATGGTGAATGCCATTTTGAAATTAAATTGCAGGTGTTCTAATAGTCTTCCAAGCGGGTGCTCTCTTCTGGATTGCAGATGGAAAATGAGTAAAAATGGGTCTGAGAGCTGTGGAACGCTAAACTTTCAGCTTGAAACTTCATAGATTGAGTGAAAATGCAGTTCCAAGAAGTTTGTGAAGCACAGACCCATTTGTGAACACGTGATTACACCGCACATGCGGTCATCTGACGCTGTTCGGGAAGTCCGTGATGACGTAAGAGTAAAAAGTTGTAGAAAGTTGATAGAAGTGTTTACAATGTTACTAGAAGTTGGGGAATGGCACAGTTTTCTCTTGCAACTTCTTAGATTGATCACAAATGCTGCTATATTATGGGTGAGTATGACATTAGGAAGTTGTAGTAAATTAGGGTTCACTGGTAAAAACCTATGAAATTCAGTGAAAAAACATTGTTAAAGGGACGTTATGGTTAAGTTGCACTGATTAAAACCTTGGAAAATCAGTGAAAAAATTCACCAGTTATGGCAAGCTAAGCAACCATAACTCACGCCACCAACGTGCAGTGCTAAGACTAACACCCAGGACATCAAAGATGACATCACAAATGATGACATCACATATCTGGCCCACTTGTTTTTGTTCACTGAAATATCTAGGCCAGGTGGTTTTGTTCACTGACAGTCAGAATATTAAAATTCAAAAGGTGCTGTATATCTAGAAGTTAACCTTGTCATATGTTCTTAAAGTACTTTCCTTAGGGTTTGGTCTCAGCTCATGGTGAACATACATGGGGCAATAGGCAGGACTCAAACACACAATTCATTTGTATACATGAAGATAAACTTTAATGCTATTAACATTTTTGGATGATGCTATTTATTTCTTCCTTACTTTAGTTCCCCTGAATGTGCCTCTGATTTGTATGCATTTTGGGTCTTCATAGGTATTGTTTGTACCAGCACAAGTGTGTAGTAAGTCTTAGATTGTTAGCTAGTTATTACATGTTTATCATTACACAATCACCGCTGACATCATGTAACCAACATTATAAACATAACCCCTTTTAGAGACTTTTCATCAAAATGTATTTCACATGTGATATCATCACTGAAACCATCAATGACATTTGTGATCTCATCTTTGATGGCCTGGGCGTTAGTCTTAGCAGTGCACAGTGGTGGCGCAAGTTATGGTTGCTTAGCTTGCCATAACTGGAAAATTTCAGAGGTTTTTCGGTTTTACTTGTAACCACAACATCCTTTTAACAACGTATTTTCATTGAATTTGCAACTTAACCATAACAACCCTTTAACAAAGTTATCTCATTGGTGTGTATATATATATTTATATGAAAATGAAAGCAAACAAAGATCACAGAGTCTTGTTACTATGAAAGCTGCACTCCCATTCAAAAAACCAAATCCAGAGTATCCAGCGATAGGTGCTCACCAGGAAATTCAATCAAAGGGATTCAACAGCAGACGGCTACACAGCAACCATTTTTGCTTTTAAAAGTTCAAATTTTATTTTAGATAAATCTAACAGTAAAAAACGGCTTCCCAGTTACAAGGAGGCCAACTAACGCGTTTCGCCACACTCCTGTGGCTTGTTCACAGTAGCTTTGCCCTGTTGCGGGAGCTCTTTTAACCCATGACACTATTAGTAAACATCAAAGAGGTGACTTGCAGAGATGAAATTCTTTTGCATTCGGCCATTTTAAGAAGTGCAAAGTGCATATATATCGAAATGACATGTCAACATAACATTTGTTCCTACATCTATTAGATTTCATTCATGAGAATGTAATATATATTCTCAATGTACATTTTGTTGTAATTTGACAATTATTTGTAAGTTTCAAATCTTCAATGTTGCCAATAAAGTCCATTCCAGAAATCAACATAAAATCAACATCTTAGTGACGCTATATGCAATAATATACACATAGATAAAATCCAATTTCTAAATTCGACCTTCAATCGATAATATGGTAGTATAGGGTAATGATATAACGTTTTTCTAATTCTGTATATTTAGAGACTATTTTACAATAAAGTGCTAATGCTTAATATCAACATCATAAAGTGCTAATGCATAGTGCAAAACGCAAAAGCAGCAAAATGTGATGATCAAAAGATTGTATTTCAATCATCGATAAAGTGCAAGTGCTTCACTAAAACCACTGTTTCTACATATCACTGCATTGCCCTTAGTCTATTCATACTCGGAATTGGGCTTATCTGGCAACTATCGGAACTCCATGTTAGAAAAGTAGAAATGTAAATGATGTAATACAAAACATAGAGGCACATCTCCATTTTGATATTCGGTGATAGACAGTATATATCAGTGTCATATAGGAAAAAAAGAAGGAAAAGGGTTTAAAAATAAATTAAAATGGAAATCTACCCGCAGAGAACCAATGTGGAAAGGAGGGCAGAAAGAAAGTAGAACATTAAAAATTAAAAAGAAGAAGAGATCATCAATGTAGAGATTCAAGGAGGAGACTGTAAGTTTCCCTAGATGGTTTATAAAGAAGGGGAGCAAACACGATACCTTCAAGAAAACTGAAGGCTTAATTTGGCCAAACTAGTTAGGGAGCTGATATACATGAATAACACCATGAATAACAATTTGAGAAACAAATTAACTCATTTTAAGTTCCCAAAAAGGTATACAGCTCCTCATCTATATTGTGGCCTAATGGGTTTTTGCTCTCAAAGTCTATAATATATCTGGTCTCCTCCTGTCGTAGAAGTTTCTCCTTATCGCCTCCTCTCGGGCTGCTGGTAATTTTATGGACACCAAAGAACCTTAAAGTGCTGGGGTCACCATTATGAAACTCCGAAAAGTGTTTTGCAATGGGATATGGAGGATCCTTATTGGCGATTGCTCTAATATGTTGCAAAATACTTTTCTTCAATTTACACTTGGTACTTCCCACATACCATTTCAGGCATGGGCACTTCAGGACATATACCACAAATTCAGATTCACAGGTGATTCTGCTTTCAATTTGTATTTGTGTCTGCAGAATAGGGTGAGTGTAACTGTTGCAGTTAGATGCGTATTTACATGCTTTGCATTTGCAACACTTACAAAAACCTTTTTGTCCACCTGAGAGCCAGTTACTGGCTACGGAAGCCTCTTCTGGGGCCATATAGCTTTGAACCACTAAATCCTTTATGGCCAAGCTTTTACGAAAAGTAATATCTGGCCGTGCATTTAACATCTTGCCTAGATCTTTATCCACCTTAAGAACCTTCCAATACTTGGTCACAATATTTCTTATGATGGATGAGTGGCTTCCAAATGTCAGTATTAACCTTGTGGTATCTGTATTAGTACTGTCCTGAAGATTCATTTGAGATGTCATCAATAAAGTTTGTCGGTTCATATCTCTGACCTTCAGGTAAGATCTTTCAATCACTTGTTTGGGATACTTTTGTATCAGGAAGTTCTGGGCCGTGGTTTTACTTGCTAGGTCATAGTCTCTTACATCACCGCAGTTTCTTCTAATACAGATAAACTCTCCATATGGTATGCTCCATAAAAAACTTTTCGGGTGTGTGCTATTTGCGTGGAGTGGGATGTTAGTGGTATATATATATATATATATTACATGGCCACAGTAGTGGCCATGTAGTTATGGTTAAGTTGCTGTTTCCATAGGAAGAACACTTTTTGGGCGGCTTATAACTTTGCTCCCCCTGGACGATTCCTCACCAAACGTTGCAAAAAAAGTATATGGGCCACTCTGAATTGTTTTGCAATGTTTGGAGATGTTTGGGCCAGGGAGGGGAAAAGTTATAGGGGGGGTCCCAAAACTTATTTTTTTCCCATAGACTGAATGGGGGAAAAACTTTACGCACGTCTACAGGTGAAACCGCTGGACGGATTTTGACGAAATGCAGCAGGTACAGGGGCTTGGTCCAGAAAGCGTGCTTTTGTAAATTTGGTTACCCTCTGTGCAGTATGTTTCTTTATATATATCAAAAAGTAGGTCTGAAATAATTAGTGATATCTATGTTCGCTCCGCGGTCACACTTCCGTGTTCGGTCGACGAACAAGATACCGATTGGCTAAGGGGCTGGTGTCATGACCGTGGACACGCGATGTCTCTGCCCATTGGCTGCTGCGAGACGTGTTCTGCGTCAGATGGTTTGGATGCGCCCAACATCTTGGATCCGTGGAAAGCGGAGCAACAACCAGCGTACACATGCTTTTTTCATGAAACTATTTTGCTGTGTCACAGAGCATTGGGAAAGGTTCAGACAGTAAGACATGGGTGATCAATGCATTTATTCTTCGGTCGTCATGATGTAATTTCTATGGACACCTTGTATGCACAGTAAATGTGGGGGTGTAATAGTGATAGCACTTCAGTCCATGTAGTGGGCAGGACATTTGTAACACTTCAGTCCATGTAGTGGACAGGAAATTTGTAACTGTTGAAAGCACACGCGTATTGGTAGGCAACATTGAAATTGACAACATGCTGTGAATGCATTATTTTTTCCAATGGCTATTATTATATTCATTAGTACGCTGCCATGGGTGGCACATGCTACGCTGGTTGTGGCCAGGGGCTAGAGTCTTAAGATGGTCAATGCATTTGTTCTGGGGGTCGGTCATCATGATGTAATTTCTATGGACATCTTGTACGCACAGTACACTTATACCTACTTAATGACGTATGTTCTATGGCCTCCTTGTAAGCACAGAAAATGAGGGGTCCAATAAGGCCAGTATTTCAGCCCGTGCAATGCACGGGGGAGTTTTTACATTTCTAAGGACACGTGTGGTGTTAGGGGACATTGTAATTGACAATATGGCGTGAATGCGTTATTTTTTCAAATGGCTATTATTATATTCATTAGTACGCCACCATGGGTGGCATATGCTACGGTGGTTGTGGCCAGGGCCTAGAGTCTTGGATGCATGTCGTCGGCCGAAGGCCTTACTTCCAAGATTGTAGGCCCTGGCCACAACCACCGCCGCATGTGCCACCCATGCATACACCCGTAGTGTTGCGTTATGATTGCAAGTTGCAAGGAGTTTGTGCAGTCTTGGGTGCATGGCCTAAGGCCATGCAACCAAGAACAAAGTGGTAAGTACTAGACTTGGAAGACACTGAACACCCATCCCATGTAAGATCTACAGACATACAGCTAGGAGGGAAGCCTCTGGGCAGAGGTGCTGAAGGATAACACACCTATACAATAACCCCCACTACGACACATCACCAAGGCAGTTGTGGGGAGACCCTGCACTCTTGGGTGCATGGCTAAAGCCCATGCACGCAAGAATGAAGTCATAAGCAGTGGAGTTACAAGTCAATATGGGTGTGGTGGAATGTTCTAGTTGTGTTGATGCCCTAGTGTCTTAACTTTATGGCTGTAGACGATGGTCCGAAAAGTAAATTTATAAGCAGCTAATTTACAAGTGCCATGGTTTCCATATGCAGTGATGGTTGTGGATAGGAACTCTACTCCTTGTACCTTGGTTGTAAGGCGTAGGTGGTAGGTTACTCACCAAAAATGGAAGGGCAGCCTACAGGCACTGCAACATATTAGTACCATAGATTAGACGTGTAGATTCCCATGTGTAGAAAATGCCTGCCAATATACTTACTCCTTACTTTGTTCAGATTCCACATACTTTTTTTTAATTGGCTATCGTACTTGGCGGAAGTATCACTTTTTCCATTTATGTGATGAAAGAAAAAGGTGTGTTAATGTTTGCATTTTTTTAAAATGTACTACATTGCATAATAGATAGTTAACTTTTTTTTTTGACCCTCATATTTAGTTTACAAACCAGTGTACTGTGCATTGTGCTCAGTTTCTGTGTTTGCTTTTCTAATCCTTGGGTCTGGGGAAAAAAATCCTTGGCGGATTTAAAAAACGCTTCATTTCATATGGTACTAACTGCTTAATTTTTTCCTTTCAGTGTTTTCTTCATCTTTCTGATCAATGTTATGTTTGTTGCCTTCCTTCCCATTTTTAACAACAGTTAGATACCTGTAGGCGTATTCTAACTGTGCATTTGTTCCTACAGATTTGTGATAACCATTCATTTGTGTCGTTGTCATATCCTGTTTCCTTTATCTTTCCCATTAATGTTTTCTTTGTTGCCTTCCTGCCGATTTGTGACAACAGTTAGATACCTATAGGTGTATTCTACCTGTGCATTTGTTTCCAATGATCTGTGATAATAATTTATTTGTGTCATACTTCCATCCTGTTGGGTAGTTAGATACCTGTGGGCATATTCTAACTGTTTGTAGTCTTTCACATACTTAGTTGACAATTTTGAAGTACACATTAATTCGTAAATTTTGGCTTCAAGAACATTAAAAACGCATTTGTTAGGTTAGCGGCAGCCTCTGCTTTAGAGTAATGGTGCTATCATTACATTCAAACCATCCAGAATTCTTTTTAATGTATGCAGTGTAGTGACCTGCATTGGTTGTAGCTCCTACATATTATTCCTACTGTTGTAAAGGTTTTCTTTCCAAGTGACACTTGACCGTGTGTGAATCCAGACAGTTTGCAGTTGTTTTTGGTGCCATCTGCATTATAACGTAGAAGCATAAGTATTATGTAGGCACTATGTGATTGTATCAGTAAGGTAGAGCGATTGTCTGAATTGCAAATACTACATAATCTGTCACGGTTTGCATATTGTACAAGTTGCTGAAATGGTATGCTCTCACTATTTGGTATGAAAACATACATAAATCGCTCATTTGGGATGTCTTCCTGTATCACTTTGTTACAGAGAGTGCATGTATGTTTCCACATGTACGAAATTTGGAAGATTTCATTTACAGGTATGCTTTTGTTTTCCAATACTAATAGTATGTACATTAGATATTCTTGTTGATCTTATTGTGAGTTCATAGTGAATCTCACCATTCCTGCACAGTCGTCCAATTGTTGCCTTACTCCATGAACACTGTATGTTTTGTCAGGATTGCTTGTTGCATTTCTATGCAGCACTAACATTTGCAAACATAATTGGTCTGTGCTGTGCAGGTAAATATTGTTAACAATTTGTGGCAATTGAAATAGAATATTCATTGCTACATTTGCATAGCAATTTACCCCACTTTCATTTGTAAATTTGAATGGGCCAGCAAGTTCTGTATCTGAGTGCATTTTTCGGTTTTTCTGTTGATTCTTTGCCGACGTGTCTGGTTTACATTCCCTAATAGGTTCTTCTATGTTTGCGGCAATTAATGAAACTTTAGCTTGTTTCCTTTTCTTTGCAGAATTTGCTGTTGCATTCTGTTGCATTTCTGTTTCATTTACTTTTCTTTTACCACGTTTCACTTTATCTGGAACAGGGTATTGTTTCAGATGAGGGGTGTACAGTGAACGCAATCTATTGTATTCTAGAATGCAAGGAATATCAGCTTTGATATTACTTGAATCAAAGTTTATTAGCAATAGAGCGTCAAGTGTACGTAAGCGTGATAATGCTACGTAGCTCATGCCTTCCTTAAACACTGTCTTTCCTATATCTATCAATGCTTTCTCTAGGGTAAGACCTTGGGATTTATGAATGGTAACTGCATATGCAAGAGTTAGAGAAAATTGCTCTCTAAGTACATACATGTCTTTGAAGAGAAGGAATCGAGCAATTGAGTGCCCTATCCTTTTCACTTCTGAAACTTTATCAAAGCGAATATTTACAAACTGAATGTTGATATCACGTGGGTATGATTGAAAGCCAATAACTGTGCCCAGTGCTCCATTAACTAGTCGTTGCTCTACGTCAAGGTTACGTTTAAGCATTATTCTACAATTTAAT
Organism: Ambystoma mexicanum; assembly: GCF_040938575.1. NCBI lineage: Eukaryota > Metazoa > Chordata > Amphibia > Caudata > Ambystomatidae > Ambystoma > Ambystoma mexicanum. Next base: position 265,647,988 of record NC_090930.1, read on the forward strand.
GATAATTTAAATATTTTTTCCAACCCAGCTGAGTTGGAGATTGAATTTTCTAAACTATTTAGTCTTGTTGTGGCTTGCTCACACATGGGTACTGTCATACCATGTACGTCTAGTTTGTCTGTGCTGCTAAATTCTATTATTGCTTGCATTTCTTTCTTTAACATTGTTTCATTGAATTTGAAACAGCTTGCAGGAGTTGGCATTGAGGCCATACAATTGACATTTTTGTGTGGTATTTGTTCCATAACATCAGTTGCACATGCATTATCGCCATAAAGTGCATGTATATGCCGCTTTTTCAATACAGCTTGTGCTTCTTGCGATAATACACCAACTCTAATACTTTTTAAGATGTTGGCATAAGTAAGATCTGCAGATTGCTGCATGTTCTCAGTTAATTCTCTGTATTGGAAATGTTGCCAAAGGTTAACATTACCTATGCTACCAACAGTTTTCCGGCAGAGTTTGTGGCCTAAGGTTTTAAAAATCGGTTCACCTTTCACTGGTGTCAATTGTAGAAGATCTCCAAAAAGGATAATGTGTTTCCCTGCAAAGAGTTCTTCGTTATTACTTTTAAGTACTTCTTGCAATCTGAGATGAATCAAAGCCAACATTAGGTTGGAGACCATGCTCACTTCATCTATTAGTAGAATTTTCATTTGTTTCAATACTCTACGTAATTCCATTGCAGCTTCTGCAGAAAGTTTGTAGTAGTCTAATTTATTTTGATGCTCTACTGGAAGCAGTAGTCATCGGTGTGAAGTCACACCGACTATGTTGTAGGCAGCTAAACCTGTGGGGGCTGTTACAACAGCGGACAGTTTGTTGTTTATCAATTGTTGAAGGAACTTGCTGATAATTTTGATTAAGAATGTTTTCCCTGATCCAGCTTCACCACTGACGTACAGCAGTATAGGTTTGTAATTTTGGCAAGTACATTCTTTATTTTCGTGTTTTACACCATGAACAATTTGTTTTGTTACGTCTTCAAAAATGCTGCGCTGATCGTTGTTAAGTTTTGCTTGTTGAACAGTTAAGTCTTTTGTATCTTCTTGATACTGATACATGGTGTTTTCTACTTCTGCCATAGCAACTTCAGCCTCATTTGCTATTAGTGGTTGTCCTAATGGTTCTTGACTTCCTGTTACAGAAGGTTGACTACTGTCGGAAGAGTCTTTAACTAGTTGGGCCCAAATTTCTTCTTCCTGTTGCTGCTCATTGTGTAACATTGTTTTGTACTGTGTAAATTTCACATCCGTGATAGTGCTTTCATTTGCTTTGAAAGCATCTACATAGAACTCATAATTATTTAGTATGTCTTCCTCTTTTCTCCATTGTTTGAAAAGTTGTAACAGAGACATGTAATATAGTTCTTATTGACAATTTCACATGATTAATTAAGCTATGTTTGTTAAGTTTCACTAATCTCCCTTCACAATCGGTCACTCTATATCTACGTTTGCTTTCATCAGGTTTTACATTATTTTTGTATGCAAAGTTTTGAGCTATGTGGTATAGACACATGCTTTCCAGAGTGGTACTCCTGTTTGGATAGTATGTGTCCAGTAAATTGTTTTTTAGAATGTCTTGGCTGTTGGGATCATTTCTGGCAATTGTCCTCATATGGTTTTAGCACTCTTTTTCTAGATTTTGCAGGACCAGGACTTAGCCATACTATGTTGTCTGATTGTGCATACAAAGCAGTTCCGGTTTCACAATGCTGCTTCATAGGCCCCACATTCTCTATGAGAGAGCATTTTTATGCCCTGGCTGTTCAATTTCTGTGATAATGATTTGTCTGATGCTAGGTCATCCCAGAGGTCTTGAAGCTCTGTTTTTTCTGATTTTGTTAAGTAGGCTGTAACATATCGTGCAACAGCAGTTGAATTGTCTGCAATGTATTGCACATCTATGTTTGCTTTCCATAATAGGACAATGATTGCATTGTAATCATTGATATATTTTGATTCTTCCATTCTTTTTATGTAATACGTGTTTTTAGGTGATTTACCTTTAACACTATGTCGAACTGAAGACATGAAGTTGTTTACTTCACCTGTTTCTGTAACTGGTCTAGGGAAACCAAAGTGGCATTAGGTGTAGTATTTATCTTTGTTTTTGTATTTACGGTGAGAATATTTGACACATTTGTGTCTTTGAAATTGTAAAATGTGGCCATGCAGCTCACTATGTGTCTGTTGCGAAGGGATTTCACATGTGACATATTTTTGGATAAACTGCAAAACAGTGCTATCACTGTCGTGCCCAAATTTCGGTGCACCTTTGATCCATAACAGCATGTGAATATGTGGTGCTCCTCTCGCCTGATATTCTTTTCTCCAAAATAAGTGTTGCACTTCTCCGAGGGGAGGAACAGTTTTATTGCAAATAAAGTGTAGCATTGCAATGAAACGATGATGGAAATATCTTGAGACATTAGCTGGATCTAGAGAGCAAAGTTCTCCAGGTGTTAATATATCTTTGTTGTTTTTGTTGCTGTTTGCTATGCGCAGGAACTCATGTAAATCTTCCCATGCATATTCTGCACAACCTAGCGTAACAAACCAAGTTGGTAGTCCAAGGTTTCTGATCATGCAACGCATGTCTCCATGCCGTCTGAACCAGTATTCCTTTGTACCACATGTTTGCAAACAAATTGATTGTGAAACCTCATCTTTTTCTTGTACTTTTTGTATTAACTGCGTAGCTGACATATTTTGAAAGTGCGTTCCAGATTTAAGAATGTGTGCAACTCCATACCATAGTGTTGCTAATTCACTTTCATAGAGTAGGTGGAATATGTATTCCACATTTTGTCTAAATCTGGGATCTTGCGAATACATTCGTAATGAGCGGTATTCTGATGCCCCAATCTGAGTGGGTCTATCATCGTATCTCCCACCTTTGCCAGTAGGAAATAGCAGTGGAAAAGCACATGCTTCTATACTTTTGTCCCAAATACTCATTGGTGACCCTTTGGTTTGTTGCATTTGGTAAGTTTCAAGTGCATCATCTGTGCTTTCATTGGAATGCAATGGATGAATTGTGTAATGGTCCAAAAAAGTGGATACTGTAGCTGGATCCAGAAATTCGAATTGTCCAGTTTCTGATGGCTCTTGAATTATTTCAGTTGTTTGCCTTAAGCTTTCATCAATATGTATTTCCTTGTAGTACTCATTATTGTCTTTTAGATATTGCAATGCTTGTCTAACTTTGTGTAAGTCCACTCATTGTTGCCAAACTTTTTTATCCTTTGTTGGTACTCCATTTACCAAGACTATTAAAGAATGCTCTATTGAATGTTTCACTCCTAGAGTGTGTACATTTTCCGTTACATCTAATGCCAAGTATACTACTTTGCCACAAATTCCTTTCACCAATTCAGAGGAAGGTAATTTTGCTGTTTTTGGATGAAGGCGTATAATTGCTTGAAATGGGTGAACTTTTTGACTTATTATGCTCTCATACAAATTGAGCTGTTGCAGGATTTTTGGTAATGGAAACAATTCCAAATTATTTGTAATAGCACGTGAAGGAGTGTGGTTGTTGTCTAATTTTGCAGTACAGTAACTGCAACATATTAGGCGTTCAGTTATTTCATATTTGTTTTCAGCTAAAAGGTTCTAATTCAAACCATTTAGAGTCTTCATTGTTTTCTATTTTGTATGCTATGTCCTCATTTTTTGTGTTCCTTTTGTAAAACGTTCTGCGGCAACACACACACACACATGGTTTGGTACTTCAGCCGATAACCTTTGAAATTTTACTATTTCTTTTCTGTATGCGTGTAGTAGAAGGTTGCTATGTGCAGGATTGTCGCTACTTAAGCGCTTTGAAACACTTCTGTGTATAGGCGCTATATAAATAAACAATCATATCATATCATATCATATCATACTATGTTCTAAAACTGTTGCATTTTCTACGTGGCTCTCACTTCCAAAACACTTTTTCTGCATATGGTCCATTTCTTCTTGTAAGTATTTGGGTGAGTGGTATTTAAATTGCCTAATTCTGAAGCTGGACTTTTTTGCATAGTGTATTTTATACACTACATTTCTTACATTGGAATGATGTACTGATATTCATTTGATATCATGGAAAGTACTTTTGCAAAAAGGCCCAGAAATGCAGGCTAATGAATGTCCTTTTAGTCCTGTGTCTTTCCGCACTGCACAAATATCCATATTTTGCAGCACTTTCATTTTACTTTTGTCTTTACCTTTTACATATTGATTGAGAAACTGACGTGAAGATTTGAAAGCTTTGTTTGGAATGGCACACATTGATGTGCACGGCCATTTGTATACTATACAGTGTGGTTCTATTGAATCGAGAGGTAATTCTGAGTTTTCAGGAGATAGTTTTGTATGCAGTGTTTCTTGTTCCATGATGGTAGTATTGATTTTCTCATACCCCCGTCCACTGCTATGGATGGCAATTGTATTTGTTTGATTTTGTTTGTATGCTTCTTCATTAAAGTATGGCTCTGTGGTTATTGTGTGACAACATTTCTGTGTTTTGTGACACTTTTTGATGGAGGAGGTACAGTTTCGGTAGTTGAGACTTCCTTTATTATGTTACCCAACTGCATTAGCTGGTTTGTACCAAGATTCTCTACACACTCTGCAACAGGTGGATGCTTACAATGGGCGCCTTTATTTTTCATTGCTCTAATTCTGCGTTCCTTTCTACGGAGTTGCTTTTTGGTAGGCATTCTTTGGTGTCTGTTGAGAAAAAAAAATACTTCGGTCTGTTGTCCAATGTATGTGTGCAGTGTGCATGTGTGCATAAATCTGATGGGGAAGCTCTTTGTCATGGTGTGTCAATGTACAGTGAACTCTAACAATCATTTGGTAAGGCTACTTTACTGTTTGTATACTACTACAATGTGCTTCAGATGAGAGTACAAAGTGGCCTACTTGTGACGAGAACCATTTTTAATAACTGAAATGCCAAAAACTTGCTACAGCAACTTCTTTTCACAATCTAACCTTCTAAGGATTACCTATGTTATTTCAGTACCAAACACACAGGGATTTGTCAGTCATTCTGCCTGTTATTTTTTGTTCAATAAATGGATATTTGTAGGTAGAATGGTTTACAAATCAATGCTTGCTTTGGTGCCCAAAATAAACAAATAAGCCACGCAGCCTCTCTAACGATTACTTACAATATAAAGGTTGTACTGTACTTCCTTTTTTGTGCAAGATGACCAGGTTTCTTCGGATATGTCGTCTGCAGTGTAGATGCTGTTGATTCCAGGAGAGTAGTCTTCACTGCAAATTAAAAAAACAAAATCAATTACTTTGTGTGTTTGCAGCAGTGAGGATACTGCAGACATTACTTGTGCTTCTTTCATCAGAGGATTGAACTTTCATATTTCAAACCAGTGCACGTGCACATTTAACTTCACTCTGTGAAGTCTTGGCATAGTACTTGCAATATGGTACTTGTAAATCCTTCAAAATAACTAAATCTTTTAAGGGTATGGAAATGCCTTGTTCTTTACAAAGTGTACTATGCATAGGAGAGAGGTTTGTAAGCGATAGGACAAAGTACTAGATGGGGAAACATTTTTTACTTGTTAATGAAAAGCACAATGTCGAAAAATCGGAAGACCCTCAGAAGGAAATGTCAGCACTACAATCGGGTGGGCTTACTATTCTCATACGATCACATTGCAAGTAGCAGTACTGTAGGCCGTACAGAGTACAGAACTCTGACATTTTCACATACTAAATTGAAGTCTGCCCTAAATAGGCATGCTTGCAACGTATGTACAGGTTATGCGGAAGACAGTAAGCAGTCGTGCGATTTGTGAATGACAAATCGGCAATCTTGCACTTTAAAGGGGGAGCATTGTTATGTGTTCCCTATGGACATTTAGCAGCATTATTTTGTCTAATTTAAATCATAAGGCTTCCACATGTTCTCTGATTAAAATATACATACCTGTGTTCTATACTGATGCATGTGGATTTGTATGGAGCAGTACGTAGAAATTCGCAATCCTTGCACAGTAGCTTGTGAAGTAGGTGCTTTGCAATGGTATGCGACTTCCATTCAGAATCATTGACAGTAATTTTGAAGTGCGCAATGTTGATGACGGAGTTACAATTAGTGATGTTCTATGTGATTGGTGGATGATTGTGTGACTGCTTAGTTGTGTCCAATGAGGGACTCGCTTTGGTACCGCTGTAGGAAGGGTGGAAGGACTAGGTAAGAGTTACGTGCAGCACGAAGGCAACATTTGTCCGCTGGTAGGGCGCGTCACATACGGGTTTTTACAGCAAATCCTGCATGGAAAGGCGACTGTAGGCATCAGCCAATCAGATGTTCACATTACTCTTTTGTGTGGAAAGACGGTGCGCACACTGAAGATGGCAGAGGTGGAGAGGGTCAGGGTTTTGATGCTTGGAGACATTTTTGTGCAAGGCTTACAACACTATGCCGAGAGTAGGCATGTGTCACACCATTTCGATGTGCAAGGAATGGAGGTGGTGTGGAGCGCTGACACTGATGCCAATGCTGCAGCAATTCTGCAAGTTTGTAGAGACATGCGTAGAATGACCACTCCTCATGTGGTAATTTTGAACTACGCCGCTTGCCATTTGGGATACCTGACTTCACGTACTTTGTTGGCAGATTTGGCACAGTTGGTTGAAGCACTCATGACCATCTTCCCAACAATGAAAGTATTTTTTTCTGCTTTACTCCATACAATGGAACAACACTTCTGTTTTCTGTCCAGATCAAAGCATCGGGAGGTGCATCATCAATCGCGGCATGCGTGCATTCATGCTACGAGTTGGTATGTTTTTTTGCAGCCACAAAAACATTGCTCCAAGCAATGCACATTACTTTGAAGGAGATGGTGTTGTGCTACCTTCTTTGGGAAATGCAATGTTCTTTTGGAACGTAAGGCTTGCTTTAGAGAAGGTTCTGTAATGTTTGCAAGAGTAAAGCAAGGACAAAAAATACAAAAAAATACATAAAATACCAGATGTCTGTACGTTATCTGGCCAAAAATAATAAAAAAACGGCTCTTTTCAGAGCCTACCTTAAAGGGGAAAAAGGGGAATAGTACTTTACTGTAGCATCGTCACGCTCTGATCGTACATGTCCGCGAACATGGTGGTAGTTAGCAGCCAGCACATATCTCCACTGGGGATTCAAGGGTGGAGCCGCATGTAAATGAGAATGAGCGGCGCTAGGGATTGGTCCATAAGGTTCAGTAGGTGTGTTCTGACTGACGTACTTTAATAAGACCGTCTTCTCCCTCACAGGAGACCACACAGCCATGGCTTTCCATGCTCGAAAATAGATTATATGGATTTTGGGAGACTCATAGATACATTGGTTGAAGGTGCATGCAGAAAGCTGCAGTTTATCTACAAATCTCTGATTTCCACATGCGGAAGTGCACTGGCATGGCATGCGTGGCATGAGATGGCTGGACTTGGTACCTCTTTGTGTTACTTTACTGACACAGCGTCCTCCAGATATACTGATCATCCGTTGGGGATGAAACAGTTTAGGCCATGTATCTGGAATTTCTTTGCAATTTGCAATGAAGGAAGGACTCGCGAAGCTCATGGACATGTTTCCAAATTGTCAAATACTTTTTCCCTGTATTGCCCAAAGACAAATATGGCTGTGTTCTTCTGCGTTTGGTCCACAAATGGAGAAAGCGAGACGCAATGTGAATAAGGCTGTGTGTGCAAAATGCATTGCGACATCTTTTGCAAACACACTAACCTATCTGACAATCCGTTTTCCCCAATCCACTGTTTTTGACCCACACAACACACCACAGAAAGGCTCTTTTCAGAGCCGCCACTTACTCTAAATGTACACTTTATTGCGTTTGCTCCGCATGCACCCTCCCTTTTTTCCTCTACGACTGTCCGCAAACTTTTTCAGAACTCTGCAGGGGTCTACGGCCGTCACTTCATAGTTCTATTGTTATACTGAGAAAGGCGGCTCTGAAAAGAGCCTTTTCTGTAATTTGTGTTGTTTTTACGTTCATTGCTTAACAGCACACGACACACTAGGAGAAGAGGCGAAAGGAGGGCAAAGAAGGGACACCAGCCACGGGGGTAAAAAAGGGCAACTGAACAGAGAAAGATTTAGGGTGCGCTTTATTTAGGTAAAGAGCAGATCTTCTGGTGCTCGGTGACTGAAGCCTCAAAAGCACCTCGAAAACTCTCCCCCTGCAGAGTACTGCGTCACAATACATGCACGCTACTGTCACCTTTGAAAGGGAAGGGTCAACAGCATTGCGAATGGCTTGTGAGGCAGCTGGAGGAAGGCGCTCACCCACAGGAGTGTCTCTTGTGGTGGGAGGATTGGATACCGAGGATGCTGTAGAGGAACTCAAACGACTACGCTCTTCACATGGCACCAAATGTCATCAATGATATTTGTGATGTCATCTTTGATGTCCTGGGTGTTAGTCTTAGCAATGCACGTAGATAGTGCGAGTTATGGTTGCTTAGCTTACTATAATGGGGGAATGTGCAGTGGTGTTTGGTTGCACTGTGAAGTATAACATTTCTTTAGTGATTTTTTTTACTGATTGTACATATATATGTATGGCAGGGAAGGAAAAGAAAGGGGCTAAACAAGTGATGTCGTCATTGATGTCATCATTGACATTTGAGATTACCTCTTTCATGGTCTGGGTCTTAGTGGTAGCAGTGCACAGGGGTGGTGGCAGGGTTGGGTGCTTAGTTTACCATAACTGTCGAATTTCAGGGGTTTTTCGTTTTTAATTTAAAGCATAAAGGCGAGCTGGAAAGTTTTTTTTTTGTGAAGTGTACAGGTTTGTTAGGGCAACTTAACCATAACTTCCCCTCAAAAAAGCTTTTTTTGCAGTGATATATATATATATATATATATATATATATATATATATATATATATATATATATATATATATATATATATATATATATGTATGCTAAAATTCAAACTTCTGACTCCTGCCATCATTTGAGTTCTAAAATAATGCTAAATCTATTCACAAATTGCTTTGCTGAGTAGCCCACCAGCTGCGGCAGAAAAGCAATTACCTGATTTCTGGGAAAGGAGAATTTCCGTCACTACACTGTATTTGCCATTAACCCTATTCTCGACTTTAGGGGTCTGTGGAACTGCAGATGTAATGTTGACAGAGCGCAGCCATTTTCAGTAATTCAAGGGTCACATGTGATGCAATAAAAGTGTCTCGCTGCTTGCACATTTAACAATAATTGTTTTTCCCTCTGTCTCTGGCATCCAAACTACTTTAGCAAGCTGAGCTGTAAAATTATTTACGTACGGAATGAAAGCAATTGAAGAATGAAAAGCTGCGTTTACGACTAAGGAGCCCAAATGCAATCTTCCTGTTCCATAAGTGTCCTGCACTGCCACCCCACGCACCATTGTCCTTGCTGAAAATACTTTCCAATGCTAGTTTCTAAACTCATTTTTGAGTGTATATATATATATATATATATATATATATATATAAGAAGTATGCAAGCTTTCAAAATGATCCGATTGCTTCATCAGGCATAGGAAGATTGAAGCTCAAGGAACTGCAAAACAGCTTAAGCATTCACCCCCGGAACACTCTGGTCTCATTGAGAGTTTGGTGGTAATTCATCAATAAATTACCACCCAACTCAATTACCATTACCACCACTGGGTCCCATGGAGTTAACACTTTTTTGGTGGATTTGCTGCCAGCGGGATTACCACACTGTAAAGCTGCCGATTTCTGGAGTTAAAGTGGAGGATTTTACTTTTAGCAACAAGCTGGAGGTGAAAATGGTCAGATTTGCTGCACGGTAATACAGCTGGTGGTAAATCTATCTAAAATGATAATTTGTCAGTGCGGGAAAAGTGGGGGTAACTGAATTCCTGCCCCTTTTTTCGCCGCACCACCAACCTTGAAGCAAGGTCCTCTCTTTGTCTGTGTTTCTCATTTGTGGTTCCTTCATAAAGAGTCATACACTTTAGAAGCATCTCCATGCATTCCAGTCTGAAAGATTTAAATTGGGCACTGCCAACTATAGCCAAACTGACAAGAGAAGGAAACACTGCAGCTCTGGTCTCAGGGAGGCATGAAGGAGCAACATTGACACTTTTAGCATGTGCAATTCTACCGAAGGCCGGTATATTTTGGGCAGAGCCAGTTGCGTGTGTACCTCAAATCAGCCTGTTAGGGATTCAATGACTGACATAATCTCCAGCCCAGCAGTGTTTCTTTCTTTTGACTTCTTGCATAAGCAACTATTGAAAAATCAGCAAAATTGAATGAGTGCTGCAAATCAGTCCTGAGTTATACGTAGGTGAGCATTGGGAGCTAAATCAATATGCCCTGCATGCAAGTTGGTTACATAAAAATTCACATGTTTTTTTTTTACTTATGTCTTGATGAAGATTAGACCAACAAGCAATAGGCTCTTCATTGAAACAAGTTTGCTTTTTTGATGATAAACAATATGGAGGGTGTATTAAATAATATACACCAAAGCATGGACATTACACTATATGAACTGTTAATAACATCATTAATATTATCTTTAGTTAATATATGTACTTTTAGCTGGCCTAATACATAGGACAGGACTCGTTTTTTTCATGTATGCCGATGACACCCAACTGAATCTTCGTTTGGGTAATCTGGAGCAATAGGACATGACGAAATGTGCCGGTTACATGGTAGAAGTCAAGCATTGGATGTATTCCAACTGCTTGTGATGGTGGAGATACGACAAGTGATGCACACGTCCACATCCTCACCTGTCCCCTAATGTGAGTGACCATATAGAATAAGAAAACTAGATTAATATGTCATTTTGTGTATGCAACTGCCATGTAGAATGTAACACAAGTAGGACAGAGTTAGTTTGCCACACTGTAGGGAGGGCTAGGTCACTGAATACACAGAGAGGGAAAGTAGTAAATTGTGGTATGCACAGTTGGGTAGGCTACATATAAAGCAGCATTATAAGTGACAAGAGAAGCTCAATGTTTCCCTTTGCAAGACCCTGCACAGCACATGGTTAAAAGCGCAGCATTGCAGTTTAAATAGTTTAATAGGACTTTACGTTTGTCCATGATGGTTTCCAGACGATTGTAAGTGGTAAGGCTGAGCGAAGGGAGGATAGCTGAAACTGCACAAATAGGCCCTTCTCATGGTTCCAGTTTAGATAATCAACAATTCAGTTCGTTTTGTTGCTAGCAGACAGAAATACATTAAGTTTTAATTGTCATGTGCATGCAGTAACATTGCCCACAACACACTAGCAAGATGTGCTCACGGCGCCTCCACTGGTGAAAGCAGTTTAATGCACACAACAAAAACACAATAAGAGGTTGAATGCATGAAAGCCAAATGGTCTCATACGCTGGCCTCACACTACAATGAATAGGCTATGCACGCCAATACCCAATTAGATCAAACACCTGCAAGCAGCAGTATGTAGCAGAAGCGAGTACAGGGCGAGCCATGCAAGGTTGAGCAAACTGTTTGGAAGATCAGGGCCCGGCACGGAAAGATGGGATGAAAGTGAGTTTGATAGTTCTTTGGGAATTGCAATGTTTCAAGCTCTCCTTTCCCACCAGAAGTTAATCGGACTGTTGTTGATAAGTGTAACACCAAAGGCCACATCAAATAACTGACTCCAGTATTGTAACGATGTCAGCATGTTGTGGTGCAAACCAATTAGAGCATGGTCCGATGTTGCCCGAGACATGACATCTTGCATTGTAGGAGGGACGCTCAGCAGGTTTAAAGATAATGATTATTCAATTAGATGCAGTAATGTAGAGAATAATATAGGTGATTTGTTTTAACAACCAATGGCAGCTTGTGGATTTTGTGTTTTTTAATGAATTTTACAATATAATTTGTAATATAACATGACCCCTGGGCTACCAGGAAGTAATTGAGAACGTCTGTGGGCCTTCTACTGGCCGAATGTGTCAATAAAGCTGGTTTGTTTGTGCACCTTGGTTTGCTCCCTTATTTTGTTTGTTGTGAATGATTGGGAGCTCTTTTCATTTGGAAGCCCTAGCAAGATCTCCAGCATCCTCGGGATGTCGAAGGCTTCTAGCCACACCAGTTGGGCAGTGGTGTTGGCCCATCAAGGTTGAAATACGCGTGCAAAACAAGGTGGTAGAAGGTGCTGAACTCTATGAGATCCTGCTTGATCTGACAGGCAGCCTGCTGGGCTAGGAGAAGTGCAGGTAGTTGAGGGAGGTTTGACATCAGAGGATCTCAGAGATATCAGAACGTAAGTATACCTGTACATGAAGAACGATAGCTGTGTACATATGTATGATTTATTTTTTGATCTGATTTCCTTTACTTCGGCATAACTGCTATAAAAGGTAAACGATACAAAAAAATAACTATAATCAGAAAACAAACATCAAATATCTTAGAACAGTGGATAAGAAGGTCCTTAGCCTTCCCAAATACACAGGCGGGCTAAACAATAACATCCTCTTATTAAAAACAGATCTTAAAAAGGATGAAACCGCTAACACAGATGCAGGCGAGGTGCCACCTTTTAAAGCTCGAAGGGCAGACAACATTGTGGGCAAGTCGAGCTGACTCCAACCGGGATGAGCCAACGCACCCTTGCCCGGAAATGAGCCCACCAAAAAAGACATACGCCTCATCTTCACGCCCTCTGCCACAAAAAGGACATAACATTGTTGAACAAGACCAATTCTTCCACTTGGCGGACAAGTAAGCCAATGTGGATTTGCCCAATCGGAACTTTACAAACCAGTTTTTTAAATTTCACATACATTTGAAGGTCCAAATATGCCTCCAGACCCCAAACGCCATTGAGCTGTAAATAAGTCCTAGCTTTTTTCCACCAACAAGCAATTATCAATCATCGTACTCCATGGCCACTCTCTATATTTATTCTTGACCACTGCTCTATAACTCCTGCTAAGCTTGTGAGGTCGCCCCATAAATCCAATAACACAATGTTAAAAAAGCATAATTCTTACATGCCTAAACCAAGAAAGCTTCCTACCACCTGGTAATGATAGCAACTCCTCCAAACCTTCCCTAAACAGGATACAACGTTATTATTCCAGATCTGCAGCCAGTATAACACTGGCTGTATCATAATGACATATCAGATCTCTATAAGACCAAATTCACATGCCACCGGCGTTGACGGGACACTCAAGGGTAAACCAAGCAAAGGTTTCAGAAATCAATTTTCAGCTATCTGGATGGAGGTACAATCATTTGCACCACACAACTCGGCCCCATAAATTACCCCCGGGATTATCTGAGCCTGATAGATCTTAAGGGGTACAGTAAGAACCTTGCCATTGAGGCGTGTGACTAGATTCCTTGTAAGCCCACGCTGGCGCAAATGCGATAGCAAGCTCTTTTCTACATAATTAAGCCATTTCAGTTTGTTCAAAAAGATCAACCCCAAGTACGTGTAGGAATCCACAGAATCCTGCAGCTGGTTGTTTCAATGAAAGTTTGCCTGTGCTTGGGTCCTTCTTTCCAGTGCAAGCGCACCACATGGTTTTAGTTTTAGAAAAGTTAATGTGGGGGCCTTTTGTGACCCACCATTTTTTAAAAGCATCCAGTTAGTTCTGCAGGCCCACCAGGGTTTTTGAGAGTAAAACTGCATCATCTGCGAACAACAATAGGCTCCATTTTATAATTCCCAAACTAGCAGTTTCTAAAAATGCAGACACTATGCTATTAATATATAATACTGTTAGGGAGAATTCTCACTTATGGCTAATTTCCCTTACCTATAGAGTCCCCCAGCAGCTTTTCTGGATCTATTTCCTTTTACCTGCTAAGAGTGAGGCTCTTTTTCCCACTCTTAGGCATTTTTGCTATGTGTGTTCTAGGCTATTTTTGTGTTTAATGCCTATGGACTCTTTTCTCTCACCCATATGAACCATCTTTATGCACATGTGTTACACAGCACCCTCCGTGCAGTGACACAGGGGTGTCGTAGCGACCCCCAAACATAGACTCCATTCCCTGGGACTGACTACTGTCTCCAAGGGCATGTAAAGTCCCCATTGACTTTACTAGTCAATCTCTATGAACTAAACCAGTACAACCCATCTTAATATGGAAGTACTGGAAGGGGTTAATAGTTTTTCCCCTATGTTCATTTTCGAGAGGGTACCTTAAAGTCCCGCTCTTTAAAGTTTCTGGCTGGTGGCAGTGGTTACTACCAAAAAATATTCAACCGCGAATATTTTCCTATGGGATTTTCCCATTGTTAGAGGCTAATACTTTTACTGACAGCCTCTAACATACTGCCGGTTTATTTTACTATTAACTTTACTCCGGTAGGTTTTATTTGCCAGAACTTTAATATAACTTCTTTCTCGAGTCTTACTCCATATTCCTAACCCAGGTCGGGGATCCTTTGTTTGCTCTTTTGGCAGGCTTCTGCCAAAAAGTCCTCCTTTCGGCGCCTCTGAGTCTGGGGTGGGTCATTGTTTGGGAGGGGGAGTAGAACCCCTGGACAGAGTTGCCACAGCAACTCAGGTCGCACTCTAACCTGATAGGCTGGAGGGTCTCCCACCAAGAAGACCACTCCCGTGTGTGAGTGACAGCTAGGCTGTATGAATGGGTCTCTTTCTGCATAAAATCAGGGTCCTGAGGACTGGAAGAGCAAGACGTTGCCACTGGAACTACGGAACCGAAGGGGAGAGAAGCCACAGACATCTTCAGCATCTACACCACCGGTGAAGCCCTGCCGGATTGTCTCACCACTTTTCTTCCACACGACGAGAGGAGATCTTCAGCGAAAGAGCCTCCTTCCCTTGAGCTGGTGGGTTTAACCAGTTCACCTATCGCTTCCTCGGACCTGCCTTGGTCAAATCGACAGTGTCCCACACTTGGAGACCAGATAGCCAGGCAGCTATCGACCCGGACCGCGATTAAAAGGTGCGTACTTTTTAAACTATGTTTGACAGGACCGCGGCTGATTTCATCCCTGGGTAGTGCAGCGACTCGAACCTTCCTCCATGACGAGAGCCTCTCTTCCTCTGTTGGACTCCTCCATCGCAGGAGCCACTTCTTCACGTTTAAGGTACATTGTTCTGCCAGGTGGCCCTTTCCCCGTACTAGCCATAAAGGTGTTTTAAATCCTTTAACTACTTGTGGGGTCGACCGCCCTCTCTCTTAACATTGTCTTTCGCCTCGCATCTACCTCTTCAATATTTTTCTACTAAAGACTTGACTGCAGCTACAAGAACATTTTTGCTCCTAAGCTCTTGGTCCTGTACCACTGACTCTGGCTCAGGCCTATTGACTCGGGCTGATTTGTTAGATCTGCTCTCACTGGATTGGTTTTCAATGAGAAATGTGTTGATGCACCTAAATCTTCTAAACCCCTCTTCCTTCCTACTGTTTAAACTTGTAGAGTGCCATTTTGCTCAGTTTTCATTCACTTAGCTTTGGTCAGTGTTTCCTTACTCTATAGTACTGTACTGCCTATTGTGTAAACCCTGAATACTGCTCATCTCCCTCTTGAGATAAGTCTGACTGCTCAGCCACAGCTACCAACTAAATCTTTGTGGTACAGACTGATACCAAAGGGGATTTATTGCTCTCACCTGTAGTCCTAATCTCGTGTAGTGCTCTCTAAGGGAACTGCACTGGATTCTGCCTAACAAATAAACAATGGGGCCGCAACACAGCCCTTCTAACCCCAATGTCAATAGGTACTGGATGGGAAAGCTCGCCAAATGACCCCCACCATATCCATGCAAGTTGCCGGAGTATAAAGGTTTTATGCCATTGCCCAGGGATGAGGGAATGCCCATCTCCTCCAGAACGGACCACAGAGACTCTCTCAGCTCTGTGTCAAAGGCCGATTCTAGATCAGCAAACACCAAGTACAGGCATTGCGAGTTAGGGAGCATGTATTTCCAGCATAGGAGGTATAGCCTCATCGCCTGATCTAACATGGAGACCCCTGCTCTAAACCTCAGCTGCACATGAGAAAGAATGCCTTCCCTGGCCATCCAATCTTCCAAATGGTGCAAAATCAACTTGGAATAAAGTTTTGCCAGTGAATCGATCAAAGAAAAAGGTCTATAGTTACAAGGAAGGTCCAGATCACCTTTCCTATATAATGGAACGATTGTTGCCTCCCTCCAGCTGCTTGGTGATAGATTACTAAAAAGGACACCACTAGAAATATCATCAAGAAAGGTAACCATACCATACGTTCACTTTTAAAAGGGTTGATAGGAATGCAATCTGGCCATGGGGCCTTTCCTTTTTTACATTAGACAAAGCCTGTCCTACTTCTTTGGCTGTAATCGGGTTAACCCCATCCTCGTTGGGGGAGAAAAGTGGACTCCAATGTCCGACCCATCTACTCCCCGCTATCCGGCACAGACCGTTCCACAGCAAATAAGGCAGTGAAATGATCATGCCAGGCATCCAAGGAGATGTTGCTCACAACACAAGGATGCTCTGGCTTGATATTTCTCTTCACCAGATTCCAAAACTCCTTGGAATCATTTGCCCCAGCAGCCTTACCAAGGGCTTTCCAGATGTTTTTACCCTGTTCACTCTTCTTTTTGGCTTTTTAATTTTTTTTTATTTATAGTTGTACTTAGTTTAAAATTCAAATCATTTACAACATTTAGGTATAATGCAAATATATATATTATCCCAAGAATACAAACATGCATCATATTTTCTCGTAGAGGTGGAAGGAAATGCACATTCATAGGAACAATGTGTGAAACCTTTTCTTAGAACCCATCTAAAAACTTGGTCCTCATAAAAATTAGACATAAATGCATAGAAGATTGCACAGTATATAGCTTATTGTGCAAATAGCAAAATATTTTACGAACAATAACACATAGTAAAATAGTCAGTGTATAATGTTCGTAGAGACTACAGAAAAGTCTATGTGTGAGTTCTTCTTCCCACTCTGCCAAGTGAAGGGAAGATCATTCAAAGATTTCTCAAGAAAAAGTAGATCCCATTGGGAAAACTTAATTGACTGCCATAATCAAAATGATATTCTTGATTTGGTAATTCAGGGCAACATACCAAATTACCAAATTAAAATCACTGCCAACAATAATCTTGTAATTGGAATTGTGGATGAATGCTTCTTCAAATTATGTGTCAAGAGCTGCAAATATTTGGACAACAGATTGTCGAGCGGGGTTCCAGTATAGAGAGATTAGAAGAAAAATGGTATTGTCCACATGGTGCAAATTATGTTCTACAGCTAGAATATCATTGTGGGCATTAACTATTCTGGATGAAAATTGCATCCTCTTGTTAAGAAAGATCACTAAACCACCATAAGGCCTACCAAAAGGGCCAATTTTAGCTGGAACAGAGTAAGTAGTATAGCTATTAATAGCTAAATTATTAAGGTTCATGGTTTCTTGGGAAAATAAAATTGAAAAGTCGGTGGCAGATCTAGTATTGAGCCATGATAGCAAATTATTAAATCCACAAGAGTTCCATGACCTTATTATAAGATTAAAGTGGCTATGGCAATTTGGGATCTTTTTTAAGACTCAAACTTTTTGCCAATGGTTCGAGCCATGAGACGTCTTTTATTAATTTGGCAAGAGTTACCAGGTGTGCCATAGTAGACTCATCTGGGATATCGGCAGGTGGGATGTTTTTCAAGACATCCAGCAAGGGAGGGTGATCTGGCTCTAAATAAGCAATACATTTGTTAGTTTCAATGTTTGAAAGAAATAGAAAAGGTGTTAAGCCCAACTGCATTAGACCTTCACGGTAATCCCAGACTAATTTAGCAGTGTTAGAACAATTAAAATGAGAAATCGTTTGATGGTTGTTTGTGTTATTGAGGGTTAGCCAATCGAGATCAGCTGAGTTAATGATTCTTAGAGGTGGTATATCATGAAAGCAATGTAGAATGAATGTTCTGTTTATTCTCTTGTCACCATTAATTGCTGGGTCACTCACCCAACCGATGGTGTTTATAGGTTCTGAGGTGAATTTTGGTTGCAGTATTTTTAAAGCAATTGGCAGAATCAATGTTTCGCCCAATTGCTGTCTGTGGAGATGTCTCAAGACTGTTACGAACAGGAACGGTGGTCGCATCAGGGATGGTTCCAACAGCAGGGTGAATGGAATCCACTGTCTGAGTAGGAGTCTCCAGACTATTATGACCAGAAATGGTGGTCGCATCAGGGATAGTTCCAACAGCAGGGTGAATGGTATCGGTGGCATCGATTGCTTTAGGAGCAGCACTTGACATGGAGTTATTAGCTGGAGCAACTGGAACGCACACATGGGATGGTGAGTTCGCACAGAGTTAGATGATACCCCAGTTGTTTTCTGATTAGAGCCAACCCTTTATATTGACGTATTCGCAATGAATTACGACAATTGGGTCTGTTTAGTGGAAAGCATAAGTGGATAAACCAGGGTTGCATTCAAGTTAGATTTATCAGAGGGTGGAAGTGTGTTTCCAGGAATAGAGCCCTGACAAGTATTCAGGGGCTCAACTGGCTTGGTGATAAATGTGTCTGAGTGCTTTCCAGTATCGATATTTTTTTATTTGATTTTTTAGGATTGGCTTTATTAAGGGCAATAGTCTTTCCAACAGAAATGGAAGGTGTTATTTTTACTTGAAGCGCTGTGCGACTTTCATTGTTTAGTTGGTTTAGATCAAGCATTTTGTCTTCATTAGACGAGTTTGAAAGTTTTTTGAGATTTGAGCTGTGCGACTTTGATTTTTGATTTTTTAAGAGCATGGGCCCTTTCAGTTTTTTTAAGAGCTAATCTTTTTATGGCCCGATTTTATAGCCGTCTATCTTTGCGAGACAAATAGTGATTGGGCATATTAACTCCCTCACAGTCGCCATTGTGCTCCTCACCTGTTCCACTTAACCCCATTAATGAAACCTCTTGGTTAATCATTGGCTTTACAGTCATGTCTAAGTTTTGTAAACACCCTGGAGAAGCAACCACCCCATGCTTAAGAGTATTAATCAAGGCAGCGTTAGTGCCCGACATTAACAATCATACCAACAGCAAGACTTGCCATTATCCAAGGTTGAAAGATACCTCCTCTTAGTAACAAACAGAGACAGTCTCTACGCTATCGATATATAAAAATCAACATGTGATGAAAGAGCGTCTGTCTCAACATAGGCCACCAGAACTGGTAACAATGCCTCATAGATTTGAGCCTGAAAAATAGCTGATGGTGGTTGTGGCCATCTCTGACAGGGCAAAAGCTGGGGAAGTGTGCTATGTGGGATTTGTTGTTTGTTTAAGTGTTGAGGCCAAGAAGAAGAGTCAAAAGAGATATTGCTGGTGAACTAGGAAGTAATATCCCGTTGATGTGACCCAGAGAGACCATGTGGTTGTAGAAGTAGAAATAATAAAGAGATATTGAGGAGAGAATACCCCTATTGTATTAAGCGAAGGCAGCATTGAGTACTTTTTGCATTGTGAAGATAAGAGGAAATTCCCCAAGGGGGAACGGCATATTGTGTAGCTTAGGACGGTCCCATATAGACCTGGTTATATGCAGTGGTATTTTTTTAGTTATTGATTGTTGTATTTTGGTAGGGTAGGAGTTTTTTGTGTTAAGGAAAGTTGAGGTTTGTGATAATGTATTGATGTGTATGAATGGGTGTGAGTTGGATTGGGATTTTGTTTAAAGCACTTTTTCCGAGGGTATATAACAACAGGTGGGAGGGTGATTTGATTAAGGGGAAAAAGGGAATAACATGATAAATGCTGCTTGAACAGCGTTGATTAATACACATTTTAAGTAGAGTGTATTATTGTGTATGATGGATATCCCGATGGCAAACATGTGCAACTCAATCCCCTTATATCGGGAGAAAATAGTTAAATATCACACAGAATGGATCCAGGAAACGGCGGGTACAATGTTACACCATGGCACAGAGAGGGAACACACATGAAGGAGGTATTACAGCACATGTATACACATTTGGCTGCCAGATATAAGGGAAATAAGTAAAAACAATCTGATTAACCATTCTCAAACTGTGGAAGATGTTTGAGGAAGAGGAGGAAAGCAAGTCTGATTGTAGTAATATGAAGCGCAATGATATACACATGCTGCAATTGCTCCTCCTCCTCTGCAATGCTTTCCAGTGCTGACCGAGGCCAGACTGTTGCAGCCAGACGCAGGATATACCAATCGCTGGTTTCCCCTGCCCCCCGACAAAGACAGTAACAAAATAACAGGAAAGATAAAAGATGAAACATGAAACTCTTTTGCATTGCTGGTAGAGAATGATGAGCAGCAGGATCTAGCAGACCAGGTGCAAGAAGCAAAGGGGGAACTAGAGAAAGAGAGGAAATCAAAAAGAGAGGGACACACAATAGGGACAGCTCCAGATAAATGGAGAGCAGGACAACTTATGTTGAAGATCGACAGCAGAGCTGTCAAGAACCCCCAAGTGAGACTGCAAGCAGAAGTTAATGTGCAGAGGGGGGGACCGGCCGAGCATGCTGGATAGAGAGAGTGAATGAATAAAGAGTAGGGAGATTTCTCTGAGTGTGGGACACCTTAATAATAACAGTATTGATTAGGATTCAGTGCATGGGATGAGGAAGAGGAATGGGAGGATAATGAAGATACATTAGATGATATCCAGAGTGATGACCAGCAAATGGAAAAGGAAGGGCTACCAGAACCTCTGTTTCCTGCGCCCCCAGTAAATGTAAGAAGAGAATATTTATATTGAGATAGGCTGCAATGCTCACCAGGTTGTATGGCTGTGGCAACAGGTAAAAACATAACAAATGTACCTTTGCGCTTTAAGCAGTGTGGATAGCTTCCCTTACAGAAGTGTACAGGATTATCTCAGTACATTCCGCAGCCCCAGACAGATAAGGATAATTTAATAACGAAGTTGCTGTCTGTTACATCAGAGGCAGGCAAGTGGATTCATGAACTGGAAAGAGAACGGCAGGAATAACTCTATCTGTGGGGCATATGAAGAGTTTATTTGTTCGCTAGTGGGAGACCAGGATAATGAGCTGGGCAAAAGGGCAGGATACGCAGGGGTAACAGAAAACAGTAATCAACATGATGGATCGCCATTCAATAATTGTATGGCAAACATGTGTAAGGCATTAGGAGTAATATACTTTTAGGTAAAGTTTGCATGCAGTACCCTCTGGGACCACTACACACAACTATGACTACAGGTGTAAGCAAAACCAACTTTTGGTATAAGTCTGTACAACACAGTTTTTGTTAGCGAACTGAGTAGCCAGGCTTATCTCAAGAGGGAATGTGAGCTGTAAGGGTGCTACACAGAGGTCTATAATTACAAGTATTCAAATAGACTCTTAAACTCAAGGTTTCTTGGTAAAACACTTCTTAATGTATTACACAGTCAGTTAGAAAACATTCACTAAACGGTGGCAATCAATATCACACAAAAATATACTACATTACTTCACACTATCAGATTCTGAGGCATTTAAACTACTTTGAAGGAGGAGCAAAATGGCATTCAGAGCATTTGAAATAGGAGCAAAAAGGCATAAGATAATAAAACGAATATTACAGTTACTCTAAAACAGTGCAAATAGTTTGAGTTTACCAGAGGAGTTAGTTCAATGCAATAGGTAGGCCAAAGTCAATGGACTACCGTCTTGTATAGGTAAAAACGGTTCTGTTCGTTTAAACAGAAAAGTCTTTGCCACGGTTCTCAGAAGCAGTTCTTAGTCAGTGGCGGCTGCTATGATAGGGCGGCCGGCCGCCGCCCCCCCAGAAAAAAAGAGAGAAGCTAAAAGAGATTCAATCAGAGAACTTCTTTGATTGAATCTCTTTTAGCTTAGAAGATGCTGCATTTCCTTTGCCAACAGTGCGGGGGCGCTGTGGCAAGGAAACAATAGTGTATAGGCCGGCCAGCGGTGGGGCTCATCCCAATTTAGTATATTTTTTTGTATAGTAGAGTGTGTGGAGCTCGTAGCTCCACGCACTCTACGTAGCCCCTTTATTTAGAAGCCTGGCGGGGCGCTTCAGGGGTGGCCCCGCCAGTGTAAAATGTGTGCAAACAACGCACTAATTCCCTCCCTCCCCTGCCATGGATACAGTAATGTCATTGGCTGGGATACAGCCAATGACATTACTGTATCTATGACTGGCGGCGCAGGGTGTGTGCATGCACCTGCGCCGCCTTCACACCCGTCTGTTTCTGTTTCTTTCTGCCCCGGCGACAAGTGGACGAGTCAACAACAACACACAGTGCTGCTGCTGCACCAGCACGGTAAGTACCTCATTTTTTTAAATAAATGTTGTTTATTAGTTTGATTAACAAACTTTTACAACATAATCTCATATGTTATATTCTTATCATACAGTACTTATTACTTTAACATATGGTCACATAAGAAAAACATTAAATATCTCATAAATTCCTTTCATACAGTACTTATTACTTTAACATATGGTCACATAAAAAAACATTAAATATCTCATAAATTCCGTTCTATCATACATTCACTACTATAACTCTTTTTAAACAGTTTACAATTAAAACACAAATTATTAATATAGATATGTTCAAGTAAGGAGGATAAGAGTAACTGTTCTCACACATTGTAAATCATTCTTGAATTTGTGACACAAATTATTCATTATTAAGAGAATGAGCAGACTTACATTTTTCTATCTTGATTCTGCTTTTAAAGTTGCAGTTCGGGTTAAACCTTAGCTGTTATGCAATTTTTATGCATTGATCACCTCTTTATATTCTAAGTCATGTACCAAAAGTATAAGCAATCTCGTAAGTGAGATTATAGTTTTAGTTGAATTACCCCACATCATATTTTTCCAACACCATTCCCTTGCATTTAGTGAATTCCCGATTTTTTTCAGGTCCTATCATATTGTGTCGTAATGATTCAAAATAACTACAGTAGATAACCAAATGTTTCAAAGATTCAGTTTGTGACGTAACTTTACAGAATCGACAGATGGTTACACTAATGTTTTCAAGGGTTTTATGCCATCTTGAAATATTTTCTAAGGTGTGGAGTTGATTCAACTTAAATTTCATATATAGATCTCTGTGTTTATTACAAGGAAATTGTATTAGGTACATTTTTCTCGGAGTTCTTGCAGTTGCAAATAAATTGGCCTCGTAATAGTAGATTTTGTTGTTCATCATATTAAGTGTTTTAGTCCAATCCAATTCAAATAGTCGTTTCTTAACGTGCAACACCCTACATTCCAAATCCTCAGTTGTCAATGCCATTTCCTTGAGTAAAGTTCCCATTTCTTTGTAAAAATTCATAACAGAAGGAGGTTTCTCCTCAATGATCATCGCCCTAAATTCTTTATATATTGAGTTTTTTGGCGGGTACAACATCTTTGCTAAATTCGACAATTGCTGCCATTGGAATCTCGCGGATAATGCAGTTAGGCCCAATTCCTGCCGTAGAACACAGTTAGGCATGGATTTGGCCAACCGCAGGGTACATTTCCAAGCTTTTCCTTGTAACTGATCTAAAATGTCATAAATATCCATTAAACACAAGTCGAGCCCATAAAGCAGGACTGGTTCTACTTTGAGCATGTAAAATTCAAAGAGCGGACACATCGAATACTTGCAATATCTCCCATAGATCATCTTCATTTGTGTTATTAAAGTAGAGAGTTTTCCATTAAGCCCTTCCTTCCAATTAGTCTTAGAGTTGGTATCTGTCACGTTATAGCCTAGATATTTTAGGGACATTTCTACTGGTATAATCATGGAGTCGATTGTCCATTTCGTTAACTTTAAGTTCCTTTTCAGGTTCCTAAATATCATAAGTACCCCATTGTGCATTGTATTCATCTAATCTTCTCAGTTTGGGCCCGGGGACCTCTCCCTGCCAGGGCTCTCCCTGCCCCTGGTGACTTGTGCCATTTTATATTTTCGGAATTTTTTGTTGAATATGCCGAAAATATAAAATGGCACAATTAGCATGCGGGAGTGTCGCGGGACGCGACTGCGCCAATTGCTCACTCTGAGAAACGCCTTCCCTTTGAAAAGGTGTCGGGACTTGGGAGTGGGGGTGGGCAGGGCCTGAGAGAGATGCGTGGAGGCTGGGTGAGGTAGGCACACACCCGGATCCCCTCAGACATAAGTGCAAGCACTGTTTGAAGTTGCGTTATTCTGCCAATGGGCATAATGCGTGCCACCAGCTCTCTCCTCTTTGCAGAGCTCACGAAGGGCGTGCGGCTGTTACTGGGCACTTCAGAGCTTAGAAATACAGATCATTTGGGTGTATGTGGGGGAGGGGTTAGAGTGTGACATAGGAGATGAAGTGAAGGAGGCTACTTCATTTATGTTATGTTAATTCATAAAGCGCACGTTCACCACTGAGACATCATGGCGCTTTAGGGCAATTTAGCTTGCTCAGGGCTTGTGATAGAAGAGGTTTTATTCTATTTCATACATTTGTTTCTGCTTTTAAAGAATAACACCACGGAGGGGCACATCGTTAGGGCATAAATTCAGCACATATGATAGGTAAACTTGTGAAAAGACTGATCATCATGTGTGAACCATACATTTCCATGTCTGAATGAGACGTGGGTGAGGAGGGCACAGGGTGTTGTGGCGTCAAGCCAAGAAAGTCGACGGCTTTTTGCCCACAGTGTGAAGGGAAAACGGCGTAATGAAGTGCGTGTGTGCTGCGTGTGTGCTGCGTGTGAAGGCCGAGGAGGAATCAGGACTTGGATTCTGGTGAAGTTGTTCTTTTGCTGTAAATTGGGACGCGGCTATGAGAGTTTGTATGGGGAGGGTGTGAGATTATAGACTTGAGGGGGGGGGAACTATGGAAGTTGGGGTCTCGTGCTGTTAAGAGCAGAACTGGCCAGAGCTTGAGGTAGTGTTTGGAAGCGATCGGGAGGTAAAGAGGCAGGATTTGTGTGCCGAGGATAGAGAAATTGACATTATAGGTGGGTGGTCCTTATCTGCTGTCAACCTCTCTTTCTGCACGAGGTAGGGGGAGGAGAGTGGCATTATCAGTGTTTGTGGGCGAAGGATTTGTCAGCTTTCGGCGAGGAAAGCCTGAACCAATAAGTGATCGAAATGCCATAAGGTGCAGGCATAGTGGGTTATTTTGAAGGAGTCTCTGTGTTTGGTGGATGTAGGCAGCCAGGGATGGAAGTGTGAGGGTCGGCGGCAGAGCTATTTTCTGTGTAGTTTTGAGTGTAGAGCTTGTCTCTGTCATAACTGTTTTTGGGGCAGTATGTGCCTGGGTGAGTTGATGTCATTGTTGACAGTGCCATTACTAGTCTATGGAACAAGAAAGGGAGACCCCGACTGCCAGGAACTGTGGGTTAAACTTAACGAAACACAGAGGGTCTTCAAAGCAGAAACCAATATTCCATTTGACTTCATCTTTTTACCATAGCAAACAAATGCTTTCATTTTCCAATGGGCAGTTTTGAATTGAATATATATATGTTTAATTTCTTGACTTTCTATTGTCATATATTTCTTAGTAGCTGATGCTTTACAAAAATAGGGCACATATCACCAATATAGAAAGACAATAAATAACCACAAACAAATACTAAAAAGCTGACTGGGAGAATAAGTCCAATTGGTTAATTCCCGAAGCTACCAAAGTCTTTTTCAAGTCCGGTGTGCACATTTGCAAAGAGCACACCAGTTCACACCCAGGACTCACTGCTAGAGGGAGGAGTACGCATTCAGTGGAATGTCCAGCACAAAGAGTGCAGGCCAAGAACACAGTATACCCCAAAAATTCTAATGTGACTCGGTGCCCAGCTCCAGGCAGGGGGTCTGGTGCTCCGACATGAGAAGCGTACGGCATACGCCTAGGTGCACTGACGGTGTGTACGCCACTCACGTTCAGGGCTTCCCCCAACCTCATGCAGTCTACAACATGTAATGGAAGGGTTACTGAACTGTTAAGGACCAGGGCCATGGGCAGGCCAGTCTCACAGTTAACCATAGAGATGCATCGAGCTGGCCACCTATACAGAGCTCTTAACACTTAAAGCAGCAACTGTGCAGGCCTGGGGTGAGCAACACCTGCTGCAAGGGACGGTACACAAGCTGCGATCTCTGATTTACAGAGAGCCCTGCTGCAAGGCACCATCTGCAAACTGCATGATTGCAAACTCAGATGCCTACTCGAAAGTGCGTCATCGGCGTCAATGAGCCTGCGCTCAGTAGTTAAGATGCAGACTTTCGTTATCACGTCATCTTGTGCATTAGACCCCAAATATGACTAAAAACTGAGAGTTTTTCTAAACAGGTAGGCCAGGTACCTCAAGGTTATGCACCCCCATGTTGTCTGTCTTTCCCAATCCTGTGCTTTACTACCCTTTCACCCTACTTAGCTGACTGCCCTTTCTGCTGTTTACCATCTGGTTGATACTTTGCCTCCTGGGCTGTGCAATGTTGCACCTGCTTGCATCCATTGATCTGACTTTTGAACCGCTTTCCTTGATTTCCCCCCTTCTCTGCCTTCTGTCCTCCACGTTATTTGTTACCCCCTTGCCCCTCTTTTCTCTGATCTACAACCAGTTCTCTGACTTGCCGTTTCTCCTTCTTGCTTATCTGCACCCCTGGTATTTAACTGTCAGCCTGTGCTTCTTCTTCTTGCTGTATACCCACCTTCCCCTTTGACCTCGGCTCACTGCCTTGTGTTGTGCTTGATCTGTCTACCTTCACCCCTTCATCCCTTGTTGTGGCCAGGCACAGCTGTAGCACAGCTACACTTGCCAGGCACTTGCCAGGCACAGTGCCACTTGCCAGGCACAGCTGTAGCAGAATTAAC
The DNA here is from genome assembly GCF_040938575.1 of Ambystoma mexicanum. Lineage (NCBI taxonomy): Eukaryota > Metazoa > Chordata > Amphibia > Caudata > Ambystomatidae > Ambystoma > Ambystoma mexicanum. The sequence goes on from NC_090930.1 coordinate 265,674,818, forward strand.
TACCCGTTGTTGTAGAAGCAGAAACATGGTGCAAGTTCCTGGGCATCATGATCTAATAGCAGTGCCTGGCAGAAGCTTACACCACATGCACAAAGCCAAAATGTTGGCTTTGTCTATGCTTGTGTTTCAACAGGATCTCAGTGGCTTTGCCAATGCTGTTTTTAACAGGACTTCAGCGAAGGACACGCAGAGTGCTTATAAATCGGGTGCCCGAAGGGCTGCACCAAATTAATTTTGTAATGTGAGCTCCGCAAAGCGCACTTTTAAAGCCCCAGAACGAAAACATTACAAAAATGTATATATTGTAGCGTTATACAACTGATGACTGGCACATGGTGGTAGTTGATGGTACTTTCTTTACACATTGTACTAATGATTATTCTGGTGCAGCTTCAATGTTACAAGCAGTTAACTCTCTCTCCTTCATGTGTGAAAACCATTTTAATACTGCTCTGAGCCTATGTTGCCCTTTCTCAGATCAGTCTCTCACTTTCTCTTCACAGACCATCAGCAACACCTTATATGAACAAATCCAACCAGTCCAGGGCAATTGTGCAACTAAAAACATCGGACTTCAACCTCCACAGTGCACCTTCCGGGATTTGGATTTTCCATAGCCTGCAAAGGAGTTCATTGCAGTGACCATTCTCCAGAACGAGGTGAGCTAGCATGAGTCTTTTGTAGGGTTTGGTGCTCACGGCACTCCAACTCTGTTTGTGTTCATCTGTAGTAAAGAAGGCACACAGCTATCTTGTTTACATTTTTTTTTAAAAGAAGCCCATGTTTGTGGGGATCAATGAGGTGGGGGGAAATCTGATGAACAGTACAGACTACAGAATGGCATCTATGACTAGTTGAGAGGGTGGCATTTGAAAATGGAAAGTCATACATATAATGCAAAAAGGCCTGCTTATGGTTCAACGGAAGCAAACCTGTCTATTTGGAAACTGTTTTTCGAAGGATGGGATTGGGTGGTGGTTCCCACTTACCTCATGATGTCCTGGTATCTTCCAGTTGAATGGTATACAGTAATTTGTTTTACTGCTGTAAAATCCCACAGTCTTTCAAACATCAGAATACCTTCTTTCTAATCTTCACCATTGCTCCCATAGTGCTTGGGAGGGGTTGGGGTTGTGTCATGCAGTCAGAAAAATCTCCCTACATTCTAAACAATGTTTTTTTAGAACAGTATTAACAGAACAAACTTGCCTCATTTCTTCCATAAGTACTCATGTGCCAAACAAGCTGCAATACATACTGTGTGGCTGGTGTCACATTTGCTAATGGGCATGTGTGTTAACGCATGCATAGATAACATCGGCAATTATACTCAACTGTACTAGTCGATGATAAGTACAGCAGAGTTGTGTATAATTGCAGATGCTATCTGTGTCTAGTACCGACTAATTATACTTATGTGTTATTGAAGAGCATACCTAACAATGACTACATGATCCCATCTACATATACATGTACATAATCATTTTGCTTATTAACAGGTGTCACTGTTGCCGAAAATGAATTCAGTGGACCAATTACTCTCAAAATCATTTTCCGGACTCGCACACAGTGAAAAACTGGAGGTGAAAAGACAAGGGCCTGATCAGCCAGATGTAAAAACTGAACAGTCCGCAAAAGATAGGGGAAAGGCTTACACATTTTCCATGGTGTGGTATGAAAAGAAGACATGGCTCACTGGTAGCATTGCCAAGCGGTCTTTGTTCTGCTTCCCTTGCCTGCCGTTTGGAGGTGAAACAGCATGGACAAAAACTGGAGTCACTGACATAAAGCATTTTTCAGAAAAAAGCAAGAGACATGAATCGTGCAAATCTCATATTGAGAATATATTACAGCTGCACATGTTGGGAAGTGTAAACATTGCAACACAGTTGGATGATGCCTATCGCCGGAGCGTGAAGAGACATAATGAGGATGTGGATAAAAACCGATACATCTTGTCAAAGTTAATAGACTGTGTGCGTTTTTGTGGTGCGTTTGAATTGGCTTTACGTGGCCATGATGAAACTGAAGACTCTTTAAATCCTGGTGTATTTAGAGGCCTGGTGGATTTTGTATCCAACATAGACAGTGCAATGGAACTACACTTAAAAAATGCAACAGTATTCAAGGGCACTTCAAAAACAATTCAGAATGAACTGCTGGACTGCATGCTCACGGTCACCAGAGAGATCATTGTAGAGCAGTTAAAATGCACAGATTATGTGGCTATTCAGGCAGACAATACAACTGATATTTCCAATAAGACTCAGTCTGTGCTAGTCTATCGCTACATTGATGAACGATACAGAATTGTTTAAAGGTTTTATGGATTCTCTCACCTGAAAGACTCTAGTGCGCAGACTATTGCTACTGCCATAATGGAAAAATTGGACAAAGTATTCCCTGAAGATTGCCACAAAAAAAAAGTAATTGCGCAAACATATGATGGTGCGAGTGTAATGAGAGGGGTGTCTGGTGGAGTCCAAAAGAAAGTAGCTGAAGTGTATCCAAATGCACATTATGTACATTGCTATGCACACCAGCTTAACCTCATCATTGAACAGGCTGTTTTAAAAATCTAAGAAGCTTGAGTTTTCTTTTGTGATATCTCTGGCTTCTGTAACATTTTTTCTCGTTCTCCAAAAAGAACCGCAGTTCTAGATGAGGTATCAGATCAAAGACTTCCAAAACCATCTCGCACTCGCTGGAGCTACCATATTCGAGTAGTGGAAGCCATATATCAGCACAGGGAAGCACTCCGTACATGCTTTGAGACCATTATTGAAAGACGGACTGATTTGAGGGGGTTACTGTTCATGAGGCCCAGGGATTCATTCGAACTCTGAAAGAGAAGGAGTTCCTTTTCTTCCTTTTTCTTGTTCAATGACATAATGCCCCATGTCGACATTCTATATAACCAGCGTCAGAAGCGAGACATTGGCTCTGTGTATGTGCAGAAAGCTACTGCAACTTTTATCAAGTGCATTGGCAGAGTACGTGAAAGCACTGATAATCTGGAAGCTAAACTTCCATCAGAGGCAACTTTTTCAGGTCGCAATGCAAATGTGAACACTTTGAATCGTTTGGCTAAAGAAGTATGTGATATTATAGTTACACAAGCCCAAGAACGCTTTGCATTTACTAACCATTTGAGGGGGCCAAATTGTTGCAGTGTGTCCTATTTCAAACACATGGACAGTCTTTTCCCAATGATGCAATGAATGCAACTGTCCAAGCGTACCCCATGTTAAACAAGGAAAGACTGTGCACTGAGCTTTCAATTTTTTATGAGAGACCAGAATTCTTTAGTTCAAATGGGGCAATTTCTTTATTAAAAGTGTTCGTTGAAAACAATCTCGAAGAAGCATTTAGTGAGACAATGCATTTATTAAAAATTCTGATTACTACACCCTTGACAACAGCTGAGTCTGAGCGCTGTTTCTCCACCCTCAAGCGAATTAAAACATTCTTGAGAAACACAATGGCTGAGGATCATCTGAATGCTTTGGCCATGCTGTCCATGGAAAAACAACTAATTCAAGAGATCCCTGACTTCAATAAACAGACTATTGATAAATTTGCCTCTCTGAAAAATAGACGTGCACAATTTGTGTACAAACTTTCAAAATGATTGACCAGTGAATGTTCTATTACAAACAAGCTATTTGCAGTTATTTTGTGGGTTACCTTGAATTCTTTGTTTCAATGGCCTTATGTATGTTAGGATTTTGTGTAAGGTTGCAGTGATCTATTTGACAGAACAGTGAGAAATGTGAAGTATGTTTTGATGTTATGGTTGTTGGTTGATAATAAAGCACTCAACATAATAAACTTAGTAAACTATTTCTGTTGCATTTTTCTCCATGCAATATGTATGTGCTATTTCTGAGACCTGTGCATTCCACGTGTTGCAACTTTCAGAAACTGAAGCAATGGCAACTCAGCGAGGCAGACAGCCATTAAAGGTAGGACCAATGTTGCATTAATTAAGTGGTTAAAAACTAAAGTAATATTTTAGCTTAGTTTCCCCCTTTCAGAAAATGCCTAAAATCCCACCTTACTAAGAGGATGAGCGCATGTGAATGCCAGTAACAGCACGACAAACATATGTTTCCATCATTACTGACTATATAATGAATTTCTTTATGCATACACCATAGTACCAGCTATTCTCAATACAAGCTGCTGTAAAATACACCATCACACTTGCACACGTAAAAATAGTGTACCACCATTAATATGTAAAACTGAATGCTTTTTTTATATTTCGGTGGGTTTTTTGGACAGTAAATTGCACATTTTGTGGGCCATTTTTCCAAAATTTTTGCGGGGGGAGAACCACCCCGCACTGCCCTTAGGGGGGTGGGCTTGCGCGCTGCGCACGCTCGCTACTAAGTTCTCCCTGGAAAATGTACGCCTCACCAGCTTTCAAACTCACCAGCCGCCACTGTTCTTAGTAGAAAGGTTTACATGTCAGGTCACAAGCTGATTAGGCCTGCAAGTTGCCAAAGTTTCACGCTCTTTTGTTGGGTTTTCACAGTACCTTATATTGAAGAAAAAGGTGCTGCTGAAGATTGCTGTTCCCAGCAGTTCCTGCAGATCTCGCTGTTCCTGAGCTTCAGTCATGGGGACAAGAGGGAGGACATCCGGGGACTCCTGCACTGCACGGGGACTGGTCACAAAGCAGGAAAACTGGCAAATCTTCAATTCCAGTAGCTATCTTCAAGCACACAAACTGGTGTCCTTCTCCCTGGTTATTCGGTTTCCTGCAGCATTCTGAGGAAAATACAACTAGCTCCGAGAATGGTGTCCAGGTGGCTTATGAGTTGATTGGTCCCACCAACTCAAAGGAAGAAGTCATCCTTGAAGGGCTTCTCTGTCAAGATAAACTTGGTGATTCGGACCTGCAGCAGGTCTTCACTGGCCAAACCAAAGGTCCAGAAGTTGCAGCAGCTGTCCTCTTCCATCTCGTCTTCGGTTCTTTCGTTCCAGTGGTCGACTCTGCCTTCCAAGCCAAGAGACTCGCCTTTTAAACAGTTTTCTCCCATTCATTCCAGCCTAGCTGCCACTCACCCAGCAGCGTGGCTGTCCTTGCCGGAGAGTCAGCCAGTCAATCACGCCAGAGTGCATTTGGCTCTCCTAGGAGACTAAGCACAGGGAGTATGGGGCTCCGCATTCACTTCCTGCTCACCGCAGACACTTGGTCGCGAGAGGCGGTCTTCAGTCCTGAAGTCCGCCAAATGCGTAGCAACAAAGGGACCAAACCTGGTTTGGCGCACAGAGACAAACTCTAGAAGGACCTTTCCATTAAGAAACAGTGAAAAAAGAAAACCGGGACATGTTTAAACAAAGGGTGCTCAGACGCCATTTTGAAAAACATGGCTCCCGCGATTTGTAGCTACCGGTGTTCGCAGTCGGGAAAAATCATGGTAGTCGATTGTAAAACCGCTGCCACCAGCCATTTCGATAGGAAAGGGTAACATTTGACTGCTACATGAGTTTCTAGACACAGGGGATACTAGGTAACCCCTCCAGCACTCTATGAGAAGATAGTGTGGGCTGGGTCTAGGAATTAAAAAGACTAGTAAAGTCAATTTAACTTTACTTTCTCTGGGAAAAAGTAGTTTATCCCAGAGAAGGTATTTAAACCTTGGGACAGGCTGTAAGGCTTCTCTGTGTCACTGCACTAAGGGTGCTGTGTGACACACCTGAAAAGATGATGCCTATGGAATTATCTAAAATCCCATAATCAAAGAACACAAGAGTAAAAGACACATCAAAATACATGAGAGAGTGGGAAAAAAGGGTCACACTTACTCCAGGTAAAAAAATCAAGTCCTCAAAATCCAACAGTTGCTGGGTGTCTCTAAGGTGAAGGGAATTAGCACATTTATGAGAATTCTCCGTTACACTCATCCCCCCCAGACTAAGGGACCGGAGGATTTAATCCACCCCTGGATGAATCTCCTTACTCTAGTTGGTCATACAATCTGGAGAGACCATCAGCATTTTTGTGATTACACCCTGACCTGTGTTCAATGGTAAAATCAAAACCCTGTAGGCTGATTGACCATCTTAACAATTTAGGATGTTCCCCTTTCATCTGCATTAACCATCTCAAGGGTTGGTGGTCTGTCTGAATCACACAAGTAGATCCATACAAGTATGGTCTAAACTTCTTTAGAGACCACACAATGGCAAAACACTCACATTTTATGGTTGCCCACCTTGTCTCAGGTTTCTTCAGCTTTCTGACGATGAAGCAGATGGGGTGTTCCCTACCTTTCTCATCCAGCTGACTCAGAACTGCACCTATACCTGTATTGGAAGCATCTGTTTGCACAATGAAGGGTTGGCTGTATTCAGGAGCTCTTAAGACTGGAGCTTGGCTAAGGGCTTTCTTAAGTCCTTCAAATGCCTTAGTGCACTCCTCATTCCACCTGACCCTTTTAGGGAATTTGGGCGAGGAGTCCACATTCAAGGGAGAAACTATGGACCCATAGTTCTCTATGAAAATCCTATAATAACCAGTGAGACCTAAAAAGGCTCTCACTTGGGTTTGAGTAATAGGCATGGCACATTCTTGTAGAGCTTGCACTTTGCTAGACAATGGCCTTATTTCACCTCCTCCTACCTCATGTTCAAGGTAGACCACTTTGCACTGACTAATTTGACATTTACTTGCCTTTTTGGTTAGATGGGCCTGCTCAAGAGCCTGCAAAACATATCCTAAGTGGTCAACATATTTTTTCCAAGTAGGGCTGAACACAGCAATGTCATCCAAGTATTTATTTATTTTTATTTATATGCATTTTTAAAGCGCACAGCTGCCCAAGGGCATTGTGGCGCTGTAACAAGAAGGTTTACTTAACAACGGTGAGTATGTCATGCCGAAGTCCTCCATCCCATTCAGAACTTGATTAACCATCCTTTGGAATGTTGCAGGTGCATTCTTTAATCCAAAAGGCATAACCTTAAACTGGTGGAGGCCTGCTGGGGTTGAAAATGCAGTTTTCTCCTTGGCATGGTCTGTCACGGCTATTTGCCAATAGTCTGATGTTAGGTCAAATGTACTGCGGTACGTGGTTGAACCAAGTTTGTCAACCAGCTCATCTTTCCTAGGTTAAGGATGGGCATCAGTCTTTGTGACTGCATTAAAGCTCTATAGTCCACACAGAATCTCAGCTCCTTGGATCCTGTCTTTGGCACTAGTGCAACTGGACTAGACCATGGACTTGTAGATGGCTCTATTACCCCGAGATCAAGCATCTTGTTGACCTCTTCCCTTATGTGAGTACTTACATGGTCTGATATCCTGTAACCTCTGCTTTTAACAGGTAAACAGTCACCAGTGAGAATATCATGCTGGCCCCAAGGGGTCAAGCCTGGTGATAATGAAAACAGAGGGGCAAACTGATTTAACTGAGATTTGAACTCTTCCTGTTGTTCCAGTATAAGATTAGAAGAGAGATTAACTCCTTCTATATTTCCATCTAAATGTTGTCCCCTGAGAAGATCAGGTAGAGGTTCACTCTCCTCCTCCGCCTGAGCAGAAGCTAAAAGCAACGCTCCCACTTCCGGTCTTGAGGCATAGGCTTTTAGACGGTTGGTGTGCAAGACCCTACGGGCCTCCTTAGGATTGCCTAAGTCGACCAAATAATTGACCTCTCCACGTTTTCCCACAATCTTGAAGGGCCCAATCTGTTTGTTATGCAAAATGCTCTGCCTTATAGGTACCATAACTAGAACTTACTGGTCTTGAGTAAACTCAACCATGTTGGCCTTCTGGTCATGCCAATGCTTCACCAGAGCCTGACCTGCTTTCAAGTTATCAGGTGCTTCTGTCATCATGTGTGTCATTCTCCTCTGGAGACCTAGCACATAGTCAGTGACTCTCACTGGCTTGGGAGAAGGAGCATTCTCCAACCCCTCTTTAATTAGGGCCAATGGACCACTAACTGGATGACCATAGAGAAGCTCAAGGGGACTACATCCAACTCCCTCCTGAGGGACTTCTCTATAAGCAAAGAGAAGGCATGGCAGTAGAAGGTCCCACTTTCTTCAAAGGGGTTCCTCTAAAGCACCTATCATGCTCTTCAAAGTCATGTTAAACCTCTCTACCCAACCCATTCGTCTGGGGATGGTAGGCAGTTCAGAACGTGTAGGTCACTCCACAGTTTTTCCACATGGCCTGCATGTAGAGGGACATAAAGTTTGATCCCCCCTCAAAGATGCCTTCCTTAGGAAAACCTACCCTGGTAAAAATACCAAGTAGGGTCTTAGGAACAGCCTGAACTGTAACAGTCCTCATAGGTATGTCTTCAGGATACCTAGTAGCAAGGTCTACTACAACCAATATAAATTGATTGCCTGAAGAGGTCGGAGGGTATAAGGGACCAACAATGTTGAATCCTACCATCTCAAAAGGGACTCCCACCACTGGGGGAGGCACCAAAGGTACCACATTCTTGGCTCCACTCTTGCCAGAGGTCTGACAAGTGTGACAGCTCCTACAGAATCTATCTATGTCAGACCCCAATTTAGGCCAGTAGAAATACAGAGAAAGCCTCTCCTTGGTCTTCTTGAAGCTCAAGTGACCAGCCAAAGCAATCTCATGGGCTAACTGTAGGAACTTGTGTCTAGAGGCACTACAAGTCTTCTGTAGTCCCCTGGGATAGACTCAGTTGGTTCACTGTAGAAGATGCCATCTTCCCAGTACAACCTGTGCTTCCCTGGCTCTTGCCCGTCCAGCTGGGAAGCTGCCTGTTGATGAGGTCCTTCAAGAGTAGGACACTCTCTTTGACCTCTGCTGAAGTCTGCCCTACAGGGGCCACCTTCTGCCAGTAAAGACTGCAGCTCAGGATGGACTTTAGGATCCAGATCTCCAACAGGGAGAACGTATTCTTTCAGCAGCTGATTCAACCTCTCCTGGTTGTTTCTCACACTCAGCCTCAGCTGGTGGAGTAGTTCAAGAGCTTCTCTGATGAGATGAACTTAGCGATTCGGACCTGCAGCAGGGCTTCACTGGGCAAACCAACGGTCCTGGAGTTGCAGCGGCGTCCTCTTCCAGCTCGTCTTCGGTTCTATCGTTCCAGTGGTCGACTCTGCCTTTCAAGCCAAGAGACTCGCCTTTTAAACAGTTTTCTCCCAGTCATTCCAGCCTAGCTGCCACTCACCAGGCAGGGTAGCTGTCCTTGCCGCATAGTCAGCCAGCCAATCACACAAGAGTGCATTTGGGTCTCCTAGGAGACTAAGCACAGGGAGTTTCGGGCACCTCACTCACTTCCTGCCCACCCCAGACACGCAGGCGCCAGAGACGGTGTTCAGTCCTGAAGCCCGCCAAAGGCGAAGAATCAAAGGGACCAAACCTGGTTTGGCACGCAGAGACAAACTCTAGAAGGACCTTTCCAAAAAGAAACAGCGAAAAAAGAAGACCAGTACCTGTTTAAACAAAGGGGGCTCAGATGCCATCTTGAAAGACATGGCTCTCGCGATTTTTAGCTACTAGTGTTCACGGTCGGGAAAAATCATGGTAGTTTGTTGTAAAACCACTGCCACCAGCCATTTCAATAGGAAAGTGTAGCATTTGACTGCTACATGAGTTTGTAGAGACAGGGGATACTAGGTAACCCCTCCAGCACTCTATGGGAAGATAAAGTAGTTTATCCCAGAGAAGGTATTTAAAGCTTGGGAAAGTCTGTAAGGCTTCCCTGTGTCACTGCACTAAGGGTGCTGTGTGACACACCTGAAAAAAGTATGCTTTTGGAGTTATCTAAAACCCCATAATCAAAGAACGCAAGAGTAAAACACACATCAAAGTACATGAGAGAGTGGGCAAAAAGGGTCAAAGTCACTCCAGATAAAAAAATCAAGTCCTCAAAATCCAGCAAAGTTGCTGGGGGTCTCTAAGGTGAAGGGAATTAGCACATTTATGAGACTTCTCCCTAACATATACCGAGGTATATAAATCAAAACCAAGCACCTAGTGTGAGGTACTAATTCCTGTTCTGAACTTTCTCTCTTTCAGCATTCATCCCAATTTACTCACGCCCATTTGAAGATTGAATGCTCAAGCCTTTTTTTTACAAAAAATGAATAACGTATTTTTTTGAAACACACATTTGGTTTTTTAAAACAATTATACAAAAATAAATGTCTCACACAATTAAAAGATTCTAATACTTTAAAATTCTTCCAACATAAATCTGAAAAACATTGCACATTTGGGGAAAGCGCTGGGATTAGTAAGTGAGTGAATTCAATACTCGGCTCTATGTACACAATCGAAAGAGCATTTTTATTTCTAATATTGTTCTGGTCTAGACTGGCTCTGCTTATATTTTATGCCAGAGACTCCAAAAAGCAATCTCACAAATGTAGTCATTTGACTGTCCCAAAAAGTGCAAACATTTACAGCATTCAACTTTTTTGGCTGAGATGCCCTGTCTTAGACCTAAACTGCTTTTTTCTGTACAATATATCATTTAAAATAAATGTCCACACCGATGTGTTTTTCGACCTTCCTCGAAGGGGTCTGCTCTATGCCCGGAGCATGAATTGGGACAAAGAAAATCTCCACCCCACCAATTGTCCATCACTATTCTGCCATCTTCACAAAGAGGCTTCTTTTCACAGCAAACTGCACTCAGGCCCTCTAAATGTTGTACGCCTTCTGCTCATTAACCTCCACTGTTCGTCAGTAAATCATGTTCAACTAGAACAAATCATAGTGTGTCTTCACTCATCTAGCATCTTCTTTTAATGGTTTTCCCAGATACATCAGACATGAGGGGCATAATGATACGGAAAATAAAACCAGATGAGGACCCTGTACAGTACATTGAGGAGAAGGAAAAAAAGTGGCCCTTGGAAACAATAGAGGGATGGGACCAAAATATTCCCATGTTTTAGCACATTGTTTGCCAAGGTCTTCCTGACAGTGTGCAAGCTCAATTGAGAAAGGTAGTAGGGATCGAGATGAAAACATGGCCCGAAATACAACTGAATATTGTTAATTTTTGTAGGTTGAAACAGGAGAAGAAAGGAGTAAAGTAGAAGACAGAGTGAGTGAGGGAGCAAAATGAGTGCAAAAGAAGTTGGCGAGAATAGCAGCAGAGGAAACAGTGATTGCAAACGCAGGAGAGGAACAATATCAGCAGGGTTACCAGCAGGCAGGACCAACAGGAATTAATGGAGGAAGAGGAAAACAGATGTATCATCCCAGGGGGAGAGGGAACTCTCAAAAAGGAAGGGGCAGAGGATTTGGACAAGCATATGGAGGAGGACATTTGTTTTCTTAGTAGACACAGGGGTGACTAGGTCCTGCATCACAGACATGATTCTGGATGCACAGGGATTTGATTTTCTGGGGCTATGTTAATGGTTCGTTTCACAGAAGAATTACCAGTTACAATCGGGACATATACACGGTCAGTACCTTTGCTATATTCATGAAGCCCACCATAAAATATCATAGGTAAAGATTTGATGCGCAATCTGAATATGAGCAATTCATTTACATTGAAAGGGTATAGTGTGTTCCATGCCTGGTATTTATTATATGCATGCTAAAGAAAAAACATTCAAGCATTTTATGGCCAGAGATTTATGAGAAGAGTGCTGCGTCACATGGAGTTGTTCTCCTATGGAGTAAAGGTGTTGTTGGTATGGGTCCCCAGAAAAAAGGACAAGGGTTGCGGTTACCCACAGAGTATGTATTTAGACTTCAAGTACTGACAGACATTGAATGTGGGACTGATATTATGGTGCATGCAGAAGCAGCAGTGGTGAAGACAGAGTGATTTTCCATACGATAGATGAAGAAGGCATTGACTGGCATGCAGTTCTAGTGATTGAACCAGTGCTACGACTGACTGACATTACTGACGAACAATTGCTCCAAGATGACGATGATCAGTTTAGTTTTCAGACAAATGTAATAAAGGTGCCAATTCTGCGCCAGAAAGAGGGGCATACCTACCACCTACTGGAGTAACAAGAGGGGTTGGGGCACCTCCTAATGGAAAAAAACACAGCTATACAAACAAGCTGTAGTTATGCCATGAAAGAAGGCTTGTGGGGAAATGGGCTCAGGTAGGGTTGCCCTGTGTATGCCATCGCCCCAAGCAAGCTTTTTAAAATTATTATAAATATATGAGATGGGGAAAAATCCCAGGTAAAGACATGTAGCAGGGATACCCACAGGTTGGGCCTCACTCGGAAAACCTGCTTTGATCACATGATCAGCACAGTGTGGGTTAAGAAGGAGGGAGAGAGAGCTCAAGCTGCACTAGACAGGCAGCTAAAACAACACTGGGTGATGAAACGTAGGGCGGCAAGCCAATCCTACGAGCACTCAGGGGTAGAGGGGAAGTGGACCTGAGCCAGAGAACCATTCACATATATATGTTTGCTTGTCAGCAGGTAGATATGGGACTGGGAATCTGAACAGAGTGGCGTTCCTGGGAGGACCCATCAAACTGCACATTTCTATGTCCCTGGGAGTTGGCCAGCTTTTAGAGCATCCACCACAATGAGTTGTGAGAAGGCTGTGATCTAGCAGGGATTGTGAGAAAGTCTCCTTTCCCACTAGAGGCAGGGTGTCTTGTGTTCCTCTCACAATGGTGCTGGTTAATGGCAGAACAATAAAGTCCCATTGGTCAGCACAAATGTTATTTTACTAATTGTAAACTGTTCCAGTGAGGGATGAGAAGCGATGTGGCACCACATGGGGAGGTGATGAGTTAGGATACCGTTAATCTTTTTGCTCCAATCAAGTTCTACCAACATAGGTTTAGCTCTAAGGATGTGACGTAGTTTACCCAATGAATTTATTGGGAAACATGAAAAAATATGAACATCCTGAGCTGCAACTGTTTCCAATATCTTGACCATTGTATTCGTACTATAAAACTAATGTTCGCTGTATGGCCAGATGTCAGCTCTCATCAATCAGTTCCAGTCCACTGTTCTGTTTGATTTGTGCTCGCCCAGCTGTAATAAACTGTGTTTATTCTTGCCCGTGTGTGTTCCTTTATGGATTATGATTTCATATGGTGGGATCGGAGGACCCCTGATACATTTTTGGAAGCCCCAGCGAGATACTTAGTCTTCCTGATTAGCTGAGGGTATCCAGACCGCCTTCCCCAGGGGTGCAGATCTGGAGCTCACAGACCTGACCACCGTGCATCACAGAGGAGGTCCTGCAGATGCCAAGTTCATGAAGGTCTGCCTGGTAGCAACTGCTGGGTGAGCTTGTGCTGGAGGCTCAGTCTCAAGGGGACTCAAGGGTCTCTAGATGGGAGTATAACCGTGCAAGGACATGCTGCATAGTGGTTGCATGTCCACAGCGGGGGAGGGTTAGATTTTTAGGGTGTCTAGGATGCATCCTCAAGAATGGAGGGCTATCGGCCAAAGTAGTTTTGAAATGAGGGCATACCACCCAATAAAGAGTAGACACAAGTTTGGGCATCCCTGCATTAGAGCGGGAGAGGTGTATAGTATATGGCAAACCCCGTCAGACGGGAGCTGCGTGTAGAACCGGCGATTGTATATTTGCGTCATTGGGGTAAGAGTTGTGTCACTGAAGTCTTTCCTGTTCTGGGGGTATAGAGAGAGACACACAAGCTAAAGACTTGGTAGAGTCTCTCCCAGGGGTTATTCACCCAAGAACAGGTCATTGGGCTGTGTTCGTGCTGGTAGAGAGATTCCCAAATCCCCCTTTGTTTGCATACATTAACTTTGGGTTTCACCCTAAGTTAACAGGGCAATCCAGACGTGGACCCCTTGCTCACTGTTCTTAGAGAGGCAACAGTTTCACCTCACTGATGATGCCCAACAAGGCTGAAACACGTGTATGGGGTTACTGATGGTACTCTTGTTCAGAGGAGAATTGCCTAGCATTTCGGCGCTGGACTGCCCCTGGGCAGGACAAAGGCTGATATGCGGGGAAATTTCTTCTCTGTGAAAAGGACAGTGAGCTAAAGATTTGGTAGAGTCTCTCCCAGGGGTTATTCGCCCAAGAACAGGTCATTGGGCTGTGTTCGTGCTTGTAGAGAGATTCCCAGACCCCCGTTTGTTTGCACACATGTGTTAGTTAGTGTTGTCTTATGGTGTGGACTCGTGGTGGCATTGTAGCAGCAGTCGTGTGTGGATGGTGCGGAGGAGGCACAGCGTTTACTTGCTCTTATGTAGGGAACTGTGAGCCTATGGAGAGGGTCTTCGGATACTAACACCCGGTGAGTGGCGGGCCTGCGGAGAGGGCCAGTGTGATGAGTGGAGTGCCTGGGTGGGCCTGCGGACAGGGCCAGAGTGAACTCTGACCTATGTGAGATTGGGAGTGAGTGCATGAGAAAAGGGAGGTGGAGAAGAAGAAAAGTGGGTATTCAAAGGGTTGCTGCGATAAAAAAGGAAAGGAGGTAGGGGCATAATGGCCGATTTAGATAGCCCCCTTGACTACATGTGCCAAAAATGGCCCCAGTATAATGATAAAATATTAAAGTACAACTTTCAGTGGGCCCAGGAGACTGCAGGTCAGTGATTCCATGCATGGCCCAGAGAGGGAACTTTTGACATAAAAATAATAGAAAATACTGTCATGATCTCTGCTTCCAAAAGGTCAGGGTTTTCCCAACTCCCTTGGAAGCAGATCCATAACCCAGGTTCTGAGTGCCAACCAGTCCCAATTGGGACCTTTTGGACCCAGTCCTGGCGCCAGTGGCACCAGGCTCATAAATATGCCCAGTCCCAGCGCTGGAAGCGCCGGGCTCATAATGCTTGGGTGGACTTACCTGCAGCAGACCATGCTGCTTACTTGCCTGCCAGTTGAGCCTCTGATCCTCTTCTGTTTGGAACTACTTTTCCTGTTGGGTGGGGCAGGAGCCACTCCCTAGATTCAGAACACTGGAACTCTTCTGGAAAGCAGGAACTCTTTTCTTACCTAGGCGTGGCTGTGGAAGGAGAGACCTAAGCACTACAGGAGGCTATTTAAACCACACCCGATGGATGAATCTTGCTTTGCGTTATTCTGCATCCTCTGCAGCAGAACGCTCATCGTGTCTTCTGCATCTGATCCTGGGCCTAAGGAAAAAGGCTTACCATCCTGAATCCAGTCTTCAGCAACACCTATAAAGACAAGAAAGAACAGGTTAGCATTACGGTCTTCAGTGACAGCTCTTCACTTACCTGGTCCATCGGCTGTCACCAACGCCTCGCGCTGCATTCCGGCATCTGAAAGACAAAGGCTTATCTACTCTTCGTGCGCTCCGGAGGTCTTCACACTGCATTCTGGCATCTGAAAGACAAAAGCTTACCAACTCTTCGCACGCTCCGGAGGCCTTCGGCGCTGCATCCCGCATCTGAAAGACAAAACAAGGTGCGTTTAAAGACATTGGGGAACTTTAATACTCACGTGCCATTACTCCTTTCCACATCTAACCCAGTGGGTATTCCGGCACCCTGCAGCCGCTCCGAACTTGTACCTGCAAAATAAAAAGACAGTTAGAGCGCATCGTGAAGCAGGCAACAAGCGCTTACTTACGTGCTTCCAGGCGCTTCTATTCATCACACGGGCTCCATCTTCAACTCACTTCAGCCCGTCATCCGCCATCGCCGGAACCCTGCAAAACAAGAAACATCATTACTAAAGACTTTAAAGACATTAGAATTACTCGAAACTTACCGTTCGTGCAGTAAACGACGGACAGCAGTCCTCTGAAGTCAAGAGGCCTGCTCCCCTTATCCAGTGAAGAAACTGGTTACAGCACCCTGCCCCGAGGCAGATGGAGAGCACAGCGTTCACTTACCTAAGGTGAGAGCGTTAACCTTTGGGGTTCTACAGGAGAAGAGAAAGGGAAGAAGAGAGAGACATTCAATAACCTAGTTCCTTAATCCCATATTTTCTATCTGCAGACATCTTACCCTTCAAGTCAGACATACAGTGCACAGAGGTCCAGCCTAAAGAGCCAGCCGTGTGTTACACATCACCTTTGCAGATACGGTATACGCCCAGTCAAGACCGGCGCCTCTACGGGAATCAGGTGAGCGTTACAAATACGTTCTTGTTGAAAAGCAGACAGAACATATTGGGGGCTTTGGAAATTATATGAAAAGACAAGAAAAAAGTGAAAAAAGAGGAAGAGGAGACCATGAGAGGGGGCAGACCGAGCACTCCGCCACACCCTACGGTGTCTATCTGTCATTACGGCCCCTAGTGAGATACACAAACTCCCAGCAAGAGACCTCCGAAGGGGACCGAGTGAAAACAACAGGGGAAAAGGACAGAGATGCACAAAGGGAGGAAATTCACACAAGGGGAGAGAGGAAATACCTAGTGGAAATAGAAAAGAATGTGTGACAGCAGGTAGATGCATTATTCAGTGAGGCAAAGAGAGTGAGGGAGGAGGAGGTGCAGCAAAAAACTAAGGGAGGTAAGGGGGAATTACTATCAGGGATAATAAGTTCAGACTAGATGAAGAGGAGGAAGACAGGACCAAAAAAAAGGTGGCAGGAGGGGGCAAGGATGATGGGGCCTCAGATGAAGGACTGCTAGGGGAAGAATGGAGTGATGGGGACAGTGATGAGTGGATGCCTGATAAAACAAGGAGACAGGGAGAAAAGAGCTAAAGTGGCGGGACAATGAAATAATTGAAAGGGACTGGTCCTCCTCCCTCCACAGCAGAGTAGAGAAGGTAAAAATGGGATTAACTCATGTCCAAAGACGAGAGTAATGCCATTACTACAGAAAGGGAGACTAGATGCACATTATGTACCATGACAGACTATTGTCATAGATAATCTAATGTGCAGCCTGCCCTCCCTCGTGGCAGGAGCCAGTAAATGGATACAGGCACTCAAGAAAAAGATGGCAGGGGTTACTTTGGCCATAGGGGACATGAAACGTTTATTCTCAGTGATCATGCGAGAGCAGGTAGACAAAATATGTAACCAGGAAGGGTAGAACGGGGTGAAATTAAGCACAAATGCCAATGGTGGAACTCCATTTAATAACTGTTGAGCACGCGTCTGGGAGGTACTGAGAAGTATGTATCCTGACAGTTACGACCTAGGGACAGTAATGGCCCACAAAATGAAAAACAACAACAACCCAGCAGAGTGTATAAAACGAGTGCAGGACCTGTGGACACGAGAGATGCAAAAGTCCTAGGATGAATACGTACCCTTGTTTTATCACATATTGATAAAGGGACTGCCGAAAGAAGTACAGACATCATTAGATGAGATTGTGTGTATTGAAGTGAACTATTGCAAACAAAAACAAGAGAGTGTGAAGCAGTTGTCAGAAAATTCAGCGAAAGCAGAAAACAAACTGGTGCAAAAGAAGCTGGCAAAGTATACCATAGAAGGGGCACTGCTTGTACCCGACACTGCCACAGCAGCACCAACCCCCACACGCAGGGTTTCCCATAGGACACACGCCACAACCAGGGGGTTATGTGCCACCACAGTATGGGCCACAGTGGGGAATGCTGCTGCAGGGAAATTATAGATATAGGGGTTCGTCCCCATGGAGAGAGGGTACCAGAAACAAGAAAGAGAAGGACATAGAGGGGTAGGATACACGGTCCTTCCGCCATGTTTCATATGCCAAAACATAAGGGAAGGTGCATGCAATTGTCCTTTTTCACAGCAAGCCAAAGCACAGGCAATACAAATGGCACAACAGCAAGGAGGGGTCACGATGCCCCCGCAGTGGCAGCAGATGCAGCCTCACTTAGTCCTGATGCAGCAGGGACAAATGTCGTCACAGCAGAGAGCACCACAGGTACCAGGGGACTTCATACAGGGGGGTAGGAGAGACCTCAGCTATGACACAGGCTCCAGCAGTGGCAGCAGGGTGTAGAGTGCTGCTAGGGCAGAACATGGTACCCCATTACACCGGGGTAAGTGTTGTAGGGGGAAACCCCTTCCCTTTTCCCCATGTCAACATGCAACAATAGGGAGGCCCAAAGACACTTCCATGAACATACTAGGAAGAGATTTACTCAACAGGTTGAATGCCAGCATACCTTTCACAGAGAGAGGCATTGTATCCACAACACCAGGCATCTACTACACCTGAGTGGCGGCACTCTTGTTAGCAGCACATGCTCAAAGCACATTGTGAGGACAACCCATGTACCCGAGCATGTTTTTGTACGGAGTGGAGATACTGCTGGGATGGGTCCTGGGAATACAAGGGAAGGTGATCCGACTGGCAACAGAATTCTTGTTCAGACCACAGTGTCAAAAGGACGACATGAAAGGTATCACACTTCTGCTACAGATAGAGGGGTAATAATATGTAAGGACATGGTGATCCTGTGTGGAACAGACAATGACAATATGAAATGGTACACAGTGTTCTGCATCGACCCAACAATAAGGATAACTGGAGTAACTGATGAACAGCTGGTCTCCGACAAAGAGGACGAGGGAGAGATGCTATTTCAGCTACAAATGCCTTGCCCAGTAAAAGTAGTGGAGAAGCTGGGACCAGTACTGATACAACTATTGAAGAAGGGAAGTATCCTGCAGATGAAGATCTCAAGAAGATCCCTGAAATCCTATGGACCAAGGGGCCCAATGACATAGGGGTACTACAAGGGGTGGGGATGGTAAAAATAAAACTGAAGGAGGGAACACTGCTCCCCCGAACTAAACAATATCCATTGTCTAGAGAAGCAAATGAGGGAATATGCTTGACCTTGCATGCTCTCTAGGATCAGGGTATCATACAACTTCTTCCTCACCATGTAACATGGCCATATACCCAATAAGTAAATCCAAGGCTGAGACCTGGAGATTCATACAAGATTTATGCCCCTAAACGATGTTGTTTAGGCCGAATTTCCAGTAGTACCAAATCCTGCCACAATATTGTGCAACACCACAACACAGGCAAGGTACTTTATAGTCATTGACTTGAAGAATGCCTTCTTTTCCATTCCATAGCACCCCAATTCCTGGTACCCAACAGCATTTATGTATCCGGGAAGGAGAATCGAACACACTAGACTGCCCCATGGGTAATACGAATCACCAAGTATTTTAAATAAAGTGATCCAAATGGACCTGAGCAATTTACAAATGCCTAACACAGTAATTCAATATTTTGATGACTTGTTGGTATGCAGTGAGACAGAGGAAGAGTGTAGGGCAGACGCAGTGCACCTGCTGACATTACTGACACAGAATGGGTAAAAGGTGGACAAGGAACAACTACAAAAATGTCAGGAGGAAGTAGTGTACCAGGTCAAATAATATCCAGAGCGGTTGGAGGCAATTCACTGAACAGCACAGCCAAGCAGAGTAAAGGAAATGTAGAATTTCCAGGGGTTGTGTAATTATTGCAGAGCGTGGATTTTTGACTACTCGTCCTACACCAAGACCATGCTGCAGGCCCTAAAAGAAGCTCAGAAAGAGAAGAGGGTGTTAAAATGGACATCCAAAATGAGAGAACATTTCACAGAACTTAAAGAAGCATTAGCACATGCACCAGCACTGGTCACCCCGAACTATAAAGACAAATTCCACTTGTTCTCCCACTTGGATGGTTCAGTAATGATGGCTATACTTATTCAAAAGAAAGCACAGGGTCACAACCATTGGCCTACTAGAGTGGCTTTTTGGACCCAGTAATGCAGGACAGTTTCCTTGCGAACAAGTGCTTACAGTTGAAGTGTTTGCAATAGAAAATGCAGCAACAATCATGAATGGTGCTCCGTAGTGCTGTATGTGGAGCATTAGCTGTCCTGTAAAAATCAAAAGGCACCCTAATGACACAGAGGGCATCATGGTAGAGGTTATACTAACAAACCCAGCCATAGAGGTAGTGAGGTGCTGTGTGGTAAACACAGCAACATTTGTAACAGAACCCGCAGCTGAAGGGGAGTATATGCATGACTGTGCAGCACATATGGATTGAATGGAAGGAGATATACATGTTAAGGAAGAAGCAATAGATGGGGCAGACATGGTATACATTGATGGGTCATTAAGTATAGACCCCAATACTGGCAGGAGACATACAGGAGCAGCTGTAGTATGCTACACACATGTGGAATTTGTAAAAGCTTCTCAGATGCAATTATCGTCACACTATTCAGAACAGGCCACAGAGCAAGTTGCAATGATAAGTGCATTAAACTTGATGGAGGGATATGCAGCAAAATATTCACAGAGTCTGCTTATTTAACATCTACCATAAATTCAGGATTAGAAGTGGCAGTGGAAATAAAATGTGCAGTCCATACAGGTGCACCAGACCAAATATCTTTGGGGAATAAAATGGCAAACAGAGCAGCCAAAGAATCAGCCTACTTACCAGAGGGAAGCGGGGCACTCTACCCATAGGGCAAAAGAGGAAAACAAATGTTGGTAGGGTAAAAAGGGGAAAGGAAAGAGAGAAGGAGGAACATTTTAATACAACACAAATTGTTCAGATAATAGAATTACAAGCAGAGGCCCCGAAAGCAGAGAAGGACTTAAAGATACAAAGAGAGTTTTTCTTTTCCCAATGGACTTAATATAGCGGCAGAATAGTATGGCAAAACCAGTGATCCCTCGGAAAATGCTGAACTTAGCTCTCGAGCAATTGCATTTTCCAAACTCCAAAGAAAGTATAGCGTCAGAGATAAGTGAAGGGTGGTATGTACCAAATCTGCATGAGCCAATGGCAGTGTTTATGGTATGGTCTGTCAACAGTTGTCTGGTCATGCATTAAAAAACCATCTGAGGAACAATACCGCACCCAGAAGGGCCCTTCCAGCACTTGCATATTGACTATGTTGATATACAAGAAAGATGCTTGTCTTATAGGTAAGTTGATGTCGTCTGTCCCTTTCCATGCTGGCTTGAGGCTGAGCCCTGTGCAAAGAATGACACAAAATCTGTGGCCAAATTCTTGGTAAATGAGGTGTTTCCAAGGTGAGGAGTATGTGAAGAGATAAGGTCGGTCAATGGCCAGCATTTCACCGATTACCTTCTTGACAGATTACGCACCTCTTGGGGATAAAACACAAGCTTTGCACAGTATACCAGCTGCAGGTGAACAGGATTTTTGAAAGGCTCAACAGCTTGCTTAAAGAATGCTTCATGAAGGTAAGCACTTCACTGTGCCAACACTGGCTTTCTTGCTTTCCCCCTTGCTCTTTCTGCCGTTCATAGCAAACCCAGTGTGGATGATCATTTAACTCTGCACAGAATTGTAATGGGTAGGAGGATAGATGCACCCGTCCCTAAAATACATTCAATTTTGGATGCTAACCCTAGCTCAGAGATCCTTGTGAATGAAATAAAAAATGATTTAAGAAATGGCAAATGTCCTCCACTACATCTCCCACCTGGTTCAGCTACCATACCAACATTGAAGAGCACTCTATCTCTTCAATAATGAAGAGATTGACCAGATATTAGCCTTCAACTATCTGGGAATCTGGATCTGCAAAACTAGACTGGAGTCTCCATATCTATCTATCCAGAAAAAAGAGTAGATTTGCTCGCCAGTGAAGCCTTAATACTGAAGTGGAAATATAGCAAATTTACGCTCAAACCACTCATAGATTTTTACACTGCAAATATGATGCCTGTTCTAACTTATGGCAGTGAGACCCTGTGAGACCTACCGAATAATACCTGGGCGCAGGTCAAAGGGTAGTTTTGGCAAAAAGTTATTGGGCTACCATGCTCAATTCCCATCCAGGTGTTAAGGAAAGAGCTGGGATTGGGATCCCTTAAAATAGCCTCAGATTGGAACATTGTAAGTCTTTTTAGACATATTTTAGAAAATGCAGTGATCCGACTTCTCTGCTCTTGATCAAAGGGATAAAAAAAGAGCTATTTGAAAAATCTAACAAAACACTAAATATGTGGGAAAAGAAATGTAACCAGCCACTTAAACACCTAGATTGTTATATGGCCGATCTTTTGGCTAATCCCAGAAGATTGAAAAAGAAAATGCAAGAAGTGGACTGGATTCAGACCTTTGCAGAAGTCTCTAAATTAAAGCTACACAAACACCTGGCAGCAGACTCAAGGAAGAGAGGCGAAGTCCAGCTATATCTATGGAAATCCCCTAATTTTCGAATTAGGTCTACTTTCATGAGGTTTCGATTTCATTTGTGTAGCTCTAATGAAATTATCACGGCACGATCTAAAGAGAAAACACATTCTTCATGCAGGTTCTGTAACCAGGTAGATGTAAAAGAAACACTTTGTCATCTTTTTACTGCTTGTACAGCATTCCCTCTGAAACGGGATGAATACTTTGGATGTTTCTTTGACAAATATATAACATTGACGACCGAAGATTGGTGGAGCCTTATGCTAGAGGGCAGGCGAATGTCCCTGATAATAGCAATGGTCAAATTCTAGGCGGACGTGAGGCAAAAAATTAGAAAAACAAAAAAGGGAACAGAATAAAAGAGACTGAATGATTAATAAACCAATGTCTTACACTGCCTTGCTAAAGACTTGCATGTATACAAGGAATCTGTACTATTTTGTTTTTATGCCTAGTATTGAGGTCTCCTGTTACATTCTTTTAAGATGAAATGGAATAATTTTAATGATATGTGTTACTTTTGGCCAAAAAATAATGATATCTTTAAAAACCTAAAATGCTAATAAAAAAAATTAAAAAATTAAAAATGATTGAACAGAAATGACAGATGTCCCCCACGACATCTCCCGCCTGGTTCAGTGATCATACCAACGTTAAAGAGCACACAAGTGCCCACCGGGAGGAGGACTTTCCGCAAGCACAGCCTCTCTATCCTGGAGACAGAGTTCTGGTCTGCAACGTTGTAAGGAAGTGGCAGGAACCAAGATTTTGCAGCCCATTCGAAGTTGTCTATGGAATTTCAACAGTGGTGAAGATGAAGGAAAGGAGGGCATGGATCCATATAACCGGTGTCCGCAAAGACACCAGAAGCACAACAGAAAGCCTAGAGAGAAGCGTCACCTAATGAGACGTATTACCCAATTATGGTTGACTCTGTTTACTGCTATGAGACTCTATAGAAGGCCCATGAATGAAGGAGAAGATTGGCAAGGGACTACGAGGAGGAATGGGAGAAGAACAAAACGTGATGCAAAGGGGTTGGATTGTTCTGTTTTTCTTGTCTTCTGTCTTCTCTTCCTCTACTGGTTCCTAATGCATTGGGGTAGTATGGGTATGCCTGCTGATGGTGGAAGGGAAACATGCACCAAAAGAAGTATATCTAGTATTGAAGGATTCTACAGTGCTATTGGGGAGGGAGTCGCCTCACAACTGAAAATTTATGGTATAAAAAGATGAAGTTGGTAGGGCGACAAAGCACCAATTGTCATGATCCATCGGTCACGCCCCTTCTGGTCTTCCTGGTCCCTGGCACGTCAGGGGTTACTCGCTGTAGTACACCCAACATGGCCGTATACACGGAACACGGTCTATCGACTTTACGTCCTAGGCAGCACGTTCTATAAATTAGCCACTCCCCTGCGGCTCCGCGCGTCTCAACGCTACCGTTAGCTGTGGCTTGACGTGTGTCGTAGTTCATACTCCTGGAAATGAGTTGCTTCCTGAATTCCCGGAACCCATTCCTTACTCCTTTTCCTTCCCCTCTCCTTGTACCTGTATCCTTCTGCGTTCCATGCGGTCCGCCCCCTGAATGCTGCCTTCCTTCCTGGTCTCCCTGGAGTTTCCTTGATCCCGGACGAAGAAGGTGAACGAATCCTGGAATCCGAACACGGTCGAGCGGGCTTATACAAGAACCGAACAGCACGGAAGAAAACCCCCGCGAAGGATTCCGCAAATCAGCGAAAACAGGTGAGAAAAAGTGAAACCTGTGACACCAATGGCACATCCTATGTGTGCTCACTCATCCCACACAAGAGGTGACAGTAGAGGAACGGGGATGCCTGATGCATATTTCCCTGTGCAAAACAAGTGGGCTGTTCCAGGGGCACACCATAGGAGTATAGATGAGGGGGAGGAGGTTTACATAGATAACTACATACAGCTAGAAAGCATGGCCCAGGTAAAAGCTACCAAGCACATGATACTAGAGTATAACACTGAAGGGGTGCAGAGGGGAAAACATGGAGAGATACGAACCATACATGAAAGTATGATAAGAGAGACGCACAAAACCATGTCTCACCCCTGGCTCGACTCATTATTCGCCTGGATTCCAGATTGGCTGTCAACACTCTTCAAAATAACTGTCCCGTGCTCGTCGTGATACTCATCGCCATCTGTATCGGTCGGTTTGCCATCGGTCGTTGCGACTGCAACCAAAGAAAAGCACATTACATAATGACTGCAAATAAAATTGAACTTGGTAAAGCGTTAGATGAGGGGACCCACGGCTTGAATGAGAGTGAGGATGATGTACAGTTAATCTTTGTGGTACCCCCACTAGATTTCGAAATCTATGAAGCCCTTGGGCCGAATGCTCACCAGATGTGTAAAAGATACTATTGTTCAGAGAATGCCTAGAAGGGCATGAACGAGAAGGGGACATGAACTGGGTCACATGGGTGTGTGTGCGTAAGGAAAAGAGTAACAAAATGAGCGGGAAGGAGCTATCGATCGAAAGATCAACCAAAGGGGGGAATGTATTAAAGGTGCTAATTCAGCACCAGATAGGGGGGCAGACATACCACCTATGGTAGTAAGCAAGAGGGGGGGCACCTTATAGGGTGGAAAAAACACAGTTATACAAACGAACTGTAGTTGCCCCATGAAAGTTAAGGTCAGAACTGTGCACCTCAGCACCCCTTCCCTCTTTATCTTTCTGCCACTAGCTTCCTTCCTCTTGCTCTGAGATGGCACGCTCCATCTCTCCAATCTACTCCAACTGCTACACTATCACCTAGCCTCCCTCTCTCAGAAAATCTGAACAGAGAAAGCATAAAAAAGACATCCGGCTGAAAATCCTGGCCTCCCAATTGCAGACATCTATGACAGTGCATCTTCCAGAGAAATCTTCACTGACATCTTTTTCTCTGTCCCACCTTCAGACCTATGGACTTCTCATCTCATCTTTACTCTCTCCCCTTACTCTTCCACTACCATTAATGGCAGCACCAAGTGGGAAGACCTCTTGGTGAGCTTCTTAGCATCTCGCTGCTGCATTAATGTCTACTTCATGGGCACAATCCTGGTTCAAGGGCCTGAGGCCAACCTCCTTCTTTTCGACCGGATCCTCTCTTCCTCTACTTCCCCCTGTTCTGCTACGTCTGACTGAAGTACCACACCCCTGTACCCCACCTCTAAAAACTTTCAAAGGCAGTGATCTTCTCCATCTGGTGACCCGCAACGCACACTTGGCCAACAAACACTCTTCTGACATCTGCCTTCTCCTTGAAGACACAGACCTTGACATATTTTCACTCAATGAGACTTGGTTCAATGCCAGCTGAGTCACTTCCTTTGACTCAATCTTACACAACGGCTTTAAGATCTCCTCCAAACCTCAGCCTCACCGGGCTGGCAGTGGGGTTGCCTTAATCTTCCCTGAATGTATTCCTTCTTCCATCCTTCCCACTCAGGTCTATTCATTCTTTGATAGCCTGGTATACACACTGGCCATATCTCCCTCTCCACCATAAACATTGCTAACATTTATCGGCCTCCAGGCACTTCCTCTCTGTTTCTCTTTGAGTGGGCTGATTTCTGCTCCTCCTTACTCTCTACCACCTCCAACCTTCTGCATCTGAGTTACTTCAACATCTATTTAGACTCCCCATGGACAGCATTCACCCTCTTCATTGAAGCATTCACCCTCTTCATTGACCTCTGTACCTCCCTATCCCTCTGCATTCTTCCTTCTGGTCCAACCCACTCTGCCGGACACATGGTGGATGCCACCATCCATTCTGACCTCCTTCTCCCAACTCCTCTGGTCACCCCTCTCTCTTGGTCTGACCACTCTCTTCTCCCCTTCCACTTGGTTCACTATGGCCCTGTGACAACTCCTCTAAAAGCCTAGCCAACCTCATTCACGAACATACATCCGAGGAAACGAGTGTCAGCTGCTGCCTTCACTTGCACCTTCATTCCGCCTTGCCCACCCAACTCAGACTCTACCTCTGAATCTGCTCTCAGCAAACTCTATTTTCCCATTAACAACACCCTTGATATCCTTGCCCCGGTCATGTGGATCTGCCTGAAATCTGCCTCCAAGCGTAGAACCTGGTAGGACTCTGAACTTGCAGACCAAAAACATAAGTAAAGGGCTGCAGAACAGAAGTGGCAAACTTCAGGTTCACCTACTGACAAACTGGCCCACTGCCTGCTCCAGAGGCATTACAGACTCTCTATCCATGCAAAAGAAAGGGCCCACATTCAGGCGCGAGTATCTGGCGCTTCCAACAACATGGCTGAACTCTTTAAAATCTGCAGGGAACTTGCCAACCCGTTTGCAGTATCCTCTGCCCTGACTCCTTCCCAGGCCCTTTGCAATGCCCTCGCCATTCAGTTCACCTCCAAAACTCAGGACATACTGAACAGCTTCGTCACACACTTTTCCAACCCATCCCTTCCCCCTTTGCCTCCCCGCACAACTCAACCTCCTTCTTCCTCCTTTTCCTCCTTCGCCTCTGTCTCTCCAGAAGAAGTCACCAGAGTTGTCAACTCCATGAAGGTCTCCTCCAAACAGGTACATTTCCTCTCTTATCCCTGCACTCACCGATCTCTGTAACCACTCCTTTGCTAATGGTTCTTTTCCATCCTCCCTCAAGCACTCCCTTGTGCTCCCCCTGCTTAAAAAGTCACCAGCAGACCCATCCTGTCTGGTCAACTATTGCCCCATCTCCATCATCCCATTCCTGGGGAAACTGCTTGAGAGGTTGGCCATCCCCCAATTTAACTCCCACACTGAACTTGTTGGTGGTCTTCACAACCATCAGTCTGGATTTCGAGGAGCCAGAGGCATGGAAACTGTTCTTCTGAACACCAGTGAAGAACTGATTGTATCCCTTGACTCCAACTCCCCTGCTGTCCTCATACTCCTTGATCTCTCTTCTGCATTTGACACAGTGAACCACTCCATTCTCATAAAAAGGCTTCTCAGAGAGGACATTGGACTGGCTTACATCCTTCCTCACTGTCTGCTCTTCCAATGTCATACTGGGCACCCTCTCCTCCCCTACTTCCTCCTCCACCTGGGGCATCCCCCATGGCTCGATTCCTTCGCCATGGCTCTTTACCATCTACCTTATTCTGATGGCCCACCTCATTTCCTCCTTCTTCTTCAACTTCCAGTGCTACACTGACAACACACAACTCTTCTTCAATTTTCCTACAAATGCCCTTGCAACTTCCTTCATCCCAGACTGCCTCTCAGCCATCCAAGCCTGGTGTACTTCTAATTATATTTGCCACAATGCCAGCAAAACAGAGATCCTCCATATTGGGACCCCGGCACCCTGATTCTTCCCTTCACTCTGGTCATATTCCATGGGCTCTCCCCCTGCTCCCTCTTTGGCAGCCAGAAACCATCTTTGACTCCTCTCTCGCATTCCTTCTTCATACTCAGGACATTACCAAGAAGTTCCACTTTCAGATTTTCCATCTGAAAGGAATTCTACCTTTCCTCATCTTCCCCCAGAGACTCAATGTTTCCCGGGTTCTGGTTCTCTCTAGGCATGACTATTGCAATAGCCTCCTGCTTAATCTACCTTCATCTACTCTGAGACCCCTCCAGCTAATCCAGAATAGGGCAGCAAGAGTTATCCTTGCCCTCAAGCCCAGGGACCACATCTCTCCTGCCCTTCAAAGTCTTCACTGGCTCCCGATTGCAGCATGGATTAAATTCAAATTCCTCTGCATCATCCACAAGGCTGTCTAGGGCCGGGTACCAATCTATCCGCAACTCCTTAGGGCCAAATACTCCCTCTCTAGACACCTGCATTCCCCTGGCACCAACTCCTTGCATGTGAAGAGGTTTACTAAACACAGAGCTGGTGGTTGATCACTTTCTTCAGCGGGCTCCCTTCTTTGGAACAGCCTCCCCTCCCTCTTCATGTTGAGCAGGACCTCCTTAAATTCTGGAAAAGCCTCAAGACCTTCCTCTTTACCTCTACCTTCCCTCCCTCTCTCCCCTGCTAATCGCACAGTAGCTTAACTGGTGTGCAGGGCCCTTATGCATTCTCGGGCCATGACCTCCCACATCTTTCATCCCAGCTGGTGTCTATTCCCCTGCAATTGCCTCGGCTCACCCTCCACCACAGGAGCTTACACTAACCTTCCTCATAGCACTTCACCTGCTGCTCTCCATGAGCACCACATCACCTATCCCATACCTCTCTCCCCTCTGCTCTTGCACATTCTGAACACTCACAAGGCTTAGTAGGTTTGTCTTCCCCTCCCCATTGTCTCTTCTTATTTTGTTGTACCTCATTATTTAACATTTTGTAATTACATTGCCTCTCATCCCCTGCCCCTCCCTGATGCCCTGTGGGAGCTTTGAAACAGTATTCCCCTCCTTTATAAGCGCCTAACAAGTGAACAATAAACAAACAATAAACAAAGAAGGCCTTGTGGGGAAAGCGGGGGTAGGGTTGCACTGTGTATGCCATTGTCCCAGAGAGCTTTTGTATATTATTACGAGATCGGGAAAAATCCCAGGTTAATACGTGTAGCAGGAATGACCACAGTTTGGGCCTCGCCTCGGAAACCTGCTCTGAACACATGATCAGCACACCACAGGTTAGCGAGGAGGGAGACGGAGCTCAAGCTGCGCGTCACAGGCAAACCGAAGTAGCTTAGACAACACTGAGTGATGTAATGATAGGGCAGCAAGCCAATCCTACGGGCACTCGTGGGTAGAGTGGACCTGGGCCAGAGAACTATTCACATAGCTATGAGTGCCTCTTGGCAGGTGGATATGCAAATAGGAAGCTAAACCGAGTGGCGTTCCTGGGAAGACCAATTAAATGGTACGTTTCTATGTCCCTGGGAGGAGGTCAGCCTTCAGAGTATCCACCACAAGGTCTGCAAAGTCCATTATCCAGCAGGTACCGTGTGAATGTCTCCCTTTCCACCAGAAGCAGAGTGTCTTGTGTTACTCTCACAATGGTTCTGGCCAATGGCAGAATAATAAAGTCCCAGCGGTCAGCACAAATGTTATTTTACTAATTGCAAACCTTGCCCGGGAGGGGTGATAAGCGATGTGGTGCCAAATGGGGAAGCGATGAGTTGGGATACTGTTAATCTGTTTGCTCCAATCACGTTCTACTAACATATGTTTCGCTTTAAGGATATGATGTAGTTTAGCCAATGAGTTTCTTGGGAAACATGGAAAATATGAACCTCCTAGGCTGCAACTGTTTTCAATATCTTGACCATTGTATTTGTAGTATAAAACTAATATTTGGTGTATGCCAAATGTAAGCTCTCATCAACAGTTCCAGTCCACGGTTCTGTTTTATTTGTGCCGGCCCAGCTGATTGTTGCCCGGTGTGTGCTCCTTTTTGGATTATGATTTTATATGGTGGGCTCGAAGGATCCCTGATACACAAGCAGCCCATGCCAATTGAAAATAGTAGACAGAGAGGTTCCCCAAAGAATAATATTGGCTACAAAAGTATCACCACATTGTTCTGAACATTTTAAGAGAGTGCCCAAAGAATTATGGACCAGTAATACCCAGGATGTATGTCTCCTGAAAAGCAAAGGGGTGGTTCAAACTACATTGAAGAAGGGAGCAATATTACCAATAAAAAAATTAGAAACTCTTTGTCCATGCCCTGCTAGACTGAGGACCTGTCGGTTACAAATCTCATTGTCCATAAACAGTTTGCTTTTCCTGGTTTCAATTGTGGACATGCAGAGTATGCTCCATGAGACCTACTTCTTGCGTTGAAAACATCCTCCCGCCGAAACTAATCTGTGAGCACAAAGAACTATTTGCCCCATTTCTTACCAGATAGGTGAATTTCTCCTTCAGAGACAGCTCGGTTCCTGATTTAAACAAGGCAGTTACAGTCCCTCTGGTCAACTGAGAAATTGTTCTAAAGAAACTAAAATGGTTTTGTTCCTTTCTATCAAACTGAGACTCAAAAGTCCAGTGGGGATCAGCCTTCTCTCCAGCGGCAGCCATCATGTTTTGTGTACCCAACAGTGCATGCCTATCTCCTGTCCTGTTTTATCTGTATATAAGGCTGCTCTGCTCGCTCCTTGAGGACTCAGGTGTATTCTTCACAATTTAGGCTGATGATACCCAACTATTACTTGAAGTCAGCGGTGACTACGGCTAAGACTCTGCCTTTTATCAAATCAAGTCCAGGAAGGCCAACAATTAGCTATGTCTTAATGGTAGCAAAACAGAGTTCCTTAATTTTGCCTCACAGGAGACCTTGTCTAAACTGAGCCCAGATTATAAAAGCTTCAAAATAGGAAATAGAACCTTCCTAGTACGAAGTAAATTAAGAATTTTGGGCATCCTGTTGGAGGCCTCTTTGAATGCAGATGATCATGTCAACGAGGTCAGTCAAAATTGTAACTAATACCTTCGCCTACTCAAAAACGTTTGTCCCTATCTTACCGAAAAGAATTACGCAATTATTGCTCTCAAGGCTCGATTACTGTAACTCCTTACTAACCGGAGCATCTAGATCTAGTTTGAAAGAATTCCAAATTCCAAAGAATGGCACTGTGTGCATCATTAGGAGAATCCCGAGAAGGGCCCTCAACTCAGACCACAGGAGGGGCCTTCCATTGGTTCCCGATACCATAACATATTGACGTTAATGTTGTGACCATGGTTTACTGGTGCCTTTTCGTAGCAGCTCCCCTGTACTTCAAATCTTTCATTCTCTGTTACACCCCCACCAGAGCATTGCGGAGCCCCGACTTGGCGCTTGTGATTTGTCCTGGTTTCAAGCGTTCAAACGGTCTGGGAAGGTCATTTCCAGTAAAAGCGGTACTGCCACTAGCACTCATGCTGGAAGGAGGCTTTTTCGGAAAGCACTACAAACCTTCCTATTTAAGTAATTGACCAACTAACTTATATCCATCTCTGGTTTCAATGTCCTGTGTTACCTGTCCGTATGATTGTGCACTTGTCTGCACCCCGATTCCTGCAGGCTTTCGGGGGAAATATAAATAAATAAATAAATACCACGAGAAAGGCAATATCCTATGTCAAGAGAGGCGGACAAAGGAATATATGAGATAATAGCTGCGCTGATACAGAAAGGCATAGAAAGGCATAATAGTAAGATCAGA
This sequence comes from Ambystoma mexicanum, assembly GCF_040938575.1. NCBI lineage: Eukaryota > Metazoa > Chordata > Amphibia > Caudata > Ambystomatidae > Ambystoma > Ambystoma mexicanum. The sequence goes on from NC_090930.1 coordinate 265,706,031, forward strand.
ATCCCCATGTAGCACTGATGTGTACCCGGTGAAAAAAGCCAAGGGAGGGTCATGGATATTCAAAAAAGAATTATGCCCCTTGAATAATATTGTGGAAGCAGAGTTTCTGTTCATTCCTAATCCAGCCACCATTTAGTGTAACATACCCACTATTGTCACTTGTTTTACAGTTGTTGATTTAAAAAATGCCTTCTTTTCCATTACATTGCATTCAGACTCACAATACAGCACTTGGTTTACCTATAGAGGAAAAAAATGTCAGCATAGAAGATTATGACAGCGGTACTGTGCACCCTTGTGTGTTTAACAGAGTGTTACAAATGGATTTGGCAAACATAGAGACACAAAGCACAGTGATACAATATTTGACTATCTATAGATGCGTAGCACAATGAAAGAACAATGTAGGGAAGATTCAGTGATGCTACTAACGTTATATTCAGAAAAGGGATACAAAGTTGACAAAGAAAAAATACAGTATTGTCAGATAGACATAATTTATTTGGGACAAATGTCAGCAGAAGGAACGAAGATGACACCAGAACGAGCAGAACCTATTCACAATACAGAAAAGGGCTGCAAGAATTATCCTTGGCCTCAAGCCCCGTGACCTTATCTCTCCAGCCCTAAAAACTCTCCACTGGCTCCCGGTTGCTACAAGGATCAAAATCAAATCCCTCTGCATCATCCATAAGGCTGTCTGGATCCGGGGAGGACGCTATCTACAACTGCTCTAACTAAATACACTCCCTCCAGATCTTTATGTTCCTCTGGTACCAACTCTCTGCGTGTCAACTGATTCACTGAACAGCGAGCTGGTGGAGGATCTCTTTCCTTGGCTGGCTAGCTCCTATAGAACAGCCTCCCTCTTCCTCTTTGACTTCTGGAAGCCTCTCAAGACATTCCTTTTTACCTCCTCCTTTCCCCATCCTTCCTTTGCTAAAATTCACAGTCACTGAGATTGGTGACCAGGGCCTTTATGTACCCACCTGGGTCCTGACCTCCCAAATTCCCACTGCTTTCAGCCTCCGCCCACTCTCAGCACTTGCCTTAGGTGCACACTGGCCTGTGCTATCACAGGCCTGCACTTACATTGGCAGTTGACCACTCTGACCAAGTGATCTCTGCCAGTCACTTAACAGTATTTAACTTACTCCATAGAACTTCCCTTCCCTTTTACTCTTTGCACTTACCCCTCTCCCTCATCCCTCTCTCTCTGCACTTGCACACTCTGAATGTTCACAAGGCCAAGTAGGATCAACTCGCTCTTCATTATTATATTTGCTTTAGTTCCCCATGTTCCAACCCTGTTGCCCTCTGGGTGCTTTGAAAAACAATGTACTTGATGTATAAGCGCTCTACAAATGTACAATCAAATACGAATTAATAAACAATATGCCCTGCTCAGTCACAGTGAGGGAAATGCAACAGTTTCTGGGATTGTGCAATTATTGTCGATCATGGTTTTTTGACTATACTATGAATATTAGACCCCTGTTGCAAGGGTTAAATGAGGCACAAAAAGAGCAAGAAGTACTTAAAAGGGCATAATAGATGATTGAAGCATTTAATGAAGTACACAATTCAATTACAAATGCTGCACATTTAGCAATAGTGGCTTATGTAGAGGAGTTTTTCTTGTTTTCCCATTCAAATGGGCTGTCCTCACACAGAAATATTGGATGGGATAGAAGCCCCTAGCATATTACAATGGGTTGTTAGATCCAGTGATGAAAAAACATTCCCCATGTGAGCAAGCCTTGGATGCAGCAGCTTTTGCTGTTGAGAAATCAGCAACAATAATGATGGGCTGTGCAGTGACACTGTATGTGGAGCACACCCTGCATGCTGACTACACAGCGAGTGTCTGGCTATGAATTGGTCATATTCAATTCTGCAGTTAAGAGTGTATGGTACCGCACTGTGAATCTGGCGGGTTTTATCGCTGAACCAGTAGAGGAAGGTGATTATGTACAAGATTGGTCCACATATACAGATATATATGATGACATACCCCAGGTTAAGGAGAATAAACTTGAGTAGGGAGAGATTGTGTTTGTTGACAGTTGGTCGATGATTGATCAGTGCACAGGAATAAGACACACGGCCACATTAGTTGTACATGGAAACCTCAAGGTAGAAGCGAGAAGGAGATTGCCTGGCACTACTCTGCACAAATAGTTGGATGAGTGGCATTAATAAAAGACCTACAATGGTACGCTGGCAGAGAGGTGATGATCTTCTCTGATGCAACGTATGTGACATCCGCTGTACATTCAGGATTGTCCTGCTGGAAACAAAGGTGTTTCCAGCAATCAGATGGCACGCCAATGCAGCATGCTGCATTGTTCTCCGAATTGATTGACACGCCCTCACTGCCTATGTTAGTGGCAGTCGTGAAGTGCTCCGCCCACTCTAATCATACTGATTTGATAGCACACGGCAATGGTGCAGCAGACATGGCAGTCAAAGAAGCAGATATGTTAGAGTTAGTAATATTAACAAGTGATGAGCAGGTACATCAGAAGGATATAATGGAACCATATGATACATTACCCCTGACACAGATCATAGAATTACTAGGACATGAACCACAAGAATAGCAGGAATTATGGACTAGGAGCGGTTGTTCATTGTCCCCTACAGAATTGATGTAGCAGCAGAATATCACGGGAAAGCTTTCAATGCCATTAGAATTATTATTATTTTTTTTATTTTTTTTTATTTGGTATAGCTGATAAAATCAACCTTTCAAATATATGAAAATACAATTGACAATATACAAATAATAATTCCATAATAAGTCATTAGTCATAAAAAATGTAAAATTATTTGATTATCTGAATTTTACAATGTGTATAACAAATTAGAAACATGAGTAAAAAGAGCTCATTCGATATCATTGTCATCATTAGATAAGATAGCATTTAAGAATTGTGTTATTGCAATTCTAACAGATAATTTTGTGCTCCTAAATAATCTGATCCAAATTTCATTTTCATCCATAGGGACATATGTACACAGTAAATTAGAAAAATAGGAATTTCTTATTAGTATTAAAGCTGGGCAGGTCACTAACAGGTGCAGTAAAGTTTCAGGAATGTCTGAATTTTCACAAAAACGACAGTAATTTAAATGTTTTGAAATCAGCCCTCTCCTTGCCATTATTTCTCGTGTCGGCAGTAAGTTAAACCTAAATCGCAGATATTGTTGTCTCGTATGTGGTGCTGGGAATTTAACTAAATAGTCTGCCATAATGCGCAGCTTCTTTTGTCCAAACCATTGTTCATTGAAATCTTTGTATGCGCAGCATTTAGCTGTATTGCATATCCAGTCATATTGGAACAGTTTTAACTTGGCTCGATTAGGGTTTGTGAGGAGTGTCTCGAGCGATATACTTGCATCTGCTAGGGCGTTTAACACGCAAGTTCGCCATCTAATTGGAAAGAGATCTTGGGAATTTGCAAGATAAAACGCTACTGTGCTTAAGATGTTATTTTTAGCCAATCCTAACAAACATTTCCTAAATAGAGCGCACATTTTCCATAATAGAATTATTAGCAGTAGCATTAGAACAGCTACACTTGTCTGCACATGCATCCAGGGAATATATTGCTGTACAGTGGCATGAGGAGTGGTTAATTTCCAAAGTGTATGATTATGTTCAAAGTTGTATTTTTAACTCTGCAGCTTGTCAGCAATTTACTGCGGGGCATACATTGAGGACGGTGAAGGCAATATTACCTCGCCCTTCGGGGCCATTTTGGCACCTCCATATTAATTACATTGATATGACACAGCATTGTAACGGCTATTGGTATATGGTTGTCATGGTTTGTCCTTTTCACGCTGGATAGAGGTACGTTCATGCACTTATCCAGATACAAAATCAGCAGCCAAATTCCTTGTACGTGAGGTGTTTCCCACTGTATGTGAAGTGTTACGATCCGACAATGGATAGCACTTTGCAAATGATTTCTTTAAAGAAATTGTCATCTTATTCATCATAAAGCATAAAACATGTTGTGTCTATCACTTCAGGTGAATAGCTTAGTAGAATGCCTCAGTGGCCTGCTGAAACTGCTCATTGCTTAGTTGCACACTACACTCTGCAAAATGTGGCTCTACTGTTTGCAACTGGATCTTTTTGCCCTATGCAGTCAACCAGGATCGGATCATCAACTCATCCCACACATATTGGTTACTGGCAGAAGAATGAATGGTATCCTTGTTTCTGCACATAACTAATTTGATGGTCAGAGTCTTGCCACTGTTTTAGGTAATGTGTTCCATGCATATTTGAATGCCATGACTGATGCTCTGAAGTTTATATCCCGCAAGGTCAAGCTGGGATAGGGGGGACATGCTTCAGCGACCAGAAGTGAGGGAAAAGCTAAAGATAAAACAGCTCAGATACCATCACCCCTGCAACTTTACCCTGGTGACAGGGTGGTAATTATAAACTTTGTTAGGAAATGGGATACCCCACATTTTTTAGGACCATACATTGTACAGTGGGTACTACTGGATAGGCTGTCAAGATCCGAGGTAGAAAAGGATGGCTCCACCTCAGAGACGTCAAGAAGAGCAACAGCAGAACCCCCTGTCTGATGACCAGGAGCAAGAAGAAGGGTAAGAGGAACTTGGCCCCTGATCTGTTTGAACCTTGTAAATAGTGAGCTCCCAGCAACGTGCACAGACTTAGATTTTTCTGCTCTAGGTTTTGGGAGAAGTCATTTGTTAAGGACAACATTGTCATGGATAGTAGCGTGTATAGTAATTTTCATGATTTCTCTTTCTTTACTTTGGTTAGCATATAGTACAAATAGGAGAAATGAAGAGGTAGAAAATATAAGTAAAGTAGAAAATAGAAGTAAGAAAAATATAAGAATAAAAAGAGAAATATATAATGAAGAATTATCTTTGAGAGATAAATACAGCGGATTTCGATCAGAGGTTGCTAATACTGGTATGGTCATATGCAGGAGGTGGGAAGGGCGAGATCAAATGAGAGTTGTTATGTTTGCTCTCTCAAACCTCCCTCCACAGGTCCACACAGATTGTTTGCAGCACAAGAAATACCAGTAAACATTCTCTGGTCCATCTCACAGTTTGCAAAACAAGAGGACTGTTCCAAGGCCACAGGGCCTATGTTAAATGGGTAAATAGTGATGATTATTTTCACGTTTTTCACAGGGCCTATGTTAAATGGGTAAATAGTGATGATTATTTTCACGTTTTTACAGATGATTATATTAAGGAACAGAGGATGTTGAATAGTGTGACCGAAAAACACACAGCAGTGAAATACACTTAGCAGCGGCCACACAGAGGGGAGGTTTCCTATCAATGGAAAAATCTTTAAAAATGCACTAATGCTACAGGAGCTGTGCTGCCGTGGTGCTGGGCCATATAATGGGGAAGGATTTTACAAAACCAAGTTGGACGGATGGATTGATGGGATGTCTTTCATAAGTAATTGTTGGTCTAGAGGAATAAACGGCTGTATTCCTGAACAGTAAGTCCCTTGCTGATTGGATGCAATAAGCTCATTTGCACACGTTGGTTGTTGTCATATGGTTGATGACATTATGTTTCAGAAATAGCAACTAAGTACATATGGGGAAAAATACAGGATGCAAACGAATTGTGGATTTGCCAGGTATCCATTTGAGCGTACATGCACCTCCCACCATGGTGGATAATTTGTTCTCTTCCACCCTGCACTCAACAGTGCTTGTAGTGCCCCAGAACCATGATGCACCTATAAGTGAACATACCACAGTATTGGAAGTAGCCAACAAGAAGGGGGCTCATAGGAGTATGGCCTTACAAATGAGTAAGAGAGAGACTTTTTTTTCACAAGATTCTGCAGACAGATTAGCGGAAAAACTGGCAAGATACAGGCTGTTCAGTAAGGCTGTATTTTTTTATCCCCACTGGCCCCTGGGATACTCAAAACGCATTGGGCCATCCACAGTTTCAACATCAAGAATAAATATTAATTTTGGTTCTTGTGACCTACTTTGCCTGAATGTTGATTTCTTTAATAAATCACCTTCTTAAGTTTGGTTTAATGCAATGGTTTCAAAAGATATTATTAGAAACACTGTTTAGTATACAAACTAATTGTTGGTCTGGTTTTCCAGACATTGGAAAGTGTGCAGGGGACGTGAGTTCCTTAATTCCAGAGAACTGAGCTATGTGGTCTAGTGTTTCGGGTGTGGCCGGGCCTGGGACTACTTTACCTGGAACTACTTTACTTGGGCTATATAAGCCACACCCAAACAGCAGCACATGCTTCGCGTTATTCTGCAGTTAGCAGCGTAACGCTCACTGTGTCCAGTTCTAATCTCCAGTGTTTCTTGCATCCTGCCACATGCTGAACTCTGAATCTGGAAGAAGAAGAACACCATTATTCAGCGCTTACTTGTAAGTAGAAGACTTGCTTTGGTCCTGAATCTTCCATCTTCAAACTACCACCAGCTGCTCACCTGAATATACGCGATGTGGGGATTCTTAATCACGACTCCGCATCCATCTTCAGAACGCTGCAGCAACCTGAAAAAGACAAAGAGAGACATTACTAGTGAGCGCTCGCTCACGGCCACGCAAGGACAATGAAAACCACTTACCAGGTGCATTCTCTCCTTGATCTCGGAACATCACAGTGGCCAAGAACATCATAACGACCTGCAAAGGAAACAGCGCAGGCACAGCTTAGCAAAAAGAAAAGGCAAAAAAGTGCTGTGCACCGCGCATTCACTTACCTTGCTGGGATTCTCATCCTATACAGCACGGCAACCCCAAAACTCTCCAACTCATCAGAGGGAAAGAAACTAGAGACATTAATAAAAACAAAAAGGCAAAAGAGGAAAAGGGTAAGATAAAAGACTGTAAAACAGTAGTACCTACCTCATCAAGCAAATCGGAGTCACAGCAGGCCTGGACCCGAACATGGGGCAACACACCAGTGAAGCAACTAGGTCGCAGAACACCCACACCTCCAACGAGCCCCTGCACAGAGACGCAGGACAGAGAGCACACCATACCTAATATTAAAGTGAGGAGAGAGACTAGACTTAAGGGAGGAATTTGAGGCTGAGGGAGGTGAGAATCAATCCAAGAGAGCCATTTAAGCCTTATATCCAGTTCTCCTATATTACAGGTGCTATCCACATCCAATACACTATCAAAGGAGAGGTTTTGAGAGTGCTAATCTTCCATCCAGGGCTGAGTGGCGTCCTTGTTGTTAGGGAGAATTCTCTGTTTAGGCTGAATTTCCTAACCTAGTGAGTCCCCCAGCAGCTTTGCTGGATTTCTGGAGTTTGTTTTTTCCATCCTGCCAAGAGTGAGACTCTTTTTTTCTCCCACTCTTGGACATGTATGTGTGTAATTCCTTTGAATGTCAATGTGTTCTATGGGCTATGGGGTCTTTTACTCCATAGGGTCTCATATGTTTTTCTATGTGTGTTACCCCGCACCCTATGTGCCGTAACACTGGGGCGTCCTAGCGGACCTCCACCATAGACTCCATACCCGGGGGCTGACTACTGTCTCCCCGGGCATGTAAAGTCACCATTGGCTTTACTAGACCTAAATTTACTAACAGGACTAGTACAAACCATCTTATTGTGGACGTACTAGTAGGGGTAATTCGATTACTCCTGGATCTGTTACTCGAGGGGGCACTGTCCCGTCCCCCCTCGTCGAGTTTTGGCTGGTGGCAGTGGAAACTACTTGTTATGTTCGACCCCGAACATAACCCTATGGGATTCGTCCCATTGTTAGAGATTGATACTTTTCCTCGTTAATTTCTAACGTACCACCGGTCTACTTATCTTCAATAAGTTTATCGGATGGTATTTTCTGCCAGAACTTGGTTTTTAAAATGGCGTCTGTGTTCGTCTCTGTGACTCCTAAACCAAAGGTTGAGCCCTTTGTTCCACTTTTGGCGGGCCTCTGTACAGAGACCCTCCAAAGTGGTGCCATTCTGTCTGGGTTACCACAGTGGAGTGGGAGGGGGTTTAGGCACCCTGGACCGAGTTGCCTTGCCAACTCCGGTCGCACTCTGGAGTGATTGGCCCAAGTGGTGAGCCTCCCCGCTCACCACTTAGCACGTGTTGATTGACAGCTAGGCTGAATGAATGGGGGTTTTCTGCATAAAAGCAGGGCTTTTGGGACTGGATCCTCAGAAGTCGCCACAGGACCTAAGAATCCGACGAGGGTAACGCTGAGCCGACCTTCACGACGACACCTCCGGTGGAGCCCTACGGAACCGACTCACCATTTCCCGACGAGAGAGGAGATCTCCCTGCAGGAGAGTCTCTTCCCCTGACTGGTGGGAACAACCAGTCCCCTTTGCTTTTTCTTCGCCTCAGGACGCAGTGGTCGAATTGCCCGTGCAGAGCACCTCGGCAACCGGATAGCCACTACCCCTGTACTGCGACCAAAAGGTGGTGCCTTGTGACGGAACACTCCGCGGCTGGTCTCTTCCCTGGTGGTGCACCGGACTTCACTTTTCTTCGACGACGAGATCATCTCTACTCTTGGCAAAGACCCGACGTGCAGCCACCACCAGGAACAACTGCCCCCGCCGGAGCTGTCTCTCCACAAACAAGGTACCGTGTCCGCCTGGCTTCCCTTTCGATCGGTTCGAGTGAGGTGTCTTAATCCTCTCCTTTCCGTTGGGTCGCCTCCAAGCTTTCTCATGTATTGTTCTGAACTGGTTCAATTTGCCGATAACAATTTGCTACAAAGACTCAAACGCATTTCCACTAGAGACTTTTTGGGACATATCGCCTTGCCTCTCTCCGAGTGGGCCTGGCCTCTGAACTTTATGATCTATTGTGGTTCGTGCCTTCTTGCCTTGCATTTTTCCCGTGAAGTATTGAACTGTGTTGATTTCGTAACCTGTTTATTTTCTTTCTCTCCCGTCCTAACTAATATTAGAGTGCCATCTAGGTTGAGGCATACACCTCTGTCTGCAAATAAGTGATGCTGGTAGAACCTAGACTTGTCGAAATATTGTTAGAGGGATTGATCGTTTCTTCTTCGTAGAGTAATTGTGATTGAAGTGTTTTCCGTGATAGTGCCATAGTGTTTTCCATAGATGTTCCGTTATAAATAAATACCTTAATATCTTTACACTGAGTCTCGTTGCGTGTTTGCTTGTCTTACTGTGAAGAATTTCCCTATATTGTATACTCCACATACTGCTTAACTCTTCTTGAGGGAAGTCTGACTGCTCAGCCACAGCTACCAAGTGAATCTGTGTGGTACAGACTGCTACCAAGTGGGTTTACTGCCAAACACCTGTAGTCCTAAATCTTTTGCAGTGGTCCCAGAGGGAACTGCACAGGTTTCCGCCTAACACTTGTGGGTATCAGGTGAGCGTAACAGAAAGCGAAGACTCATATAACTATCCACCTGGATGTCATGGAAACATCAGAAACTGACCAGTTAGCCCAGTTATTGGGGCAGTTACGTGCCGAAGTACATTCAGCCAGGCAAGAAACCAACCCCTTAGGACAGAAATGATAGTTACTAAAGATTGTACTGAGGAATTGAGTAGACAATTACTCCAATCACATGCAGGACAGGCCCCCTTACCTGGAAGCGTTCCGCCAATGACAACACCAGCCAGTCCGGTACAAATAACTCTTCCTGGGAGAATTCCTTTAGCTCCACCAGAACGGTTTGCGGGGGATCCAAAGAAGTATGCAACGTTCATGAACCTATGTAGTTTTCATTTCCTTTGTAGACCCGGGGCTTTCCTAATGACCAGTCACGGGTTGCCTTCATTTTATCATATCTGAGTGGCAGTGCTGCAGATTGGTCTGTACCATTAGTAAGTCAGGATGATCCACTGCTACGTGACTTTAGCAGTTTTCAGCAGGAAATGGAGAAACTGCTTGCTCGACATACCAAAGGACAAGCCTTGGATAATGAACTTTTGTCCCTCCGTCAAGCAAACCAAGACTTATTATCATACATAGCGACCTTTAATAGGTTAGTTGTTGAAACGGGATGGCCTGAAGATAAAAGGACCACATTATTCCACCCGGGTCTACGGGCAGAATTAAAGGATATCCTAGCACAAGTGGTTAATCCACCAATAGACTGTGCAGAGTTCATCAATCTTGTTGTTCAGTTAGATCATAGGCTACAGGACCGAAAAGTCATTCGGATGAGATTGGACACTCGTGCCATGTATGTCCGGTCAAAGAACAATGTCTCACATTCAGCGGAGAATACTGTAGAACCCATGCAAATCGGAGGGGTACGGGCTCCCTTAACTAAGGCTGAAAGAAACAAAAGGAGGAAACAGCTATTATGTCTATACTGGGGAAAGTCAGGCCATTTCCTCAAAGAATGTCCAATAAAGCCTCAGAGGAGAACTGTTGGAGCTACAGAGAAGGAAGACGACAACAGGGAGACGGAAAACTACCAAGCCCGGCAAACTTAGAGGTCCCTTTGTCGAGCGAGGAGAATGAGCCACAGAACTCACACTTTGCATTACCTGTGATTTTGATCCATCACCAGCAACCATTGCGGATGCATACCGTAGAAGCAGACATAGACAGCGGGGCAGTTGGAAACTACAATGATCTGGCAGCAGAGATAGGGCTTCCCTATGCAAAAAACTGACTATTGAAAAGGCCACCACTGTTGACGGTACTGAAATAGCTTCTGGTCCAGTAACCCAATGTACTACAGTATTAACCCTTATGTGCCAGGATGGAGACTGAGTATCTATTGCTTTCGACCTCATCAAGGCTCCTCAGTTCCGGTTGATTTTAGGGATGCCATGGTTAGTAGCTCACAATCCTCAAATAGACTGGCATGCAAAGAAGTTGGCCTTTTCCAACGACTATGCTCTCACTTGCTACCACATAGAAAAGCAGAAAACAGATTCACAGACATCTGTTCGGGGAACAGCAACAGTAGTACTGGGGGTTACAGCTACTCTACCAAATGAATACCAAGATTTTCAAATTGTTTCTCAGAAAGAACAAGCCAATACTCTGCCGCCACATAGGCCTTATGATTGTCAGATTGACCTACCCGGTGCACAAGTCCCTTGTGGTCGAATTTATGCACTCACAGAACCAGAAAACCTCCATTTGAAATCTTGTCTAGATCAGTACCTGGCTAATGGGTTTATCCACCCATCTCAATCACCGGCAGCCAGTCCCTTATTCTTCGTACCAAAGAAGGAAGGGGACTTGAGAACTTGCACCGACTATCGCGCACTGAACCAAATCACCGTAAAAAATCGCTATCCACTTCCCCTAATTCCAGAACTGCTAGATCAAGTTAAGGATGCCCAGATCTACACTAAATTGGACCTTAGGGGAGCATACCATCTTGTTCGTGTTAAGGAAGGAGATGAATGGAAAACTGCCTTTCGTACCAAGTAAGGCGTGTATGAATATCAGGTAATGCCCTTTGAACTTTGCAATGCTCCCGCTGCATGCCAGTATTTTATGAATGATGTCTTAGGGAAACTAATCGATGTGTGCGCTTTGGTTTATATTGATGACATCTTAGTATACTCCTGTTCAAAACAAGATCCTGTCAAACATGTTCGTTCAGTTCGGGCAAAACTCTGTCAACATCAACTGTATGCTAAACTTGAAAAATGTTCATTTCATGTTACCGAAAGTTGAATTCCTCGGTGTTATCCTCACTCCAAAAGGGATCAGGATGGATATGCACAAAGTAGATGCCATTCTTAATTGGCCGTCGCCAACTTCCTTCAAGGGAATCCAGAGCATGCTGGGCTTTGCAAACTTTTATCGCCGATTCATCCCAGGCATTTCTCATATAGTGCACCCAATCACGTCATTGTTACAAAATAACAATAAGAAATTCCCATGGACAGAAGAAGCAGAAAGGACTTTTCTAGAACTCAAGAAAAGATTTACTTCTGCCCCAATTCTTCAACACTCTCGCCCAGATCTCCCTTATGTGGTAGAAACTGATGCCTCTAGCATGGCAATGTGAGCAGTTCTTTCACAAAGGGATCCTGATACCGGCCAGCTGCATCCTGTGGCCTTCTGGTCACGCAAATTCACGCCTCCAGAACTCAATTATGCTATCACGGACAAAGAACTTCTAGCTATCAAATCAGCTTTCAAGGCTTTGTGACATGATCTCCTAGGTGCCAGACATACCATCACTGTCATTACTGATCATCGAAATCTTCAATACTTAAAAACTGCAAACGCTCAATCTTCACATCAGCTGCGATGGGCACTTTTCTTTGCAGAATATGACTACGTGATCACATATCGACCGGGAGTCCGAAACGGAAAAGTTTGTTTGTCTGTTTATTTGTTTATTATTTATAATGCGCGCCAGACCCAAAGGTATCAGGGCGTAACAGTTACAAGACAATGCAAAGTTTAGTTACAAAGGGTCAAAAGTATAAAACATTAGCTACAAAGCAGGATATGCTGCTATTTACAGATATTACATGCATTATGTACATTGTTATAGTTATCCCCATCGGGGTAGCATATGTTAAGTCATGAAATGTGGTACAGTTCTTACAATGGCAGAGTTTAAAGATATTTACAAATATTTACAAATGTTATCTACAATGGCAGAGTTTGAAGATATTTACACATATTTACAAATGTTATATACGTGGAATGCTCAGTGTGGGTTGCAGAAGTGGGATGGGCGTTTTTAGTTACAATTCATTTGAAATCCTGTGAGTTAGTGGTCATTGGCTTTCAGCCACAGGATGGGGTTGGTTCTAAAGTTAAGATAGGACTGGTCTATTCTCAGTGTAGGAGGCAGGGTGTTCCATAGCTTGGCCGCTTTAACGGGGAAACTATTACCTCCAATCGTGGATAGTTTGAATATGGGGATGGACAAGCGGTCTCTGTTTGCTGATCTTGTGGGTCTTGAGGATGTCTGTTTGTGGATTCTCTCAGAGAGGTAAGTAGGGGCGGCGTTGTTAAGAGATTTGTGGGTAAGCAACAACGTTTTTAGGAGGATTTTGTCGTTGGGTCAGAGCCAGTTATTGTGTCGTCTGCTCTCAGAGATATGGTTTCTTTTGGAAATTCCTGGTGCTGCTCTGAGGGCATTGTTTTGTAGGGTTTGGATTCTTCTAATAGTGGATTTGTTGGAACCTATGTACGGGGCGCTGCAATAATCCAAGCGAGACATGATGAGTGGTCTGGCCAGGATGGTACAGCTATTGTTAGAGAGAAATGGCATACCTGTTCTTATAAGTTTACACGTAACGGCCGTAGAGGATGCTAGCGTGTTGACCTGTTTGGATTCGAGATAAAAACCTAATGTTTTTACCTCCTGTGCTACCGTGATGCGGTTGCTGTCGATTATGAATAAGGAGTAGTCAAGTCCCATTTTTTATAAGTTAGTACGGGTACCCAGGATGATGAGATCTGTTTTACTATCATTCAGGCATAGGCCATGCGTGGCCATCCATGCCGGGATGATGATGTACACTCTGTTCACCAAGGCCAAATCCTTGTCATAATCCCCTGAAAGTGGGAGGAAGATCTGGGTATCATCTGCATAGTTAGTGTAGGTGATATCAAGATGGTCCAGATCATCGAAAAGGGGCTTGGTAAATATGTTGTGCAATGTGGCCAAGACGCATGATTCCTGTGGAATGCTGCAAGTGATGGGTATGGGGTCTGCAGCTGCAGAGGGCGAGAAGATCTTCATAGTTCTGCCACTTAGGAAGTATCTAATTCAAGTTATAGCGTCCTTAGAGAAGTGTGCAGCTGTGTCGAGGTGGTTACATAATATTTTGTGATCCACCAGATCGAACGCAGCTGAGAGGTCCAGAAGGAAGAGCAAGGCTGATTTGTCCTTGTCTCTAAGCTCATCGACTTGGGTCTTGAGATCAATAAGGGTGGTCTCCATTCCGTGTTGTGGGCGGAAGCCTGATTGTCTCGCTCCTAGTAGGTGGTGTGATTCCAAATATTTTTGTATTTGCGTGTAGGCCACCTTATCTAATATTTGTAGAAGATAAGGGACTGTTGTAATTGGCCTATAGTTGGTGGGAGTTGAAGGATTGAGTGTTATTTTTTTTAGAAGTGGAAGTACCCATGATTGTTTGAGGTTGGTGGGTATAGTGCCGGTGGTAAAGGAAGCGTTGATAAGCTTGGATATGAAGGGTGATAGGTCTCGGGCCGCATCCTTAATGAGCTGTGCAGGGCAGTGGTCGCCCTGACAATTGGATGGTTAAGGGATAGAATGATTCTTTCCACCTCAAGGATAGATACTTTGGAGAAGTTGAATCGGGTAGGTTGCGCTTTGGTTGTGTTCTCTGTTATTTTGGGAGGTGGTAGGTTATTTAACAAGTCTTTTATTTGGGCTATTTTATTTTGTAGGGTGTATACTTTATTATCTAGTGCATGTTGGATGTCTGAGCACCATTTTTTATCTTTGTTACAGGTGTCTGGTATTGCGATGGGGGTCTCTAATTCTTTGAGAATAGTAAATCATTCTTTCATATTCGAGTTGGCTTGGGAGATCCGAGTGTTGTAGGATGACCGCTTAACTAGGAAGATTTCTTTTTTGTAAAGGGATGAGAGTTTGGTGAGCTTTAATTAGTTTGTTTCTGAGGGTAGTAATTTCCAGGCAGCCTCGCAATTTATTTTTTGTTGCCTTAGATTTTTTAGGAAGGGTGTGAACCATTTGCTCAGATGGTTTTTTGGCTTACTTGGTCTGAGTCTAAAGGGGGTAATCTGGTCTAAGGACGAGACCATCATTTTGTTAAACTCCTCAACTAGATTCTCTGGGTCAGCGCTGTCGGGAATGCATTAAGGGTAGGCAGTAAGGCAGGGATAAGCCTATCCCTTATCACTGTGATACTCTTTTTATCTCTGGTGAGTGTGGGTGGAGTCATAGGGGCAGGAGTGGGTAGCGGTCTATTGGTGGAGAGTTTAAATGAGAGTAGGTGGTGGTCGGTGCAGGCTAATTGTGCAATGGAGAGGATGTTAGCATGGCAGTTGTGGTCTGCCACCCAATCTAATATTCTACCTTTGTTGTGGGTGGGGGTTGTGCTTCTTTGGGTGAATCCTAGTTCTGTTAGAGTATTAGCTATTGCCAGACCCGGCAGATCCGAGGGATCATTGAAGCCCAGATTAAGGTCACCTATATCGTCCTCGAATGTCCCAATTGGGCCCGGGGGGCGATATATTAGGTTTGTGTTAAGGGTTTGAGAGTTGATCAGAGGTAATTTAGCTGATAGTGCTTCACACGATTGAATATCGTGAGGGGGTAGTCTCATAGCGAGACTGCATTTGCAGATAATGGCAATGACTCCTCCACTAGTTCCTTGTCTGTCTTGTCTCAAGATAGTGTAGTCATCTGGGACAGCCAGCATGAGCATAGGGCCTGCTGCGGCGTGTAACCATGTTTCGGTGATGGCGAGGAAGTCTAGGTTATCTCTCAGAATCAGGTCAGCAATTTCCGTGGCATGTGCTACTAAGGATTTAGAGTTTATTAGAGCTCCTTTCATGGACGGGCTAGTGGGATCTGTAGTTGCTGGGTGAGACACTATTTGGTGCATGGGCTAGCATCAGATGGGACACAATGGGCTATCATCAAATGGGACACAATGGGCTAGCTTCAGATGGCACACAGTGGGCTAGCATCAAGATGGGACACAATGGGCTAGCATCAAACGGCACACAGTGGGCTAGCATCAGATGGCACACAGTGGATAAAGCTGATGCTTTATCCCGCATGGGGATTGATGAGAAAGTATACACAACCCCAGATCCAGTAGCTATGGTGTGCAGTCAAAAAGTCGAAACAATAAAGTCGAATGTCAAAAATGTCACAAAAAAATGTCGAAAAAAAGTCGAATGTTTTATTTTTTTATTTATATATATTTTTTGGGTTTAGTAAGTAAAAAAAAGGGGTAAAATAAAAAAATACAAAAAAGGGGGGTTGGGGAGAACCCCCCCATTTAAAAAAAAAATGTAATAAAAAAGAAATTTGACTTTTTTTTTCAACATTTTTTTTTCTATATTTTGACTTTCGACATTATTGCTTTCGATTTAATGACTATAAACCAGTAGCTATCATTCCGAATGACAAATTATTAGGCCTGACAACAACAGTAACCCAAAGCAAACTCCATAACAAGATCCAACTCTTAATGAATCCTGAGAACTTACAAAAATATAGTACTCAAAACGAACATTACATAATTAAGGATCAACTGCCATATTTCAAAGATCGTCTATATCTGCCAAGTAAAGAATTACAAGAGCAAGTAATCTCTGGTTATCATGACTCTTTGATGGAAAGTCATCCAGGAATTGCCAAAGCCTTAGCCAAAGTAAAAAGAAACTATTGGTGGCAACATGGCGCAGAGACATTATTCACTTTATCCTTTCCTGTGGTGTGTGCGTACAAAATAAATCTCAAAAGCAAAAACCAGCTGGTCTCCTACAACCCTTGGAAATTCCAGCCGCACCTTGGCATTCACTTTCTCTCGATTTCATCACAGATTTACCTCCCAGTCAAGGATTCAACACCATCCTAGTGGTTGTAGATTTATTTTCTAAGATAGCACACTTCATTCCATTTAAAGGTCTTCCAAATGCATCCAGTCTGGAGAAGGTGTTTCTGGAACATAAAGTATGAATACACAGTTTTCCTTCTGTCCTGATTTCAGATCGAGGTAGTCAATTTGTATCTAGCTTCTGGAAGAAGTGCTGTTAATGGCCCAAATCGATATTCGATTATCCACCAGCCATCATCCCCAAACGGATGGCCAAACAGAAAGGACAAACCAGACACTCCAACAATACCTATGTTATATGTTACACCAAGTTGAAGAAGGTTAGAAGGATTTACTATGGATAGCAGAATATGCCTATAATAATTCCCTGCATACCAGCACGGGACAAACTCCTTTCTATACCCTATATGGTAGGCATCCATGCACCTCTGAATTAGATGATCCCAGGGCTCTGGAGATGCCAGCGGTGAAAACCTTACATACAACCATTAGTCAAGCCTTCAAAGAGGCAACTGGACATATACTTCAAGCTAAAGAAAGACAAAAGAAATTCTCTGAACAACATCGCAGAAAGACTCCTGATTACCGAGTTGGAGACGAAGTCTAGTTAGCGTCAAAACATGTGCAAATAAAAGGAACCCAGACCTTTCGTCCAGGATATCTAGGACCTTTCACCATTGAGTCTATAATAAACCCAGTAGCTGTTAAACTAACCCTGCCACCAAACATGAAGAATCATCCTGTATTCCATGTATCCCTCCTAAAACCTGTGCAACCTGGAACTTGAGGTACAACACCACTAAAACCAGTACTGATAGACAGAGAACCGGAGTTTGAAGTTAAAGACATCCTGGAATCAAAATACACTAGATCTAAACTATATTATTTAGTAGATTGAAAAGGATATGGTCCTCAGGACAGAACATGGGAACCAAGTGAGAACATCCACGCACCATGCTTGGTAAAACGTTTCCATCAAAATCATCCAACGAAACCAGGGCCAGGCAGAAGAACTACCGTGATAGGGGCCTTGGGGGGAGTGCTGTCATGATTCATGCCCCTGGTCATCATGGCCAAACCAGCCTATTGGCTGGGGCCAGGTTACAGGCTTCCATTGTGGCCTCAAGGGCCACAAAACACCATCAGGGGCTCTCTTGGAGCCAGTCCTGGCACCTTTGGCGCCAGGCTCATACTGTTAGGTGAAGGACAACATTTGGATGGGGACTTCAGTTAACATGGAGGCACTCACATAGCTCAGTTCTAAAGAACTGAGCTATGCGGTCTAGTGTTTCGGGTGTGGCCAGGCCTGAGACTACTTTACCGGGAACTACTTTACTTGGGCTATATAAGCCACACTCAAACAGCAGCACATGCTTTGCGTTATTCTGCAGTTAGCAGCATAACGCTCACCTCGTCCAGTTCGGATCTCCAGTGTTTCTTGCATCCTGCCACATGCTGAACCCTGTATCTGGAAGAAGAAGAACACCATTATTCAGCACTTACATGTAAGTATCAGCCTGGCTTTGGTCTTGAATCTTCCATCTTCAAACTACCACAAGCTGCTCACCTGAACATACACAATCTGGGGATTATTCATCACAATGCTGCATCGATCTTCAGAACGCTGCAGCAACCTGAAAAGGACAAAGGGAGACATTATTAGTGAGCGCTCGCTCACAGCCATGCAAGGACAACGAAAACCACTTACCAGGTACAGTATCTCCTTGATCTCGGAACATCACAGCGGCCCGGAACATCATAACGACCTGCAAAGGAAGCGGCGCAGGCACAGTTTAGCAAAAAGAAAAGGCAAGAAAGTGCTGCGCACCGCACATTCACTTACCTTGCTGGGATTCTCATCCTATACAGCACGGCAACCCCAAATCTCTCCAACTCATCTGAGGGAAAGAAACTAGTGACATTAATAACAACAAAAAGGCAAAAGAGGAAAAGGGCAAGATAAAAGACTATAAAACAGTAGTACTTACCTCACTACCTCATCAAGCAAATCAGAGTCACAACAGGTCTGGATCCGAACACAGGGGAACGCACCAATGAAGCAACTAGGTCGCAGAACGTCCACACCTCCAACGCGCCCCTGCACAGAGGCGCAGGACGGAGAGCACACCATACCTAATATTAAGGTGAGGCGAGAGAGTAGACTTAAGGGAGGAATTTGAGGCTGAGGGAAGTGGGAATCAATCCAAGAGAGACATTTAAGCCTTATATCCAGTTATCCTGTATTGCAGGCGCTATCCACGTCCAATACACTATCAAGGGAGAGGGTTCGAGAGTGCTAATCTTCCAGCCAGGGCTGAGTGGCGTCCCGTGGATATCAGGTGAGCATAACAGTTTAACATGATGTCCCTTGCCATTGCTACTTTAGAAGGTACTGCTGGCCCGGTGCACAGTGATACACAGGCAGATGCACTACTTGTCCCAGATGAAAATAGGATGGTTCTGATAGAGAGACCTATTGGACTACTTGGAACTAGGTGTATGCCCCCTTTTGATCCTGAGAAATATGCACCACACTGGGTAGATTGTGAGAGTGATGGTGACTGCTGTTTTATGACCTGTGGACCAGAAGACTTTGTGAGAAGAAAAGGTAGATTGAGGGTGGTCTGTAGAGCTTGGATCCCTAAAGATGAGTATGATTAAATGGAAGATAAAGGACTTTTGGTCAATAAATAGACTAGGCGGGATAGCGCCTTGAAGTTTATAGCAACTCACTGAATGTGATAGCATTTTGTTACCAGCAATAATGTGGCATACACATATAGCCAGTCCTATGTTGCCAGTATAACAGGTGAATAAGTGGCTGGAGGCATGCAAGGTATGGAATTCATAATGCAGCCAAAGACCAAAAGTGCATCATTTTTTTTTCTTTCTCTGGATTGCCTCATGCATAGAGGACTACATTATTGAACATTATTTATATAACTGACTGATTTAATTAACAATTACTAATCACTAATGCTAACTCATTAACATTATAATGTAGTCCCATGTACAAAGTGAGGTGAAAAAACATATGTTGAAATTCATTTTTAAACGTGCACTGGATTTTTCTCTCTTCTTTTCTCTTGCTGTGTTGAATACAGAAAGCAGGAAGGCAGCAGGAAATCGAAAAAGATACAGTTATTATAATCTCAAGCTACCATTATTTGGGACATGGGGGTTTTAACAGAATACGTTTTCTGCTAATATGATTGGAAGGAAGTGAATCTGCAGTTGTGCCACGTAGGCAGAATGGGATGGTGCAGAGTTTTGCTGGGAAAAGTCTGACAGAGGGAGAGGCATTTCGATTTTGCTGGGCTCGAGAGACGGATGATCTTGGTGTCTTGGCACTGGCTTGGAATTTTCGCTGTGCATATCAGAAACTGAGATTACAAAGGCAACCCCTGCCGACTGGGCCCGCTCTTCTGAAGGAGGTTGTTTGGAGGAGGAAACCACAAATCTTTTGGTAAGCAGCCAAAGTTAAGTGAGGGGGTCGCTGTGTACTTTGATGTGAATGAACAGTAGCAATCTAAAATGTCATGTAGGCAGAGTAGCTAAAAGAAATCCGCTGCAGTTACTTTGTCATATGATAATGTTGCAAAGTGAATATTGCTCTGTCTCTGTATTGTTTCTTTTCTTGTTTTCTATTACAGAAAATAACGCGATGTACATGGTAAGATATTGATTTGAATTGCAATTGTTTATAATACACACAATATAAAAGCAGAACGTGTAGAGAGTTTTTGTTGTTCTCTTTTCTTGGTGCATTTGGAATAGCATTTTTGACACGGGGAAGATTTTTTTTTAGGTAGTACATTTGTCATTTTTCCCATGTAGATGAAATAAAAGACAGAATAAACTGTCCTAAAATGAGACTTAGGAGTGATAAATAGCTGTATGCGTGTGTTCCCCAGTGCATGCTGTCTGGGCGAAATCTAATATAATATATAGATTACTGGGGGTCTATGAACCAGTAATGGGGCCGTGGACGCATAGTTCACTGGTGTAGATAAATCAGTGATAACAGCCACAGGTGGCACTCTATATGAAAGTGTGGTGTTCCTGAATGTAGGTCCAAGGCTCTCTATAGATCACAAGAGTATTATAAGATTTAGGAAGGTTTTGTGTATGATGGGGCCATAAATAGGGGAGGAAATTATCCTCACTACCAAGTAGTTTACCACCAGAAAATACCGCCAATAGTGTATATTACTAAATTATCCAATATAGTGTAATAAAATATGGTCACTGGAAGGAGGTAAGGCCAAACCCAATCTAGATGCAAGGATAAGTTATCACCAAATTACCAATCTTCTTTTACCAGTAAGAAAATACCGCCAGACCCCAAATCTACACAAAATATTCTGCAACGCACCAGTGAAGCAACTAGGTCGCAGAACGCCCACACCTCCAACACGCCCCTGCACAGAGACGCAGGACGGAGAGCACACCATACCAAATATTAAGGTGAGGCGAGAGACTAGACTTAAGGGAGGAATTTGAGGTTGAGGGAGGTGGGAATTAATCCAAGAGAGACATTTAAGCCTTATATCCAGTTCTCCTGTATTGCAGGCGCTATCCACGTCCAATACACTATCAAGGGAGAGGGTTTGAGAGTGCTAATCTTCCAGCCAGGGCTGAGTGGCGACCCCGTGGATATCAGGTGAGCAAAACAGTTTGACATGATGTCCCTTGCCATTGCTACTTTCGAAGGTACTGCTGGCCCGGTGCACAGTGATACACAGGCATATGCACTACTTGTCCCAGATGAAAATAGGATGGTTCTGATAGAGAGACCTATTGGTCTACCTGGAACTAGGTGTATGCCCCCTTTTGATCCTGAGAAATATACACAACACTGGGTAGATTGTGAGAGTGATGGTGACTGCTGTTTTATGACCTGTGAACCAGAAGAAATTGTGAGAAGAGGAGGTAGATTGAGGGTGGTCTGTAGAGCTTGGATCCCTAAAGATGAGTATGATTACATGTCAGATAAAGGACTTTTGGTCAATAAATAGACTAGGGGGAGGTGATGGTGGAGATAAGACCTGTGACGCGCAAGGCCACACCCTCATCTTTCCCAAACAAGAGCAAACATATAGAATAAGAAAACTAGAATAAGGTGTAATATTGTGTATATCACTGCCATGTAGAATGTAACACAAATAGGGTAGAGTTAGTTTGCCACATGGTAGGGAGCTAATTTGACACATTATAGGGAGGGTTAGGTTGCTGAATACACACAAAGGGAATGTAGTAAATGGTGGTATGCGCACTTAGGTAGGGTATATATGTAAATATAAAGCAGCGTTATAAGTGGCAAGAGAAGCTCCTTTTTCCTTTTGCAAGGCCCTGCACAGCACATGGTTAAAAAGTACAACATTGCAGTTTACATAGTTTAATAGGGAATTTTATTAGTCCATGATGGTGTTCAGATGACTGAAAATCCCAAGGCTGAGAGAAAGGGAGGAGGATAGCTTAAACTGCACTAATAATTTATAATTATAATTGTACATTTATAATGTGCTTAATACCAGGAGTGGTTTCAAAGCGCAGGATCAGGATTTGAACCTGTGTTGGATTGCATTGTCTTGCTTCCAGGACAAACACGTTGCCCTAAGCTATTTTTCCTCCCCTATAGGCATTCTTTCCCTATAGACCAGGATCAAGAAGAAGGAGAAGAGGACTTTGGCCCCTGATCTTTTTGAACCTTTTAAATATTGTGCGCCCAGCAATGGCACAGATTTTGATTACTGTCATTTTTTAGGACAAAATTGTCATGGATAGTAGTGTGTATAGTAATTTTCATGTTTTCTCATTCTTTACTTTGGTTAGAATATAGTACACATAGGAGAAAGGAAGAGGTAGAAAATATAAATAAAGTAGAAATAGAAGTAGGAGAGGTTGCTAATGCTGGTATCCTCACATGCAGGAGATGGGACGAGAGAGATCAAATGAGAGTTGTTATGTTTGTTCTCTCATACCTCACTCCACTGGTGCCCCCAGATTGTTTGTAGCACAAGAAGCACGAGTAAACACAACACATTATATGATCCATCTTGCAGTTTGCAAAACAAGAGGACTGTTCCAATGCCACTGGGCCTATGTTAAATGGGTAAATAGTGATGATTGTTTTCACGTTTTTACAGATGATTATTTTAAGGGACAGAGGAACGTTGAATAGTGTGGCCGAAAACACACAGTAATGAAATACACTTAGCAGGGACCACATAGAGGGGAGGTTACCTATCAATGACAAAACCTTAAAAAAAATGCACTAATGCTACAGGAGCTGTGCTGCCATGGTGTTGGACCAGGCTGCAGCTTTGTATAATGGGGAATGTTTTTATGAAGCCAGGTTGGACGGAAAGGTTGATGAGATGTCTTGCATAAGTAATAGTTGAGCTAGAGGAATAAACTGTTGCATTCCTGTACAGTAACTCCCTTACTGATTGGAGGCAATACACTAATTTGCACACGTGGGTTGATGTCAACAGAGAGCCCATGCATATAAAAAGACTGATGACATTATGTTTCAGAAATAAAGACACAGTACATATGGGGGAAAATACAGGATGCAAATGAATTGTGGATTTGCCAGGTAAGCAATTGGGCACCGAAGTATTGATGGACCATTATTGGTCCTGTGGCACACAAGTGTACATGCACCTCCCGCCATGGTGGAACATTCTTTCTCTTACCACCCTGCACTCACCAGTGCTTGTAGTGCCCCAGAGCCATGCTCTACCTATAAGTGAACATACCCCAGTAATGGATGTGGCCAACAAGATGTGGGCTCAGAGGAGTATGGGCTTACAAAGGAGTAAGAAGGAGTTTTTTCACAGTATTCCGCAGACATTAGATTAGTGGCAAAAACGGCAAGTTACAAGCTGTTCAGTAATGCTGTATTTTTTTCATCCCTGCCTGCCTCTAGGGTACATGTAGCAGCAAATGTTATGTCTTTTTATGGCTGCTGGGTGCCGTGGTCATATTCGTTACACTGGGTCCTTTTGGAAATCCAACATGGCCAACTGGGTACGCCGGGTCTGTGCAGTGAGTCTGCCCTCTCCAGCCTTTGGAGTCATGTGATGCATTATATTCCACTGGTTCTTTTCCCTTTCTGCCGACAACTACGTAGACGGCATGGAAGTCTTTAGTGTCTGGTTACACCCATAGCCCTGTAAGTAGAATAGGGAAGGGCGGGTTTCAGAGCAGAACCAGGACTCTTCTCTTTTTCTCACTCTTCTCTGTTTGTAAAAATCTTATCATCCATTGGAGGAAGTTTCAGATCTTTCAAGCCTTGGCTAAACCTGATTTGAGTCTCGAATGAACGATTCTCAGGTGCTACCCAGTTTCACGCTTCTCATTCCAATCCTTTTTCTTTCCTCATCTATACTTACCCTTTCATTTGTTCTAACAGACGGAAGCATCCGCTCGACCCCTTGGGAGAATCCAGTCCAGTATATCCCCAGTCCATCATTCCGAAGACAGAAGAGCTGCCACACCTGTGCTCTCAAATTCAGCACAGGGTTTTTTCCCCCAGAGGGTTTCCCTGGAGGTTTTGCTCCTCTCCAAGTCCTGTATTAGTCAGGCGGAGGGACGTAAAGTTCACAGGGGGATTTTTCTGTCGCCAAGGAATTAATATCTGCTAAGGTTAGTGGCAAACTGCATAACTACCATCTCAATTGTCAGTTATCACAGCAAATGCAAAATTGCTCCAACTAACAAGGTAGGAGTTGTTGCAATTGGTCAATGCTACAGAGCAGAGAGAGATCTGAACGCCATTAAGGAAGAATTACAGACTTCCAGACTAACTGCTCTCCAGAATAGAGATCTGCTAGACCTCCTCACTGCCATGGAGGGAGGAGTGTGCACAAAAATAGGGGCAAGTTGCTGCACCCTACCACCAGCATACGACAAACAGAATGAACACAAGCTGTATCTGCAGTTGGGATGGAAATGAGTGTATTCTACCCCCCAGGCGCTTTCAGGTGAGGCGAACCCCATATGAAGTGATGTAGTGTATAAGGGGAGAGAACATCGCACCATTAAACACAATATAGACATAATGTAGCGCCAACAGTAGATGCACAGCACAAGAAAACACATAAAACAAAACTACATTTTGCAGTAAGCCAAAAAGCACAGGCTTGTATGATTGTGCTGCACCCGCCAAACTCCAGGAACCCAGTTCACAAAGCCCAACCTCATTAAGGCAGAATGAATCTGTGCAGCCAGTTCTTATGGAAGTTCTCTTCCCCCTTGTCCCTCAACTCTTGCAAACATTTAGTTTCTTTCAGAGGAATGCATCTGCAAGAGCATGAGACAACCCCGGGTGCTGCAGTATGTCCATCCATCTCCACTAGATTGCCATTGGGCCCCTAACACCCACCCAGTGAGCCCAAAGCTAGACCCACACCATTGACTTGACCCCCACACCTCTGCATTCCATGATAAGCAAGCGATTCTCCTGTCCTAACACAAATCAAGTGTCCATATAAGATCTGAGCATGCGTGACCTTACTTCTTCCAGCATAAAATACAGCCTTTTGTAACACAAGGTACAGGGAGGGATACATTAAAGATCAAACTCAGGGGGGAAACCTTGAACGCGGGAAGACCTGAATGTTTGGGTCAGCATGACTGTATTTTATCCTCCTTTCTCCCTTGCACCATTCTCTGTGCCGCCAAGCGCATGCCACAGTGATGGAATAGCGTGCTTAGTGTGTTAGTTTAGATGTAACATTGTATTATACGAGCAACCTGACCTTCACCCAAGACCAAGCCGAGCCCAGCTGACCCATGTGGCGGCAGAACAACAGCAAAATAACTAAGCAATGGTAGCCTGGAATCCCCTATGGAGCAGGACCATCTATAAGGTCCTACCAATCAGTGACACCAGTGTTTACTAAATATGATGACACCACATGGCTTTTTAAGCTTCTGCTTGTCCTTAGATTAGCCAGAGCGTTCTCGAGTAGCAGAGTCCTTTGCTGATATTTTGTATTGCGTACAAATAAACCTTTGTTATCCTTGCAATGCTATTTCCTGGCCTATTTCTCTAGAGGGTTGTCTTTATTCTGGAGTGTGCCTAAATAGGGACTTGCCTTCATTGCCCTGCACACCCTGCACATGACCATGTAAAAGGAGAGTACTAAAATAGTAGATGAGGACTGGTGCCATTGGATGTTCTCATGGGTGCCTACCTGGATGGGTAAAATATTTAAATAGCATTGCGTCTTTTGTTTGTGGTATTAATGAGTATGTTGATTTTGCACAGAATAATTGGATATTGAAAATGAGTAAACAAGGGTAAAGAAGAGGAACATGATGTCCCTTGCCATTGCTACTATAGAAGGTACTGCTGGCCCGGTGCACAGTGCTACACAGGCAGATGCACTGCTTGTCCCAGATGAAAGTAGGATGGTTCCGATAGAGAGACCTATTGGACCACCTGGAACTAAGTTTATGCCCCCTTTTGATACCGAGAACTATACACAACACTGGGAAGAACGTGAGAGCACTGGTGACTGCTGTTTTGTGACCTGTGGACCAGAAGAATATGTAAGAAGATGAGGTAGCTTGAAGGGGGTCTGTAGAGCTTGGATCCCTAAAGATGAGTATGATTAAATGGCAGATGAAGGACATTTGGTCAATAAATAGACCAGAGGTGGGGGAAGTGATGGTGGAGATAAGACATCTGACACTCAAGACCACACCCTCATCTGTTCCCAAACAAGAGCAAACATATTTCTTTATTTATGTATGTGCATTTTGGTTAACAATTAAACCTTTAACACCATAGCAATTTACAAGAAAATATGAAAACAACAATTTCCTTATATAAAAACAAAACAGATTTTCATACAGAATAAAATTGTAATATGCACAAGTTAAAACACTATTACATCAGTGATATGCACTAGTTTTATATCAAGACAGTAGGCAAATGTGTTATTTCTTGATTACTTTCTGTTTCACAGTTAGCATATGTTAAAAGTTGATGCATGTCAATAACATTTTAAATTTAAGATTATGGAAAATGTACTTTATAATTGATCTTAATTCAATTTTGTTTCAAAAAGGGTCACATTTGTCAATTTATCACATCCATTATGAGCTAACAGGAATTTAAACCCTTCTAAATCCTAGATAGTAAGCACTGTTATTTAATCAAGGTGATGATACAACAGTCGACTAAACCATATAATGGGTTCTGGTGTTTATCTTTTATTTCTCAGAGCCCAAGTTTAGCTTCACAAGAAACTGAATTGTCAAAAATATTTAGTGATATTTGATTTGCATTAATGACACAATTGTTTAAGGGTTAAAAATCTGAATTCACTTAGGTATCTATGGAAATGTTCTTTCCTCCAAACAGCTAGGCATGTGCAGTTGGTCAGAAGATGCTCTAAAATGTCGTTCTTAGTTAATATGATACAAAATCTACAAGTGATGTCTGGGGACCATTGTTTAGATCTTGATGCTGCTACAACTTTGGTTGGTTTGCCATAGATTGAATCGCAGTCTCATAATATGCGGTCAATAATTTTGGTCCGGCAATTTTTGAATGGAAATGGTAACTTGATGGAGAGGTTTACCTTTGAAGTTCCCATATTGAAAAACTTTTTATTGGTTACATTTTTCCCAGATTGTAATCAAAAAAGGTTGTCTATGTTTTTTATTTTATTTTTAGCCTGTCAAGGTTCTGAATTAATACAGTGATATTTATATCATCATCATTCAGGATGGTCATACAGTATTCTTTCCACGGTTTCAATGATTTATCATTCCTTACTTCTAGTGCACTGGCAAGTACAGGTACTAAAGTTGGAGCAAGAGTATCAGTTGTTAAACATTTTCTGTATGAAGCTGAAGCTTGCCATGCCATCATTGACTGAATTGATAGTAAACCCAGTTTGTATCTGATTTTTTGGATTGGGAAGCTTTTCGTTAAAGATAATATTGTTTTCCAAAAAATACCCCCAATCAGGTTCCAGTTGGGATGGCTATCTTGTAACTTTGCCTGGGTGCCATATGTGATTTTCGGAATGACTTTCTGTTTATAGAAAATGATGACTGGAGTGCACGAGAATTTACCATATTTTTTTTAATTATTTTTGCTTGAGAGGTCAGTGTCGCCATTTTGTATTTTATTTCATTTTTGTATAGCATATGTTTTGTAGTGTCATTAATATTCTGACCAAGATATCTGAACTCATGGACTAGCTCCACTGGTTGAGTTCCAATTGTGGTTTATATAGTAATTTCTATTTTCTATTTGTTGACATTATTAGGATTTATTTTATATTAATAATTAGAATGTTTTTTCCTGCATATGTTTGCAAAGAGGTGAATTTTCTTTGTAGTCCTATGGCCGGTTGATCTACTATCACTAGATCATCTACATAAAGTAACCCTGCAATTGGGTCCACCAACTTTAGGAGGGAAGGATCTAGTGCTTTCTTATGATGTATTGATGTCTTTAATATAGAAGTTGAACAATGTTGAGGCAAGGATACATTCTTCTTTTAGACCCATGTGGGTAAATATTGGATTCGATAGACGGCCCCCTTGATTCATTTTAATTTGAATGGATGTATTTGTATAAAATTGCTGAATGAAGTGAAGTACATAGTGTGGACAGCCTGCTTCTATCAACTTTTGCCATAATACTTCCCTGGAGATGGAATAGAATGCTTGTCTGAAATCAATAAATGCAAAATAAACTGCTTGATTACTTGTTAGTACTTGTTTTTTGATCGCAGTTATAATCAGTAAATTTACTGTGGTGCCTAAACCTGCTACAAATCCAGATTGATGATTATCTACTTGCCTGGCGATTTTTATCCATTTGGGCAGATCTCTTAAAATAATCCAAGCGAAGATGTTCCCAGGTATGTCCAGGAGGGCTATGGGCCTGTAGTTTAAGGGATCTGAGCGATTTCGTTTCTTAAATGTAGGAATAATTATGTTTTTTTCCCCAAGTAGCTGGCATTATTTTGGTTTTCACAATTTCTTGAAATATAAGGTTAAGAATCTGTGCCCAATTGTCAGATGGTCCTTAAAGATGACTTTTCAAGAGCCCATCAGGTCCTGGTGCCCGAGATGAACTTAACCTTTTAATTAGAACAGCAATGTCCAACTGAACAGATAATAGGCAAGTGGAGCAGTCATTTAATTGATATTGTGTTTGAGGAGTGTTTTATGGTTTTGCAAATAACAAAGTGAAGTGGGTTATCCAATTTGGTTCACTTATTACATTGATAAGGCAGGATGACGTTAGGTTATTACTACTTTCCTTTAACCATTTCCATATTTCTCCACTTTATTTGGATGCCACAGTTTTTAAATCTTGTGTTGTTTTATGCGATTTTTGTACTTTGTTCGGATCTTTTTAATTTGACTGAA
Organism: Ambystoma mexicanum; assembly: GCF_040938575.1. Classification (NCBI taxonomy): domain Eukaryota; kingdom Metazoa; phylum Chordata; class Amphibia; order Caudata; family Ambystomatidae; genus Ambystoma; species Ambystoma mexicanum. Next base: position 265,734,967 of record NC_090930.1, read on the forward strand.
TCCCTCTTCAGGGCAGGATGTCCATATATGTTTAATCTCTTTGCTATTTTCCTGTTTTTCACCAGTGAGTCATATGGATGTTTATGGGTAATTCTCTGTCTCAGTAATGCAAGGTCTCATTTTAAGGTAATTGTCTGTGTTTATTTTGCCATATGCTCTCATCTTGTAAATGCTTAGTTAGTTTCTGCAATTTAAGTTCATTTTAATCGGTTTTTCCCTCCATGCAAGTGATGTTGGGGAGAATAAAGATCAACCGCATTTTGACTCAATGGTTTCCAAATGATATACAAGATGTTATGATCGCTAAGCATAGTTGGAATAACTTTGGACGACTTTATCTTGTCAATGTTGTCATAGGAAATATATACATAGTCCAGAATAGAGGAAGAGAGTATTCTATTCAAGGAAGGGTTTAGAGGACGTCTACTTCAACTGAACAACTTAGCATTATGAAATGTCTGCCTTTCATAAATCGCACCCACCGTATTGCTCGAGCTGACAGGTTACCCTCACTTACAAAAATACATTTCATGTTCAAGTCACCCACAATCAATACAGTTACGATAGTAATATCAGTTGCAATGAGATCTAACATATCACTCACCATTTTGAAGTATACATCATCAGGGGTAGCAACTGGATTGATATGATATGATGATATGATAAGGCATTTATAACATGACTATACACAAGTGTTTCAAGGCGTGACGAGGCAAGGGAGGGGGAACAGAGGGAAGACAGAGACAACGATCTTACTAGGCCCGGTGACATTGAGATCGGGGAAATGAAGGGTAGTGAGAGGTGCGAAAAGTGCAGGGGAAGGGAAATAAATAAAGACAATAAATAAAAGTTCAGCCAGCTGGTGGCAAGTGCAAGGGTAAGTGCAGACATCAGGTGTCAAGTGCTTGTAGGGGGCTGTAGGAATATAGAACAGTCCCCGAGTGCAAGGCTTGCCAGAGGGGCAGTGCATGTGTGCAACTGACGGGAAGGGATCTGGGTTTGAGATCAGAGTGTAGCCAGGTAACCAGTGCAATTTCAATTTCAGCCAGGAGATCAGCAGAGGAGAGGAAGAGTGAACGCAGAAGCAAAGAGGAAGCCAGTGCAGAGATTTCAGTCCTAGAGGGATACGATTCCTGGACTTGAGGCCAAGGACAAGTCTTGCAGTCCTGTTTTGGATGAGTGGCAGAGGGCGGAGAGTGGAGGCAGGCAGATTAAGAAAGAGGATGTTGCAGTAGTCTAGCCTAGAGAGAACCAGAGTTCTAGAGACACTGAGCTTCTGGAGGAAGGAGAGGAAAGGAAGAATACCTCTTCGGAGGTGCAGCTGGTAGTGTGACTTCAGAGATGTGAGGGGGTGAGGAGAGTTTGGAGTCGAAGATGACCCCGAGGTTTTTAACCTCACAGGTGGGAACAGGAAGAGGGACAAGAGAGGCCGGCCAGGGAGTGACATGAAAGGAGGGAGTGGGTGAGCCAATGAGGTGAATCTCCATTGAGGCAGAGATCATTGGCGGCACACCACTCTTGGATGGCAGACAGTCAGAGATGAGAGAAGGAGAAGAAGTGGTGGAAGGGAGCCTGAAAGTGAGTTGAGTGTCATAGCATAGCACTGAAAGTTGGGGTACAGAACGGCAATGCGGTGGGCAAGAAGTGCCAGGTATTGGTTGAACAGCCAGGGAGAGAGGTTAGACCCCTGGGCAACACCACAGGTTTAGATGAATATGGAGGAGAGGAAGCACCCAAGTTGGACCTGGGAGGGTTGATCAGAGAGGAAAAAGGTCAGCCAAGCCAGGGCCTGATCAGTGATACCAGGGTATCACGGAGACAGTTGAGCAGGATGGCATGGTTGACCCTGTAAAAGGCAGAAGAGAGATCAAGTAAGATGAGGACACATGGGGTGTTAGAATCGAAGTTGGAGAGCAGGTCTTCACAGATGTTCAGGAGATCAGTTTCCATGCTTCTGGCCATTCTGAAGCCAGACTGATGGTCATGGAGACTACGAACAGATTCTGTGTGAAGATTAAGTTGGGAGATGCCCAGCTTTTCCAGGAGTTTGCCCAGGAAAGAAGTGATGGATATAGGGTGCTAGTTAGCTGGCACAACGGGTGGTGAGAAGGTGGTCGTGAAGAGAGAGCAGGGAGGAAAGGTATACATTAAGGATGGCTGTGTTGGTACCCAGCGCAGTCCAACATCCACTGAGGATAGTTTAATTAATTGAATTCCCGGGTGGGGAGAGGCCTATGGTAATAATTAAGATTGAAGGGCAATTTTACAGCAGTCAACATGCCCACTGATGGACTTCCTTTGGCTTGTTTGACTGCGGCAGTCCAGCAAAAGTCAGTTCAGACGTGATCCACATTTCCTGAAAAACAAGAATATCGTAGTTATTTAAGGAAATATTGGGTTTTCTCTCATTAGATGTTTGAAACCTCTTGTGTTTCACACAGCCATCTTCAAGATCAAGGGAATGGGGTCGGTATGGCATTAATAGTCTTTCTGTCATGAAGATTCATCTATTGTTTTAGACAGCCAAGTCCATTTGGACATTGTGTGAGATGATTTCATGATTACTTTTCTATTTAATTGGCCTGTGCTATCTTGGCAATTAATAGTTAAAGTTTCAAACTTAGGGAGACTAAGGGACTCTTTCACTGCTGTATTCGAGTGACGCCTTTGATTTTCAGTGTTTGAGTAACTTGTGTCTTTTATATCTAATTTAAAGTCATATTGTTTGAATTTATGCTTTGTATTCCATATTATTTATTTAATCAGTCGGGAAGGGATCACCACTTCAACAGTGTCCATATATCTATTGTTTATGAATTTCATCTGGTGAATGTCCCCTAATCGTATTGATTCCAGGCTCAGGATCAATTTAAATACTGCTAGCAGGGTTGTTCTATTTGGAAAAGGGTCACATCTTTTCCGATCTGTCATCATTATGATCAGAGTATCTGATTGTCTCACCATTTCTTTCGTGTTTTTTTATGCTTATATGAGGTGTTTTCATCACTGTGCTCTACTTGGGAGTTTCCCACCTCGTCTATGCGGCAAGCTCTTTTTTGTTCTAATGTTAGAAACTTCCAATTTGCATTGTTATGCTCACTGTTAATAATGTCTGCAATTACATATAGGTCAGTGAATTTGAATGTTTCCCTAATCGGTGTATGATCTGGTAAAGTTGTGGTGGAGTATGTGGATAGATTCAGGAGTTCCTCTGTTTCTATTATTTGACTCATGTTTACCACATTAGGTATTTTATCCACATCTATAGGTGTAGAGTCCACTTCCTGATCGCTCCCCCTTTTCACTGCTACGTGCTCATTATTAATAGTGTTTTTTACTTGTTCAGTGATCTTGTTTGCTGGGTAGGTGTAGTTAACTTTTCTATAAACTTGTCCGACTTATTTGTTGTTGATTTTGCTGGAAAGCTTTGATTTTCAGTTTTGTGTTTGTCTAGTTGATATGCTATTGGCATTGATAACGCTCAGCTGCTTATTATTCTATTTTGTTTTTGTTTTTTGTGTTTGGAAGAACTCATATATCGAGTCCTGAGGAAATTCTTCACTTGAATTTAGTGGTTCCTTTTCGGATGTTGAAACTGTGGGCTGAGTTGGAGCTTGTACTTTTTCCATATGTTCGGCACCACCAGTATCTCGGAACCCACCACGATTGCCATATCTGGATTTTTTTTTTCTTTTGATATTGTATTCAAATCATCTGCAAGGCATAAGAAATGTAAAGCATCTTTGTTTTTATTCATTGTTTGTGTATAATATGTTTATCTCTTGTACCCCTGGTATTTTATTCTCTTTTCTCCTTTCTGCTGCTTTTACTGCTTTTGTATAATTGTCTATTTTTGTATATATTTGAAAAGTTGTGTATCAACTAAATCAAATTAAATAAATAATAAATATCTGGATCATCTCCTCTTGTAACGAGTTAAGCTACAGATGGGACCATTAGAGTGATCGTTTATTCCGGTATATGTGTTTGCTTTGGATGCAGTAATTCTGCTGCTATCCAATTTATTTTGGATGAGATTAGGTCCAGTTTTTGCTCTTGAGAGTAATTCTTTTATCCATCCCCTCAAAAAAAATATTAAACTGAGTACTCCGTTGTTCATGGCATTCATTGTAATTTCGAATGCCATAGGAGGGTGGGGTTGGAATCCAAATGATGGTCTCGAGGTGGGTTTTACAAATGACATTTGTGACTTTGCAGACAGGTTAAAGGATGATTCAGCAAATTTTGGGTATAATATTGGAGAATGAGATAGATTTAACGGTGCTCTATTTGACTCAAGTGTATTTTGATCTGCTAGTTGTGTCTCAATTATAACACATTTGTTCACAGTTGGTGGTGGCTTTACAGGTATCCTTACAATAATGGGATTATGTTGCTCTATTGCATTCGACCGTAATGGCACAATGTGCTGGTTTGAAGGTATATTGTTAGAAGTGACTTTTAGTGCTGGAGAATAGAATAATGATTGCTCAGTATTGACCTTAGCGTGGACCATCGCTTCTGTTTCTACATGATTTGGCGGCGCCAGAAGTGGCAGTATGTCTTGACTGTGAACTATTGTGTGAAATATCGCTGCCTCTTTGGGTTGGAACAGCTAAGATTTCAATGTCTGATATATGATTGTGCTCCGTCATGGGGGCTTGAAGTTTGACTTTTCCTGTATTGTCCACAGTTGATTGTTGAAAATTCAGGTCATTTTGCATTCTATTGGACCAAAGTTTCCTTATGTGCATTGAGATTGATTTGGACCGCTTCTTAATAGGAGTCTTTGTTTTAGTTAAAGATCTTTATGGCGCGCTTTCGAGCTCACATCGTGATGGGGAAAATGGGTGTTTGGCAGAGTTTGTGCTTAATATCCTTGCGTTCTCGGGCATGGCTATTTTCAAGTTGTACAGAGGCATTGACTAAGCTCACGGTGGTCTCTTAAGGATAAAAGCATTACACAACCGAGGAAGAGTGCTGGGCAGCAAGCAGCGGACAGCAAAACAGCACTCGCCATGCACTCCTCAATGCATGCTTGCGATGCGTGCGGCCAGATAGCTTTATAACAGTTACCGGTAGGTAGGCTGGGCTACCAGTACTCTGTAAGCAAAACAAGTGTGGCTTAGTTGGAGATATTTGAAAGTAATTCAAATCTGAAATCTCAGTCTCTGATTGTGATGGTATACCACTGGTTGGAATAATGATTGTCTCTGTGAAAGGCACAAGGAATAATCCACAGTTACGAGGCAGCACCACAAGCTGTGTGAAGGGCAACGATACAGCCACTGTGCAGACCTTCGCAGCGAAACAACACTCGCTGTGCACGCCACGATGCACGTGCATGCTGCGTGCAGCCGGATAGCTTTTTAGCAGTTCCGGTTAGGTAGGCAGGGCTACCAGTACTCACTGGTTGGAAAGGTGATTGTCTCTGTGCAAGGCACAATGAATACACACATATGAGGCAGCACCATGAGCTGTGAGAAGGGGAACGATACAGCAACTGTTCAGACCTCTGCAGCGAATCAGTTCTCGCCATGAACTTCTCGATTTTGTGTATGCCACTGCCATGTAGAATGTAACAAAGGTAGGGTCAAGTTCGTTTGACACATGGTAGGGAACTAGCATGACACATTATAAGGAGGGTTAGGTTGCTGAATACAGGGAGAGGGAATGTAGTAAATGGTGGTATGCACAGTTAGGTATGATATGTATATATATATATATATATATATATTATAAGTGGCAAGAGAAGCTCCTTTTTTCCCTTTGCAAGGCCCTGCACAACACTTTCACAACACATCACAGCATTGCAGTTCAGTTTAAATCGTTTTAATAGGGAATTTGGTCCATAATGGTGTTCAGACAACTGAAAGTGGCAAGGCTGAGAGAAGGGGAGGATAGTTGAAAGTGCACAAATAATTTATAATTATAATTTTTCATTTGTAACACGATTAATACCAGGAGTGATTTCTAATTGCAGGATCAGTATTTGAACCTGTGTTGCGCTGCGTTGTCTTGCTTCCAAGACAAACGTGTTGCCCCCAAACTATCCTCTCTCCCTCACAGGCCTTTCTCATGGTTTCAGTTTAGATAATCAACAATTAAGTTCGTTTTGTTGTTAGCAGACAGAAATACACAGTTTTAATTTTCAGGTGCACACAGTAACGTTGCCAACAACCCACTAGCAAGATGTACTCACAACATCTACAATAGTGAAAGCAATTCAATGAACACACACACGAAAAAACACATTAAAAGGTTGAATACATTGAAGGCAAATGATCTCATGCACTGGCAGCATACAAAAATGAATGAGCTACATGTCATGACCCAATTATATCAAACACCTGTAAGCGCCAGTATGTATCATAAGGGAGTACAGGTAGAGCTGTCCAAGGTTGAGCAAACTGTTTGGGAGACTGGGGTCCGAATGGAAAGATGAGATGGGTGTGAGTTTGATAGCTCTTTGGCCAGGGCAACGTTTCAATCTCTCCTCCCCCACCAGAGGTTAATTGGTCTGTTGTGGATAAGTGTAACACCCGAGGCCACATCAGTAACTGGCACCAGTATTGTAACAATGTCAGCATGGTGTAGTGCAAACCAATTAGAGCACGATCCGATGATGCCCGAGACATGACGTCTTACATGGTAGAAGGGCCACTGAGCAGGCTCAAAGATGATTATCCAATTAGAAGAAGTAATTTAAAGAACAATATAGGTGATTTATTTTAACAACCAATAGCACCTTGTGAATATTGTGTTTTTTATTAATATGTCGATGTAATTTGTTTAGTTTGCAACCCCTGGACTACTAAGAAAAGAAGTGAGAACATCTGAGGACCTTCTACTGGCCGAATGTTTCAATAAAGCTGGTTTCTTTGTGCATCTTGGTTTGCCCCTTTATTTTGGTTGGTGTGGATGATTGGGAGACCGTTTACATGCCTACAATTAAAAATCCAGAAAACAGACATATAAATCTGCTCCAATGCACTAAGACCTATTTCCTCAGTTTCAGTGTTATGTGAAGCACTGACTAATAAAGAGCAGACTTGGCAAGACTCCCATTGGTCGTCTTCACTCAGTCCCTGCCCTGACCCGTTTATCTCGGTTTGTAACCTAGGCATTTGGTTTGAACCGGATTTGTCCATGTCCATACAGATTAGTAAATGTACTAGTAGTTGTTTTTTTCAATTGAAGAGTCTGAAAGCATGGGGTACTACTTTGCCTTTCCTGCAGAGGTGCAATTGATGAACACAGTCGGATTAAGTTGGTTAGACTTCTGTAACTCAGTCTACATGCTTCTCCTGAAAAACCTCTTATCTAATTTATAGAGCATTCAAAAGGCAGCACCTAGGAATATTTTTCATTTAAATCGGTCCGAGGACATTTCCCAGACTTTGCATGAGCTACTCTACTCCCTGTAACAAAGCACATTGAATTCCTCTGTTTGATCCACAAAGCTTATTACCATGAAGGTTATTGTCGATTTGTTTCAGTCACTAGGTACCTCTCCATCATCTGAGAACATCTTCTGCTTGGCTCCTGGCAGTTCCTAAATTTAAACTCCAGAAGACGGGCAGGCGGTCCTTTTCCATTTAGGCTGCCAAATTGTGGAACTATCTGCCTCCTCCCTATTCCTTATTGGAAGACCATATTGCCTCTAGAAAAAATTTGAAAACATTGCTTTTCCCAGATAATTGGTTTAATTTGCTTGGTTTTAGCTGTCTGCTGTATATCCCTTGAATACTCTGCGCTTCGATGCCCCAATGGTGACGAGATGTTGTGCGTGTTACAAATCTAGTACATACATACATACATACATGCATTGTTTTTAAATGGGTGTATGTTCCTTTTTTCTGTTTTGCATATATGTTTTTTTTTTCTCATGTGTGCTTTCGAATCCATAATTTAGTATTGAAGTGGGGCAATAGGTATATGACTGAAGATTATTTTTAAAAGTCACGATAGTTATTGTTTTGTACAAAACATGTAATAATGGATGTAGATCACTTTTGATTGCAGTGCTTTCATGTTTATTTGTATTATTTAAATGAGTGATTTATTAATTGATTATTTGTTAGGTGTAACTAGGTAATTTACAATATATCTCAAAGAAAATCCAGTATCCTGTTCCCCTTTGTTGAGTGATTAGGACTCCCTATTATGCTGTGATAAATTGCTGGCATTATCTCTATTAAAGCACATTCACTTTCGAGCCATGTTCTGAAGAATGTCCAGAGAAGTGGTATACGTACTAATCATAGTTCATAGAGCTGATTGCTATTAGGTGAGCTACAGATATTGCTGAGTGGTCAGGCACATTCACCTTCATTTGCTGCCCGACTCAGAATGAGGTTGACATTTATTCTGAGGTAATGTGCTTCCTGGATGTGTGAAAGTGTGTGGGAAAGATGAAAGTCACAGGGGAGGGAATTAAGAAAAGGAGTGATAAGCCGTAATGTAATTGGACCCTGCTATTGACATGGAGTTCAAAGCCTCACATTCGGGATGAGAAAATGATCCAGTTGAAGCCTGGCAATGAGTGGTGCTACGAGGTGGAGGAATCCAAGTAATTCCAGGCTTGACAGGAGGACCCAAGATTGAATAATTCAGTTGGCCATCCTGAATGTTGAGAAGGCCAATGATGAAAATGATATAGTGATTACGCAGGAGGCTCAGTCAGCAAAGGCATCATTGAAGACTAGATCACCTCAATGAGTAAAAGACTGCACTTCAGATAAGAGTTGTACAAGTAAAACTGATATGGAAAGCTAACTGCGACACACTAACAGACAAGGGTGGAATTTTGAGTCAGTCACTTTCTGCACTGCATGAGATCAAAACATTGCTAAACTATGGACATATCTAACAACCCTCACCACATTCTCAGGACTTTAGCAAAAAGGCTGATCTTTACTAAAGCTTTCCTGGAGCTTTATGGTGGTCATATCCCTCTCTGGACAACACTACTTATGAACCGCCCTTTCCCTCAACTCAGTCTCATCGATCCATGCAGGGCCATCCTGACCCAACCAGACACGACATAGTTGAGTATTTCCAGAAGACCTATGGAAGACAAAAGAACATAAGCAAGTAGTCAGAGTGGAAGTTGAAATTTACAAGATGTATTTGATGGCTTAAACAATCAGTGGGGGCCATGAATGAATTTGGAGGAAGAAAACCTGGTAGTAGACATTAGTGGAGGAAGAGAACGCATAAAAGCAGCACCAGTAAAGTGCTGCTAGTGGGGATATTGCAGAGTGAGATGGGTGGGCCACAGCAATTACATGCAAGCCTGGCGTGGAAAAAGATCAAAGGAGCTGTCATTTTAAAGGGCTACAATTTGTTATGTAAGGAACCAATGGTGGCAAAAAACAAGGGGGTCCTGGGAGTCCCTCTGCCAGACATTAGTCCTGGTTATGAGAGACTTATCCAGAGTCTTTAGCTCACTATCTTTCACAAAGGAGAATTATCTAACACATATCAGTATTTGTTCTGCCCTAGGGCAGTCCAGCACTGAAATGATAAGCAATTCTCTACTGAACAAGAGTACCAACAGCAACCCAAGACACCACGTGTTTCGGTCTGGTTGGACCTCATCAGTAGGGTGGAGCTGTGCCTATCTAAGAATAGTGACAAAGGGGTCCATGTCTGGTTTCCCCTAGTAACTTAGGGTGAGACCCAAGGTTACTTAAATATGCAAAGAACAAGGGGGGATCTGGGAGTGCCTCTCCTGGTCATTAGTTCTTGTTATGAGAGACTTATCCAGAGTCTTTAGCTCTCTATCTTTCGCAGAGGAGAAATATCTAAAACATAGTAGTCTTTCTCCTGCTCTAGGGCACTCCAGCAACAAAATGCTAAGCAATTCTCCTCCGAGCAAGAGTACCAACAGCAACCCCAGACACGTGTTTCGTTCTGGTTGGACCTCATCAGTAGGGTGGAGCTGTGCCTCTCTAAGAATAGTGAGCAAGGGGTCCACATCTGGATTCCCCTAGTAATTTAGGGTGAGACCCAAAGTTAATTAAATATGCAAAAAATAAGGGGGGTCCTGGGAGTCACTCTGCCGGACGTTAGTCCCGGTTACTCATGGTGGCAACACTAAAGACAGACACAAGTAATCACGATTCAAGGGTGTTTATTTAAACAATATGCAGGTTGGAAAAACACCTAACCTAAACCTAAATCTAAGATGGGAGCCAGTATCGACCATCAAATGAAAAATAAGGTATCTTGTCAAAATAAAAAGGCATATACTAATAAAAACCTATTGCAAAATCCTTACAACTAATTATAAAAAGAGTGTGGGATAGGGGTTTGAATAAAGAAGGACGTGTTCACAAATAATACGACAGGATGTGATTGCCAGGGTTCTCCCCTCCCCATGTTTTTAGCAAGGGACAAGGTGGTCCTCCTGAGCACAGCACACACTTGAGCTCTCGCAGCATGAGCCAACAGTTCTGTTCCAGCTATAAGGATCTTCGATTGTTAAGTCTCTTTTCAATAAAAAAAGTCTCTTGCCTTCGAGGGCCTGATAGTTTCAACAAGCAAACATAAAGGTATGTTCCACGTATGGCTTTGGGTGATGACTTCACCACTAGGTCCCCCTCTTCCGGGGATACAGACCCCTCAACTTTGTATTCTAACTAACTAACTAACTAAAGAGTTTCTTATATAGCGCAATCACTCACCCAAAGGTCTCAGGGCGCTTACATAACAACACAAACAGATAACATAAATTGGAAAATAAAAGGAAAAAGAGATGGCCGCGATGGCGATTAACACATCCTTAGAGAAAGCCAGAGATCTTTAGGGCAAACGGTGGCGATTAGATATCAAAAAGAAAGGTTTTAAGACGTTTTCTGAATTGTTGCAATGTGGTGGACTGTTTAAGGTGGAGAGGGATTATGTTCCAATTCTTAGGGCCCTAGGCCCCAAAGCTTGCTTCACCCACTTTCTTCAGAAGGGTACATGGTTGTGCCAATAGCAAGAGACTGTTTGAGCGTAGCGTGCGCTTTGGAATCGCTGTCTGTAGCCTAGTTTTTAGAGATTCCGGGGCTTTGCCTGAAAGACATTTAAAAACTATAACTAGTCCTTTGAATTTAAGCCGTTGCTCTATAGAGAGCCAGTGTAACTTTCTTCGATGTTCTGAGATGTGCGTTTGGTGACTTAGGCCACATACAGCTCGAACAGCTCCGTTCTGTATAGTTTGGAGACTCCTAATGTTTCTTTTTGAGGTGCCTATCAGGAGGCTGTTGCAGTAATCCAGCTTGGTGTTAATTATGGCTGCTGCAATGGATGCTCTATTACCTTTGGACAGATATGGTCTTTTTTGCCATAAGAGATGTGTGAAAAAGCTGCAAGATGACTTGAGGTAGGATAGGTGCTTCTGAAATGTAAGATAAGTATCAAAATATACTCCCAGCGTTTTTACAGAATCTGATACATGAATTTTGTTACCGCCAATTACGAAGGCTGTGTAGTCTGTGTCCATGTTTTTGTGTCTAAAAGGTGTACTGATTATCAGAAACTCTGTTTTTTTATCATTGAGTGCGAGAGAGTTAAGAGCCATCCATTTTTGAATGGTATCATAAATTTCATTTACAGTAGCCAAATCATCCTTGTAGACACCAGATAGTTTAATCACTATCTGCGTGTCGTCGGCGTAGTTAGCAAATTGTATGCCCATTGATTTCAGTAAATCACATAGGCATTTGATGTAGATATTAAAAAGTAGTGTGGATAAGCAAGATCCCTGTGGGACACCACAGGTCACAGGAATTGTTTGAGATTTAAAAGATGCCTTCGCGACACAAGCATTCCTAGGACCCAGAAAGGATTTTAGCCACAGTACCGCTTCGGGAGAGCATAGGCCGGTTTTTTGGAGTCTATCAGCAAGTAGTTCATGGTCGACTAGGTCGAACGCAGAGGAGAGATCCAGCAGGAGCAGTAAAGCAGAGTTACCCTCCTCAAGTATCTCCGTTATATTGGCCTTAAGATCCAATAACGCTGTCTCAGTTCCATGGTTGGCTCTAAAACCAGACTGTTCCCTGGTAAGAATGTTATTATTTTCGCCAAATTTCTCCAGCTGGATATAGGCTATTTTGTCCAGTATTTTAAGTATAAAGGGAACATTTGTGATGGGACGATAGTTCTCAGGTAGCAAAGGATCAAGATTGTCCTTCTTAAGTAGAGGGGTGATCCATGCCTCCTTTATGCCAACAGGAACAGCAGCTTCCTGAAAGGAGCGATTGACAAGTTCTGTTATCCATGGGGTAAGGGAGCTGGCGAATTCCTTAAAAAGTGAAGTGGGAAAGATGTCTCCTTTGCATGACGTCGGTTTTAGGCCCTCAATAATCGCTAGGACCTCTAATTCTGTCATGCTAGTAAAGGAAAAAGGTGTTATGCCGTGATGCAAAGATTCTGGCAGAGATGGAAGTGATGGTTCCGTTAGACATTGAGACTCAATTTTATACCTAATGCATCCTTGATGGAGTTCAGTTTTCTGAGTAAAACTATCAAGTATGTTTTGACACCATTCATTGTTTATAGTAATCCTATGATCAGTATTGGGATTTTTGAGTTCGTTAAGAACTGTGAAAAGTTCTTTAGATTTTATTGCGGCTTTTTCAATTCTGTTGTTAAGAGATAGTTGTTTAGCTTCAAGCACAAGACTTTTGTATTCTCTAGCTGTGACTTGATAGGTCAGTAGGGTGAGGGGGGATGGGTGGTTGCGCCACTGGCGTTCACATCTCTGTTTGTTTTTCCTAGCAGTGATTATATTGGGGGTGAGTTGAAGATTGAAGCTTTGCTTCTTCTTCCTTTTTTCCTGACGGAGGGGGGCAAGAATATCAAACGCCTTGTTAGTTGCATTTCTAAAGGCAGTAGTAAAGTCTTCCAGAGATAAGTTACCTCCTAGGGGTGGTAACACGGGCTGTATGGTAGATTTAAAAGTATCAGCTGTAATATTTTTTATATTACGTGATTCACTTATACTACTAGTTTTTTTCCGGGATATTCGACAAAAATATATTCGACAACTCAATTACACAATTCCTTTCTCATCAAACTTTGGGTCGAGACTTTCCACCCCTGCATCTCCCTCTTTTGGGTTTGGACCCCTTTTGTTGCCTTCCCTCTGTCGGCTTCACTCTTGTAAACTTTTGCAAAACAGTTCACTGTGGACATCCCTCCGCTGGGTTCACTCCTGTCAATACAATGTCCATGGGACTTCAGATTTCATCCCTTCCGGTTAGCATTCCTCTGCGGGGTTCACGCTTGTCAATACATTGTTCATGGAACTTTAGAGTCTTACTCTCGCAAGTCTTAATGTCTTTTCACCATGTAGGATTAATTTCCCTTCGCTTCACAATCATCCGTCGGTCAAAGACTTTCGACTGTACAGAGGATTTTAGAAGACCCCCGTAGGACCACTTTGACCCAGCTTCTCACCTTTCTACTAAGGCCTTCTGGTAACTGTGGTTCAATAGCGTGGTAATCGCCTAGTGTTTCTCGAGTGAACACCCATGTGGTGTTTGATTTTGCTATGCTGACTTTCCCCTTTTCTTTTATCAACAGTTCTTGGTTTTTCCAAAGTTCAGTTAGCCACTTGCTACTTTTGTTCAACTCAGTTCGGTTTCTTTATCGGTTCTCAACTCGACTCACTGACTGTGATGAACTGCTTTGCTTTCTTCTTGGTAGGGACAAGGCCGTTATCATTGGGCCATGCGTCTCTCCCCAGCTTGGCTGTCAGCAGAGGAGGCGCCCGGGCACCATTCACATCAGCTGCAACACACGCTTGCTATTGTTCGCGGTCTGACGATTCCTTCTCTTGAAGCTTCATGGGTCTCTGTCGATAAGGGAAAGGTCACTTTTTTCCCTTGGTATCCTCTCGACTTGTGCCGTCTTTCTCCTCCTCTTGAACTGCCGTGCTAAGTTAGCTCTCACGTTGTGCGGTCTGCCTTGCTCAGCCTGTGCTCTCGTGCTCCACATTTTCTCCCTGTGGGGAAGGGAAAGGGCCATCAGGTGTGTGTGATTCAGGTCAGTTCCCTGACTTTGCCTGACCCTTGTATTGGGACATATCAAGTAAACGTCTCTGATGTTAGTTCATTGTCTTTCGTGTTGTGCGAAAGTGTTCATGTCGGAAAAGGGCGGGGGGCAGTGTTTTGGAAAATCCTACGTGGTAGAATTGGGGAAAAGTGTTTAAAGAAGTGCGATACCGCATCTCACCCATCGGTGTCCCACTGCCACTCCCCATGGACCCCCATCCTGTTGATCCTCCCGCACTGGTCCACTCCCAGGAACTGGATCGAAAAACAATAGCCGTGCCCAAGCCACCTGGATGACAGATCCCCAGGGACTAGAAAAGGAGACACCCTCAGGTTTCTCACAGTAAGCAAAAGGGCATACCAGCTGCATAGTTTGACTATTAGTAACTATCAGTGAAGAAGACTAACGAGTCATTGTTTGAGACCAATGGGTGTACTTGCTATACTTGATGGGAAAAAGGATTACAGGGCTTTGAAAGGAAAACCTCCCAAATTATTAATTAGCAGCAGGCCTAAATACTGAAAAGGCATGCATGTTAAGAGAATAAAGTTGAATCTTTCACGAGAACACTATCTTGAGCTCCTGCTGCTGAGTCCCAACTGTCAACCCTATGTTACTGCTTGCAAACAATGAGAGTTATCCAATCTTACCACTGATCTTGTATAAGTAAGTGTACAATTAACATGCTGGTTGTTTGCACTTATCCCTCACTATCTTGTAATGCATTGTAGCCCCAATGTTTCAATAAAGATGTTATATAGGGTTGATAGAAGCACCTGGGATATCCTTGGGCTAATGTGAGAAATGGACATTATAAATGAGGCATTGGGGCTGATGACGAGATGTGTGGGTACAGACAGAGCATATATCATAATTTAGGGACTAGGTGCTCTAGAAGAGTCATTGGGGGCTGGTGAGAAGCGATGATGGCCATGTCAAGAAATACAGAGTCTAACGAGGAGACCCCAAGGCATGAAGTTTGGAGGTGTGATCAGGGTCACCTAGACAAGGGCTGGTGGAGGTACAGTGGAGAGTTGGGTGGTAACCTAGGTACAAGAAGGTGATAGGATGGGAATTATATAAATATGAAGGATTGTTTAACAGAAATGCATGACTGATAGAAAGACAGGAAAGAAAAGGGAAAGATATTGAGGGTGATGCACATCTTGGTGAAAAAACAGACACTATCGCATAAAACACTATTCCAGATCTTCTGGTAATAAACTTCATTTTTAGAATAGTATGATCTGGGAATCCTTACAGATGTAGAGATAGACACATTGTAATAATATGTGCAACTAGAATAAATTATGCACTCTTCACAGAGGTTCTGTAGGCAGACATGATAACACTCATCAATTGTTGACAATCAATGATCCTATAGGTCCCTATTGTGAGTCGCTAATGAACATGAATGATACTATAGATCCTTGTGCCGAGTCACCTATCGTTTGGTGAGCTTTGCACTCTGAAGCTAATTCCACTGAGAATGGGCATGTGTGGCTGGCCTACATGTTCCGGAGCAGACGCGGAGAATTAGGTGAGATTTGGAATGCTGCAGAATGATGGGACCTTCTGTGCGCTGTCCTCACCTGCCGCCTCACACTGGTGTGGTGCAGCATGTTGTGGTGGAAATATATCAGAAATGGTGCATCATTGGTCCTTAAAACTTGGTTTTTGAGGTCCCTATCCCTTTGAGTTTTGTTCCTGGCATCAAGACACTTACAATCAGCTTTATCCAGTCCTTCTACGACCACATTGATGTTTCGTGTGTAGCAGAGCAAATATTTTGGAAACGGTGCATCCTAGGGGCTTGAAAGGTGTTTTACGAGGCCCCCACCCCTTGAAGTTGTGTTCTTTGCATCCAGACACTTGAAATGTCCTATATCCGGTCCCTCTATGACCACCTTGATATTTCACTGCTTCCAGGCAACCGTCTCATGTGTGCAGGGGCACAAATCCGGGAACTTGGTATGGTGTCCACATGTAATGTAGCCAGTGACTTCCCGAGGGTCCTAACAGGTAACTATGAAAAATTTGGTGCAGATTAGTGGAACAGTGTGCATTTGTATGAGGAACAAAAAAACTAAAAAACTAACAGATTTTCTGTTTTTACATGGCTTGTGGTAGCGGCCATGTAGTTATGGTTAAGTTGCTAAACCCATAGGAAGAGCACTTTTTTTGGGTGGCTTATAACTTTGCTCCCTCTGGAAGAATCCTCATCAAACTTTGCAAAGAAAGTATATGGCCTGTTGTGATTCCTTTTGCAAAGTTTGGTGAGGTTTGGTCAAGGGGGGCAAAGTTATTATAAGGGGGTCCCAAAATTTCCTTTTTTCCCAAAGACATAATGGGAAAAAATGTCTGTCGCACCTACAGCCGAAACCGCTGGATGGATTTTCACCAAATTTGTGGCAGGCGTGGCGGCTTGGTCCCGAAAGTGGCCTTTTGTTAATTTGGTGTAAATCCGTCCAGTAGTTTTTTTTAAACGACCAAAACGTAAGGCAAAAAACATAGTGATATCTATGTCTGCTCCGCGGACTCACTTCCCTGTTCGGTCCGCGGACTGGCCTCTGATTGGCTGCTCTGTCCGTGGACTGGCCTTGGATTGGCCAGGAATATTCACTGACTTTTGGGCAGTCCGTGCACATCGGGACGCAGCCGCTGATTGGATGGTGGGAAAACGTGAAATGCATCGGTTTTCCTGGATGCCTGCCATCTTGGATCAGCTGACTTTTTGGGGTCTGCAGACAGCGCGTTGAAAACATTTTAAAAAAAGCTGTATTGTACTGTCAAACTCAACAAACAATCTCTGGGGTTGTTTCACTCCCTGAAAATCTGCAAACACTCCAGATGTCCTGGGGCAGTCTTGTGGTGTTCGCGGACACTTCAGATGTCCTGAGACATCTGTACCTATTTCTGCATTACAGGGTTGAGGAAAAGCAGTTTTTGGATGGCTTCTAACTTTTGCGTCACTCAATGAAACTGCATGTCATTTTGGAGTTTTATTCTAGAACTAATCCTGAATGGTGTTGCAAAGTTTTGTGGTATTCTGTCAAGAGGGGGCAACATTACAGGGGGGTCCCAAAATATTGTAAAGGCATATAAATGTGGCATCATTTGTCAAATCTGCACAACATTTGGCAAAACGATTTTGGATCTAGATATAAATGGTTTTTTAAAGTTTGGTGGGATTTTCTCAAGAGGGGGAGAAATTAGAGCGGGGTCTCAACATTTTTAGATGGCTTATAACTTTGTTGCTATTTGACGAATGTGGACAAACGTTTTGAGAAAGATTATAGACCCAACCTTCAATGTTTGTGTAGAGAGTAAAGACTGAATGGATTTTGTCAAGTGGGGGCTAAGTTATATGACTATTGTATTTACATACTTTTTTTTTACTTTTGGGATGTCATCTTTGATCTTTGATGTCCTGGGTGTTAGTCATAGAAGTGCACTGTGGTGGTGCGAGTTATGGTTGCTTAGCTTACCATAACTGGCGAATTTCTGAGGTTTTTCGGTTTTACCTATAACCATAACGTCCCTGTAACAATGTTTTTCCATTGAATTTCATAGGTTTTCATTAGTGCAACTTAACCATAAGGTCCCTTTAACAATGTTTTTTCATTGAATATATATATAGATCAGATCTGTTGCGCGTGAAAATGTGCATTTAGAGCAGGGAGGTAATGTATTCATTTGTGATGAACACTTTGATAGATTTTATATATGCCAGATGTAAAGGGGGATTGAAGTGTGGGTGGTGTGGCGGGGGACGACATTCATTCAATGGTATTGCAGTCTACAGTGTGGGAGCTCACAAAGAAAACAACAGCATATACCACATTTACAGGAAAATAAGTAACAGAAAGCATCTCCATGCCCAAAAATTCAGACTAAATCGTACATCCTCCATGCCATGTTACAAGTCTCCCAATTCTCTTAAAGCACTTCAGTCTTTCTTCATATATATGCTTTTGCTTGCTGCATAAAGATTCCCTTAGTGGACAGTAGGTCTAGACTTAACAGCAATGACTTCATCCATTAAGTCCCCGTTCTTGAAGGTATTTATCACACGATCTTTGTTCAGAAAATCTCAAAGGCATCAACGTATTTTCTGCATTCCCAAGGTGCAGTAAAGCTGCCTATATTATGGGTGAATGGTCAATGTGCCTGTCATAGTAAGGGAGTCAAAAACCCAGTCAAGAATGTAAAACTTAGTGACAAAACATTCTATGATACAAAACTTACAAAATAATGGGAAACAATAGATTCAAAACAGAAGCTGACCTTTAATTGAATATCAATTCATAGCACATTATAGAGCAGGATAGTACAGTTAATTTTTAATTCAGTCTTTCCTTGTTACAACAACATTTATTTATTTTTTTATTTTTGTATAGCACCCAAAGCCATGGGCATCAAGGTGCTTAATTAGTGACGGATAGGTGAGGGGAGGGGAGAAGGTTGGGGAAAGGGAGGTTACATGGCACAAGAGATTGGTACATGAGCATAGGGCAGGATAACATTACTGCAAGATCATCATCAGCACAGGTTAAGTGCCTGCTTGCTTTTGTCAAGGCTGCTGTGAGTCAGTTGAATAAGGCTGTTTTAAGTTGTTTTCTGAAAGGCCAGTAAGAGGTTTCTGATTTTAAGTGTACAGGTAGATTAGATCGTCTTTGCTGGGTTTGTATTGTGGGGCAGTGAGTCTGTGACTGTAAGGGAGTCTTGTCGGTCTGGTGGAAGTGTTCTTGTATATCCTCTGTGACAAGTAAGGTTGTGCAGGGTTCGAAAGACAGCAGTGGGTGATAGAGAGTATTTTAAAGTTGGTTCTGTCTCTCACATGGAGCCCATGGGCTGTCTTTCTCTGAAGTGAGACATGGTCTCAGTTGGAGAGGTCTAGGGCTGCTCAGATGGCACTGTTCTGGATGGTTTGCAGCTTGTCCAGGTTCCGCTCAGAGATACCAGCAAGGAGAAAGTTACAATAGTCAAGTTGTGATCCTATTGCTGCTCTGGCAATGGTTAGACACTCTTTTGAGGAGAGGAAGTGTTTAGATACAATCAGGAGTTTGGTGGTGTAGGCAGCCGGTGTGGCAATACCATTGACTTGGCGGGACATGCAGAGGCTGGAGTCCAGGTAGACAGCTAGCGTTTTGACAACATTGGAGACAGAGATGGTGCGAACATCGATTGTGAAGGCTCGATAGGGTGGGTTCAGATTGGCGCGGTGGGACGGCGGACCTATGATCAGGATCATCGTTCAGGTAGAGTTGGTGCATGGCCATCCAACTATGGATAATTTTGTATATTTTGGAGATTTGGTAGCAGTCATGTTTGTAGTTGCCTGGAATAGGGATGAGGATCTGTGTATCATCCACATAGTTAGTGAATGAGATACCGAGAGATACAAGGTGGTCAAATAGAGGATTTGTATAGATGTTATACAAGCTGGGAGAGACGCAGGAGCCTTGTGGGACACTGCAAAGGACTTGTGTCGAGTGAGCAGCTGCGCTGCTGGCGTATACTCTCGTTGTTCTTTCATCTAGGAAGAATGCGATCCATTTAGCTGCAGGGGAGAAGTTAGTGGTGATGGTGAGGTGGCGGCAGAGGGATTTGTGGCTGACCATGTCGAATGCTGATGACAAATCTAGTAATAGGAGTATGGCCAAGTTGCCTGTCTCACAAATTTCATCCATCTCGTTTTTTAGATTCAGGAGTGCAGATTCAGAGGTATGCCTTGGGCAGAAACCAGATTGGCGAGGGTTTAGGATTGTGTAGTATGCTTGTATGCTTGTATTTCGATGTAAACTGTGTGGTACAATCATTTTTAGTAGGAAGCGGACCGTGGTGATGGGCCTATAGCTAGTGGGAATGGTTGGGTGAAGGGAGGGTTTCTTTGTGAGTGGTGAGATCCAAGCTTCCTTTAGGTTGGAGGAGATGGAGCTGTTAGCAAATGAGGAGTGGATAAATGTGGTGAGGATAGGAGTGAGGGGTAAAGTGCAATCCTTGATAAGGGGGCGGGGCATATGTCACCCTGGCATTGGGAAGGTTTCAGGCTAGCTATGAGGGGGGGGGCACTTCGATTTCAGTAGCTGGCATGAAACTAAAGGTGGAGGCATTAGCGGGAGGTTGAATGAGGGGAGTGGGATTCAGCTTGTTAGTTTTGGCAAGGAAGGAAGCTCTCTTGGACTCGATTTTGATTTGGAGTGTGTCCATTTTGTTGGTGAGGGTGTCTTGGATACTTTGGCACCATTCGTTATCTTTTGTGAAGTTGGTGATGGATGCAATGCCAGAATTCAGTTCCTGTTGGATGGAGAAGAGTTCATGACAGTGAGATTGGCTCTTAGAAATTCTGTTTTAAAGGAAGGAGGCTTTTGCTAAGAGGATGGCGTGTTTGTATTCATTGGAGAGCCAGTGGAAATTGGACTCTAAACTATAGAGCATTGTTGGTGGGAGAGGGGAATTTGAACCAGATGATTTTGATGTTGTGTTTTTATGGCTCTCATGGTTTGGAGGTCAGGTGAGAATTAAGAATTGATATTTATTTATTTATGTATTCATTCATTTGTATGGCACACCTAACCCAAGGGTATCTGGGCGCACTGCATAGTTTACATTACATTACATAGCATTACATTTCAAATCATTAACCTTTGGTTCCAGTACATATAATCCTTTTTTATCATTACATTAAATAACATTCGCATGTAATGGGCCATTCATTATACAGAGATGGATCAACACATATCAGGTACTAGTGTGAAAGGTAGAGCTAAAATGCAAAGAGCCAGGTTTTCACTTTTTTTCTAAAAGTCCAAAGGAAGGTTTCACTCTGAGCGCTTGGGGCATGGAATTCCAAAGTTTGGCAGCTAGTACTGGACATCTATTACCCCCTGCTTTCTGTAGTTTGAATCTGGGGATCTTTACCAAGTGCACCTGGGTGGAGCGTGTAGGTCTGTTAGTTTGATTTATTGTGAATTTGTTCACTGATTATTTCAGAGCAGTATTAGAGAGGCATTTATGTGTCAAAGAGTGAGTTTTGAAGATAATTCTGTCTTGGATTGGAAGCCAGTGGGCAGCTCGCCTGGCAGGGATGATGTGGTTGTTCTTGGTATATCAAGGGCCGCTCTTATTGCATTATTTTGTAACACTTGTAGTTTTTAGGATTATGACGGCTCGTGCCTAGGGACCAAATGTTGCAATAGTCAAGCCTCGATAGTATCAAAGCTCTGGCTAGGGTAATGCAGTCTGCTGGTAGAAATGGCGTGCAGGCGATGATTAGTTTTGAGGTGTAAGCTGCTGATGCCGTGGCATTAACTTGTTTCATCAAGGTAAGGGATGAGTCTAGGTAGATCCCTAGGGTGTTCACTTTTTTGGCCACTTTGATAATACTGTTGTCAATATTGAAGGATTTGTATTGATCGTCTAGTTTATTTCATCTGTTTTGAGATCTGATAAGGAGTAACTCAGTTTTGTCATCATTAAGACATAGACCGTGGATAGCCATCCAAGCTTGTATGGTATGGTATATTTCGTTGATTAGTTTCAGGACAGTGTCATAGGAGCCAATGATAGGGATGAGGATTTGAATGTCGTCTAGGAGACACCAAATGTGTCCATGTGGTCGAAAAGTGGCTTGGTAAATATATTTTACAATGTAGGCAAGACGCAAGAGCCCTGCGGAACATCGCAAGATACCGGGGCTGGTTCGGCAGATGCAGTCGGGGCGAATACTCTCATTGTCCTATTAACTACCTTAGGGGAGATGTGGGCTGCTGTGGTCAAGTGTTTGGCCAGGACTTTATGGTTGACCAAGTCCAAGGCCACAGATAAGTCAAGTAGTAGGTGGAGTGCTAGATTAACATTATCTTTTATCTCGTTCATTTTACTTTTTTTTTATCTATCAGTGCAGATTCTGTCCCGTGGCCTAGTCTGAAACCTGATTGGCGATTGGCGAAGGCCCAAGAGGTTGTCTAATTGTAGGTGACTTTGAATTTGCAAGTAGACTATTCTGTCGAGTAGTTTAAGTAAAAAAAGTACTGTAGTTATTGGCCAGATATTCGGGTCTAATGTTGTCGTTTTTCAGTAGTGGGAGGACCCATGCTTCTTTTAGGTTATTTGGGACAGTACTTGATTCAAATGAGGTGTTTATTACATTCATAAAGAAGTGAGCGAGCTCCTCGACAGCGTCTTTAATGACTGTGGCTGGGAAAATGTCTCCTTGACATCTCAATGGTTTAAGGCTAGAGATTATTTTCTTTACTTCAGTTACTGATACAGGGGCAAATTCAAACTGTGTGTAGTCTTTTGGCAGATTGTCAATAGACTATGTAAATTGGGGGTCGTGTGTCAGGCTAAGAATTTTGTTCTCTATGTTCTCTATTTTAGATTGGAGTAGTGTAATTTTACCCAGCAAGGCTTGCTACATGTTGGAACGCCAGGTTGAGAGTTTAATGCAAGATTCTTGAGGTGCCACTGGGGATTCCAGTTCTCGGAGTACGGAAAACATTTCTTTCGATTTGGAGTTGACATTAGCTATTCCTTCATTGTAGGTGGTGCTTTTAGTTTGGATGATGACGGTTTTATATTGGTTTAAAACAGTAGTGAAAATGTCTTTGTTAGTAGAAGTTGTTTTTTTCTCTCCCATTTCCTTCTGCCATTCTTTTAGAGCTACGCAATGTTTTAAGGTTGGTAGTGTACAAAGTTTTTAAGTTTGCACGTGGTTTGGCTTTGAGCATATTCAGTGGTGTTACTTTGTATGTGGCCTGGCGTAAGGTGTCGTTGTAGAGCTTTACCAATGATGAAGGGTCCTTCATGGCATAGTTAACGTGGTTAGTGATAGGAAGTAATAAGGGCAGTAGATTTTCAGTTGTAATGTTACATTTGTTTCTCATAAGTGCTGGTGGTGCTAGGTTCTGAGTAGGTCTTGAATAGTACAGGAGATAACATGGTGGTCCAACCACGCACAAGGAGTGTTAGTTGAAGGTTTGGCTTTGCATGGTTTGAGGGGTGCAATGGCATCCATGGCTGATAGGATGGCCCAGTTGTAGGTGTCAACCAGATTGCAAGGGTTGGAAAGCAGAGCAGCTGTGATGGTATGATCTGCTGTGAGGATGGGTAATAGTTTCTCTTTGGTCAGGTTGCAGGAGCATCTTGTAATAGCAGGGGGAGGGAGTGGGTGATGTAGCTCTTTGTGGAGGTAGTGAGCATCTTGAAAGTGATGGTTGTCTGACCATAGGGTGGGCGTAATAGCTATGTTGGATAGGTTTCAGTTGTGATCTGCCAGCCAGTCCAGTGACCTACCTTGTTGGTGTGTAGGTTTGGAGATGTGTTGGGCGAAACCTATGGAATCTAGGGAAAGTACAAGCAAAGTTGCATCTTTCTCGAATGGGTCATTGAGTCCCAAGTTCAGATCTTCTAAGAGTAGTGTTTTCAATGTAGGTTTGATATTTGATGTTTGCGTTGAGGAGCTGCACAAGGTCATTCTCAACGGAGTTGGTAAGGTCTGGGGGGCAGTAGATAATATGCTGAGAGTGTAAGCTTGGTGCTGAGTAGTTCACATGATGGTGGGGCTGTGATGGGGAGGGGATGGAAATATAGGGTGTCTTTATGTATGAGTGCAACTCCACCTCCTTTATCAGTTTGGCAGTCACAATGTAAGATGGTGTAACCTGCTGGGATGGCAATTGTGAGAAATGGCCCAGCAGCAGGGTGTTACCATGTTTCTATTACTGCTAGAAGGTCAACATTCTGATTGAAGCTGAAGTTGCGAATGTCTGTAGCATGGGCTAGAGTGAGCATTGATGAGTGTGCATCAGTAGGGCTGTAGGGCAGGGGTAGGAGTGGTTGTTGTGGTGTGGGATGTGAAAGGTGGAGGGGTGTTATGGTGGCTGTGGTGGGTGCCCAGGCACAGGCGTGCAAGTCGGGTCTTAAGGGCAGGTGGGTAGAGGTGAGTGAGTCAGCTGGTAGTGTGTGTGAGACAAGAGCCTTAAGTTGTGATGAGTGTCAGTGCAAGGGTGAGTGGAAGATGGTGGTGGAGTACAGGAGGTGTGTGAGTCAGTCTGGGTGCAGATGGATCTGTTTTGAATGGATAGGCTGTGCTGGCTAGAGCAATCAGGTGTGGGGGTGGCAGTGTGTTGGCGGCTGGGGAAGGCTGGGTATGATGTGCTGGCTGATAGGAGATGGTGAGAAGAAACAAAGTAAGTTGAATAGGGATGGTGGCAATGCTGAGGGCATTGGGGCAATCCATGCCCTTAGAAAGATTCTCAATAATAGTTTTGCCTAAGAGATCTAGAGATGAAATGAGAACTGCAATGATGTTTGTAGAGTGAGGAAGAGGTGAGTCATAGTGATGGCTTGTGTTGGCCAGAATAGGAGATGCTATTCTTCAAGAATAGATATGTTGGTGGCTCAGAAGCTTTGTGCCATGAGGGGCCAAGAGGGAGGTGTGTGTAAGTGAATATGGTGTTTGGGGGCTGTAGGGGTGGCAGTGAAGTGAGGACTGGTGCACACAGTGGCACCATGTGTGTTTGCTGCATGAGGGAGTTTGGTTGGTTTGCTAATGGGTATGTCTATGGGAGATCTTGTTGCTGAGTCCATGGCTTCAGATATGGCCAGCTGCACTGCTGTCTTGGAAAGCAGACGTGTTTGGAGATCAGGTAGTGCATATGGCCGGGCTTGCGGGAAAGCTGCCGGGGACCTAAAAGTGGTTGGATTGAGTCTGGCATGTGGCAAAGCTTGAGGTAGTGCCAGGGGAGGCAGAAAAGAGGTTGGGAATGCCATGTGAGGTAGAAGAGAGGTTGGGCGTTCCGCAGGAGGTAGAAGAGAGGTTGGGAGTACAACAGGAGGTAGTCAGGAGGATGGGTTGAATCTGGCATGTGGCAAGCCTTACAGGAGTGCTGCGGGACGTAGGAAAGAGGTTGTGAGTGCCACGGGAGGTGGAGGAGATGTTAGGTGTGCCACGGGAGGTAGAAAAGAGGTCAGGTTGAATCTGACATGCAGCAAGGCTTGCAGGATTGCGCGGGAGGTAGAAAGGAGGTTGGGTTGAGTGGAGCTTGGGATCTGGAATGCTGATATGTTCTGGGAGGCATGTATGGTGGAATGCAGTCCCTACAGGGTTATGGCAAAGGGGCCATAACATTGTGATGGTCACAGATATTGTCATTATGCATAAACTGTGTATGAGCCAAGTTACCTTGCTCAAGAGATGTAGAGGGGAGTTAAGTGTCGAAGGTGTAGTAGAATCAGAGGGCAGTGCCGGAATAGGCATGGGGGTGCCTGGAGTGGGTGCAGCTGGTTTGCTGGCATGGGGCGATGCTGTTATGCCGGCAATGGCCGGACAGGGCCAGACAGGAAGTGAAGTCCTTGTTCATTAACCTTTGTTGGGTGCCGGCTTTGCCTGCCGACTCCCGTGGACATCATCACATAAACAGCATGCATGCCAATCAGTGTGAGGTGGGTGCGACACACTGAAATCAGGCAGCTTCTAGGCCACAACAGCGGCGGCCATTGCAGAAAGGAGCACAGGCTCCATATAACAGATTAAGAGCACAGCAGGGCTTACCTTTGTTGCAGAGGTAGAAGGGGCAGCCAGGGCACTGCCCATTGTGGGGATGCCCAGATGTAAAAATCACTGGGCACATGCAATAAAAGGAAATTGTACTCTCCTGCTACATGCATTACTACGCAAGACTTTACATTCTCAGTACAAATCAACCTCGGTTTTTATTGTCAACATAGTTTGAATTCTTTAATGTGTTTTTTACACCCTTACTTTGATAGTCATATTGAGCTTGAGTCCAGGACATCTAGGGAGATGATATTTGTTTCAATTGAGTGAATGGTAAAACAGGCCATACATAATTCGTGTTTTTTTAACAAATGTATTTATTTTATGGCTGAGAAAAAAAATCAACCTTTAATAAAACTTACAATAGAAATATGAAACATTAAAATCAACATTAATTTCAGTGTATTTAAACGGAAAACTTTTAAAACAGCATTATACAGCATTTCAATTAATTATTTTCATTGTTAAAACTTGATTCAAATAAAATATCATCTAAGTTCAGTGCTTTAATAAATGAAGTGATTCCAATTACAAGTGACGTTGTTTTACCAGCCAGACATCTATTCGAAAATGTACCCCTATCAAAGTCAGACGATCGAAGAACCCATTTATCCAAATAAAGTTTGAGTTGGGAGCTTAACTCTGGACAATTCGTTACCCGATGTTTTAAAGTTTCAACAATGTCTGCTGTCTCAGAAAATCTGCATAGTGCTAAGTCTGCAGAAATACTGTTATGTTTTAACATAATTTCTCTAGAGTTGAGAAGATTACATTAGAAGCGGGAAAATATCACTCAGGATCACTTTATCTTGGTTTATATGGAGGAAAGGGGCCAAGACGCCCCTCCTTTTATGTTCTTTACTCAAGTGGACCAATGAAAGATATGAATGCAGTTGTTCCATTGTCGACATCAAATCACATTGATCGAATAATAACTTTATCCTGCTTGGGTATTCAACCAGATCCTGTACAGAGCAGCCTATCCTGTCCAGAATCAGGTTCCTCAGAGCATGCAACACTTCCATTCTGATGTATCACTGTGCCACAAAAAATATCTTGAAATCTACATATAGGGTGCTCTCTACCAGGAATAACATTTTTCTCGATAGGGGCAAAACTTTCCAGTGTACACGTGCTTTAAGGCATACTAAACCCAAATCATAGCGAATGGCTGCTACAGGAAGGCTCATTGGGGAATTTAAAATAAGTTTCCAAATCCTGACCTCCAGTACCAGAAGGTATTCCAGAAGAGCATAAGGATGTGTCTCAATTCCATAAAGAAGTTTTGGTATACGTTTTACTTCATGGTATCTAATCACGGGTTTGAGGGAGAATCTACCAAACTTTGTGTCTATTATTTTAATATGAACAATCATTTTTTTCTATGATTTCATTCATCCAGAGAATACTGCTCTTCAGTGAAGCCCTCCCAAATACTGGGAAAACCCAAATAGACCAATGGGTCAACGCATGTGATCAAAGAATCGCCCAATTTCATTTAGCATTTTTTGTGTTATTAGAGAATCTAATTACTTTTAACTTGGAGGGGTTAATTTTAAGAGAGTGTTTACCCATGTATTCTACAAAGGAATTAATTAAGCGTTGCATGCCGACTTTACTTGCATCAAATAGAAAGAAGTTGTCTGTATAAGCTATCCATTGAAAATGAAGATATAACAATTTTGGGGTAATCAATGAGGCTTCTGCATGAGCCTCCATTATGTCAGCCAGATATAAGTTGAAAATACAGGGAGCAACAATACATACCTGACTGACCCCCCTCACAGTAGGAATGTCTCTGGATAAATCCCCATTGTTATTAAGTCGAATTTGTATGACAGTATTGGAATGTAGTCGAATAAGGAGGTTAAGGAGACCAACCAGTATACCCCAGTTGGCAAGTTTCTGCCACAGTAACCCTCAATCCAGAGCATTGAAAGCAGCTGTTAAGTCGATGGAAGCTCCATAGACTGCATTGTATGCCAGCTGTTGAATTGTGTTAATTACCAACCAACTGAGTAAAGTCCCCATCTGTCTCCTAAAACCTACATGCCACTTGGAGAGACTACCAGTCCCGCGGCTCAGGCTTCTAAATGATGTAATACAATTGAGGCAAAAATCTAGTAACGCAATTCGTCGGTAGCTGGAAGGATTCCATCTATCGCCTCTTTTGAATATCGGGATGATATGAGCACTGGGTCACATGGGCGGGAAGACTCCAGTAGCAAGTATATTAGCAAACAATAAGGAGAGAGTGTTGGCCCAAGCCTCCCTATCAAATTTCAAGACCTGATTATTCAGGCCATTAGGACCTGGTGCCCTAGAGGAGCTAATAGAGTTCAATACCCTAGAAATAGTGTGTTTACCAAAGTCCATGTGTAGGATCAAATCACTATCTCACTGCTTGCAAAAACGTTTTGAAAGTACCGAACTTAGTCCGACTCCGATACTCTGTTGATTTAGAGTAGCGATTAAGGAGCCTCGCTGTTGTTGACTATTTGACAAAAGGCCATGGAATTCTTATCCCTTAAGCATAATAGTATTGCTTCCCCATCCCTCTGTAATCTGTTTTCCTTAGTTTGTCTGACCCAATTTTGATGCACCTGTCGGATTTTTCTAATTAATTGATATGTTTCAATAGGAGAACCCTGTCCATGTTTTTTAAAGTGGGCTATCCTATGGCGCAAGTCTCTTTTCTTAGTAGCCACCTCTTTGTTATACATGTGCTTGTGGTTCGCCCTGGGAGCGGTCCCTCCCCATCGCCCCTCCCCCACAGAGCACTACATTCACTGAGGAGGTGGCCTATAAAATGTCCACGTTTTTTTTAAAACTTTATTTACACAACATCCATAACAAATCCCAATACAATCAGCGTGTATCAAATTACACAAAATAATACAAGAAAAGCACAGCATTTTACACAGTACTACGTACACAGTGAGATATACAATACCCTAAATCCCCAACATCTCAAATACATCTCTTAATTACCCCCCACCAAACAACTATAATGCCAAGTTAAAACAACTGCAAAAATCTACCCCATATTTTCCGAAACAAAGCCAATTTACCAAGTTCATTGCGTAAGAGAGTGTTACACTTCCAGGACCGGTCTGTTAAATTCAGGTAGGTGCCAAGAGTGAAGTTCACTCTTAGCACCTTACCAGAGTTCCAACTTTTTTATGCACCTGAACACCTAGCTATCAGATCTGAGGCACATATTGTTTTTGAGCTGACTTTCCAGATATCACTGATGTACTACACATGAGATTAAAGTCGGCTTCTATAATGGCGTGGTCACTAAAAAGGGTGAAGTTAGCACAACATTTTGTACAGAAAGTGCCTATCCCATCATCCACAAAAATGTAATCAATTGTTGAACTTGCAACACCATTTGTCCACGTGGGGGGAGGAGGGGCTTTATAACAAAAAGCTTAATTCAAAGACCAGAGCCCCATATATCTTATGGTTGACAGCCACCTTTCACCATCCTTCCTTTTGGTCATGGTATCCAAACATCCTCATTTTGGACTATTTCCAGAATGCACACAGTCATAATTAAGATCCCACACCAGCGCAATGTGTCTTCTAGGAGACACGTTGTGCCATTGTTGTAATCAGGACCTTATTTTGGTGAGAAATGTTGCGAAGACACCAATCCCTTTATTCCAATAGACATTCACCACTAGCAAGTCGAAGCAAGTGACTTAACTAAAGTAATATGAATGGCTAATGCTCCCCTTGTGATGTTGAAAGTTTCCTATACTGTGACCTTTACCGAGGACCTTGTAAGTGTTAATAGTCCCCCTGAATGGAGACCCAAGGCCCTTTGTACTGCTGGTTGGCTTGTTACTACTCTAGGAGAGGTTGGCATGTCAACCAGGTTTCTTGTAAATGAATTATGTGTGCTAGCTGTAATTAAGCCCCTAAGGCAGGTTCTGAAAATAAATGACTGTGACCATGAGTGTTATAAGGGCCAATTGATAGCGCATATTGCACTCAGCTATCTGTACAACTTCATTACTTAGTTGGGGCAGTGAGTAGCCATGCCCAGTTATTAGTGGCTTCAGACTGTTGGATTTTATGTTTCAAATATGCTATCTCAGTCACTGGAATAGGATTATTCCCCCTGTATTCTACCCCAGTATAGGTTGGGCACCTCAGCTATAGTGATAACATGAGTTTACACTTGTTCCTAGCAGTTCACTTCCGTTCTCAAGGAGAGTAATCTTCTTCATCAAGGATGATTTCAGATCTGTAGGAATGATGTT
Source organism: Ambystoma mexicanum (assembly GCF_040938575.1). Classification (NCBI taxonomy): domain Eukaryota; kingdom Metazoa; phylum Chordata; class Amphibia; order Caudata; family Ambystomatidae; genus Ambystoma; species Ambystoma mexicanum. Next base: position 265,764,853 of record NC_090930.1, read on the forward strand.
TGTCCTCACATCCCTTTGGGGGAATTCAACCCATTTGCCGGACCCAGTTTGTGTCAATCAGTCCACTTGGATCAATTGTCCACCAACTTATTAAACCCCCTAGTTTTGCTCTTGAGGAAATTAGCCTGAGGTTTCCGATTTTTGGTCATGTAGTTTTTGTTTACTAGTGAACCTGAGAGCAGGTTTCTTACAAGGGATTGCTTGAAGAATGTGGAAAAGAACTGTTTAGATTGCTCTGTTTGATTTTTTGTGTGGCGCCCACAACCTTTGTTTATTTTACCCTTATTGATCTTTGTGATCATCTACCACTTCTTGTTTTACCCGTTTAGTTGCAATGGAGGTAACTATTGTTGGGAGCCCCTCTTCCCGCTTTTGTTTGTGGCTTTGTTATAATCTGGGTAGGCAACTGAGTCACCGGGTTGGGGAGGGGCTGGTTCTTTCACAAAACTTACATTATCCTCCTACACCCTTTCTGCCACCCCTAATAATACACACATATTTTCCTTTAGCTCCGATCATGGGCTCCAAGTAGTAGATTCCATACCTAAATTAATTGTTGGCGTGGGTATTGGACAAGGATGTACCACATGAATCTCCCTTAGTAATAGTACTATGCAAAGATGTTAAATTATCCAATTTACCCAATACCACATTCAGGAGCATAGTATTATTGATGACATCTGTTTTCAAAACTTCATATAATTTCACCATAATACATAAGACCTGGTTGATCTCTATCAAACGTTTCATCAGAGGGGACCTTCCAACGTAGGTTGGTCCCAAGTCTAGATGGAGAAGGTCTACAAAGGTATCCAGAGCAGGTGGTGAAGCACAAAAGAATGAGCAATCTAAGTCCCGGTTCTTTTGACTAATTGTAATGGGAAATAACACCATGTGTAGTTAAATTGAACAGATTTGAGGATTCACACAAGGAGATTTGTGTGTCGTGTTCCAAGACGGGGGAAGTATTCAGCTGTTCATAGTGCAGTGTCTTGCTTTATATATCCACCACATTTGAAGAAGTACTTAATTGTACTGGTGGCTTAGAGATTGCGTCTTTGGGGAAAAAAAAGATGTTATTAAAGTACTTCCTGGGTGTTGGCTTTTATTAGAACCTTTTGAAATACTTTATGAATTAGTCTGCATCTTACTACTTTTTATGCTCTTTGTCTGTGGCACTTTGGGGGAGATGGAGGTAAGGGTAAATTGACTGCCTTTAACATTTCCTCGTCTGTTATAAACGGGAAATAATGGTTTGTATTCACAATGAGTTTCCCACTCCGTAAATGCATCCACAGAGCTATATGGTCACAAGTCTGGCTAACAGCACGTTAGTGAAAAAGGTAAAGTGTGGCACAAGTGGGGTGTGGCACAAGTCCCAAATTGATAGTCAACTGGTCAGCTCAACACCAGCGGATACCTCGGGTCAATCAAATAGCTCCAAGGCACTGGGCTCGCAGTCGCCATTTGAAAATCTCAATTTATGTTGAATGCTGACAGTAAATATGCATGTTCTGTTTGGATGAGGGGCCGCACGTCATCCGGCCTTCACTCGGCCGCCAAAAACTGAGAGCAATGTCGGGGGTCAAAAAGATAAGACTGATGAAAGCACAAATGTTCCCAACACACTTGGAGGTTTAAATGTTGTAAGAGGGCCGGGAGTTGCCAGATCAAAAGGGGCCAACCCCTGCATTCTCCAGGCAACTGAGTTGTGGATTGCATTTCACAGCTGTGAATCAAGGTGACAGAGTAAGGGTAAGGGTCCTCTGAATGGCCCACTAGCTTGAATCGATTGATTTTATGTACTTTTATCCCCTGAAAGCACTTTTAAGCGGCCAACGATTTTGTTGTTATTTTGTTATATTTGTTGCACCCCTGCATGTCAGCCGGTGCGGGGGAGGGTGTTGAAGCGGTTAACTCAAGGTTGATCCATGATTCCGCATGATACCGTAAGTCAACACAAGTTTGTGGGGCTAAAGTGCGCAGGGGGACCCGTTGCTCCACATGAAGTTGTAGTTTCAAATTGTTTTTTTGTCATTGACCGCTGGTTACCACGCCTGGCTGCACCCAGCATGCCTGGTGTCAGGAGCATACTGAGATGGATCACTTTGGCAGTCAGCGCCCAGCTGGCACTATTGGGACTGTTTCTGTACAGTCCATACAGTTGGGACTGTCTCTGTATATCGGAGAACTGGAGCCTGGACCAAAAGTCATCATCTTTAGCAAGAGCAAAGTGCCTCGCTTTTTTCCTTTCTTGTGTAATCCACTTGAATCCAGCGACTAATTTGACAATTGTGATGCTTCCAAATACCGCAAACTGACTCCCTGAAGAAAGTGCACCTGCAGAGGAAGTGGTGCACGGATTCATTGAATGTGCCCCCAACTGTGTATTTTGTGTATTTTGACATTTGATATGTATTTTTAAACAGTAACTGCTTTGGTTTTATTGCAGTGACAAGTATTGATTTGTATGTGAACCCTTGAGTTAAGGTTTATACTACGTGCATCCCACAAACCTCCATTAAACCAGTAGGGTGTGCCCACTCTTATTGCAATTACTCATTTCTCACAACTGATAATTGTATCATTTTTTTGTTGTGAAACTTGCTTAAGGGGGAGAGTAGTTCTCACAACTGGCATGAAATGGCAACAAGGAAAGCTGAATCAGCATTGTGCCCAGGGGCTTCTAAGAATAACATTTTGACGATGTTTAAGCCAATTACGGATGCCAATATTTTGATTACAGATATAAAATACCTTCTTTTGATATTGTTGGTTTGGGAAGTATGCCCAAAAAATCAAATAGTGGTATGCCCTAAAAGTTGACACAGTTACTGGGCCTCATTACGAGGTGGGCAGAATGGGTTTAACGGCACCGGTAATGGAGCCATTGCCAGTAAACCCATTCTGCCCTATTATGAGGTTCCCTTGCGGGACCCGCTCAGAACGTCTGGTCAGACCAGACATCCTTTGCAGGTTCCGCATGGGGACCAGGGAGCTAATAACGGGCCAGTTATTTACGGGCCTGTTATTAGCTCCATCCCCATTTCCATTGAGCCCTATGGGGGCTCGAATGGGAATGGGGAAGGGTTTTTTGAATGAGGAATTACCGGGTCCTCCAAGGTTGGAATGACCCAGTAATTCCTCAATTAAGGAACCTGGACCCGGAAACGATTTTGGAGGCAGCCATGGCGCTAATAACACCATGGATACCTCCAAACTCGTAATGAGGCCCTATGCATTATTCTGCGAACCATCAATAACTCAGGGTCTACAGACGAAGATGCCCAGATTTTCTCCACAATAGATTGACCCTTTTTGCCTTCACATTCACCAAAAAGCTTGGATAGGAAGGGGGGAAGAATTAAGTATTCCTGGTCAAATGTGATACCAAATGCAAAGAAATGAAAATAGGGCTGACTGTAATGTAAGTAGTTCTAAAGTCATGGTTTTTAAGCCTCAATTATTAAAACACAGGTCTATGATACTCAAGGTAAATAACGTACCATTGGAGCAGGTCAACCATTTCAACTACCTTGGGGTTGGGTTCCACGAGTCTGGATGCTGGACTTCCCAGCTGGATAAATCCAATACTATAATGGAAAAATAAAATGGAGCAATTAGCTCCCTATTCATAAGACATTGTAGTGGCACTGTTTCTCATGTCCTGGATATGTTCCAAAAACAGTCAGCAGCAACCTATAGTTTGGAGATTTGGGGATATACTGATCTTGAGAAGTTGAACATCTGTGAGCGTAAATTCCTCAAGAAACTAGTGCTATTACCCCAAAGTGCCCCATCATTGTTGATCCATTTGGAATTTCATACGACTGTGGGTTCCTAGGAGGCGTACAACCCAGGCATGTGCTGGTTAAGATTATGGAGGCAAGAGGGTTTAGAATCATATTGTGATACCTTACTCCACCTCAGGAGTCTGAATAGTGGCAGAAGTTCCAAATGGGTCGGCTATGTAAAGCACAGCCTTACTGAATTCAACCTAAGAAACCTGTGGGTTTAACCCATAGAATACGCAGTCTCTGTGCTTAAAAGTATCAAGACAGACATAAAACAAAGTGCACAGCATCAACTAGGACCTTGGAATTAAGCCCTGCATATGTTGAGATAAGATTGCTTGATGGCCCTAACTTGTACCTTGATTGTATAAATCCAGCATATGAGAGATCCTTATATATACGATGTAGATTGGTGATTTTACCAATCGCCACTTTTGCCCATTACTGGAAGGAATTGGGGACAGATGTGTGTCCATTGTGTGGAGAAGCAAGAGAAACTCTGGTACACTTTTTGTTGACCTGTCATAAAACCCAGAATCTTAGACGCAGGTATCTGAGACCTGTCCTAAATGCCGCTGCGATCCGCCAACTTGGTGTGGCAGTGTTGCGAAGCCCTTGTGTTGTCTAAACTAGATTACTGCAATGCACTATATTTCGGGACTAGTCAACGCAATTTAAACAAACTCCAGATTACTCAAAACAATGCCATTAGGGCTGCCCTTTATTTTCCTAGATCCTACACATTTCAGGCACTATACGAAGCCTTCTCTGGATATCAGTCACCCAAAGAATATAACTTAATGCACTTGCTCTCACACATAAATATGTGTACAATCAAGCCCCTACCTACTTGGCAAACCATCTTGTTCACCACTCCTCAACACGTCCACTGAGATCTGCCCAAACGCTAAACCTTAAGGTACCAAGATACAAACTTCAAAAAGCGGGCGGGTTGAGCTTCCCTGTACTCGCTTCCAAACTATGGAATTCATTGCCTAACTCCATTAGGATCTAGCCCTCTTTCCCTTGTTTTAAGCACAAAGCCAAGACATGACTGATGTCCCAAGATGTCTAAGCCGTCATACTGTACATTGATTTCTTCTTGTAAAATTGTGCAACGGTACGTTCTTGTAAATTTGTGTAACCGTACCTTTGATTTCTTCTGTAATTGTAATATAAGATCTGTGCTCATGCTATTTGTAAATACATGCAACTGTCTATATGTAACTGTAACATAAGATATGCCCCCAGATTCCCTGGGGCCAGGTGCGCTCTACAAATAAACAAATACAAATATAACCTTGCAAAATGCACTTGAACAAGGGGCTAGCACAACTTTTTGGAAAATGGATGTGGACAAAGAGGTGAAAGGGGACAATATATAACAGTGCTGCATCACATCAGACGATTGGAGGCTCCATTTCTCCAACCTATAAAGTTCCCATGAGGCTATAGATCCAGATTGGAACCCCTCAGACATAGAAAATACCCCAGGTAAAGGGAGCTTGTGTCCAACATTGAAAGAGGTACAAGATGCTTTAAGGCCTTTGAAAAGTGGCCCTGATTTAGTGCCCATTGACCTATATAAGGACAAGGTAGTTGTATGGACCCTGGTTCTGAGCAAAATATTTAATTCCATAGTAAGACTGGGAATGATTCCTCCCTCATGGCGATAAGCCATTATCATTCCAATATATTAAAAAGGTAGGAAGAGATTCCTCAGGAAATTACCGCCCAATTTCTCGCTTGGATGGTGCAGGGAAAGTCTTTGGAAAAGTTGTACTCAGGCATTTGCACATATGGGCGGATGACAATATGGTAATAAGTAACCACCAGCTGGGATTGAGGCAAAATAGGGGCAGGTGGAGCAGTGTTTCTTATTGTTTTTGTTGATCCAGAAGTAGAGCGTATTGCAGAGAATTAAACTTTATGCTGTATTTCTGGATCTAAAGACAGCTTTTGACTTGGTTTCCAGACCTATTTTATGGCGAATTCTACCTGCTCGCAATGTTCCACCTGAGCTGATCTTGATTCTGTCTTTGTTATATTCAGAAATTCAGGCCAGAGTACGTTATGGCCTAGAGGGCGAACAAACATCTCAATTTGAAGTTAGAAGGGGTGTAAAACAGGAAGGTGACCTGGCACTCCTTCTCATCAATATTTACATCCAGGAGATTATTAATTCATTGGTGAAGGGGTGCCAGAATTGCCCTAAAATTCCATCTGAAAAGTATCCAGCACTTTTTTATGCTGACAATGTGTTAATCTTGGCAACAACCGCCTTATGACTGGAAAAGTCACTGGTGGGCCTCATTCACAGTCTGTCGGTCCGGAAACAACAGTGGTGGTAAACCCGCCTCCACCGTTGTTTCCGGACCGGCAGCCGAGTTCTGCAGGTGTGTGGCGTTACGCCCGCCAGGTCTGATCTGGCGGGAATAACACCACATGCCTGCAGACTGACGCGGAAACACCGGCACCATTACAGCATAGTGCCGGTGTTTCCACCTCCCCATTCCCGTGGAGTCCAAGTGACTCCACGGGAATGGGGAATTAGAGAATGCCGGCTTCTGAATTACAGGATCACAGGGCTGCAATGCCCCGGTAATTCCGGCAAGTCCTGAGCCGTTAATTCATTCCAGGTCTGGCGGCAACATGCCAGTTTTTCCGGCACAGTTACCGCCAGACTTGGAAAGAGGCTGACTGTCTGTATTTTTGTCTAAATGTAAAGAATTGCACCTGGACTTGAATGTAAGTAGTTCTAAAGTCATGGTTTTTAAGCCTCAATTATTATAACACAGGTCTATGATACTCAAGGTAAATAACGTACCATTGGAGCAGGTCAAATATTTCAACTGCCTTGGGGTTGGGTTCCACGAGTCTGGATGCTGGACCTCCCAGCTGGATAAGTCCAATACCATAATGGAAAAGTAAAATGGAGCAATTAGCTCCCTCTTTATAAGACATGGTAGTGGCACTGTTTCTCATGTCCTGGACATGTTCCAAAAACAGTCAGCAGCAACCTATAGTTTGGAGATTTGGGGATATACTGATCTTGAGAAGTTGAACATCTGTGAGCGTAAATTCCTCAAGAAACTAGTGCTATTACCCCAAAGTGTCCCATCATTGTTGATCCATTTGGAATTTGATATGCCTGTGGGTTCCTAGGAGGCGTATAACCCAGGCATGTGCTGGTTAAGGTTATGGAGGCAAGAGGGTTTAGAATCATATTGTGATACCTTACTCCACCTCAGGAGTCTGAATGGTGGCAGAAGTTCCAAATGGGTCAGCTATGTAAAGCACAGCCTTACTGAATTCAACCTAAGAAACCTGTGGGTTGAACCCATGGAATACGCAGTCTCTGTGCTTAAAAGTATCAAGACAGGCATAAAACAAAGTGCACAGGATCAACTAGGACCTTGGAATTAAGCCCTGCATATGTTGAGATAAGATTGCTTGATGGCCCTAACTTGTACCTTGATTGTATAAATCCAGCATATGAGAGATCCTTATATATACGATGTAGATTGGTGATTTTACCAATCGCCACTTTTGCCCATTCCTGGAAGGAATGGGGGACAGATGTGTGTCCATTGTGTGGAGAAGCAAGAGAAACTCTGGTACACTTTTTGTTGACCTGTCATAAAACCCAGAATCTTAGACGCAGGTATCTGAGACCTGTCCTAAATGCAGCTGCGAGCTGCCAACTTGGTGTGGCAGTGTTGTGAAGCCCTTGTGTTGTATATGCAACAGCACGATATATCTACAGGACATGGATGCAAAGACTGAGTGAGTTAAACAACAACTGAGACTGATGGGCACTTATTTCAAGGCTGCGAGTTATGCTCTCCTTGTTGTTTCAAATCACCCAGTGGCCTTATCTAAATATATTTGTGGCCTACACATTTTATCAAATGTTAGACACATGAATTGATTGTAATTTATACCCTGTTTCTTAATTATAATGACGCTAATTTTGTTATAACCTGCTAGTTGGATAACTTGTAATTGAAATGGCGGTGTTTAATTTTCTTATATGTTTGAGCCATGACTTGGTTACATTTTGTCATCCTGTTTTTATGTAATCACTATTTTACTGTTTATATTGTGTTGTTGCTTTTATGTTTTCAAACCGAAATAAAGCTGTTTTGACTGACATCTCCTCTAACTGATGTTACTTCCATCGTCTCCAGTCATCTTTGTCAAATTTCACTTACTGCACCCACTCTGCTGGGGGAATGACCAGATCCAGCATAGAACTCAACCAGCTATCCCAAAAAAGGGTGGCAAGCCAATCAAGAGGGATCTCATGATCAGTTCTGTCAAATACAGACAATAAATTCAGCAGGTTCAGTGACGCTGGCTTGCTTAAATCCCCCTGTTTTAGCAACATCACTCTGATAACTGGGATGGCTACTGTTAGCCTGCTTTTAGGTGAAAGCCTAATCATAAGTCATGCAACAAGCCATGGCCTTTCAAAGACTCCTGCAGCTGTTATCATTTGTATCCACTAGGTGAGATGCAAATGTGGTTTGGGAAAGGGTTTGATATTTCTAAGCCATTCTGATGCTGTTCTTAAGTGCGGCATTATAACATTCAGTTTTAAGCTATGAGGACAAACACCAACACCTTGAGACTTGCCAACTAATGGCGTTAGTTGGGAGTTTCTCTGTGGGTTGAATGTCTTTGATCCATGCTCAAAGATCACCTAGAGCACAGCAGTATATTGGCATCTACCCACAAGGAATGTGTCTCGAATAACTGAAACCTTAGATTGACCAAAATGAGGCGCTCTCCATACAGAAGGTTGCCCGTGAAAATTGAAAACACTGTGAAAGACTCACCTGAACTGAGTAATTTGCTCGATGAGCTTTTCCCCCTACTGATGAAAATTTGGCACATAGTTCATTTTTTTAAACTAACTGGTTTGCTCATATTAGCTTTTACCAGCCAATCAGCCAGCCAATCATCTCCCTCCAAAACCGGGAATACGTACATGGACAGTGACAGTCAGCATTCAGCACCAGTTGCTGGCTCCTGCGCAGTACGAGTAACGTTCCCCCTTTGTGGCTCTTGGGTCACCATTATACAGCACCTCCTCCCCATCTGCAAGACCATTGTCATCTGCCCCTCCACTCCCAACGCTCAACCCTGTCACTCTCACTTACCTGGCGACTCCTCGCCATGCCACTTCCCTTTACTACATGCCACCTCCCTTCTCCCATATGGCGACTGTCGCTGGCAACAATTGAGCCACTCCTGAGTCCTGTTGTTCATCCATGGTGGCTATATTAGGTAGGGAGACGGTCACTATGATGAATGGGCTGTGAACCCTGTTCACTGCTTTATTAAAGGAAACGTTTTTCTTTATTTTTAGGAAGACACACTATTAGCACCCTGCTTGGGTGCTAATAGTGTTAATATCGGTGGGAGATTGGGCTTAGCCAAGCCCGCCCACCAAAGTGGGTATTAGTGCTACATTGTAGATTACAAGGTCCTTTATCAGCTGATTACACTTAACAGTCTGCTCCATTGGGTTGAACTATGACATATAAACATCTACAAGATAAGGCATAGTCAATGTTGATGTTATCGGCATGTTGGAATTTCACATTATGTGTCACCAAACATTTGACTATAGATTTAAGATTTATTATCTTACATTAAAGGTTATCTGCTATCATTCACTCCACAGTTATGGCTTCCTTTCAATTATGATAGAGACCCAATATGGTTATTACACAGCGTGAAAGATTAATTTCTTGTGGAACATCTGAGCTAGACCAACACACTTTAACTTCAAAAAATACAATTAGGGAATGTGACGTAATAGGGATGAAAAACTGACAGGAAAATAAAAACCTACAACAATTTTGTAGTAGCACTAAATACAAATATTTAAACTTCACAAACAGTATTGGAAGAGCATTTAGCCCAAGATATGGATGAATAGATTGAGCAATTAAGCATCCTTCTTGTTTGAAATAAAATCTGTATTTTTAACACGTTGCACATCATGCATTTCTTTTTTTGTATTGAAAGTTACATTCAGAATGGAAGCATACAAACACAGAAACATCAATACAATCTTAACATGTGCATGCAGTGCATATGCAATCCAAAACACATTCCCACTGCAAACTGTCCGGGTTCTGTCTGTGGGGATGAGCAACAAACAGGGCCGAGGGAAGGGAGACACAGAAGGATAGTAACAAGAGGAATTGGGGTGACAGGTCGGGTGGACAACACAAGGGTAGATCCATTCAACTGCATGAGGATCTGTGCCGGCAATATAGTTTTGCCTAACTCACCTAACATACAGCTTAAAGGCCCCATGTAGAATCCTAATCATTCAATTGTTTCCACTTCACAAACCGTACTCTCTCCATTTTGGAATTCAACAGCACTACTTACAACCACATCTCAGCATTTGGCTTAGAGCCACATTTCCAGTACCTCAGGATGTCAACCTTGGAATACACTAACAAACCAAGACCTCTGTGCCTTCCTCATTCTGCTCAACTCATTGTGTGAGTGCAACAGGACCCTCATTGTGTCTAGAAGCAGGTCACCACGGAGCACCAGGTTGATTCCTTCCAAACATTTCCACGCAGTAGCACTCAAATCTGGTAGAAGCCTGCAACATATGTTTTAGAGATCCTCTGTCCTCCCGCAGTACAAGCATAGGGCATCATCCCTGAGGCCAATAGCTCCTGCTCACTATTCTCTGTTTGGGGCTATTTTAGTTGGAGATCCAACTTGCTATGCGGGGCAAGCTACAGATCATTCTGCATTGCATATCAGTCAGTGTTAAATCCAACTCCACTGACCACTCATCCCTCTGCTTCATTTCCAATCCAGACCAGACGTATCTTCCTTCAATTAGGATCGGCAGTGGGGATGAAAACATAGGCGTATCCTTGAGATGCTTGAACAATCACTCAGCATATGTATTTTGTCTTCCAGCTGTCCATCAAACTGTCTACAACTCATGGACTTCCTATCTGTCAGCTTATGCTAAACTTCAGGTACTCCAACAAGACCATACCGCATTTCACTCCTACATCTGCAATTAGTAGAATGCCCTCGTTCATGTCCCTATTCCAGTGGAGCGTCTTATTATTGTACATTAAGGCTATTGGATTTTCCCGGTTTTGGGCTAATTTATTTAACTGCTTTGTTTTTTTTTAACTGTTATCATTGCATTGTTCAATCATATTTACATTATGTCTATGATTTTAAGGATGTTATACTCTAAAATGTTAGCTAAGGAATTCATTAAAAAAGCTGTGATGATCAATGTCAAAGCGTCCCAAATAACTGAGTGTGACAGATAATTCTGTTGATAGATACGAGCTTACGCATAGCAGAGTTCCGTTATCTAGAAACTACCTTGAGCTTACTATTGTGGTGCAACACATTATAAAGAGTACAGGGTGATGACGTGAAAAAGGAAGGATCAAGCATAACATGAGAACAGGTCAAAAAAGAGACAAGGCTTGTAATTGATGAGTCAACTAAAGTACTATGGGGTAGACATGAAAAGTTTATCTTGCATTCATTCTAACATCTGCACAGATTTATAGATCAAATTTCTGCAGCTTCACCTCTGGAAGCCTTTATGGCCAGTGGTGTTTTGCTGCACATACTAAGAAACGTCATTTCTGAGGATCAAGCATCCTGAAAGACACACGTAGGTGTGGCTACGTGAAGTTTGTTTAAGCCCTACTGCTAAGATTGCTGATTTCGTACGTGTTTCTAGTATTTCTATTTTTAGTTTTTATATCTGGATTTGCTAATGCTGTGGGAACTCCAGCCAACTCTTGTCAGGGATCCCTGACCACGCTTGTATGGTGAAGGTATGCTGATGATTAATGCCTACTTGTAGTTAAACAGGCTTGCCTCCCCCCTTTCATTAAGATACTTCACGGGACCATCTGGTCTGTGCAAACTATAGACATATCACAAATGTGACATTTTGTTTGAATATCTTCGAGTAGGCTCCTACTAAACAACTTCAGCCATTTGCAGAAGAGCATTATCTGCTATGTGGTTGTATGTATAATAATATCTATTACAGGTTTTGGACCACAGTAAGGCAGGATTCCTCGTGCCCGTCTGCAGCTTCGATACCCTTGACACTTCCTTTTCGTCTAACGCCTATGGCTGGAGGTGGGAATATTGGAGAGTGCTAGCAATAGGATTGTCTCATTCGTTGGAAATAGGGTGCCGAGGGTCATATCTGGTGTGTTTGAATCTCAGCCTGAAATGGTGGATTGTGGTGTTCCACAAGGCACTGCATTTCACCTTTTCTTAATAATATTTATATTAAATCCCTCCTTAATGTTCTTGTCTTGCTGCCTTTTTTAAGAATTATGCAAACAATACTCAGATCATCTTCGACTTGGAGGATGATCAAGAGCAGATATGCCTCAAATACACATGATTTATAGTCAAGTAGATTGATGGATGAGACAAAACTGTCTTGGTCTAAATCAAGACAGAACAGAGATCTTGATTGTTCCCACCAGCCATTCATTGCCTAAGATCAAATAATGGTATCCTAATGTCTCCATTTAGGGATATTCTATCCCTGCTTATAAAAAGATTAAAACACTTGGGATCATTCTTGACTCATTCTTATTCATTGGTCTACAAGTGAATGGCATCTTTAGCTCTGCAAAGTGTTTTTTAAAGTTACCAAGACAGTTAAGATTTCTGTTGCCTGAGTCTCACTCTGAAACTTCTGCTTATGCAATTATTGGAGCAAAACTTGGTTATTGCAATGCGCGTTGTGTAGAAACAAATCAGACTGTCTTTAATCATTTGCAGGTTTTACAAAATCCAGCTCCCAGGGTTGGAACTAAAAGCCCTACACAAGTGTATATATCCTTGGTGGTTAAGAGGCTTCACTGGCTACCTGTTATGGTGTTGGTCACTGTGATGCTAGAAATGCATTGAAGGGACAGGGCCTCCATGTCCTTGTCCTATACTCCCTTCTCATGTGTGTTGTCTGTTGTTTTCTGCACAGGAGCTCATGTGGGACAACCGGCAGCGCAGCTCTTCCTCTTTTTGTTTGTGGTGAACAGAGACCTTTAGGATACTCTTATGGCACCCACGGTTGGGGGTACAAGCCTGTACCCCTAGTGTATAATTTTGGGCACCTGTGTGTGGCCCACAGAGCATGGAATGGAATGGTGGCAGCTCCATGATGAATTTGACAGGGTTTCTGAGTATCCTCCATTTTGGAATACTCAGGCCCTGCCATAGGAATCAGTGGATTCCTAATAGGAGACACGATGACCCCTGTGGCCTCTTGGTTTCTATTACCTGTGACCTTGTTTCCCCAAAGTCCTGGGAAGCCCTGACTCTGTCCCTTCCCCTGACTGGCTGTTGGAAGGACGAACCATATATGGTATTGTGGGGAAGTCCAGGCCAAACTGGCTGGAGACTTCCCAGTGACTGTATGTTGTGGGTACACCCTTGGGGGGGGACCTGGGTGAATGGAGTGTGTGACCACAATGCACTTCATGTTATGGGTGTCTGGTATCTGTGTGTGTGACACAAAGAATGCGACAGCCCTGCCCCAAACCTGACAAATGCAGTGTGGTGTGCTAAAAGGCTGGGTGCTTGCCCCAATCCACATTCCTTGCTATGGGTGTCTAGGTGGAAGTGAATGGCCTGAATTCACTGTGAGCCTGATTGGCAGCCTGCCTGCATGAATGCCCTTCTGAATGATTGGCTGTCTGAGCTTGGATCAGCAGTGTGAATGAGAGACAGAACAGTATATCTTGGGAACTCTCACTTACCTGAATTGTTCAGAAGCTGAAGTTGAAACTTGAAGCTGTTTATCCTTGAAGCCCAGCTGGAAGAAAAGAATTGCTGCTGCTTTCCTTCGACCCAATCCGACAGTTGTCAAGTCTGTTGAGGACTGATCCAAGAGAGGACCTGCTTAGGAGACCTCTCCCTGAGCTGCAAGTGAACATTGTGCAGAAAGCGGATCTTCACAGAAGCACCCTAGAAGCCAGTCCCAAAATGCTGTTGACCGGAGACAGGGTCAGCCGAGGAATTTCAAAGTGAAGCACCCGGACATCAAGGCCGTCGAAGTCCATTGTTGTCGACCAGGGTTCGGGTGACTGCCCTGACCGCTGGAACACCGTCAAGTTGTGTTGCCAAGAAATGGGGACAGCTTAACACTGTGCTGCTCAACGACTGGTGCCGCGCCCTCCACCTTTGCTTAAAACATTTTGAAACCAAGGACTCCCTCTGTGCTTCTACTCTGCCATACAGAGGGCTGGAGTACAGAAACCCCTCTCCAGTCATTACAGTAACCTTTAAGTAGTTAATATTGCCAATTTCCTGTATGGCCATGCTATATTCTACTTGAGAAATCTTATATTGGCACACAGATCCGAGCGGGCCTGGACTCCTTGTTCTGTGGTTATTCAATGTTTCAAATGATCCAGGGCATTCAGCAGTTCGTTCAGTATAATTGTTGCCTGACAATGGAATGCAATACCAGAGATATTTTGTCATAACAAAGATCCCAACCTATTTTTTAAAAAAACATTTAAACTCTAGTCCTTTAGTGTGTCTCACTTTTGTGCCTCTTTAAGCTTTGATATATTTCGGGTTCCAACACACTGCCAAATGCTATACCTATGAACATAATTAATATAATCTAAATGCTGAGAAACCATTGAAGAAAAGAAAAAAAAAGATTGAACATTAATAAGAATCACAACTGGAGGACACTTCTAGGGCACTTCTCATTATCTGAGGATTTTAATTCAACCGCCCTCTATGAAGATGTCAAGTAAATAAAAAGGGAAAAAAGTCCACAATGAACAAACAGAAATGAACCACCAAGTTCTTCACTGACTCCATAATGCAAGTGGACGAGGATGCCCCAAGGGACAAAAGTGCAGTTTCTTAGTGTTGGGGGTATCTTCTGATCCTTTGAAAGAGTTGTCCTCCCCCAAGGAGTGTGAAAAGAAGTTGGGGTGGGGGGGTTACTGCTCAGTGGGGTTGTGGACAAATGTAATGGGGGAAGTCCTTCCTGTTTAAGGGAGGGGGAAAGTATTGGATTTGGGTTTGTTTTAGAAGACTCTAACTTGCTCCCGCTTAATTGATCGTAACTACTAGAAATTCTTTTGCATATTCTAACTATTAAAATGATAAAAACATCAGACATAAAATTGGTTGAGTTATTATCTGAATATTGTGCATTTTCATTCTTTGATTGTTGCTTGTTTGATTTGGGACCCGTGATGAATCTGAGGGCATCCTCAGTTCTTTTCCCCCTATATCCTCCTCCCAGGTGGCCCGGGAAAGGCTGTTGTTTTTGCATCCTGACCCTGGGGGTGGGTATGCGAGGGAGGATCACCTGGGTGGAGGAGACTTGGGCAGTGGGGATGAGGCACCCTTGGGTGAGATACAGTATTACCAATTTCCCTTTTTATAAAGAGCCAAATGTCCCCCAGGCTTTTATAGGGTACTCCCAACCTCTTCCCTATTTTGCCAGAAAACCATCTCCCAACCCACACTACTCTGGTACTGAGATGAGGAAGAGATAGCCCAGAGTCATGCATCCTCTCTTTGTTAACTCAGACATACACAATTACCACTCTGGTACTGGGACGAGGAAGAGGGATGCTGAGTGCCAAGTCTGTTATGCATTGAAGGAAAATTGACTGCACCTGGGTCCTAGGAGGTGGTATAAGTGGCCCTCTCAGTGTCCTAGGAGGTGGTATAAGTGGCCCTCTCAGGTGAGACTAATGGGATTGCCTGTGGAACACTTTCAGAAGAAGCAGGAGGTGAGGCCAAGCAGATGCATGCCCAAAGGGCCCAGGAGTTGCACAGTCATTTCAGCAGAAGCAGATTGTGGCGGGAGCATTCGAAAGGTCTCCGAGAGTCGAGCTGGTCTGCAGACCTCCTGGAGTGGGAGGGGCTCCTTCTCTGTACAACTGAGGTGGCAGAGAGCCCGGTACAGAGGTGCGCTGAGGCAGGAGCAGCGACAGCCACAGAGAGCCTGCCAACACCGAGAGCAGCACCCGGCGACAGAGTACCCAGTGAGTCAAAGGAGCCTGAATGACTCTGAGATGCTGTGGGATGAACCGTGTGGTTTATGCAGGTTGGATCACTTGCAAGTGAGCGAGGGACTGGTTAGGCAATGTGAATGCCGGTCCAGTTTGAAAGAAAGACTATTGATAGTACAATAACCTGAAAGTGAAGAAACCAGAAAGAAAGGTTTTTGTGAATACCATACTGTGAACCAGATGAAACTGATAAGGTCAAGAAAGAGCCATGGAAACAAGAAGTCTTTAAATGTGTGAAAAAGCCAGTGAGCAGGGTGCAAATTCCCATCAGGAGAGTACACTGGGAATGTGATGGCAATTTATGCAATGTGACTGAATGGAAAGAAATAAAACCTTTTGTTTTGAATAATGAACCGAAAGAAAACAAGTGTGATTGAATACCAATTTGATGGAAAGCAGTTGGTGATATGTTGTGATACAAAGGACCTATGAACTGTATAAACTGAAGAAAACAGGCATTGGCAAGTGCCATACGAATGTAAGGAACTGTGTTAATTAAAAGAATAAACAGTGGCAAAAGATATGAGAACATTTTGAATGTATAACATGGGAATGGTGGCAAACCAAGCATTGAGAAAGCTACAAGAGACAAAACCCGATACCACCATGAAGCTGGAACAGTGGCAGTGAAACTGTGAAGAAGCAAGTAAGGTGTGTCAGTTGCGTGACATGTAATGGGTGAACCATGTGGTCCGACAATGCCCCTAGACCGAATACACCCATCTAAAGATCTTAAACTCATCTATACGCTTGTGTTTGATTGTCAAGAAGTACTTGGGTGATCTAACATTAAGGAAGTCAACTTTGTGATACTGGTGAATTTGATGAAAGGCAACTCCACCAGAAAAGCTGGGAAGTGTCCCAAGAAATTCTGTTGTTTTTGGAACACTGGGAATTGTGTTGTTTTGGAACATTAAAAAACTTGAAAACTTGCAGAAGGGAACCCCCTCTTTTGACAAAATTAACTATGCTGAATCTTGGGAAAGGGAAAAACCCCTTTCTAACGAAGAGCTGGAAGAAGCTCTGATTTTTTATTTGAGCACTTCTCATTTTCATGCTGACACCCCTAAACATTATACTCAAGTAGTTGTGAGGGCAAGTATAGGTTTTTACACAGACAGACATCTGCTTTGGACTTCCTGACACAGAATATCATTAGTTTCAGTTAGGTAGGGAAATCCCACCTTAGCAAGTTAGACCTTTTTCCAACCTTCTTTTTGTTTTAATAAATGTTTGTGATACAGGCTTTACTCAGTTGTCTGTGTCTACTTCCTGATGCCTTCACAGAACTTATTGATTCTTTTAGATAAATAGGGATTGAACCTTTTTCAGATTTTGGTTCCAGAGGGCATACAATTGGAACTTGGCATTTAATATCACAGTGGAAATGTGGAAATGTTAAGCAACAACTCATTATTATAAATTGTAAATTTGGAGGTAATGCCAATAGGTCAGTCTCTATTTATGAATACAAAAAAAGGTAGCAGGCACCCCTCTCTCAAAATAACAAGGCATGATAACCTGTTCAGTGGTTATTAACCACATTGAGAGTTCGCAGCCATTGCTTTTTGCTCACTGTACCTTCACAGATGGGAAATATCCATTTGCATATCAGTCTTTGTCCCGCCCACAAGGGCAGTCCAGCACCGAAATGATATGGCAATTCCTTTCTGAACAAGACTACCATCAGCAACCCCATACACGTGTTTCAGCCTTGTTGGGCATCATCAGTGAGGTGAAGCTGAGCCTCTCTAAGCACAGTGAGCAGGGATTCTTTTAGATCAATAGGGATTGAACCTTTTTCAGATTTTGGTTCCAGGGGGCATAAAGTTGGAACTTGGCATTTAATATCACAGTGGAAATGTGGAAATGTTAAGCAACAACTCATTATTATGAATTGTAAATTTGGAGGTAATGCCAATAGGTCAGTCTCTATTTATAAATATTCTAGAATAAAAGAAGATTCTCATATGACTGATTGGTCTTGGTTGCCAGCTACATTAGCAACTGCTAAACCATGTTCCCTGGAGTTCCCTAATCTTTAACACTAAATTGGCTAAAGTAATTTCTTGGAAGTTACTAAGTAACTTATGAAGTTCTTTTTGGCCAATAATGGCACAATACCTGTACAAGAAACGTGGCTGATTGAGTCTCTTTGTAGTAAGTCATTCAGCACATTTGTTGAACCAGCCATTAAGATCCCCAGAGGCAGACCTAGTGGAGGACTGGCAATCGCAAAAGATAATTGGCCTGGGCTTCTCATGTTCTAGAATAGAAACTTTTAACATGGGAGTGTTAGAGGATAATATTTACATGGTTAATTAGTATCCGGCGAGAGTCAATCAGATTGTAACAATAAATCTGACTGGCCCTCGCCAGTGCTTTACCCGACCGGGAATCCCTCTCCCAATGTTCCTTTCCTTTGTCCCCGGCGAGGGGGTGTGGCAGCCCCTCAGCCAATGAGGAAGCTCGGAACGGGGTAATCCCCGCTCTGAGCAACCACACGGCTGGAGGCTGCCATCTTCCCCCACTGGGGATTCAGGTAAGTGTTTCCCTCTCCCCACACCCCTAATCCAAACAATCACCTCCAGCCCTCCCAATCCAACGTATCTTTTTTTGGTCCATTTTGGGAGCGGATGCACTGAGAACACTTCTGTCCCCAGTGTGTCCGCTCCCGATCCTCGAAAGGCCACCATGGAAAGGGAGAAGGGACTTCTTGTAGTCCCTTCTCCCTTTCCATGGTGGCAATTTTATTTGTTTACCTTTTTCATTTTGAATGGCCGCCATGTAAAGGAAAAACAGACTCAATTTTCCTTTCCCCGGCGGCAATTTTTTTGACTTTCTGTTCCGAAACGCTGGAGCGTTTCAGAGCAGAAAGAAAATGCCCTTAGGTTCCCCCTGTCTTGCAGGCCGGGGTACTAATAGCAGTAAGCCCCTCGATGTGGGGGCATTACCAAGTCAGGTTCTAGGCCCTTCTAGTGTGGGAATTCTTGCACGTGTATGAATAAGGGGGAAAGTATTTACTGGTATCTTGCTGCTTTAAAAGAATTTGAGGTGTTTTTAAGAAGGACAAGTTTGTCGGGATCAGGGGAACATATTGAGGAACTGTGTACAGTAAATAATATTAATTTCACAGTGGCAGCATGGATTAAACAAATGTCACTCTCTGTAGAGGCAAGAACACTGCATGTACATGATGCTTTGGTAGTGGCCAAAAAATGGAGAAATGAATGGGCATATGTAATCTTGCTAATATGCATAATGCTGAGCCACTTACTTAATTTTTTTAAAAAAAGAAGGATTATCCAGACGATCCATAAAGATAGTCAAAACATACTTGCATATTTAAGGGGTACATTTTCTGAAACATTGAATGAATATTACAGAAAGGTTACTTGTGGCGTTATCGAGGAGGCAACCTGGGTGGCACATGAGAAGGCACTTTTGCATTCTGATGCAGAGAAGGAAGTTGGCATTAATTCGGTAGTCTGGGAAATCTGGATGATGTTCAGGGGGTTATTAAAAAGTCTAAAAACTCTAGAGCCCCTGGTCCCGATCATCTGGCCCCGACAATGATGAAGTATAATGTGTAAATGTGGCCAAGTTCATCAGTATTCTGTTTTTGGATATTGTTATGTGCTTGAACTTACCCCTCTTGGGACTTTTCTTTCATAATCCCACTGTATTAAAAAGGTGATAGGTCAAAACAAGCTAATTATAGGCCTATCTCTATATTAGATTCCTCAAGCAAGATCGTTACTTCATTGATTTTAAGAGAACTAGAAACTTGTGTTTCTGCACCAAGCAAATTGTCCAAATCTTCGGTGGGTTTCTGCAAGAGGATGGCTACCAAGCAGCTCAATTGCACCATTTTAACCTTATTACATACCCAAGATTGGCACTACTAGGAAAACAATTATACATGACAAGTATCAGCCTGACAAACCCCTTTGACAGGGTGAACCAGTGTAGATTAAGATTACCGGCATAATCCAAAAAGTGGAATATCCCAAAGGGACTTTTAAAACTAATAATGCTGATATACAGCAATTGCAATATCCAAAGCTAAATGAGGAAGGTGATATATTCATACATTTTGCAATTATTATTAGAGTGTGCCAAGGATGTATTTTCCCACCTATGTTTTTTAATTTATGTGTATCAGATATAGAATAAATGCCGGATAGTGTTTGCTTTTTTACAGTGAAATTGGACCCCATTCATCTGAATTGGTTTGCTTTTGCGGAGGACCTTTTATTTTTCGATTCTACACCAATAGGTCTCCATTGTAAGCTAACAGCCTTCTTTAGATCTAGTAGTAAATGATAACAGGTTAAACAATGATCTTATTCTCTAGGTTAGGGAAATCCTAGATCATAACTTGGATGGTCTGAGAATCAAAAAAAGAGATTACTAAAGACCTTAATATGTCTGGGCTTTCATTTTAATGACTCGTTAAAAGAAATCGAAGAGACACCAAAAACGAAAATGACAGAGTGGCCATTTATTGCACAACTAAGGAGAGAATTCTGTATAGATTTGCAAAGTTCTTCATGCTGCCTGTCGTGCAATATTACACAATGGAGGTAGTTGCAGACATAATTTATTGCATGCAAACTAAGTTTGTTAACTTTGCCTAGATCTTTAATCGAGTTGAGAGTCTTATTTGGAAGCAAGTACTGTCTCTTCCACTATTATTAACAAATTCAATTGTGAGAAAATAATTAGGGTTTACATCTATGGGCACATTTTTGTCATGTAAGAGTCTTGGCTTGTTTAGGAAAATATTGAATCCCCCGCTGAATACTTTGTATGAAGATCTGAGGGACATTTTAGAAGCTGATACAGTCCAAAAATTGATTGAATATTCAAAAGTAAACAACTCCACGTTGAGGCTCCTGGAGAGTGATCCAAGAGAATTTTCGGATAATCATGGTAAAGTAAAAGGCAAACTTTTTTAAGTGGGACTGGGACAATATGGTTAATAAGATGGCAACCTACTCTCAATGCAGAGAGTAATCAGGGTTTTCTAGGAAAAGAGAACTTGTCTCGAGATATTTTTAATTTGCTGTCCATCACCCATAGTGGGTTCTTTAAAATATGAGATTTAAATTCAATCTGCTTCCTACTATGGAACTGCTGGGGCCCAGGCTGAATATAAAAAAAGATAAGAGAACATGCAGACTCTCTAGATGTGATTATGCACTTGAAACTTTGAACGACCTTGGAAAGATCTGAGAATGACTCACTTTGCTAGGCATGTTTACAGCCTTACTAATTTGGCAACGGAACAACAATTTAGGCGTATGACAGATGGAGAACAAATAGCATACATTTTAGGTTTGAGTAGATTTTTGCTGTTGGAACTGTTATTCAAAGGAGGTTTGCCCGGCATTTCGGTGCTGGATTGCCCATGTGGGTAGGACAAAGACTGATATGCAAATGCATATTCCGCCTTTGTGAAAAGTAAAGTGAGCAAAAAGCGATCGCTGCTGTAAAAAATGCATGGTGACAACAAGTAAGACAGACACAAGTGATCACAGTTCAAGGCTGTTAATTGAGCAATGGAAGTAGTATGCGGGTTAGAAAAACACCTATTCTAAGCCTAAATCCAAGATGGGGACAGGTGTTGACCATCAAATGAAAATAAGGCATTCCTAGTGCCGTCAAAGTAAAATAAGAAGAGCATATACTAAGATACTTAGGGCCTATTTTTCACGCTAAATACAATGGGTGTGGAGTTAAGTTTAAAGACAGAAAAAAGTGTTCTCAAATGATAAGTTAGGAAGCAGAAGCCTGGGGCTCCCTTACCCATGGTTTGAGTGCAGGGTAAGGTTGGAGCTTGTAGCTTGTAGCACAGTATGGTCTCAGGCTTCTACAGCACGACACAACAGTTCCAATGGCAGTTCTCAGGACCGTTGATGACCAAGTCTAGTTTCCTCTGAAAGACTCTTGCATTTGGGGCCTGATGTGTTTAAACAACAAAACAAAAGTTCCTTTAACAAATGAAAGTTCACTAGGGTGATAACTGTTCACTTCTGGGTCCCCCTCCTCTGGGCTGACCCTCCTCATTTGTATTGCAAAGTTCAAATAGGGTGAGGGTTTCACCCCAGGTCCTCCTCTTCTGGGCTGACCCTTGCCCAATTGTTTCTTTGCATCTCTTATTCTTTTCTCATTACCCTTTGGGTGATATCTTAACTCCTTGGATCTCCCTTGGTCAGGCTTGGACCCCTCTCGACTGTCACCACTCGGATGACGATTTTACCCCTGGATCTCCCTCTGCTGGGCTCGGATCATTCTTGACTGCTCGTCTTGGTTGATAGCTCCCTCTTTCTCAATAGTATTTATTTGCAACAATTCAAATAGGGTGAGGGTTTCACCCTAGGTCCTCCTCTTCTGGGCTGACCCTTGCCCAATTGTTTCTCTGCATCTCTTATTCTTTTCTCATTACACTTTGGGTGATATCTTAACTCCTTGGATCCGCCTTGTTCGGGCTCGGACCTCTGTTGACTGACAGCCCTTGGGTGACGGCTTCAACCCTGGATCTCCCTCAGTCGGGCTCGGACCTCCCTTGACTGCCAGTATTAAGTTTAGCTTCACCCAGGATCTCCCTTTGTCTGGGCTCGGACCCTTTTTTATGCTTTCTACTGGTTTCAAATGTTTGCAAGAATCAGGTCCCTCTTCTTATTTACCATACTGGAGTCACTTCCCTTGCTTTCCTGCCAATTCACAAATCAAAGTATTTCAAATGTATGGGGCTTTTTGGCCGACCCTCTTGTATGACCACTTTGAGTTCCTTTGGCGGCCTTCCCATGGCCTTCTGGTTTCTGTAAGTTTCTCAATATGGGGCTCGACCAGAGTCTCTTGAGTTGACACCCATGTGGTGGTTCCATGTGATAATATCCCTGCAAAAACATGCAACATTATTTATGTGGATAACATTACCTGATAGCCACGTGGTGTTGTTTCCCTCTGCTGCTGGTCTCTCCAGGCTTCTCACTCAGCGGACTCTAAAAGTGGGGATTGTGTTGTTTTAAGAATTGTGAAAAGTTTGGTAGGTGAACCAAAACCCAATAAATAAAAAATGTATAAATACAAAATAAACATAATTAATTGGATTTTGAAGAGTGCATAATTTCTCTATTTTGTATCCTTTTTATGGTTCCATGTGATGATGTCGCCCGGGAAAAAGTTGCCAGATAGGTGACTTTTCTCCTGCACCCCTAATGTCCTTGCCCCTCATTTTCTAGGATGGGATTTATTTATTATTATACACTCTTGTCCTGGATTATTTGGGGAAAGTGCTTGAATTTCTTAGGAGTGCAAATTTGGGGAAATGTCACCCCCTGTTCCTTTTCACTGGATACCCTTTTTATAAGGAGTCACTTCCCTTGCTTTCATGCCAATTCACAAATCAAAGTCTTTCGAATGAACAGGGCTTTTGCCTGACCCCCATGTATGACCACTTTGAGTTCCTTTGGCGGCTTTCCTATGGCCTTCTGATTTCTGTAAGTTTCTCAATATGGGGCTCGACCAGAGTCTCTTGAGTTGACACCCACGTGGTGGTTCCATGTGATAATCTCCCTGCAAAAATGTCGCCATATAAGAATGGCACATTTTCTTGCAGCGATATTAGCACATGAAACCTGTGGGGCATCCCTCTGTAACCCCCACATTTTTTTAAATGGAGCAGGGTCACCACCGCAACCCCTACTTCCATTTACCCCATATGTGATCCCCCTAAATAATGTTGCCCATGCCATTTCTCGGCAACTATATGTATGGCGACATTATTTATGTGGATAATATTACCTGATACCCACTTGGTGTTGTTTCTCTCTGCTGCTGGTCTCCCCTTTGCACTTTTTACAGTTCACTTATAGTTCATCAGTTTTGTTTCAAAACTTGCCACTTGGCGATTCTCACTCTACACAACCCAGATGTTATATGTTCTCCCCTCGACTCACTGGGTGTGAAGAATCCCTTGGCTTTTAACTTCTGTGGAGTCAAGACCGGAACCATTCCCTCGCTATGGCTTATCAACATAAGCCTGCCCTGTGTACTTCTCACATCTGCTGCAGGACACTTGTTCTATTGTTCATGGTCTTAGACTCTCTTCCACGAAGGTTCCGCTGTACTGGGGCGAAAAGGGTAAGGTCACTTTCGGCCTCGCCACCCTCTCGCTTCCTGCCGCCTTTCTCCTTTTGCACTGTCTCTTGGTAGCAGTCTTGTCGTGATGTCTGCTATGCTTGCCGTTTTCACCTTGCTCAAACTGCACTCTACTGCTCCACCTTTTATCCCTGTGGAGAAAGGGAATGGCCATCAGCTGTGTGTGGTTCCAGTTAATTGACCGACTTTGCCTGACCCTCGGGTTGGGACATGTCAGATATACAGGTTTAACATTAGTCCTTTCTCTGTTCTAAGGAAAAACAGTGTCCGTGTCTGAAAGGAACAGGATTGAAGTGTCAGAGTGCCTTACGGCATGTGATGGGGAAAAGGTCATTTCGGAAGGGTGGGTTTTGGAAAGTTGGTGGGAATTGTGATCACTGATCACTTTCGATTGGGCATTCCGAAAGTGACACTCAGAAGGACAAGGTTGACATGGATTGCGGGACAAATGGGAATAGTGGGATCACAAAACAAACAAGGGGAATTGTGGGACAGGTAGTATTCTATCTGAATCAGTTGGGAGTGCGAACGATAGCAGTCAGAGTGAAGGGACAAGGAATGACTGGGAGTAGTCCAATAGAAAGTGTGAGGGCAATGATTCTGAGAGAGGCGGGTTTTGACCCCGATGGGGTTCGTGATCCTGGGGTATTTATTAGATATGAGTGGGTGGTTGGTTTTCCCTTTCGGATGAGGGAGATTTAATGGGTGGAAGAAACGATGAGCGGCGATAGTTTCGGAAAGCTTGAGGGATTTTGCAGCGCTCACCATCCTCCTCATGATGCTACTGCATCTCACCTGAGGCATTCTTCTGAGCAAAATCTTCCCTCACTGGTCCATCCCCAAGAGCTGGATCCCAAAGCGATGGGCATGTCATGGACACCTCGAGGTTTGACTGAGAGAATGCCCTCAGGTTTCTCACACTGCGGACTCTAAAAGTGGGGATTGTGTTGTTTTAAAAATTGTGAAAAGTTTGCTTTGTTAACCAAAACCCAATAAATAAAAAAATAATAAATACAAAATAAACATAATTAAATGGATTTTGGAAAGTGCATAGTTTCTCGATTTTTGTTTCCTTTTTATGGTTCCATGTGATGATGTCGCCTGGGAAAAATTTGCCAGGTAGGTGACTTTTTTCCTGCACCCCTAAAGTCCTCCGCCTCATATTCTAGGATGGGTATTATTTACTATTATACACTCTTGTCCTAGAATATTTTGGTAAAGTGCTTGAATTTCTTAGGAGTGCAATTTCGGGGAAATGTCACCCGCTGGTGACCTTTCCACTGGATACCCTTTTTATAATGACCAAATCTCTATAAAGTTTTCACTTGACCTTCTAATCCTTTCCGTGGTACATACCCCTAATTTCCTGATTCCAGTTTCATCTGCGTTTTTCTTTTAGATTCTCTCTCACCCAATCCTTCACACCTTGGCCCAACCCCCTCAATCTGTCTTTATCTTTGATAAACACATCATGAAATTTCTGTTGATATTTAGTTTTTTTCGGTGTGAATATATGTGCCATACGTTTATATTGGGTACTGTAGGACATTTTGATTATGTTACAAAGCATATGTACGGCTTTGAAGTAGGCCATAGGCCGAAACACATGTCGCAACGGGCACTATTTGTGAATAAAACACTTTTAGCTGGCGCAGTTTGTGTGGTGGCATTAAATATTGTTTTGCAAATAAGAGGGCAGTGGGAGCACTATTTGCTACACGCAATGGGACAGAACCTATTAATAGTATCATCAGGTCAGATCTAATTTACTGACCCTTGGTCACGGCAAGAATCCCTCACAGTAACCCACAACTATGTTTCCAAGCATCTGTCATTACTCTGCAGTGCATATCTCCAATTCTAATGCTGCATGTGTCTGACCCATATTAGATTGCGCAGGCTAGCAGTCCCATGAGCCAAGTCCAAAAGAAAGGGAGAGCTGGAAGACCCTTGTTTTGGCAATTCTCTAACTGGACCGGGCCCACGAGCATCTCTTTAAAACAATTATAGTGGAGTCCCAGTGTACATTGCCTTCAGTGTGAAGCGACTGTAAAGACTGGTAGGGGGGTCTGTACTTCCGCTCTCTATATGGTAGAGGGGAGGCACAGAGGACCCCAGCCAAGATTCTCTAATATGGTAACGATGGACGAGCAATCAAGGCCTAGCTTCTCAGGAGGTGATGCAGGCTGGTTCTTAAGTACAGTGTATCCCCAAGCCCCCACAAAGGAATGTCCACACACTGTATTACTGAAAACACAGTCTTTATATAATTAATATTCAAGGGTTATGTACACTTATCACAATAACGCACTTTGTGCTCAGGAAAATCAGCAATGGTAAATATCTACAATTCTAAAGTGGTACCACTAATATTAGACCTCATTAAAGTGCATTCACAATACTGTTAAAATGGCACACAGATCAATAAGAAGGAAACCAGCAATAGAGAGAGGAGAGATAACAGAGGGTTGAAACAATAGGCAGAATACTGGCCCCTACCACTGGACACAGTTCTGTGTGGAGATCCCCCCACCTGGGCAACCTGTAAAATAAAGAGATATAACACCAGCCCAGTCCATATATTGTTCAATAGTCTATTTCTCTCCTATAATGTTTTTACCCCCCCAATGTACCTGGTGGAGTCGAGTTCTTCGAAGAGGCGTCGACAGATCCTTCTTGAATGACCCCCTTTAAAGCAGGAGTCACGGATCGTCGAGAAGCGTCGAGGAACTCGGTGTTCGGTGTCGGGGAATCGACGGCCCTTCTTGAATGCCTTCCCTTTCAAGCGGGAGACACGGGGCGTCGAACGTCCGACAACAAACAAAGTAGAACGGCGTCGATGAGGCGGCAGGCTTCGATCCGAGCGGTGCTCGTCGGCGTCGAGACGTCGGCGTCCTGCGAGGAAGAGGCGTGCGGGGCACCTCGGCGACACTAGTTCTGGACCGCAAAGATTGTGGGTGACGGTGGCCCAGCAAGGGCGTCGAGTCGCTCGAGTCTTTGGGGTCGTGAGGTGGCGGGAAACCCACCGGTGGATTCTCCTCGGCGCGTTGGTCGTCCTCGACTTTCTCCGGCGGGACAAAGCGGCCGACGATGCGGACGAGGGGGTCCTTCAAGGCAAATGTTCTTAGGCAAGGAGCGGACGGCTCCGGTCGTCGGCGGCACGGCGTCAAGTGGTTCCCACGGCGGGGCAACACAACTTCGACGGGCCTCCAGCGGTTACACAGACCTGCGAACCCTGGTCGACGGCAATGGACTTCGACAGCGTCGATGTCCGGGTGCTTCACTTCGATCTCCTCGGCGGTCCCGTCTCGGGTCGGCAGCCTTTCGAGGGTCTGACTTCCAGGGCGCTTCGGCGAAGATTCAGCGGTGCTCGATGGTCCCTCGGAGCACGGGAAGAGGGCGCCTAGCCAGGTCCTCTCTCGGGTCAGTCCTCGACGATTTCGACAACCTTCAGTTCCGTCGAAGCAAATGCCACAGCAAGTCTTCTTCTTCCAGCTGGACGTCGAGGATCAGCAAATCCAGTTACTCTTGAGTGGAGACTCAGCTTCTGAATGCTTCTGAACAATTTCCAGTGGTGAGAGGTCCCCAGATATACTATCCTGTCTCTCATCCACACTGCTGGCACACACACAGCAGCCAATCACACAGAAGGGCATTCATGCAGTCAGTCAGCCAATCAGGCGCACAGTGCATTCAGGCCACACTCCTCCCTTTCAGACACTCACAACAAGGAATGTGGATTGGGACAAGTACCCAGCCATTCAACACTACACACTGCATTCAGGCCAGTTTCGGGCAGGGCTGTCTCAGTCTTTGTCTCACATGCCAGAAACCAGACAACCACAACAAGAAGTGTATATTGGTCACACACTCCATTCACCCAGGTCCCACCCACAGGAGGTACCCACAACATACAGTCAAAGGGAAGGCTCCAGTCAGTCTAGCTGGGCCTTCACAACAACACCATATATGGAACTTCCACCCAACAGCCAGTCAGGGGGAAGGGACAGAGTCAGGGCTTCCCAGGACTTTGGGAAAAACAAGACAACAGGCAATAGAAAGCAAGAGGCCACAGGGGCCATCTTGTTTTCTATCAGGAATCAACTGATCCCAATGGCAGGGCCGGGGTATCCCAAAATGGAGGACGCCCAGTGCACCTGTCTAATTCAGCATGGAGCTGCCACCAGCCCATACCCTGCTCTGTGGGCCACCCACAGGTGCCCAAAAACATACACTAGGGGCACAGGGTTGTACCCCTACCCATGGGTGCCATAAGGGTATCCCATGGGTCTGTTCACCAAACCAAAAGAGAGAGCTGCACTGCCAGGAGTCCCAAATGGACTCCTGGGCAGAAAACATAACAGAACACACGATAAAAGGCAGAAAAGGACAAGGATTCAGAGGCCCTGTCCCTCTGATGCATTTCCAGCATCACAGTCGCCCCCCCCAGACTGAGGTGGAGGGTGTCTAATCTCCCACGGGATAGACACCCTCATCCAGACGGTCAACATACCTTCTGGAAAGGCCATCCGCATTATCGTGACTCTTCCCTGGTCTGTGCTCTATGGTGAAGTCTAGCCCTTGCAGGCTAATGGACCACCTGAGCAATTTCGGGTTCTCACCCTTCATCTGCATAAGCCACTTCAGGGGCTTATGATCTGTTTGGACCTTGAAGGTAGACCCCGTAAGGTAGGGCCTAAAACGCCTAAGGCTCCAAACTATGCTAAAACACTCCTTTTCAACAGTAGCCCACCTAAGTTCTCTACCCTTGAGTTGTCTACTGATGAATATGATAGGGTGTTCTCTCCCTTTGTCATCTAACTGGGACAAGACAGCTCCAATTCCGGTGTCGCAGGCATCCGTCTGGACGATAAAGGGTCGGCTGTAGTCAGGCGCACACAACACAGGTGCCCTACACAGACTTTCTTTCAAGCCATCAAAGGCCCTCTGACAGTCTTCAGTCCAATTAACCTTCCTAGGTTGTTTGGGCGAAGTTAGAGCTGTCAGGGGTGCAGCTATGGTTCCATAGTCTGCCATGAAATTGCGATAGTACCCAGTGAGGCCCAAAAAGGCTCTCACCTGGGTTTGAGTAGTGGGAGTCTCCCAGTTCTGTACGTCCTGTACTTTACTGGAGAGAGGTTGGATTTGACCCCCTCCTACCTCATGACCAAGATAGGTAACTTTCCCCTGAGCTATCTGGCACTTGGTGGCCTTGATAGTGAGGTTAGCCCTTCTCAAGGCCTGCAACACCTTATCCAGATGTGTCAAATGCTCTTCCCAGGTGGAACTGTAGACGGCAATGTCGTCTAAGTAAGCCACACAAAAGGCTTCCAGCCCACTGAGCGCATGGTTGACCAATCTCTGGAAGGTGGCAGGGGCATTCTTCAACCCAAAGGGCATGACCCTAAACTGGTAGAGTCCCTCAGGTGTTGAGAAGGCCGTCTTTTCCTTGGCATGGTCCGTCAGAGCTATTTGCCAATAGCCTGAGGTAAGGTCAAAGGTGCTCACAAATTTGGCAGCACCTATGGTGTCCACGAGCTCATCAGCCCTGGGCAATGGGTGCGCGTCAGTTTTGGTGACGGCATTGACTCCTCGGTAGTCCACACAGAACCTCCAATCCTTGGTACCCGCCTGGGAACTTGCCTTGGGGACAAGGACCACTGGACTGGACCAGGGACTGGTTGAGGGTTCAATAACACCCAGATCCAACATCTTGGCGACCTCAGCCTGGATGTGGTTTTTGACGGTATCTGACATACGATAGCTCCTGCTCTTGACAGGCACGCTGTCACCAGTGTCAATTTCGTGCTTACACCACGGTGTAAGGCCCGGTGTCAGTGAAAACAGAGAGGCATACTGCTGGAGCAAAGCCCTGCAGGCCCTCTGCTGCTCCGTTGTCAAATCGGGAGAGAGTTGTACTCCCTCCACTGAGCCATCCTGAGGGTTGCTATGCAGCAAATCAGGAAGGGGCTCACTCTCATCCTCTTCTTGCCCTGAAGCTAGCAAGAGACATGAGACCTCCGCTCGTCTGTGGAAAGGCTTGAGCCTGTTGACATGGAATACCTGGGGGGCTACCCCAGAGGCTCCCATGTCAACCAGATAATTGACTTCGCCCATCTTGGAGATGATCCTGAAGGGTCCAGTCCACTTGTCTGCCAAAGCTCTAGGCTTGGTAGGCTCCATCACAAGGATTTCCTGTCCCGGAGTCCAATCCACTTGCGAAGCTTTAAGGTCATGCCAGTACTTGTTCAATTCCTGGCTGGCCTTGAGATTTGCTGTTGCCTGACCCATCATTTGTGTCATCCTCCGCCTGAGGCCTAACACATAGTCCCCCACTTGCTTGGCGGGACCTGGAGGGGTGGCTTCCAAGCCTTCTCGGATCAAGGCGAGGGGCCCCCTCACGGGATGTCCAAAGAGTAACTCAAAGGGGCTGAAACCAACACCCTCTTGAGGTACCTCCCTGTAAGCAAACAGCAGGCATGGCAGGAGGAGATCCCATTTCCTCCTTAGGGGCTCTTCCAAAGCACCTAGCATGCCCTTGAGAGTTTTGTTAAATCTCTCAACCAGACCATTGGTCTGGGGGTGGTAAGAGGTGGAGAACTTGTAAGTTACCCCGCACTCTTTCCACATGGTTTTCATGTAACTAGACATGAAGTTGGATCCTCTGTCAGAGACAACCTCCTTGGGGAATCCAACACGGGTGAAAATGCCCAGGAGAGCCCTGGCAACCACCTTGGCAGTAACAGTCCGAAGGGGTATTGCCTCAGGGTACCTGGTGGCATGATCTACCAAGACCAGGATGAACCGATGTCCACCTGAAGTGGGAGGGTCAAGGGGACCGACGATGTCGATGCCCACCCTCTCAAATGGTGTGCCAACCACTGGTAATGGCTGCAGTGGGGCAATGATCCTGCCTCCAGTCTTGCCAGACAACTGACAAGTGGGGCAGGTCCTGCAGTGGGACTCCACTTCTACCCCCATCCTTGGCCAGTAGAAATGGGCAGAGAGCCTCTGCTTAGTCTTCTTAGTCCCAAGATGACCAGCCAAGGGCACCTCATGCGCCAACTGCAGTAGGAAGGGCCTGTAAACCTGGGGTACCACCAACCTCTTGCGGGCACCAGGTTCAGGCTTAGTGGGCTCACTAACAAGGAGCTCACCCTCCCAATAAACCTTGAATGTCCTAGGCACTTCACCTTGTGCCTGGGACAGGGCCTGTTTCCTCAGACCCTCGAGAGAGTGGCACTCTCTCTGTCCTTTACAGAAGTCTGCCCGGGAGGGTCCCCCTTCAGCTAACAAGCATTGAAGGTCGGGGTGCTCCTCTGGGTTGAGAACCTCTCCCACAGGAGAGTCTTCTGTCTCTTCTCCCACAGGAGTTGAGTTTGGGTTTTCCACTGGACCCAGCCCGTCCGGAGTATGGATCCCAATGGGTGCTGTCGGAACAGCAGGAAGAGAAGGTGTTCCCTCCACAGAGGTGGCCTTCTTGGTCTTCCTTCTTCTTGCCTTAGGCCTCGCCTTTGGCTCGGGTACCTGACTCACAGCCAGACCCGGTGTCACCTGTGACCTAGTGACCGCAGCAGCAGTCAGGGGAAGACCATCCGAGATCAACCCCAACTCCACTAGATCATTACCTAACAGAATGTTAGCAGGGACATTGTCCTGAACCAGGAC
This sequence comes from Ambystoma mexicanum, assembly GCF_040938575.1. NCBI lineage: Eukaryota > Metazoa > Chordata > Amphibia > Caudata > Ambystomatidae > Ambystoma > Ambystoma mexicanum. The sequence continues at coordinate 265,796,579 of NC_090930.1, forward strand.
AGGAAGCTTTGCTGTCTTGTCTCCAATCATGAGTGTGACTAAGGCTACAGGTGATAATTTGGGAGGCCCACCAGCTAATCTGGTGGTTTGCAGAGGAGCACCTTCATAGTCCTCTGGCTTGAGCAGGGTCCTGTCCACCACTGTCATGTTTGCCCCAGTGTCTCTCAAACCAGTAGAAGGCTGGCCATTCAAGAGGACACTTCTCAAAAACCTACGGGTGTTCTGTGGGATAGTCGCCAGTACTTCTGCGTACTGGTCCCAGGCCCCAAGGGACACTAAGGAAATCTCTACCGGAGCACCAAAGGTGATTCCGGTAGAGGAGGGGAGGACAGTGGCCTCCACCTCAGACACGGGGTAAGGGTAGGTCAGGCTGACAGCCTGTACTCCAAGTGCCTTACCTTTACACTTGGGGTCACCCCTTTTGTGATCCAGAGCCCCACAATCCCAACAAGTGCCAGGAGTGCGGGGTACGGTACTGGAACCACTGGGAACCTGCTTTGCAGCAGGTGGACCACTACTCTTATTCCCACCCACAGAGGACTTATCCCCACTAGATTTTTGGGTCTTAGGAGAGGAAGGTTTTGGTTTACCCGACTGTGACTGCTTTTGGGACTCCTCAGCTTTCTGAGAGGCCCCCTTTTCTTTGTCCTTGTCCTTCCCACTGGGGTCCTTAGGGGACACCCGATGGGAGACCCACTTGTCAGCCAACCTAGCCAGCTTAAAGGGGTCCAAAATGTTCTGGTCAGCCACATACTGACGCAGCTCTGGTGAACAGGTTTCAGAAAAATGCTCAAAAAACAAGAGGTGGGACAACTCAACAAAAGTTTTCACCTTGTATCCATCAATCCACCCCATCATGTTCATGTGCGCAGTACTCACCCAGTCAACCCAAGACACATTCTCTCTTTTCTTAAATTCCCTGAACCTTTTAAGGTATTGGGCAGGTGTCTTGCCAAACTTGGCAATCAAAGCAGACTTCATACACTCATACTGACCCCTTTCTTCCACACTCAGCTTCAGAATACAGTCATATCCAGTTTAAGGCACTCTGCTTAACAAACACTTAGCCCAATCTCTTTTATCTACATCATGAATTGCACAAGCCATTTCAAACGCTTCAATCCATTGGAGGATATCTGAACCCTCCACAAACACACCAACCAAATCTTTCATAAACTTGGTGGCTGGGGACCTGCCACTCTCAATTGGTCTAGCTGAAGTCTCCACTCGAGCTTTCTCTAACTGGATTCTCTGACATTCAGTGTCCTTTTCTTTGAGCGCAAGATCCCTATTCTTGAGTTCCACTTGCTGTGCCAGCTCCTCTTTCTTAAGCTCAGCTTCTATTTCCAACTTGCGATATTCAAAGGCTAACTTCATCCTTAATAACTCAAGTTCCATGGAATTGCTGGGGTTTGGAACAGAGGCAGCAGGAATGGTGGCATTCCCAGAAACAGATTCAGCGACAACCCCAGGGGCAGAGTCCTCACTGGTTGCATCCCCCCCTTCCTCAAGAGTTTCACCATCAGTCTGGTAATCCACCAGGGCAGCTATCAGCTCAGCCCTAGACTTATCCACAAAGTCTAACTCCCTGGCTTCACAAGCACTCTGGAGAGCCTCTAAGCTCATCCGAGTCAATTTACCATTTGCAATGGACTCCATTGCTTGTAATGCAGTTATTTGGAACACACCCGAACCTTAATCTAACAAAAGTGCGGATATTTTGTAAGTGGCACGGTTATACACTGAGTCTTAAAACCATAAGCATCCCACCGCTGCCACCAGCTGTAAAGACTGGTAGGGGGGTCTGTACTTCCGCTCTCTATATGGTAGAGGGGAGGCACAGAGGACCCCAGCCAAGATTCTCTAATATGGTAACGATGGACGAGCAATCAAGGCCTAGCTTCTCAGGAGGTGATGCAGGCTGGTTCTTAAGTACAGTGTATCCCCAAGCCCCCACAAAGGAATGTCCACACACTGTATTACTGAAAACACAGTCTTTATATAATTAATATTCAAGGGTTATGTACACTTATCACAATAACGCACTTTGTGCTCAGGAAAATCAGCAATGGTAAATATCTACAATTCTAAAGTGGTACCACTAATATTAGACCTCATTAAAGTGCATTCACAATACTGTTAAAATGGCACACAGATCAATAAGAAGGAAACCAGCAATAGAGAGAGGAGAGATAACAGAGGGTTGAAACAATAGGCAGAATACTGGCCCCTACCACTGGACACAGTTCTGTGTGGAGATCCCCCCACCTGGGCAACCTGTAAAATAAAGAGATATAACACCAGCCCAGTCCATATATTGTTCAATAGTCTATTTCTCTCCTATAATGTTTTTACCCCCCCAATGTACCTGGTGGAGTCGAGTTCTTCGAAGAGGCGTCGACAGATCCTTCTTGAATGACCCCCTTTAAAGCAGGAGTCACGGATCGTCGAGAAGCGTCGAGGAACTCGGTGTTCGGTGTCGGGGAATCGACGGCCCTTCTTGAATGCCTTCCCTTTCAAGCGGGAGACACGGGGCGTCGAACGTCCGACAACAAACAAGGTAGAACGGCGTCGATGAGGCGGCAGGCTTCGATCCGAGCGGTGCTCGTCGGCGTCGAGACGTCGGCGTCCTGCGAGGAAGAGGCGTGCGGGGCACCTCGGCGACACTAGTTCTGGACCGCAAAGATTGTGGGTGACGGTGGCCCAGCAAGGGCGTCGAGTCGCTCGAGTCTTTGGGGTCGTGAGGTGGCGGGAAACCCACCGGTGGATTCTCCTCGGCGCGTTGGTCGTCCTCGACTTTCTCCGGCGGGACAAAGCGGCCGACGATGCGGACGAGGGGGTCCTTCAAGGCAAATGTTCTTAGGCAAGGAGGGGACGGCTCCGGTCGTCGGCGGCACGGCGTCAAGTGGTTCCCACGGCGGGGCAACACAACTTCGACGGGCCTCCAGCGGTTACACAGACCTGCGAACCCTGGTCGACGCCAATGGACTTCGACAGCGTCGATGTCCGGGTGCTTCACTTCGATCTCCTCGGCGGTCCCATCTCGGGTCGGCAGCCTTTCGAGGGTCTGACTTCCAGGGCGCTTCGGCGAAGATTCAGCGGTGCTCGATGGTCCCTCGGAGCACGGGAAGAGGGCGCCTAGCCAGGTCCTCTCTCGGGTCAGTCCTCGACGATTTCGACAACCTTCAGTTCCGTCGAAGCAAATGCCACAGCAAGTCTTCTTCTTCCAGCTGGACGTCGAGGATCAGCAAATCCAGTTACTCTTGAGTGGAGACTCAGCTTCTGAATGCTTCTGAACAATTTCCAGTGGTGAGAGGTCCCCAGATATACTATCCTGTCTCTCATCCACACTGCTGGCACACACACAGCAGCCAATCACACAGAAGGGCATTCATGCAGTCAGTCAGCCAATCAGGCGCACAGTGCATTCAGGCCACACTCCTCCCTTTCAGACACTCACAACAAGGAATGTGGATTGGGACAAGTACCCAGCCATTCAACACTACACACTGCATTCAGGCCAGTTTCGGGCAGGGCTGTCTCAGTCTTTGTCTCACATGCCAGAAACCAGACAACCACAACAAGAAGTGTATATTGGTCACACACTCCATTCACCCAGGTCCCACCCACAGGAGGTACCCACAACATACAGTCAAAGGGAAGGCTCCAGTCAGTCTAGCTGGGCCTTCACAACAACACCATATATGGAACTTCCACCCAACAGCCAGTCAGGGGGAAGGGACAGAGTCAGGGCTTCCCAGGACTTTGGGAAAAACAAGACAACAGGCAATAGAAAGCAAGAGGCCACAGGGGCCATCTTGTTTTCTATCAGGAATCAACTGATCCCAATGGCAGGGCCGGGGTATCCCAAAATGGAGGACGCCCAGAGCACCTGTCTAATTCAGCATGGAGCTGCCACCAGCCCATACCCTGCTCTGTGGGCCACCCACAGGTGCCCAAAAACATACACTAGGGGCACAGGGTTGTACCCCTACCCATGGGTGCCATAAGGGTATCCCATGGGTCTGTTCACCAAACCAAAAGAGAGAGCTGCACTGCCAGGAGTCCCAAATGGACTCCTGGGCAGAAAACATAACAGAACACACGATAAAAGGCAGAAAAGGACAAGGATTCAGAGGCCCTGTCCCTCTGATGCATTTCCAGCATCACAGCGACAGCTCCCCAAAGTTAATTCTGTATAGAATCTTAAACAGGCATCCCCACTGTCCACAGTCAAAGGCCTTTTCTGCACCCAGGCTCAATATGCTTTTTTCTCAGTGGCTGTATCTGCTGTGGTGGATGGAATTCACCATTTCTCCCTTTAATAAATCCAAATTGGCCTTCACCAATCTCATATTGCAGAGCTTAGTCAGGGTTTTCATGTTTATCAGGCTGATGGGATGGTACGTAGGACACAGTTGCTGGTCATAATCTTGCTCCCATAAAATAACCATCATCCATTCTTTCATGGGACCGGGATAGCGATGTTTGCCAATCTATGTACTGAACAGAGGTGTCATTTCTTTTACGTTTTCTTTATAGAAGTTCAATATAAACTATCTGGGACCAGGTGTTTTTCTTCTTTGCAGTTCTTTAACAACATCACATATTTAGGTGGGGGTTATAGTAGGTTACAGGTCGCTTTGTTATTCCTCGCCTATCTTGGTAGCTCAAGGCCATCTAGAAAAGGGGGGCATCCCCGCCATGACATAGTCCACATCAGTGTGTGCTGATGCCTAGTACTCAGTGAAAGTGGAATTGATAGCTTAATTTGTCATAGACAATACCTCCTCCTCATTTTGCATGCCATGAACCACATTGCATTCTGAGAGCTTCTTCTAATTATGTTCAGGCGTCTGGATTAGTATGTTAACATTTTTATTTTTTTTAATTATTTTATCCTTGCATATGTGGTTAAAATATATGATATGATATGATAGTTTATTTATATAGCGCCTATACACAATGGGTCTCATTACACTGTAGGCGGTAAGGGTTTACCGGTACCGGTATTTTACCGGTACCGGTAAACCCTTACCGCCTTACTACGAGGTCCCTTTGCGGGTTGGAGAATTTAACGCCTGCTTTTTGCAGGTGTTAAAAACCAACCCGCAAAGGGACCAGGGAGCTAATTACGGTACCGCAATTTGCGGTGCCGTAATTAGCACCTTCCTCATTCCCATTATGCCCTATGGGGCAAAAATGGGAATGGGGAAGGGCAATGGGGGAAGGGGGAATTACCACCCCACCAACCTTGGAATAGGGCGGTAATTCCCCTTTCCACCAAGGCGGTGCCGGTATTTTACATATAGCACCTTGGTCCGCCGCCGTCCGTGTAATGAGGCCCATTGTGTTTCAAAGCGCTTCAAGGCAAGGGCGGGAACAAGGGAAAATACAATGACATTCTTACAGGCCATGAGCAGCAAGGATGTGAAATTAACTATCATACTCGGCCTGACAACGTCATCAGGCCAAGACATAGATAAGGAAGGGAGGGGGCATGTGCGAAGGAAATGGAAACAGAGAGGCGACTACCATACTAGGCCTGAAGACATTTCTGGTAGAGCCAGAGAAAAATAAAAGGTGCGGGAGAGAGGTGCAGAAAGGGAGGGGAGGAACAAACACAAGCAACTATCATACTATTGATTACACAAGATTCACATCTTAAAACATTGAGTGTGATTTATCACTTTTACAATTAATACGATTCAAGATTTAGAGCTAACAAGAATCGAACAGTTGCTAGATTCAAGGATATCGATGTTGCGTGGAATATCATGGCCCACATATCTCTACTTTCCAAAGATTTAAAATTCTCTAAATGTTTATAAAAACTTTCTTTTCTTTGCATTTTGGGCTTGGCAATTTACTATCAAATGTTCTAATGACTCCTAAGTAGAAGGATTTTTACAAAATCTATAATTGATTTCTGCTTGTGAGATTTGTTTCCGTGATGCTAAGATCTCCTTAGTAGGCCACAGATTGAACCACATCCTCATTATATTCGCTCTGTATTTGTTGTCAGGACATTTTGAGAGCTACATGGGAATTTCTGTCCTTTTCTTCATAATGAACATCCCTGCTTGTAAGGCTTTATAAGGCAAGCATGATTCCCAAACCCCTATCCCTATCAATATCATTTTTGATGTAATTGACCTTGCTTAATATATCATCTTTCTGAGTATTCTTACAATCCAAAATATTCTCTGGCCCTTGGAGTTTCATTTGCAGCTTCCACTCTCCTATTTATTTCCTGTAAACCCAGCGTAAAATGATCTCCCCCCCTCCTTATAGATCTCCCACACAGTATGCACATTCGTCTGGATGCCGACATTGACCCCCGGGAACTATTTTATGTCAGTCCTTGATGTCTTCCTAAACTCCTTGGATCACACATTTGTTCATGCTCCATGCCCTCTTGGATTGTGTTTCAAAATGTAGTGCAAGGCCTGAATCTATTGGGCTATGATGGCCAATGATACAGCTACCTATGTTTGCATCTACTAATCTATGCCATAAGTGCAGTATTGTCAAGAGTAGATCAATTCAAGCAAGTAACTTGTGTTCCGGAGACACAATAACGTAATCCCGTGTTGTGGGTTTTTACAGCCATCATATGTCACAAAGCCTAAGGTCCAGCATAATCGTTTGAAGCCTATTTCTGTTCCTCTGATTTCATATTTGCAACTGATCACTTATTTCTAGGCAATGGTCTAAGGCTCCCTGCCAATACGATTTCATAAAATCCACTAGTACAGAGTGAGTTAACCATTTCCTTCAGACTGTTGCCCGGGTTGGAATTGGGAAGGCACACATTTCCCATCAGTAGCTTCACATCTTCAATAGTTACCTGCAGTTGTAAACACTTCCTTGACACTGATGCTTCCTATGGGCAATTATGCTTAGTCCTCTTGATTTAGACGTGTAGCAGCTGTGAAATTCTGGCCCCCACCAAACCACGTCGCATTTTACGGGACTTCTCCTTAAGTACATTTTTCGAAGAAAACCGAAGTCTATCTTTGTCTTCCATATGAAGCGTGGCATTGTTTTGTATTTTCAACGGCGTGTTTAGACCATTTGCATTCCAACACATATCTAACTAAGTGTGGCACTTCGAATTACTTTTTACAAATTTACTAAAATGACCCAAGTGGGTCACAGCCCCAGAATATGCTCCCACTAAGTGTATCTCTCAAAATCTAATACCAACGTGCAGCCCGCCTGCCACCTAACCACCCTTAGCCCCTGATTCTTGAAATTGGAATCTAACTGTACATCCAATTCGTAGTATAGGACATTGCACTACAGTGCCTAGCCCACACCAGATGTGCTGCAACTTTATCTCCAACAGCTAACTGGGCTCTCCACTGCCATTATATCGTTATGGCTCTATCACACCTTACATGTCTCATTCTGCAAGGTGTTCCTCCCTCCACTCCTCTTCTTTTCTTCACTTTGCTCTGTTCACCCAGTAGTCCTGTACCCCACCACTGCCCCCCTCCATGCAGTACAAATGCCACCTTATCCCCACTTGTCTTCACTCACCTGGCACCACCACACTTTCTCTAATAACCATTTTATGACAGCTCTGTGTAGTCCTTGGCTCAAGTTGAAGTTGGGCCATGATGCTATCTTGTCCATATAAATCGGGCTCTTCTTGACAGCTATTACAGGAAGTCTAGCCTGGGCACATGAGAATTCAGCAGTGGGCTTATGGCAAGCATGCCATCCATGGGAATATTCCCTTCTTATGCAGCAAAGCAATATTACCCTAGCTAATGCCCCTCTGAGTCAGTCCCAGCTCCTAATGCATACCTCAGCAGAGACGGTCTGCAGGTGTTCAGGAACACTAATCAAGCGGTACCAATTTCCCACCACCAGCTGCATCCCTATCTCAAGTAACCCTCCCATCCTCAGACAATGTATGCACGTGTAAGCTCACGTGCCTATTGTATCCTATGTATCTAGGACTCCATTCCTCCCTCCCTCCACCCAAAGGCAGACGCTGCATGGAGTAAACTTCGTTAGGTAAATGCTCCACTTCAACTACTACTAATCCCACCCCACTCTTTTCATGTTCCACCCATAATCCCGGATCAATCAGTTGATGTGTTTCTCTATCTGGTGAACACATATGCTAGGCAAAGTAGGGCACCCATTATCTTTATGTAAACACATCGAGACACATAGTGGGAATTATCAACAGAGAATAGTCAGGGTTCCATGTGATGTTAACGAATCTACAAATAACGAAAACTTTTATAACTAATAAAAAATAACGAAAATATATTGAATTGGTTTTTGTTTTTTCAATTTGGGGGGCCCCCCCAAGATCCCTGTTTCCCCAGCTTTATTACCCCACCTCAACCCCCTTCCCACCCATTTTAATCCTTTATCCCACGCCCCATATATACTTTTGACAAACAATTCGATATTCTTTTGTTATTTTTAATTCGTTATAAAAATGATTTGTTATTGTCAATTCTTTGAAATCACTGTATAACAATATTCAGGCATGTAAGAGAACTTACCCACGTGGCTCTTGAATTTCTTAAGGGCCTCATCTGCATTTCCGGCCTCCAGGTTTGAGTAGTCTAGCTTGGATTGGATGCACCTCTCCCCTTGTCTCTTGATAGCTCTGGACTAGATCGCTCTCCTGGAAATGCCATGACCACTATTGGCTCCCACCAGGAGACCCGGCCATGGTAGCTGCCATGCTGACAGGCACATCAGCATGCTTGAGCGCTGTCCTCTCGGTTCCCCTCCTAAGCACTCCTAACCCATTCTCCTTATGCCGATGGTTGCAACAACCACATGGAACCACATTAGTGAACGATATTAAGCTGCCAATCAGGCCTGCTCCATTGCCATCTTGTGATGAGATGCCTCAAACAATAACTTTAAGAAATGAATTGCCAATGTATTATCAACAGTGGTGATGTCCCCCCACTACATCTGTCGGCTCAATGGCCGTAAAGTACCTTCCCCCCTTTACAGAAGTAAAATTGTTATTGGAGTATCCTAACACATACAACACATAACAATTCTGGGATGCATAGTGGCATTTAAAAAGCCCAAATGGTGGACTTGACTAGCAGGTTAATTGATGGGCACAGTGTTTCTGAGTTGAAGGGGGTGTTTACTCTTTTGTAGCCTGTCGATGTTGTCTTTCCTCCTCATCATGCCATAGAGCACATTGTTTGCCTTCTCCACAATGCTGATTTTTTTTACTCCTCTAGGCAAGTACATTTTTAAAGGGAAGTGCATGCCACATGAATTGTGCACTTGCAGCTGTTTTGCTCGCGAGCTATCAGCATACAGCTTGTATTCGTCCATGTACTCGTTAAGCAATTCTTGAATGATAGACATATTGGAACTTTCCCAGGTGAAGATTTTCAGTTCGAGTGCTGGCTTGAAGATAACAACTATCTGGGATAGTTCCACAAACTGAACCAAAATCCGCCTCTGGGGGACAAAACACAGGTGGTATTACTCTCCCCAGTGGCGTTGCTAGTGGGAGGCTGAGGGGGCTCTAGCCCCGGGTCTTTTGGTTGTAGCCCCGGATAGAAGCTCAAGGGCAACACTCAAAAGCCAGCTAGCCCCGAGTCCCGACAGTCCTGACATTAGCTTAGCCCCAGATCTTTTCCAGACCTAGCAACACCCCTGACTCTCCACAATCTCTAACAAGCTTCTGTTTCGAGGATTCTTGGGCAGCTGGCACCCAATATTTCCTTCAAAATTTTCAGGATCAGGGCTCAGGATGGTCTTGCTCCATATTTTCAGGGACCTCCCCTTTCCTCAAATTCCTTTGCCTCATCTTGGCCTAAGGCATAGTTGCTAACATGACCCATTCTCTATAGGTGCTTATCCAGTCCCGTTCTTTTTTTCTTTGGGTTCTGGGACGTGTAGTCCAAGTATTATAATGAGAAAACTGGAACTTAAAGTCCCAGAATGCAAATGTAAAAACCAGGACTAGATAAGCACCTTTCAGATTGCAATGGGTCACGTTGGCAAGTATGCCTCAAGGGATGCAGCATTCAGAAATAGGCCTTTGAACAGCTTCAGACCATTGTAAGGCTGACAACTCTCCTTCAACAACCTGTTGTGCGCCTCTCAAGAGGGTTAGGGTCGCACACCAAGTTATCAAACAACAAAATATCATTCTTCTCATCCAGAGACCTTTGTGGGGATTTCACCTCCTCCATTAAAAAACACCTTAATTTGCAGCTCAGAAATCACCATCAACCTACATTCCTTGTCCGAGGTTGTCATGTCCATGGGGGAACCTGAGACCTTTTTTTTCTGCACCATTGTCATCATTTGGAGTGGAAGAGATTCCTCCATCCTGAAGGAAGAAGCAATACCTCAAAGGTATCTGACGTCCAACCGCAGTGAAGGCCCAGGCAGAAGCCCAACCTTTAAACGGCCATCTGTCGCTGGTTGTGTGCCAGAGTTGAAGGGGGTAGTCAGCACTGCAGTGTGGCCTTCAGTGTAACACAGTGCTCTCTTTAAATGCTATGCCAACCTTCTGAGCTATGTAGTCTTCCCTAGTCTGTCTCTTCTCTTTTGAAAGGGGTCTGACACATAAATTGTAGTGTTAGGTGTCAACACTGACTATGAGCTCTTGATTTTAGCATCAGCTCTCCCGCTCTGTACTCCCTCCACCTCTAATTGTGAGCGGCCTTGTCTGTCTCTGTGGAGGAATTCTAGGCCAGCATGTGGCCCAGAGAAACTTTAGAGAGTGCTGTGCCCAATATAAATATGACGCTAGAGAAGGGCTCTGTGGTCAAGATAGGTGACCAGCCTCAACATACTTCTGGCAAGGATGGACTCTTACCGACCAACTTAGTTGATTTCTGGAATCCGTGTAGTTACTGGGCGGCCAGCTACAAATTTATGTTGAATCTTGAAAGGGACAGTAATACAGGGCAAGTGGAGTCAACCTGTTTTTTTTTTTGTTTTCATTTATCTTCCCTGAACTTAATATTCTGCCCTAAATGAAAACAATTTGGGAGTGTTTGAGTTGAGGTGATTGTTGCTTTGGACTTCATTCCACATCTACTGAAACCAATAGGGCTTTCTGAACATAGCTGACATTAAAAAAAGTCTTATGCTATATAGTTTGACAATGCAGTCAGTATAAGAGTAATCTCAGGACTCAGTCCCAATTGCACCAATGTTACCGGCGAAGAAAGAAAGCATGACCCAGTAGAGGGAATGGCCAGAAACTAAAACAACGATACGTACTGACTGGATTGCACGATGGGAGCAGATTCTTTTCATGAAAGATTTTCTCAAAATTTCGAGAAAATCTAGAGAAAAATTTGAAACTGTTTCTTGGAAATGCAGCATGGGGGTGCGTTTTATGTTGAATTGGTGAAAGAAATCCGTTAAAAAAAACTATTACTACTGGTGAGTGGGTAATGGTTCCACTGGAATACCTATGGTGGTATTCCATAAAACCAATTGGTATTTTATTCTATCTTTTTTCATGCTCATATTGAGAATGAAAATGGATATTATGTAGTAGTCGTGTATAGCACCGCTGTACATGTATGATCAGTCTCCCCTGCACTGCCTCTGGGCCCACCACGCATTTAGGGGCTGTAACAGTAACACTCTACAGCGCCCTGCTTTATCCAGAGCGGCGGGGCCCTGGCTGCACTCACACAGAGCCAGCCCCTGCACAGAGCAATGCTCCCCTTGCACTTCCCCTTTCCTCTACTGGGCACTACCACCCCTCCTCCCTCACCCTTCCCCCTGCAATTTGCCCTGTCGCACTTGCATGATCTGAATGACACAAGGCCCAGTAAGATCGTTTGTCTTGTCCTCCCTCTGTTTGAACCCCCTAGCCTTGTGGCGCCCCTAGAGACACTTGTGTAAAGGCGCGTTGTAAATGACATATCATATCAAAGGTGGGAGTTGGTATGCCCTTTCTGATGTGGCGATTCAAAACCCTTTCCCTGCTTTGTAGGAACATTTTTTTTTTTTTAAAAAAAAAGACGTTTTCGACTGTCGGCTTTTTACTATTTTTATCTTCCCCCGAGGTCCAGGTAGAAATCTGCAGATTATCTCGGTATAATTGGGTGATATTTACCGCCAGTGGTATTCCTCCGCGTTATTGCCAGAGGCATACACGCCCTATCGTCTGATAGGGAGAGAGGAAAAACAAGCATATATTGCAAATAGCGCCAGTGGTACTGTTACCTCCACGGTGGCTATAATAAAACCCTTAATCTGGAAAGCCCGTCGCAATTCATTAACACAGCTTCCATTTCGTCATGAAAACAGGGAATAACGTGTTGGGTTTTTGTAAATGATGCTGCATCAGAGAGTCCCATTTATGTTCGATTTTTTACAGCAATTGAAGAGCCTTTTCCAAGCAAGCATTGATCAGAGCTGTTGCATTGCCATCATTAGAGTCTTGATGCTCTCCCGCCACGGTTCCCTTGGCATCATGTGTTCGCGTTTCCAACCCAGAAACACACTATCAAAGCGGCCGTCAGCCTTGCTGAACACATCTATCAAGAGACACGCTCGGCGACCCGTGCCACCTTTGGCGCACACTAAAGTAAATACCCCTGCCTGACCACACGCACTAAATCTAATTAAAACTGTTCTTTAACCTCACTTCACAGAACATTAACAACCATCCGGCTTTCCAGACAGCCATAATATACCTCAGCGGGTCTCCTTGCTCTCCACAGCTAAACCAGCAGGCGACAGTCAACCTGCCCTTTGTCTGAGGCCGATGCCAAGTTATTGGGAAGTTTAACTCTCACATTATAAGCTCCGCTTTTACTTTTAAAAACTGCAGACTGCAGAGCAGCCATATGTTATTCCCTGGTACTGCTTCTTTAGTGAGTGTCATCAGTGCAATATTTAATCATTATTCTGAAATTCTGCCCCATGAAGAGTGTTCAATATATTTCCAAGCACTCCTCAAATTTACAAAAAAGGTATCAGGCACCCCTCTCTCGAAAGAACACGGCATGATAACCTGTTCAGTGGTTTGTAATGACTTTGAGAGTTCGCAGCCATCTGCTTTTCACTCGCTGTACCTTTCACAGATGGGAAATATCCATTTGCATATTCGTCTTTGTGCCGCCCACATGGGCAGTCCAGGACCGAAATGCTATGGCAATTCCCTTCTGAACAAGAATACCAACAGCAACCCCATACACGTGTTTGAGCCTTGTTGGGCTTCATCAATGAGGTGGAGCTGTGCCTCTCTGAGCACAGTGAGCAGGGAGTCCACGTCTGGTTGTCCCCAGGTAACTTAGGGTGACCAACCCCAAGTTCCTTCCAAAAATACAAAAAAGGTAGCAGGCACCCCTCCCTCGAAAGAATACATGATAACCTGTTCAGTGGTTTGTAACCACTTTGAGAGTACGCAGCCATCTGCTTTTTGGTCACTGTACCTTTCCCAGATGGGAAATATCCATTTGCATATCAGTCATCATCCCGCCCACATGGGCAGGCCAGCACCGAAATGCTATGGCAATTCCCTTCTGAACAAGAGTACCAACAAAGAGGTGGAGCTGTGCCTCTCTGAGCACAGTGAGCAGGGAGTCCATGTCTGGTTGCCCAAAGGTAACTTTGGGTGACCAACCCCAAGTTCCTTCCAAAAAACTCCTCAAGTTCTACAAATATAATCTTTGTTCTTACTGCTTGAAATAACAGTTGTCGAGGAAAGCTTACAAGTCTGGGGGTTGTTTCCAATGAAAGGGTGATGTGTTCTGGTGCAGAAGGTAGCATACATAGTTGAAAAACAGCAGCCTGCCGCAGAGAGCAAGATACAAGTAATTCCTACCCACTTATTTATATACTGTGCTGTGGTTCTAGCTAGCTAGGTTTGCACTGCATACATCCCATACATAGACACATGCATGATGTGTGAGGAACTGTGGTATTGCCGATGCCAGTGCTGCACCTGGCATGAATGTTTGAAGGAAGCTTGCACCACTGCAGCCCCTGATGTGACTTTTCTGTTTGTAACAGAAGCTTGCATTGTCATTTCCTTTATTTTACCTGTTCTCTCTTTACCTGTTGCACATGTGTGTGTGATGGAAGTATGCACTTCTCCTACTAGTACTATACACGTTCTCTGTGCAGGAAGATGGGTGGTGCTAGGAACCATTATGCAGGAGGGTAGTGTATCTTTCTACTCTGGTATACATGGGGAATCAAACACCATCTTGGCTAAACAGCCATCTTTCAATACAGGCCTAATGTTGCGCTGCAGTTAGGACTGCAGGCCACAAGGCACACATGGGGAATTAGATGACTTGCATGAGGGAGGTTGTAGCATGGGCACCAGTGAGAAAGGCCAGAGCTGCAGAAATCCATAAACCTACCATTGTCTCATGTTGCCAGTGTTCGTATCCCAGAAAGAATTCACCCAGCTCCAAGTGATATCCCTTAAGAGGCCGCCATCCCAAGACCCCTAGCATTCCAAAGTACCAGTCATTCCCAGACCACCGACCATAAAACTGTTAAACCCCACAACCGATCAGGAAAGATCTAAAACCAGGGATTAGTTGCCTTCACCATAGGTCATGTGATTTGTACGGTGAGGTGCCGTAAAACCACAAAGCTAAAACGAGGGTGTGGAACCTTGGAGGGGGCGCCAATGTGTCTGGAACTGAGCTATAATTCATCAGAAGTGATAACCACGAACTATCCCCTTAGCCCTTGTCTGCAGTAACAGGTGTACGTTAGGATGGAGATAGAACTAGTATTTTTTTTCTGAACAAAATTGGCAATTATATACTGCCTTGTACCATGTGGCACGTGAAGAAGAGTCCACGTAGAAGAAGATAGACAGAAAAGTCTGCGACCAATGACTTGGCATCCCCTATGGAGCAGGTATCTATATATAGGGTCTCGACCAACCAGCCATGTGGATTTGTACATCATGTAATTGCGTCACTGAGGATGATGTGTGCTTTCATAATCTCTTGTTTGTGCCAATTTTGCAATGACATTCCATGGCAGCAGAGTGCTTTGCTGGTGAACCTTCTATTTTTGTGTAAATAAAACATTGTTCTCCTAGCAAGAGGTGTACTGGGCCTTTTTCCCTTACAGATTGTATTTTTTCTGATGTGAGCGTTGAGGGGTTTCTCTACATTATGGTGACCCTAACGTGATCCCAGTGACCCCACAAAGACTGAGCCTTCCAGGCTGCACCTCTGGAGGGGTCGCGGCCACTTACAGTGACCAGACCCGCAGTGGTACACAGAAGCCGTTTCCACAGAATTCCTGTCTCTAGGCTCTTATTGGGACCCCGTGATGGAGGAACTCAGATGAATACGCAAATGCAAGTACACCTCTTGTGAGCGACAACAACTGAGGATGGGAGTGATTGGGAGTGTGTAGAATATGTCTGTGGAGAGAGTGGGTGAAGGCCACGTTGCAAGACTTTTTGATTGGATTTCATTTATTATTGAGGAGTGAACCCAGAGGATAACTGGAGTGTGGGTTCCTCCCCGAGTAACGGGAGAAGGTGGCGCAATTTTTTATTATGACAAGGAGGATACAAAAGTAGAAGCACTGTATAATTAGAGGGTTCGGATTCCTGTGCAAAAAGGAAAAGTAATAGTTGTTGTTTTGGCTTGTTATTTTAGTTTTACTGTTTTAGTGTAGTGGATTATTTGATTTGGTGGTTGCCAAAGGAGGGCCTGTGGGAGTGTTGTGAATGTGTGAAGCAAGGAGTGTGGAAGCGGGGAGAGGAAAGAAGAGTTAAATAGGGGGTGCCTGGGAGCGGGGCTTGGAGGACTGGTAGGGACGGTCACATGAGTATTGTGTGCGACCTGCATTAAATGTTTTTTGTAAGGATCAAATTGTCGATATGGGGGTGATTACTCCACTGGAGTACATGTATAGTTCTTTACCATTGTATACAAATAAAATAGAGATGTACCATCATCACTGGGTGACAGTGTCACGATTCTGCTCGCCTGCCTCCGAGCACCTTTACATGCGCCTATTCCTGTATTTCCTTGTTTTACCGCTACAGTTTTGGACTTATCTAATTGCATGTCCCATTCCAGATTTTGGATTAAACCAGCAGATGCATTCTGGGACATGTAGTTGTCCAAAAGGCAGAGGGCTGGAGGAGACATATTAAATACATTTGTTTGCAGCAAGCTACTAAGAGCTGCAGAGAGCCTGATTGCATTTACCTGTTCCAAGCTACTGCAGGCTCGGCTGCAGAGAGCTGGAGAGCACTTGATTAGAATCCACAGCTGCTACTGCTGCAGGCTACTGAAGCCAGGGCTGGACTTAATTGAACACAGCTGCCAGAGTCTGCAATCAGCTCCACCATGCTGGCCTGCTGGCTGGGAGGGCCTTTATAAGCTCACTCTGAACAGAAGCAGTTGTGAGTCAACTGATTTCTCTGGGAGTTCCTGCTGGTGCTCCTGTTACCAGTTTTTGACCTTTCCTGGATTTCCTCTTTTGGCCTTTTTATTCCACTTGCTGTTGATGCTTGCAGCTCCCTCTCCATTCTGCTGCAGCCTTTTGCCCTGTTCCTCTGGGCTCCGACCTGGTGGCTCTGCCACACTCCGCTGCCTTCCGCCCTGCTCCTCTGTGCTCCCACTTGGCGGCTCTGCCGCACTCTGCTGCCTTCCACCCTGCTCCTCTGGGCTCCCACTTGACTGCTCTGCCGCACTCCGCTGCCTTCCGCCCTGCTTCTCTGGGCTCCCACCTGGCGGCTCTGCCGCACTCTGCTGCCTTCCACCCTGCTCCTCTAGGCTCCTACCTGACGGCTCTGCTGCACTCCGCTTTCTTCCGCCCTGCTCCTCTGGGCTCCTACCTGACGGCTCTGCTGTACTCCGCTGCCTTCCACCCTGCTCCTCTGGGCTCCCACCTGGTGGCTCTGTCACACTCCGCTGCCTTACGCCCTGCTCCTTTGGGCTCCCGCCTGACGGCTCTACCACACTCCACTACCTTCTGCCATTCTCCTCTGGGCTTCCTTGCCTGGCAGCCTTACCACACTTATCTGCCTTCTGCTCTGTTCCTCTGGGCTCCTTGCCTTGCTTCCTGCCTGTTCCAACTTCTGATATCCTATCCTGTCCTGTACCTGGTTATTTCTTCCAACACTGCTTTCTACTTGTATACATCTTGGTCCACTGTAGTGTCTCCAATTGAATCTGTTTTACAGTGTGACCCTGGGTTGGTCTCCGTTCAGATCAGATAAGGGAAGACTTCTGTTGCCTTCAAGTAGTTTGTTGAAGTCGTACCTGCCTCAGTATATGGCCTTTCAGTTTTACCTTTGCACTGAATACAACAGTTTCTTCGGCACGCCTAAGTCATGACGTTGCTGTATGACTGTTGTTAAGAGTAATCTGCTGGTACCTATCCCAACGGCTTTCCTTAATCCCTGGAGACCCCTTATCATATTGCAGTACACCCTTATTTCTGATCAATCCGTGTTGCCCAGTATACTTGCTTGTCTTTGCCTTTTCTCTGTCTCTTTGTTTGCAGCCTGCTCCTGCAGTTCCTGTGAATTCCTGTTTCAACTAACAGTTTGGTATGTACCTTTAATCTGTTATTTGCTAGCATTGTCTCCGGAATCTCCCTTAAATCTACTTACATACAGGGAGAGACAGCCTCTGCCCTGTGCTCTCCGCCTAGACTTCTGAGAGACAGACTAAAGGGGGGTGGGGTGCCCTGCCCTTGGCCAGAAGAAGGGACTAACAACAAAGAGATATTGGAGCATATTGTTACATTCTTAGGAGTTAAATATAAGGGTAAGCAACTACAAAAGAGAAAAGAGATTTTGGATCTGTGGAAGATGGTGGAGGAAATAGAGGACACTGTTGGGGGCACGCTGCAGTGGGAGGGGAGCACTGGCCCAATCATAGTGCAGGTGACAACGTCAGAAAAAGCACTTCGGGAAGGGATATCCCCACTTACCAGCCGGCCACCTGGTACGCCAATCCAATGTATGTGCACATGGCGGCTACTGCTCTGCCTCCATATGTGCTGACACCAAACAGTGGTGTGCCGTTGGACAGTAAGACACAGAAAGAGTTGAAAGAAGTGCTAGAGGCGGCACAGGCAGAGCTGGCCTGCTTGAGTGCAATAAAGGATGGGAATGTAAACCAGGATGGGGCCTGGATGAGTGGAGGGAGGGGGGCATTTTGTTTAGATTAGATAACACTGCAATAAAGGATGTGCACATGAAAAAGGGAAGGAGGGGTGATCACGGGGTGGAACATGTGCGATATGGGACAGTAAGGTCGTACCGGGATGTGGATAGAGAAATGAGGGAAGTGGAATGGCACACTGTGGATGAACTGGAAGATGAGGTGGACAATGCCCAAGCGGTGCTGGAAATTTCACCTGACTTGAAAGCTTATGGGGACCCCGATTGAGGAATAGATTTGGGAGGGTAGCAGTGGCAAGGAAAAAGGGAAGTAGTGAACGAAGGGCCAGATGAGTAGTGGGCAAGTAAAGTCCACTTTTACACAAGGGCCCAGTAAGGATGAACTATGTGCCATGAGCACAGATGGACACATATAATGTAATTAAGATGATTCCGCCCCTTACTGCCTGAGCGGGCAAATAGATATGCACATTTGAGAAACTAACAGCTGGGATCCCTCTAGCAGTAGGAGATATGAAAAGCCTACTTGTTGCGATTGTGGGGGAGTAGGCTGCG
Source organism: Ambystoma mexicanum (assembly GCF_040938575.1). Lineage (NCBI taxonomy): Eukaryota > Metazoa > Chordata > Amphibia > Caudata > Ambystomatidae > Ambystoma > Ambystoma mexicanum. The sequence continues at coordinate 265,815,246 of NC_090930.1, forward strand.
GCTGTGGGGGTGAAGGCAGGGTACCCAGAAGAAAAGCTAGATGATGACATGCATGACGGAGCACTTTTTAACAATATCAGGTCACAAGTATGGGATGCTCTGCAACGGGCATCCCCTGACACCCTAGATTTACAATCGATTATGCAGTACACCATGGGGGATGATGAGGACCCCGCCCAGTACATTTTAAAAATGTAGGAGATGTGGCAAGCAGAGACGGGTGACTAGTGGGATAGATCAGTTCCTCTTTTCTATGTTGTTATTAAAAGAGGATTACCCAAATAAGTTCAGAAAGTGCTTGACAAAATAGTGGGCTTAGAGGCAAATGTGTGGGCTGAAATTCAGACACTTTTTCTATACCATTGTAAAAGAATTAATGAACAAGAGAAGGAAAGAGCTCAGAGATTTCAAGTCGAGGAAGCAAAACTGGTACAGACAAAATCTAGCTAAGATAGCACTTGAAGGGGCAGTGACAGCAAATGCAGAAACTGCCATGCCAGAGCAGACTGCTGCACACACAGATACGAGGAGAGCAGCATTTTGGCCAGGTGGAGGACAGGGGCAATGGGGCAGTGTAGCACAGCCACAATATTCTGAATGGCACCAAGGAGGTCAGCAAAAGGGAAGAGAGGAGGCTCAAGCGGGCAGAGGGAAGAGAGGGGACTTTGGCGGGATAGGACCTCAGGGTGGCATGGAACCTTCTCAGACTTGGAGCTGCAGGTAGTGGAGGCATTTTGCGAGAGAATGCAGGAGCTGGCAGGGGGAGGATACATCCCTTATGACCAACCCATCCCTATACCACCACAGCCAGCTGCGCCCCACCCCACTATGTTCAACCCTATAACCTACAAAATACATCAGGGTAACACCTAGTTACCACCAAAACCCCCACACATGCAAACACAAGCACGACCCAATGCCACTCACAGGCTGCCCACTGAATACAGGGTATTGGTGACAAATACCCACATCAGACCCAGTACCAAATTGAATAGTGGTGCCTTACCGAGGGGTCAACATCATAGGGGGAAATCCTTTCATGTTCCCTAATACCAACAACTACCCTGATTAGGGCAACCTACAGAAAGCACTTGGATGCCCAGTCCTGTCCATAACTACCCACCCTGATGAGGAACCCTTGGTGGGCACCGAGATAGGTAATAAGCAATTAATCTTTATGGTGAACACCAGTGCCACTAAATCATGTATCAGTCAAGGAAATTCCCGGCTATTGGGCAAAACTCTTGACACATAAGGATTCTCTGGAGCTGTTGCAACGCTTCCTTAAACAGATGAGGTTGCTATCAAAATAGGAGAGAAAGTGGTGCATACACCTCTACTGTATTCAGAGGCCTCCCCGAAAATGTTGCTGGGGCGGGATCTGCTAAGCAAGCTGAACATGACCATTTCCTTTACGGACCATGGAGTGGTATGCGCCACCCCAGGTATATGTGCCCAAAGGGCAATGGTCATCATTCAGGCCAGAGGAGGAGAGGAGGTGGTGCCATGCACCAAATTGTTAGGCGTGTGGGCAGGTACCTTCTGATTTCCTCTTCCACCCTGTTATAACACCAGAGCTTGTGGCAGGTACCATAATGTCCTTAGATTTGCAGGACTTGGTCATGTCAGCAAAGAGAATTTTTGTGGTGGGGACAGACACCCATGGGTGTGAATGGCGGACAATGCTATGCATTGATCCAGCGGTGCCCCTCAGAGAAGTGACAGATTCAGAAATGTTTTGAAGACAGGGATGATGATGGGGCGATTCTGTTAGCAATTTGTATACTCTGTGAGAATATGGTGCAGTATTACAAGGTGTAATGATGGCTCTGATCGCTCCGCCCCCCTTCACAGACCTAGAGCAGGTCCCAGAAATATTATGGACAGCTATTGCCCACAATGTGAAACTCTTGAGAGGGGTAGACAGGGTACGAATAACACTGAAGCCAGGTGTAGTGTTGCCACGGGTGAACCAATATCCACTAGCTAGAGAGGTGGAGGAGGGAATACAGAACACCATCACATCCCTCATGAATCAGGTAATAATATTGCCTTCTAACTCTCCATGCAACACAGCTATCTATTTAATCAAAAAGGCAAAAGGGGGAGTTGGAGGATGAGCCAGTACCTTCGACCCCTAAATGACATTGTTCAGGCAGAATTTCCTAGCTCATCCATAACCATTTGCTCACCCTTCCTCATATTAACCTTTCTCCAGTTCCCCTTAATTACTTCACTGATTCTTAGAAGGTCTGGAAAATGTCTGTGTCCTTAAACAATTATAATTTAGTCTCAGATTCTGAGCATATTTCACTCCTTAATGTGAGTTCTATGCAGGATTTTCATTTTGTCAATTCTGGGCCGACGTTCATCTATAAATATGGTAAATCATTGTTGGTCAAAGGATCCCTTGGTTCTCTAGAAGATGGTTTGTATCCATTTTTTATAATTAAGTTTCTTTTATAGTGGATTAGGGAATTTAATTTAGTGTTCTTCAACAGGAATATGCCTGTTCTCTTGGTAACAGTGTTCTCAGGATTTCATTTAGGTATTTGTGGCTCCCATCCTTTCATGGGATGTCTCTTTTCGTGTACTTAGGGTGGCATTTAATTCTGCTGATCTGGAGTCTGAATTAAGGGCATAAGATTTTGGTCTCCCTGGGTCCAAAGTAAGACAGGTTCCATTCAGTTTTGAAGTACAGTAATTGGATAGATATTTTTGCCTGAATCCAAAGTACACCGGTAACAGCTTTGAAGGGGTACAGAGACGTTGTTGTGTGTGGGTTTTTAATGTGAAGATTTAGGACAGAGGTAATCTGAATTACAAGAGATAGGTACCTCTCTACACAGAAATGGTACACAGGCTAACCTTCACTTTTAATGATTTTATGTGAATAGATTAGAAATGCATTTTATTCAGATGCAGTTATGTCGCTGAGGGCTGTTATAATTTTGGAACGATTGACAAGTGAGAATAGAAGGCTGCTTTGAAAATAGCCAGTCAATATTACAATTTTATTGAACCAAGATACAATAAGCAATAATGTTTAAAATAGATTGAAAAAATAGAATTGCAAACAGTTAAGAATATTGTCTGATAGTTTTGAAACCAATGCATGTTGATGTTGGTTTTAGTAAAAAGTGATGAAAGGTTAAGATTGTTGTTGAGAGAAACAAAGCATTGATGAATATTTTAATGAATTTTGAGGATTAAGGATACTCACACATGGAAATGCTTGGTTGACCCCAAATGTGTTAATAAATACTTTCAAATATAAACCAATGTGTTCTCCCTGAAACCTTCAGAATCCAGTGGCTGACTAAAAGAGTTAAATGAGTATAATGTATAACTAAAATGGTACTCATAAAATTACAGAGAATGATTAAGCACACACTCCCCAATGACAAAAAGGGCTTGGAGTAGACGTAAGCGCAAGGTATGATTATTTGCATTATTTGAGGTAGACATAGAAAAAGCAATTATCACTGACTCATATTTTATCTTAGCAGGAATTACAAAAGGTGTGTTTAATTCTTAAACTGACATATCTCAAGCCAAATGTTTCAGAGACGTCATAATGGGTAAACAGCGAAAGGGTGCAGAAGTAATGCTCAGAGACAAGGCTGAAATGTTTCTGGATATAAACATTTATCAAATAACAAAGCGGTAGGAAAGTGCCTCTCTATCCCTAAAGCTAACAGGGGTTTCCCTACCACAAAGGAAATTAGTCAAATTATCAGGAAGTCCAAAAATAAAGCGGTCCTTCACTGTAGTCTCCAAAAACCTACTTCTGACCCGAGCACTTATAATCTATCATAACTGTGCAAGGAAAGTCTCTTCTTAAAGTAACACGTGTTCTTTGTGGTTTCAATCAACATACAAGTTCCCAGTCTTTCTGGTGGGAAAAAGCAATGAAATAAACAATGTTCCAAAAGTATAAGATTCCCAGGCTATGGTTTTTGTTCCTTTCTCCTAGAGGTCTTCTCTCTGTTTCCCTCCTTTGGGTTTCTTAGGATATAGGATTAGGTTTTTCAAATTCTGGGTCCTTGACCCTTCTTGCCTCTCAGGTGGGTGTGAGTCCCAGGCTTGTAGTTTATTATAATATGTTTGGTTCACTTTTCCTCCCAAACATAGGATTCCTTTAGTTTCATTTACTCTTGGCTCAATACAGGTGGTTGGTTCGATCTCCTGCCTATCTTGGTTGCTTTGGATTTTTTATGTGCGTGTGGGACCCAGACTTGTAACTTGTTATCATATCCGTCCAGTTCACTTTTCTTGTAAAACATATTATTCCCTGCTTTACCTATTCTTGTGCTGTTGTAGGGGGTTTGGTTCACTCTCCTGCCAAACGCCTATCTTGGTTGCTTTTGGTTTGTGATATGGCTGCGGGCCCAGACTCATAGTATGTTGTTATATGTATTCGGTTCACTTTCCTGTTGAACATATGATTCTTCCCTTTTGAGGTTTCCCAGGGTCCCAACCCTCTTATAACATGTGAAATTATGTGGATGCAGGTCCCAGATGTACAATGTCCTTTCAGCGTCCCAGACCCTTTTTCTCCAATGGTTAACATTACTCTCTAGCTTCCCTGGGCCTCCAACGACTATTGGCAAACCTGCTTACCTGTTACAGGCACCAGTGTTTCCCAATTCTCTGTGTTGCTCTTCGAGGCTCTGGCCGCTCCCTGGTGAAAGGTGGGATCTGCAGCGGTTCTGGGGGTGTCTCTCTCCAGCCAGTTGCACATCCTGCATTGCAAGTGGCACACTGGACCCTGTGGTGCCCTGAGGTATGTATCGGCAGCAACCGGAACAGTCCTTCCAGCTTGGACCACGTTCAGGTTCTCCTTCTCCTTGCTTTGTGGCTTTTTCCCCTATAGCTTCTCTTTGCCTGCCCGGTGCAGGAGTCCCGCAGTACCTGGGAGCAGAATGGTTCACCCATAACTGCACAGGTGAGTTCCTTTTGATCTCCTGCATCAGCCAGCTGCATTCGTTTGAGCGAATGACATCTCGAGGAAAGTTAGACCACCCACTTTTCTTTTTCTGAGTAATGCTCTGATTCTCTGCGATCTTCTTCTATCCAGTACTCATTTTCAAAATAGATATGTAAAATACTTAATATTGTCTTGAATTTTAACTTTGTCAAATGTATTAAGACAACTAACCTTGCAACAATGTATATTTGTTCTACCAACTGGGGGATTTGGAAAGCCAGAATGAATTGCGATATAGAGGGGGAAGATGCCATGTTCCCTGAGAAAAGTGGACCCCAATCCCATAAGGGGCTTTTTCTCCCTCAGTGCACCACTCCCAGTGGGATTATTGTACTGTGGACTCACTACCCTTGCCCCATGGGAAAGGTCTACCCCTAGATTCGTCACAACACGTAAAAATAAAAGCCCAAGGTAAAATTACACTAGAATTCATGAATGGGTAATTACTTGAGTCTGGGCGGATTTTATACATTATTGGAATTGTGCGATTTGTGATTTTAAATTTCCTTTATAAATCAGCGATATACAATTTCTACATTTCTACTGGCCCAAGATGGGGTTACAGATAGAAATTCACTGCAGGAGTTGTGTCACTTGCCAGATCTCTAGTAAATGTGGCACAACAATTCAGGGTCAACTAGCACCACTCCCTGTAATGATTGTACCCTTGGGGGAGGGGTGGGTAGGGATTGCCAATGTTGGTCCCCTTGAGCCTCCAACATCCTGGCAGCCGATTTATTCTGGTGTTCCTTGACTATGCCAACAGGTACCTGAAGCCATACCACTCAAGACAATAAGTGCCACGTCAGTTTCTAAAACATTACTTGGCATATTTAGTAGGGTTGGCTTCCCTAAAGAAGTTGTGTTTGACAGAGGCAGCAACTTTATGTCTAAACAACTGCACACCATGTGGAAGGAGTGTGGGGTTTCCTATAAGTGTTTGTCTACTTATCATTCGCAGACAAATGGCTTAGTTGAGGATTCAACAGAATGCTTGGTTCAGAGATTCAACAGAACTCTCAAAAGTATAATTGGACCACTTGAGGAGCCCCAGTGGAGAAGGTGGGCTCTCCTTTTGCCATTCCTACTATTTGCCTATAGAGAGGTCCCTCAAGTAGGGGTTGGTTACAGTCCCTTTGAACTTCTCTTTGGTCACCCTGTGAGGGGGCCACTAGCTATAGTCAAGGAAGGATGGGAGATCCCCATCCTCCCTGTTACTACAAACATGGTGGACTATGTGCTAGGTTTGAGAAAGAGGATGGCCTTGCTGATGGCTCAGGCCACTGACAAGTTGAAAGCTGGTCAGGCTTTGGTTAAACACTGGTATGACCAGAAGGCTTCACTCGTTCATTTCCCCTCATGGCAGGAAATCCTGATTATAAATCTCATAAGGCCTAGAGCTTTACATGATAAATGACCAGGCCCTTACAAAGCTGTGAAGCAGCTTGGTGAGGTAAACTATTTAGTGGATCTTGGGAGACCAGGTCAAGCCCCCAAAGTATTCCACATAAACAGACTGAAGGCATTCATCCCTAGGACTGATTTGACTGCCCTTGGCTTCAGACAGTGAGGAAGAGGACTCTTAACCCCTTCCTGATCTGTTCCATGGGTCCATTGAGGGTGTCAAAAATGGCTCATAAATGACAAGGGGGAGAACTTTGCTGAGGCAGTTCTCCCCCTTGTTTACACTTACTCCAGTTGTGACATGAAACTGACACTGGAGAAAGTTCCTACCAAAAGTAGGAGTTATAGGATGTCAGACAAGGTCAGATCCCACATCCATTCTGAGGTCACCAGGATGTTGGCTCTAAGAGTGATTGAACCCTCCAGTTATCCATGGTCCAGTAAAGAGGCTGTGGTACCAAAGGCAGGTACCTCTCAGTTGAGGTTTTGTGTAGATTATAGGGCTCTGAATGATGTTACGAAGACACCAAGACCAGACCTGCTGTGTGCTTCCAAGTATCCACCTTTAATCTCAATGCAAGGTATTGGCAAATTGCCTTGTCAGAAAATGACGAGGAGAAGACTGCATTCTCGACCCCACAAGGGTATTACCCGTTGAAGGTAATACCTTTTGGACTAAAGAATGCACCTGCCACTTTCCAAGGGCAAGTCAAACATATTATGAATGATTTGGACGAAGTCTGCATTGCATATCTGGATGACATAGTAGTCTTCAGCCCCACTTTGGAGGAACAAGTAAGACACCTAGAGATAGTGTTGCAGGTCCTCCAGAAGGCCCACCTGAACATAAGGCACGCATATGTCAAAATGGCCAGGGTTCAGTGGTCTACCTTGGGCATGAGGTTGGTGGAGGTAAGATTCCACCTCTTCCCAGTAAGGTACAATAAGATCAAGACGTGATTACCTCCACAACCAAAACCCAAGTGAGAGCTTTCCTGGGCTCGACTGGGTAGTAGAGGAACTGTATTGCATGCTATGGCACCACAGCTGCTCCTCTGACTGCCCTCACAACTCCAAACAAACCCAAGAAGATCACTTGGACTGAGGAGTGTCCCAATTCTCTGTGTTGTTAATGATATTCTACTTAGGCAATTTTGGTATTACTTATATTATTTTGGGACTGTACATCATGGTGATAATTAGAATTAGCAATTTACTGCCAATTGAGCATCATGTTTTGTCAAATGTCTGTCTCGATAATGACTTAGGTAAAAACATGTGTCGGCTGGGAGAGGCATATGTTAACCTCTGATTTACAAAATAACTTCATTTATGTTTGTGGTTAGACGAGGTAAATGATATCCTGTGTTTAACAGAACAATTCAATTTATGTTTGTACATAGTTAATTAAAATATGTATGCACATAATTTATGGGTGAGCACACTTATTGGGATTAATGAATGCTTCATGATTACTTTGATATAGACAGTGGGCAAGGCCTTATTTAATCCTTGTTGCAGCCAATACCCAATGTAACTCTACTAGTATAGGCCTAAGCACATGGATATCCGGATTGCCCATTCTGTGTGTCTTTCCTACCACTATGGGATCCACTTCACTGTGCAGACTGTCCATAGTCTCTTACAGTGGCTTATAAATATGAAGGGTGAGTATCCTAAATTGCTCAGGTGGACCATTAGCTTGCAAGGCTTTGACTTCACTATTGAGCACAGTCCAGGTACCAAACATTGCAATGCTGGTGGGTTGTCCAGAATGTTTCCCTACCTGAACATGAGTCCCATCCAGGGATGTATTAGTTCTCCCTGTCCTTGGTCTAGGGGGTGGGGAGTATTAGAAATGATATCTCTTGAAGCAACATTTCCTCCATAGTCCATGGACCTCCAAACGTTTTGCATTTGTTTCTATATGCTAACCTGACTTTTTATAGTAGAGCACAGCCTTCAGCTGCACTCCACTGCGCTTTAGCTCACTGTTACAGAGAAACTGACACGTCATTCAGGCTGTCAGTACTGAGAAACGTTGTTTCTCTTAGTCTTTTCACTTTGTTGCCACTTGTTGGTAACTTTTTATCATTGCGTAAAGTACCTTACAGTAACACGCAATGGGGTCATTGTGTTTTATGACCCTTGGCACCTTAAAAGGAATTTGTGGTGAGTGTACAATTTGCCTTGGAACAGACTGGTGGCTGTAACATTTTCTTGTATTTTGGTAACTTTTTACCGAGTTCTACCACATTTATGTGTTTGACTCATGACTGTGGCTAGTGACTAGAATGGCCGTGCCACAAGGTCTTTTGTCTGTTCCTTTGGCCATTTTGTCTCTTGGCCTTCTCCCTGCCCTTCTAGGGCCAGGATTACTGGTGCCAGAGTGTCTGGAGTGCACAAGAGCATGAGAACCCAGTGGTCCGTAATTGGACCACTGCTGGTGTGCATGCATGGCGCAGATCTTGCCATTGGTGGGTTGACTATGAGCACTCATCTGACTCTGGATAAGAGGAGGGGTCCTGCATTCATCCTAGTAGATCAGCAACAGATCCAAATGGATCTGACAAAGGAACCAATAATCCGGATGAGTCAAGCAGAACAAAGGATGATCCTGAGATGCACTTGAAGAGGGCTGGCACCCGAAACCCACTGTTGTCCCGGTCGAACCCTACTTCGCGCCTAATCTCAGATGACCTGTAAAGGTGCTTTGAACCCTTGGAGCGGCGGGATCAATCACTCTCGATATCGCCTGGTACCTCTGTAAGTAAGCCTGTTCGGAAGGGTCCTTGGGCCATCCAGTGGGCTGTCCAGCTAAATCCTTGGTTATTGTGCTGGAGCATCACAGTTTCAAGTTTTAGCCAAAGGCTTTGGGGAATCCCAGGTTGTCCAACAAAGCACTTTTCTATCGAATTCCATCATCCCAGCACCTTTGTGACAGTGACAGTTGCTGAAGCCAATTTTCCTGCCTTCCTTCCAGTGTTCTGAGCCCTGCTGCATCAGTGTTTTCTTCGTTCTTCCATATGAATCAAAAATAGCAGCTCCTGTCCCATACTAGGCCTGTGTCTGCACCCTCAGCGACTGTCCACCCAAACCGAGGATGGGAAATCATACCAGTGACAGCCACTGCTAGATCTGTCAAGGCTGGACCAAAACAGAGCTAAGGGCAGTGAGTAGTGAAGTCACTTACTGGTGGCAATTTGTTCATCCAAATGCATTTGAGCATTGAAGGTTCTTTTGGCCTTCCTGGTGGCTGGGGTAGCATTCACTTCCTAAAGCCTTCTGAAAGTCGGGAACAGGTCTGTTCATCATAGCAGATTCCTTTTGGAATCCGTTTCAGCCCTTCACAATACTGCCCCTAACATTTTCCTGCTCTCTAAGCCGTACTTTGTGAACTTTACACACGACTGTGCACTTTTACGCACACTTTGAACACTGGGTACAAGGCTCCATTCATCTTAGAGCTGGACATATAAAGTTAGCGTTGCCATCTCTGAATATTGTTGCCGTTAATGAAGTTAGTCACCCTTTTCCTTTGCAGGTTTTGTTGTAGCTATTAACTTTTTTGCACTAACTCCAGTGGCTTTATATATATTACATTGTGAGTTGCTTGTGTGGTGTGTTACTATTGCATTTCATAATTCACGTGTGCCGTTAATGGGCCTATATTTCTGTACTGTTGTCTAATTGTAATTTTTGGTATTTCACTGTGTGTGCTCATTGGAGACCCCTGATCATCCTCACTTCTGCTGAGATTTAGCCTTGACTGCTCTCCAAGCTACCGGGAATTGGTCTGGCTATCTACCCAGAAGTGTTCCCCTATTTATCTAACAAGGATGGCTTCCTAAATATCTGTCCACCTGGGCAGTCTTTAGAAAGCCATTCTAACATGGATGGCTGACCCACATGCGAGACAAGTGCCCAAGTGCAGGGACAGAACCCCCGGGCATTCCAGGATCTCTGGCTAGAGAGTGATAAAGCTTGGCCATCCAGGGAAGACAGAGGACACTGCTGGGGCATGGGGGCTACTCTGGGCAGGGGGGCAGCTGACCCACTTGCGTGATAGACACCCACTGGCAGGGCAGCACATTACGCCATCTTGGAGTTCTCTCTGGGGTGTGATAGAGAATTTTATTCCAAGTAGGTACTGTGAGCCCACCGAGATGTACAGGGACCTTTGCTGGGCTGGAGGGCTGACCCAGGTGCAACAAAGCCTCCCCAGGGCGTGGGCAGCAACCCCAGCCATCCTGGAGCTCTTACTTGGGTGAAATAGAGCTTTTTCCATCCTGGGTGGGATGGGGTGGGGACCCCACTGTTGTCTGTAGGGATCTCCGCTGGGTTGGCATTGGCTGACCCACATGAGAGGCAAGCACTGCAAGTATAGTGGCAGTACCCCAGCCATCCTGAAGCAGTGGCCAGGGAGCGATAGAGTTTTTCTCTCCAGGGAGGGCCTAGGACCCTGGCAGTGCACCCCGGGACCACCACTGGGCAGGCGGATGGCTGACCCACAAGGGAGGCAGGCCCCCAAAGGCAGTGACAGCACCCCCGGCCATCCTGGCACTCTGTCTGTGGAGTGATAGAGCTTTTCCCTACAGGGAGGGACGGGGAACACACCGGGGCACCCCAGGACCACTGTTAGACAGGGGGGGCAGCTGAACCATGTGCGAGGCAGGCACCCAAGGGTGGGGCAACACCCTCAACTGTCCTGTATCTCTGGCCAGAGAGCGATAGAGCTTTTCCCACCAGGGAGTGATAGGGATCCCGCCAAGGGGGCTACCGCTGGGCAGGGGTATGTCTGACACATGTGGGAGGCATGTGGCCAAGAGAGGGGGCAGCATGCTCAGCCATCCCAGAGCTCTTGCTGGGGCGCAGTTGAGCATTTTCCCCTGCCAGGATGCACAAGGACCCCTGCTAGGCCTGGGGGAAGCCGACCCACATACAAGGCAGGGACCCAATGGCTGGGGCAGCACACCTGACCATCCTGGAGCTCTAGCCAGGGCACCAGAAAGCTTTACCCTCCAGGGATTGACATGAACCCCATTGAGGCACCCCAGTACCACTGCTGGGCATGGGGACAGCTGACCCACATGCCAATCAGGAGCCCAAAAGCCCCTCTGCCCATCCTGTAGCTCTTGCTTGGTTGCAATAGAGCTTTTCCTACCAGGGTGGGATGGGGACCCCGCTGCTGTGTACAGGGAACTCTGCTGGGCTGGCGGGGCAGCCGACCCACATGCAAGGCAGGCACCCAGGGGCTGAGCAGTACACCTGGCCATCCTGGAGCCCTAGCTGGGGCGTGATTGAGAATTTCTCTCCGGGTATTGACTTGGGCCCCGCCAGCACACCCAGGGACTGGCACTGGTCAGGGGGACAGCTGACCCACATGCAAGGCAGGTGCCCAAGCGCAGGGGCAGAATCCCCAGGCATTCTGGAGATCTGTCCAGGGAGCAATAGAGCTTTTCCCTCCAGGGAAGAAGGACCCTGCCGGGGGACACAGCACCTCCTCCCGGCAGGATGACAGCTGACCCATATGCATGGTAGGTACCCAATGGCAGGAGCAGCACCCTGGGACATCCCAGAGCTCTGGCTGGGGTGCCGTAGAGCATTTCCCCCCAGAAAGGGACAGAGACCCCACTGAGATGCACAGGGACTTCTGCTGGGCTGGGAGCAGCCAACCGACATGCAAGGAAGGCACTTGAGGGCTGCGGTAGTACACCTGACCATCCCTGAGAGCTCTGGTTGGGGTGTGATAGACCTTCTAAGGATTGATGGGGACCTGATTGGGCACCCCAGACCACCGTTGGATGGATTGGGGTAGCTTATCCATGTGCAAGACAGGCTCCCAAGGATGGGGCAATACCACCAGCTGTCCTGCACCTCTGGCCAGGGAGCGATAGAGCTTTCCCTCCAGAGAGTGATTGGGATCCCAAATGGGGTGCCCCAGGGCCACAGTTGGGCAGATGTATATCTTACCCATGTGGGAGTCATGTTTCCAAGGGTGGGGGAAGAACGCGCAGCTCATGCAGGAGTGCAATTGAGCATTTCCCACCAGGGAGGAAAGGGGACGCCGCCGGGATGCACAGGGACCTCTGCTGGGCTTGGGGGCAGCTGACCCACATGCAAGGCAGGCACCAAATGGCTGGGGCAGTACAGCTGGCCACCAGGGAGCTCTGGCCGGGCATAATGAAGCTTTTCCCTTTAGGGATTGACAGGGACCACACACGGGCGGTGGGACGGCTGACCCACATGCAAGGCAGGTGGTCAAGGACATGGGCAGTACCCTTGGCCATCCTGGAACTCTGGCTAGAGAGCAATATTGTTTTTCCCACTGGGGAAGGAGGGCCCTGCCGGGACATGCAGGAACCTCCGCTGACCCACATGTGTTGGAGGCACCCAATGGCAGGGGAAGCTCCCCCAGCTGTCCGGCAACTCTGGTCGGGGAGCAATAGAGCTTTTACATTCCTGGAAGGACGGGGATCCTACTCGGGAATGCATTACCACTGCTGGTCAGGAGGACCGACGAGCCGTATCAGAGACAGTACCTCAAGAGTGAGGACATGCCCCCGGCTGTCCTGGTGCTCTGGCCAGGGCACAATAGAATGTTTCCCTCCAGGGGATAGGGCTGACCCACATGCAAGGCAGGCACCCAAGGGGTGGGGTAGCACCCTGGTCATCCTGGAGATCTGGACAGGGAGTGATAGAGCTTTTCACTCCAAGGAGGAAGAAGGACCCTCCAGGGGACACAGGTATCTCCTCTGGCCAGGGGGACAGCTGACCCACATGCGTGGTAGGTACCCAATGGCAGGGGCAATGGCCAGAGACATCCCAGAGGTCTGGCTGGGGTGCAATAGACAAAGCAGTGACCCACTGGTGTCTAATGGTCCGTGTCTGCGTTCAGAGGGGAAGCTCTGGCCCATATGATGGCAGCACATCCATGAGTATGCGGTTAAAGGTTCCCCGCACCAGCAGAGTATCTGAGATGTTAATTACTGTCAACACCTCAATTGTAACACAGCGAGTCCACCACTCTTAACATGGCATTGATGATTCTTTGCCCTTCTGGCCATAATTACTGTGATTCTCACCAGCGCGGCACCCTGTCATCTTGCACTTAAATACGTGGTTCTTTGCTGCAAGTATATATATATATATATATATATATATATATATATATATATATATATGTTTATTCCTGATGAAGACATTTACCAAGTCATCTTTATACATCGAAACCGGTCGAAAAATTGGGGATGTGATCGCAATCTACATCTATTTGATCCACTCCATTAGTAGATCACAAATCTCAGAATTTTAATTGTCCTGTACATTCAATGTACTTTATGAAATGAGATTGCTAGTTGTGACTATCAGTAGGTCCTACCACACATTTAATATTTTGGGTAGAATTTTAAATTTTTTTGGATGAATGGAGCTGAATGTGGACGAATGATTGCATGATTCATTGTCAGTTGCATTAATGGGTATGTTCTTAATGGTTTGTTCTCCTGCAATGTAAACACAAGTTTAAGTGCTGATTAAGTCATGATTAACTCATTTGTATAAATGATTTATCAAGCTTAATAAAAATCTTTTTATACTTTATCAAAAAACTAAGTTCCTCTGGACAGCAGTTTTTTATGTATAAATATGGGATGCAATAGAGCCTACACCTCCAGGGATTGATGGGGACCCATTTGGGGCACGCCGGGACTGCCACTGGGCAGGGGGATGGTGGACCCATATGCGAGTTGGGTGCGCATGGGCAGAGGCAGCACCCCCAGCCATCCTGGAGCTCTTGCTTTGGTGCAGTAGAGCATTTCCCTTCAGAAAGGGACGGATATCCCACTGGTATGCACAGGGACCTCTGCTGGGCTGGTAGCAACCAACTGACATGCGAGGGAGGCACTTGGGGGCTGGGGAAGTGTTACGCTCACCTGGCTTCCACAGGGGCGTCGATCCGAACTGGACAGCTGCGGCCTCCACCAATGTGACGTGTAGTGCTGAGATGACAGACTGGACTGGCCCTCCCAGCTTGGTTTGCTTGGCCCGTAGGAGTATTCTTCTGATGGTTTGGAAGGATGAGCTCTCCATCCTGCATCGAGCACAGGGGCGCGTAGATAACCAGTTGCTTCACTGATTAGAAGGAATTGGTGAGTTTCAGAACATTGTAGTTTGTAAGAGTTCAAATGTCTGACTTTCACTCTTGTCCGATTCCTTGCAGTTTGCAGCTTGACCCCATCAAAGAGTTCCTCGTGGTAGCTGTTACCAGTTGCTTGCTCCCTTATTCAGGTGCGGAGAGAAAATATGAAGTTCGGAGAATAATGCCTCCGGCGGTAAAATTAGGTAAGTTTATTGTGGTGAGAAGAATTCCACTTCTTTGTCCCTTTGTCTCACCTTGTTGTCCTTTTGTTCCCCTTAGGGGCTGGGGTACGGCGGGGATGCAATGGAGACTGCGCCGACCCGTGAAGAGGAATAGTACCCCCGGCGGTAAGTCAGGTAAGTCTATGGGGGTAGTTGTGATGCTGGAAATGCATCAGAGGGACAGGGCCTCTGAATCCTTGTCCTTTACTGCTTTTTATCGTGTGTTCTGTCGTGTTTTCTGCCCAGGAGTCCATGTGGGACTCCTGGCAGTGCAGCTCTCTCTTTTGGTTTGGTGGACAGACCCATGGGATACCCTTATGGCACCCATGGGTAGGGGTACAACCCTGTGCCCCTAGTGTATGTTTTTGGGCACTTGTGGGTGGCCCACAGAGCAGGGTATGGGCTGGTGGCAGCTCCATGCTGAATTTGACAGGTGCTCTGGGTGTCCTCCATTTTGGGATACCCAGGCCCTGCCATTGGGATCAGTTGATTCCTGATAGGAAACAAGATGGCCCCTGTGGCCTCTTGCTTTCTATTGCCTGTTACCTTGTTTTCCCAAAGTCCTGGGAAGCCCTGACTCTGTCCCTTCCCCCTGACTGGCTGTTGGGTGGAAGTTCCATATATGGTGTTTTTGTGAAGGCCCAGCTAGACTGACTGGAGCCTTCCCAGTGACTGTATGTTGTGGGTACCTCCTGTGGGTGGGACCTGTGTGAATGGAGTGTGTGACCAATATACACTCCTTGTTGTGGTTGTCTGGTTTCTGGCATGAGAGACAAAGACTGAGACAGCCCTGCCCGAAACTGGCCTGAATGCAGTGTGTAGTGTTGAATGGCTGGGTACATGTCCCAATCCACATTCCTTGTTGTGAGTGTCTGAAAGGGAGGAGTGTGGCCTGAATGCACTGTGTGCCTGATTGGCTGGCTGACTGCATGAATGCCCTTCTGTATGATTGGCTGCTGAGTGTGTGCCAGCAGTGTGGATGAGAGACAGAATAGTATATCTGGGGACCTCTCACCACTGGTAATTGTTCAGAAGCGTTCAGAAGCTGAGTCTCCACTCTAAGAGTAACTGGAACTGCTGATCCTCGACGTCCAGCTGGAAGAAGAAGACTTGCTTTTGCACTTGCTTCGACCGATCTGAAAGCTGCCGAATTCGTCGAGGACTGACCCGAGAGAGGACCTGGTAAGGCGCCCTCTTCCCATGCTCCTCCCATGCTCCGAGGGATCATCGAGCACCGCTACATCTTCGCCGAAGCCCCCTGGAAGTCAGACCCTCAAAAGGCTGCCGACCTGAGACCGGACCGCCGAGGAGATCGAAGTGAAGCACCCGGACATCGCCGCCGTCGAAGTTCATTGCCGTCGAACAGGGTTCGCAGGTCTGTGTAACCGCTGGAGGCCCGTCGAAGTTGTGTTGCCCAGCCGTGCGAACCACTTGACGCCGTGCCGCCGACGACCAGAGCCGTCCGCTCCTTGCCTAAGAACATTTGAATCGAAGGACTCCCTCGTCCGCACCGTCGACCGCTTTATCCTGCCGGAGAAAGTCGAGGACGACCAACGCGCCGACGAGAACCCTGCCGGTGGGTTTCCCGCCACCCGAAGACCACAAAGACTCGAACGACTCGACGCCCTTGCTGGGCCCCCGTCTTCACAATCTTTGCAGTCCAGAACAATTGTCATCGAGGTGCCCCGCACGCCTCTGTCTGACGAGCACCGCTTGGATCGAAGCTGCTGCCTCATCGACGCTGTTCTACCGTTTGTTGTCGGACGTTCGACGCCCGAGTCTCCCGTTTGAAAGGGAAGGCATTCAGGAAGGGCCGTCGATTCCCCGCCGCCGAACGCCGAGTTCCTCGACGCTTCTCGACGCCTCTCGACGATCCGTGATTCCCGCTTGAAAGGGGGTCGCTCAAGAAGGATCTGTCGACGCCTCTTCGAAGAACTCGACTCCACCAGGTACATTTGGGGGGGTAAAAACATTATAGGAGGGAATAAGACTTGCAGAACAATATATGGACTGGGCTTGTGCTATATCTTTATTTTACAGGTTGCCCAGGTGGGGGGATCTCCACACAGAACTGTGTCTAGTGGTAGGGGCCAGTATTCTGCCTATTGCTCAACCATCTTATTTTCTCTTCTCTCTCTATTGCTGGTTTCACTCTATTGATCTGTGTGACATTGTTACAGTATTGTTGATGCACTTTAATGAGATCTAATACAAAGGGTGGTACCACTTTAGAATTGTATATATTTGCCATTGTTGATTTTCCTAAGTACAAAGTGGGTTATTATGATAGGTGTACATAACCTTGAATATTGATTATATAAACACTGTGTTCTAACCAATACAGTGTGTGGACATTCGTTTGTGGGGGCTTGGGGACTACACTGTACTTAAGAACCAGCCTGCATCACCTCCTGAGAAGCTAGGCCTTGATTGCTCGACCATAGCTACCGAAAAGAGAATCTAGGCTGGGGTCCTCTGTGCCTCCCCTCTACCATATAGAGAGCAGAAGTACAGACCACCCCCTACCAGACTTTACTGTAGTTACTATTGCCTCTGTTTATTCCCTTGGCTCACCTTTGCTGTTCTTGTGTTCCCCTTAGGTGCAAGAGTGCGGCGGGAATGTGCAGAAGGATGCAGTGGATCGTGAGAATGCTGAGAAGACTGGTGAGTTCAGGGTGGCGCTGCAGCAGGCGAGGCGGCGCGCGTAAAATACTTCTTTCTTCCAGCTCGAAGGCGCAGTGGATCCGGAATTCAGGTAAGGATCGAAGGTATTGCTCTTGTTCTAACCTTTTCTCCTTCTGTTCCTCCCTTTTTCTGGGAGCTGCAGACTCGAGGCGGGCGTGGCAGAAGACTGGATGCAGGCTTGCAGACACGGTGAGCGTTACGCTGCTGGATGCAGAATAACGCGAAGCGTGTGCTGCTCTTCGGGCGTGGTTTAAATAGCCTCCAAAGTAGTCCCAGGTAAGTATTCGTCCCCAGCCCCACCCGAGTAAAAAATAGTCCCTAGGTAAAATAGTCCCTTCCAAGCCTCATTTGGCTTGGAGCTCTTGCAGCATGGCCTGCATCAGGTAAGCTTGCAGCATGGTCTGCATCAGGTAAGTTCTACTCTATGAGCCAGGGCTGACTCTCCATATGAGCCTGGCGCCATAGGTGCCAGGACTGCACCCAAACAGCCCCTAGCAGGGGTTTTTGGGCTTGCTCAAAATAACTTGATGCCTGCTACCGGGGTTGCTGGACCAGGTCTGGGTCCCCGGGGGTAGGCATCATGACAGCACTCCCCCCCAAGGCCCCTCCTAAAGTCGTTCTTCCCCGTGGTTTTGGTTTGTCTGGGAAATTTCGGTGGAATCTTTTCTCCAGTCGAGGTGCATGCACGTGGTCACTAGGTTCCCAAGACCTTTCCTGTGGTTCGTAACCTTTCCAGTCGATTAAATAAAAAAGTTTGACTTCACCATCTTGGAGTCCAAGATTTTCTTAACCTCAAATTCGGGTTCCCCGTCTATAAGAATGGGGTCGGGTGGCTTGGTTAGTCTTGTCCCTGGTTGCACTGGCTTCAAAAGTGACACATGAAAGACTGGGTGAATTCGCATATTAGCAGGTAAGTCCAACTTGACGGCCACCGGGTTGATAATGGCCTTAATGGAGTAAGGTCCCAAATATCTAGGGTTAAAGGTCCGTGTTCCATTGAGAGGTATGTGTTTTGTGGCCAACCATACTTGATCCCCTATCTGGTACTGTGGAGTATCACTTCTACGCCGATCAGCATCTTTTTTATATTTTCCTTCGCTTGTTTTAAATGTGCAGTTGCCTTGTGTAATCGTAGCATGTAGATGGTCCACTGCGGGTATTTCTAAGTGTTGGGGTGAGTCAAGGTCTGAGGTTCGAGGATGGTGCCCATATAGGGTATAAAAGGGGCTTTGTCCAGTTCCAGAATGTACTGAATTATTGTATGCATATTCGGTGATCCAAAGAATTTCCTTCCAATTACTCTCAGTCTGATGTAACATACAACGCAGGTATTGTTCAAGAGTCTGGTTGGTCCTCTCTGTTTGACCATCGGTCTGGGGGTGGTGACTGGTCGATAATCTCACGTCGATTTGCGCCAATTGACAACATTTCTTCCAAAAATGTGAAATGAATTGACTGCCCCGGTCAGAGACCAACACGGACGGAAATCCATGTATACGAACAATGTTTTCGAGGAATTCTTTGGCCAGGATTGAAGCTGAAGGTAATCCTTTTAAAGGAATAAAGTGGGCCATCTTGGAAAAAAGATCCACAATAACTAAAATGGTGTTAAATCCATCACAAGGAGGTAGATTAGTAATAAAGTCTAACAATAAGGTGTACCATGGTGTAGGCGGAATGTCTAAAGGTTGTAAGACTCCAGCTGGTTTTTTCTTTTGACTTTTGTTTTGGGCGCAAATGCCACAAGACATCACAAATGATTTAATATCCTTTCGCCAGGTGGGCCACCAGAATTGTCTTTTAATTTTAGCTTCAGTATTTGCAATACCTGAGTACCCCTCCATTAGGGTATCAAGATAACGGTAAATGACTAGCTCTTGTAGTTCCTTGTGTGGCAGAAATAGCCGCCCTTGGTAATAAGGCAGATCATTGGTGACAGAGTAGTCCGGGCATTTCTTTACCCAGTCCTGAAGGGCTGTAGGATGAAAGAGTTGCTGGATCTTTACCTGAATGTGCACTAGTGTCTGTAGAGTAGTCACGCCAAGAATCCTTTGTTCGGAAATTATAGGTACTGGTTCTGGGTTCACTTCTGCCTCTCCCATCCCTATTCGGGATAAGGCGTCTGCTTTACCATTCTTACAACCTGGTCGATAGGTTATCACGAAGCAAACTCGGCAAAGAACAATGCCCATCGGAGTTGACGTGACGATTGGGCCTTGGCTGTTTTTAAATACTGTAAGTTCCGATGATCGGTGATCACAGTAATGGTATGCCTGGCACCGAGAAGATAGTGCCGCCAAGCCTTGAAGGCGGATTTAATGGCTAATAACTCCTTGTCGGTAACCGCATAGTTTAACTCGGGTGCCGAGAACTTTCTGGACCAAAATGCTACTGGTTGAAACTGGCCAGTTTCAGGGTCCTTTTGAGACAGGACAGCTCCAATGGCTAGACTGGATGCATCAGTTTCCACTATGTATGGAAGGTCAGGGCGCGGGTGCTTTAATACAGGTGCAGACGTTAATTTCGCTTTCAGCTCTTGGAAGGCATTTTCAGCTTCTTCAGTCCACATAAAGCGTTTATTCTTTCGCAAGAGTGCTGTGATGGGATGTACGACATGTGAAAAATCTGGGATGAATCTGTGGTAGAAATTGGCAAAGCCGAGCATGCTTTGTACTCCTTTAACTGAACTTGGTGATGGCCACTTAAGGATTGCGTCCACCTTTCGTGAGTCCATTCGGACTCCCTTTGGGGTCAGGATAAATCCAAGGAATTCAACTTCTGTGGCATGAAAAACGCATTTTTCTAGTTTTGCATATAGTTTGTGCTGGCGCAATTTCTCAAGGACTGCTCGGACGTGCTTCACATGTTCAGATTCTGAAGAGGAGTATACTAGAATATCATCGATATATACCACAACACAAACATCAATGAGTTCACAAAGGACATTGTTCATGAAGTATTGGAAGGCTGCTGGTGCATTGCACAACCCGAAAGGCATCACCTGGTATTCGAATAACCCACACTTAGTGCGGAAAGCAGTCTTCCATTCGTCGCCCTCTTTTACACGTACCAGATGATATGCCCCCCGGAGATCTAATTTAGTGTATATGTAAGCGTCCTTCACTTGGTCCAGTAGTTCAGGGATCAGAGGCAATGGGTATTGGTTCTTAACAGTTATCTGGTTCAATGCGCGGTAGTCTATGCACGTTCTGAGGTCACCTTCCTTTTTGGGCACGAAGAACAAAGCTGAAGATGCAGGGGATTTGGAAGGGCGAATAAAGCCATTGGCAAGGTACTCGTCTAAGTATTGTCGTAGGTGAAGATTCTCAGGTTCCGTGAGGGCATAGATCCTGCTACAAGGGGGTTGTGCACCGGGTATGAGATCGATTTGACAATCGTACGATCTGTGAGGTGGTAAGGTGTTTGCCTGTTCTTTTTGGAAGACATCTTGGAATTCTTGGTATTCTGGAGGTAGTTGCATGACTGCTGTGGTTACTGTGGCCAGGCCTGCGTTCAGATTTTTCTTTGGGTAACAGGTTTGTGCACAATCCGGGAAGGTTATTCTCTTCTTTCGCCAATCAATACAAGGATTATGTGTTTCCAACCAAGGTATCCCCAGTATTATTTGGAACTGTGGGGCTTGATTAGATCAAACACAATAGTCTCTCGATGCCCATCCTGACCCAATATTGTCATCTCAGCGGTGGAATGAGTCACAGGCCCAGAGGCGATTTCAGTTCCATCGACTGAGGTGATGACATCAGAGGTGGTTTTTTGGCAGAGAGGTAGATTCGTCCTGGAAGCCAATTCATAGTCCACATAGTTTCCTATGGCCCCGCTATCAATGTATGCCCTTACTGCGTGCATACGCGATGGCTGCCCTGGATCTACAAGGACCATTGGCATGATAAAATGCAAGGTCTGAGTATCCTTCTTCAAGCTCGGCAAGCGGACCTCTATGCTTGTCGGGCGTGGTCGTTTCCGAGTTTGACTCCATATGGCTTTTATCAGCAGCTCCTACCACCTTCTTGGGTGGGTCCTTTAACCCTCCGATTTGCATGGGTTCTGAAGAATCTGTTCCTATGGGGTTAGCGTGGGTTTTAACCAACACCCGATTCTCAAACTTGGCTCGATCAGCCTTTCTGTTCTGAAGTCTGTGATCTAACTGGATCACTAAGTCTATATATTCAGCGCAGTCTTGAGGGGGGTTCACGACTTGAGCCAAGACATCCTTGAGTTCTCCTTGAAGCCCTCGATGAAATAACGTGAGTAGTTTTACCTCAGGCCATCCAGTTTCCATTATCAACCTATTAAAGGTCGCGATGTAGGATAGAAGGTCCTGGTTACCCTGTGGTAGGGACAAAAGTTTGTTATCCAGGGCCTGTCCTTGGGAGTGCCGGGCAAATAGTCTTTCCATGCTCGTTTGAAAGCCCTGAAAGTCTCGAAGAATTGGGTCATCCTGAGTAACTAGTGGAATTGACCAATCAGCTGCACTGCCACTGAGATTTGACAATACAAAGGCTACCTTGGCTTGATCATTTGGGAAGGCTCCAGGTCTGCATAAAAAGTGCAAGCGGCATTGGTTCATGAACAAGGCGAACCTTTTAGGGTCCCCGGCAAAGCGTTCGGGCGGAGCTAATGGAATAGTTCCTGGTAGGTTTATTTGCACAGGGTTACTCGATGAAACAGGAGCTGGATTCCCCCCGAGTCCTGGTAGGGGTGTTTGTCCAGCCTGGCTTTGCAGTAATTGCCTAGCAATATCATCAGTTCGCTCCTTTGACAACATCAGCTCTCTCGTAAGAGCATTGGTCTCTTGACGGGCAGAATGCACTTCTGCCCTCAGTTCCCATAGTAGTTGGGCCAATTGGTCAGTTTCTGAGGTTCCCATAACGCCCGGGTGGGAATTTGTGGGTAGGCTTCACGTTCTGTTACGCTCACCTGGCTCCCACAGGGGCATCGATCCGAACTGGACGGCTGCGGTCTCCACCAATGTGACGTGTAGTGCCGAGATGACAGACTGGACTGGCCCTCCCAGCTTGGTTTGCTTGGCCCGTAGGAGTATTCTTCTGATGGTTTGGAAGGATGAGCTCTCCATCCTGCATCGAGCACAGGGGCGCGTAGATAACCAGTTGCTTCACTGGTTAGAAGGAATTGGTGAGTTTCAGAACATTGTAGTTTGTAAGAGTTCAAATGTCTGACTTTCACTCTTGTCCGATTCCTTGCAGTTTGCAGCTTGACCCCAGCAAAGAGTTCCTCGTGGTAGCTGACGAAGTTCAGGTAAGGATTTGTCTCATCCAACACAGTTCAATAAAATAAGGCCAGAATGTTACCTGTTGCTTGCTCCCTTATTCAGGTGCGGAGAGAAAATATGAAGTTCGGGGAATAATACCTTTGGCGGTAAAATTAGGTAAGTCTATTGTGGTGAGAAGAATTCCCCTTGTTTGTCCCTTTGTCTCACCTTGTTGTCCTTTTGTTCCCCTTAGGGGCCGGGGTACGGCGGGGATGCAATGGAGACTGCGCCGACCCGTGAAGAGAAATAGTACCCCCGGCGGTAAATCAGGTAAGTCTATGGGGGTAGTTACTATTGCCTCTGTTTATTCCCTTGGCTCACCTTTGCTGTTCTTGTGTTCTCCTTAGGTGCCGGAGTGCGGCGGGAACATGCAGAAGGATGCGGTGGATCATGAGGATGCTGCGAAGGCCGGTGAGTTCAGTGCGGTGCTGCAGCAGGCGAGGCGGCACGCGTAAAATACTTCTTTCTTCCAGCTCGAAGGCGGGGTGGATCCGGAATTCAGGTAAGGATCGAAGATATTGCTCTTGTTCTAACCTTTTCTCCTTCTTTCTCCCTTTTTCTAGGAGCTGCAGACTCGAGGCGGGTGTGGCAGAAGACTGGATGCAGGCTTTCTGACATGGTGAGCGTTACGCTGCTGGATGCAGAATAACGCAAAGCGTGTGCTGCTCTTCGGGCGTGGTTTAAATAGCCTCCAAAGTAGTCCAAGGTAAGTATTCCTCCCCAGCCCCACCCGAGTAAAAAATAGTCCCTAGGTAAAATAATCCCTTCCAAGCCTCATTTGGCTTGGAGCTCTTGCAGCATGGTCTGCAACAGGTAAGCTTGCAGCATGGTCTGCATCAGGTAAGTTCTACTCTATGAGCCAGGGCTGACTCTCCATATGAGCCTGGCGCCATAGGCGCCAGGACCGCACCCAAACAGCCCCTAGCAAGGGTTTTTGGGCTTGCTCAAAATAACTTGATGCCTGCTTCTGGGGTTGCTGGACCAGGTCTGGGTCCCCGGGTTTGGCATCATGACAGGAAGTACACCTGGCCATCCTTGAGCTCTGGTTGGGGTGTGATGGAACCTTTCCCACTAGGGATTGATGGGGACCCGATCCGGGCACCCCGGGACCGCCACTGGACAGGGGGACAGCCGACCCACATGCAAGGCAGATACCCAATGGCTGGGGCAGTACACCTTGTGTGGCATACTGAAGGAAGGAGTTGGACCAAGGGTTGGGGTGGTATAAACCTGTCTTTATTAAACAATATGCAAAAAGTCCCAGCTCTCCATATTCTAAAGGGTATTCCCTACATAAGCAAAACTCGGGTGCTTGTGGTCAGGTTTTTTGTCCAAATGAAAAGGTCCTGTCCTCTGTCCAAAACTACCTAACCTAGCCCTACCACTATACACACAAACAACATAAAGAACTCCAGGAGAACGACTCCTTTTTCCTGGTTCACTGGTATCTACCTTGGGGATTGTGTTTAATTAAAAGTTCATGTCCCACCTGGATACAAAATGCCAGGATATAGATTATCAGGAGGATGGTTTCCTCCTGGTCCAATAGTTAAGTGTCTTTGACAATCCCTTTGGCAACCTGTGCCCTAGTATCTGAATCAGCTTCTTCTTACTAAGCCTTGTACTTCTTTACAAGCTTCTGCTTCTTTTCAAGCCGTGTACTTCTTTACAGGCTTCTGTTCTGGCTGAAGAGTTAACAAACTGTTTAATATAGCCTCACCTCTCCTGGTTCACTTGAATATCCGGCAACCGCTCTTATTAAGTGTGGAATATTTTGGCCCACTCAGATGTGCTATGTTACACCACTTTGAAATGGATGCGCTGACTCCTGTGCGCACCAAGATCCCTAAACTGCGCTTTGCAATAACCAGAAAATGGCTGCACCGCCCTGCCAACACACATTTCAGGACGGGTGGAACAGAGTACTCACTGCAGGAATATGCCAGTGTGCTCTGCAACATTTTACATGGAGCAAAGGAAGGAAGCAGCCTTACTTTGCTGTAAACCCAAAATGCCTCTTTAAAATGTCATCTTTTCAACCTTAAAAAGTGCTGTTTTGGTGCTAAAGTCATTCATTTCTTATGAACTACTGTGGTTAAAGGGCTCTGTAGTGCCCAGGATCATTCCTGAGTCTCAGAGGAACCGGGCCTCATTTGAATGACAGCTCATACCATAAGTATCTTTGAAAAAGCAACACAGGGACTTTGTTTTTCATTTTCACGGGAAATGCAGTTATTTCTTTCCAACAAGTATCTAAAGAATCAGCTGTCCGGACAAAGATTCTAAATAAATGCTTGACACATTTAACCATGCTGCAAACAACTCCAGCACTCAAGGGAAGGACTAAAGCTGACTAAAATGTGTATTTGCTGCAGATGAAAACCGAACTTAAAGAAATAAGTTTAATGTGCTTTTTCCTGAATGAAGAGCAAAATTGCCTATTTTTAAAGTATATTATTGTGTAAATGCATGATTATTTTAGAATGTAAAAGGATTTGCTACTGTTAGAAATCCACCTATAAACTGTTTAATTCCATCAGTTTGAAGTAAAGATTTAAAAGGTGAAACTCAAAGCTCAACCCAGTCTGAGTTGGTAAACTATATTTAAAAGAAAAAAAAACCTGCTCTGCCAGTGCTGACCCTGAGAAAAGGTGACACCTCAACTACTGGAACAGGAAAAGGCTAAATGCTAGACTGGAGGCTTTGAATCCCAGGACAATGGGACATTTCAAGTCGCATTAGACATTTGTCTTTGCCCCATGCTAAGATAATAGCAGGCTAAGACACTCACCCTTCCAGTGAGAGGGGCAGGAAGCTTCAATCACAAGGGAGAAGCACCTCATTCGGCTTCAAAGGGATGGACATGTGCTCACACTTGTGAAAAAAAAATGGACAAGTGACATTTGGTGTTTAAAAAGCCTATTTGTAACTGAACTTTAAAGACATTTAACTTTGCCACAAGAATGTGGAAAAATCTGAAAGTTGGTTGTTTCAAATCTAATTTTATGCTATTCATTTGAAGACTTGGTAGGACTTAGTACTGCATAAGGAACAGAAGTTATGAAGAATGACCGATTGTGCGGAAAGTATTAATGTTGCAAACATAACATTGTGTGCACATATCCCAGGGGTAAATGTGCATCTATTTACACAATTGGGAAATGTTAGGCCAAATCTTTCATGGTTAAATTTGCCAAGATGCAGCAGAAAGTCAAATCTAGGTCCCACAGACTTGGGAATTGGATTGAAAAGTGACCCACAAAATATGTAATCTGTGTAACTGATTTCCTCAGAGGTTCTAAATGCATAAATATGTATTTGTGGGAAAGTTAGATTTTGGTTCCAGTGGCTAGGGGAGGTTCTAGTCATTGTAAAAATTATCCCATAAACATGATATCCTTTTCTGTCATCCAATCAGCGAAAAGCAAGGCAGAGATTATGCTTTTGCCCAATCCTAGCATTAGGGGTGTGGACAGTAAACCTGCCACTGCCATATAATTTAGTGATGTCATTTGGCATGATGAATTAGGGAACCTCACAAAATACAGAGACACTGATTCCTGACTTCTTCCTGATTTTCTGCGTGGCGCCCTGTTCCTGAATTCTCCATCCTTGTTCCTGATTTTCCTTACAAAGCCAAAGCCTCAGCATTGTTGTACTCCTTTTCAGTTAGGCCCCAAAATTCTGAAACAAATACCAAAACACAAGGGATGCATTTTGATCCAGTCTGGCTTGCTACTACTAAATGCATGCCTGCTGCAAACTCGCCATCCCACTGATCTCCAGTCTCCAGTAACCAGTGCAGTCCAGTGCAGTCTCCAGTCCAGAGCAGTCCGGTGACCAGAACCACCCCCCTGATCCTGTTCCACCCGAGTAGCCCAGCTGTCCTTGGTTAGACCTGATCTGTGTGATGACCAGATCCCTTGACAGTCCAAAATCCTAAATTAAAGTGGACTGTAATGATTAATAGGAAGCATAGAAAATCATAGCATACCTTGCCTTGTTTTGTTCCATCCCAATCTCTAAATCATCCTATCCTTACCTTAAGAACTTATAACATTGCCAGAACCATTCTTGAAACCTTGCCTTTGATTCTTTGCACTAGTGCTTACTTCTTTAAAAAAAAAAATGTGTCTTGTGAAATCCCAAACCCTTAATCCTCCTTCAGGTAATCGGACTGAGTCCACCAGGGCGGGCCTGAGGTGCTGTGGTTGGTTCAGCGGATCAACTCTAGAGCTTACTGTGTTTCAATCTGGTAACCTAGCCTGAATGACCTAGTGTAGAATAAAACTATCCTGGTAAAGATTGATTTCTGTTACCTTTTTCGTGCCTTTATTTTCCAAACACGCCTCTCATTCAACATTGCATAACTCACTCAGTTTAATAGCTAGAGACTTTATTTCAACTCTGGAGTATACCTAACACCCATAGCTCCCTCCCAACCACACACATTAGTACATTTCACCCATTTTTCTTAAAAATTGTTTGGTTAAATTTAGGCTGGAATCCACATTTCTGCAAAGTTTTGCACGTATGATTTTCAAATTAAATTATTTCTAAACTCCCATTAAGATTCAAAGTGTTTACTTTTGCTCAAACTATAGCTCATGATTGTTAGCATCTTTCCAATGTTGCTCCCATAGAAATCTCTACTGAATTAAGGATTTTTGCCAACTTTTCATTGTTTTGCTGAGCCAATTTCGAATTTCATTTTAAAAAGTGTAAGATTGCAAGCCCATTTTTCTCTCTTGTTTGGGGAGAGAAGGTGGTATTTACATTCCGTTTACTGTTATTTATTCCCAAATACCTGCTGCTTCCTTATATCTATTCAGAATTGGTGGGTTGAGGAATATTGCAGGGGGAAATCCTAACCTAAGTGCTATCTTTTCAAACATGCCAAAAGTGTTCTTTTTTCTGATATTTTATATTCGTGTTGCTAAAAGTTTAAACTGCCTTACATACCTTCTTATCTTTTATTGTCAACACATTGGTGATTGCTGCTCCCTATTCAAAAGTATATGTTTAATTTGAATTTTAAATAAATAAATAGATATTGCCTTTACCAACCAGCCTGATTCCTGGTCCACCGTAACCTGGGGGTATTTTGAGAAGGGGTGTGATATGAGTGATATAGCACTCAGAATATTGGACCTGTAGACATAATAAAATAAGTATTTCAGCTGTGCGCTGCATACTAGGCTGAGACCAGGGTATCTCGCCTGATTGAAATACTTAACATAAGACTTGAGATTCTCTCAGGCTTCTCTCACATTTAGTTGAAATGCTACACGTTCTCCTGGTTTCTGTGGTTCAATGACACTTTGACAAACTTTGTAACGGGTACTGGGACGAGGGAAATCACACCTAAGGTTTTCTTCCCTTCTATGGACTTTGCCACATTCCATCCATAAAATTAGGAAAACTGCTTCCGATGCTTTGGCTATCTTCACAACAGTTACTAAGGTGAGGGAGAATACTGCTGAGGCTTTGGTTATCTTCACAACAGTTACTGAGATGAGGGAGACCACTCATGAGGATGTGGTTATCTTCACAACTGTTAATAATATGAGGGAGATCACTCCTGAGAGTTTAATTATCTTCCCAACAGTTACTGAGAAGAGGGAGCTTACTCATGAGACTTTGCATAGCTTTACCACAATTGCTGAGACACGGGAGATCACTCCTGATGCACTTCTCACAGACAATGACACTCTGAGTACCTCTTCACCAACCACTCTGATGAGGGAGATCCCTCCTGATGCTTTGATCAGCTTCATAACAATTGCAGGGTGAAGGAGATGGCAATACACGAAAATATCCAAACTAAAAAGTCACATTGACCATTATATTGAATTATGCCTGTATGAAAATTCTTTATTTCCGATATTGTCGAAAAAAGCATTCAATTTTCTTATGTTCATTGCACCATTACCTCGAGTGTCACCTACCTTAATAATTCTTCACTCGCCGGCACAGAGGGCAGCATGGTGCGCAGGGGACTTTCAGAGGAGTCCCCCGTTTGTCTTCACCTATCCGGCACCAGTTTGGAAGGGAGCATGCTGCAATGATGATTGCCGGGACAGCTGTTTTGCTTTACCGCTGTGGCCATGGTACGAAGCGACCGAGTAACAGATCACATGGTCTTACAAATAAAGTTGTAAAAAAAAAAGTCTTGGGACGCACAAACTCTCGCAGGAGTTGATAGGGAAATCAGAGAAAAGGAAAACACTTCTTACAAAGCTGCAACCAACGAGGGGAGGTATGAAAGGTATATATTTTATAAAAAGGAGATTTCACATGTACAATTAAGATAGTTTTAAGACGCTTATTAAAAAGCACAGTTTTCGCTTCTCTGGTTTTTGATGTTTGCTTTTTGCTGTTTGTAATTTTCATGTTTGACATTTTCGTCCGTGAAATAATCATGTAGATCTGAGTGAGATCCCTCTTGATGCTTTTTGTTATCCTTGTCATGATCTCTGCTTCCAAAAGATCAGGACTTGCCCGACTCCCTTGGAAGCAGACCCATAACCCCGGTTCCGAGTGCCAGCCAGTCCCAATTGGGACCTTTTGGACCCTGTCCTGGCGCCAGTGGCACCAGGCTCATAAAGATGCCCAGTCCCAGCGCTGGAAGCGCCGGGTTCATAATGCTTGGGTGGACTTACCTGCAGCAGACCATGCTGCTTACTTACCTGCCAGTTGAACCCCTGATCCTCTTCTGTTTGGGACTACTTTTCCTGTTGGGTGGGGCAGGAGCCACTCCCTAGGTTCAGAACACTGGAACTCTTCTGGAAAGCAGGAACTCTTTTCTTACCTAGGCGTGGCTGTGGAAGGAGACACCTAAGCACTACAGGAGGCTATTTAAACCACACCCGATGGATGAATCTTGCTTTGCATTATTCTGCATTCTCTGCAGCAGAACGCTCATCGTGTCTTCTGCTTCTGATCCTGGGCCTAAGGGAACAAAGGCTTACCATCCTGGAATCCAGTCTTCAGCAGCTCCAGTAAAGACAAAGAAAGAACAGGTTAGCACTACGGTCTTCAGTGGCAGCGCATCTCTTACCTGGTCCATCGTGTGTCACCAACGCCTCGCACTGCATTCCGGCATCTGAAAGACAAAGGCTTACCTACTCTTCGCATGCTCCGGAGGTCTTCGCACTGCATTCCGGCATCTGAAAGACAAAAGCTTACCAGCTCTTCGCATGCTCCGGAGGCCTTCGGCGCTGCATCCCGCATCTGAAAGACAAAAGAAGGTGCGTTTAAAGACATTGGGCAACTTTATTACTCACGTGCCATTACGCCTTCCCACGCCGAATCCAGTGGGTATTCCAGCACCCTTCAGCTTCTCTAAAGCTCCGAACTTGTACCTGCAAGATAAAAGGGACAGTTAGTGCGCATCGTGAAGCAGGCTACAAGCGCTTACTTACGTGCTTCCAGGCGCTTCTATTCCTCACGCGGGTTCGATCCTCAACTCTCATCAGCCCGCCATCCGCCATCGCCGGAACCCTGCAAAACAAGAGATATCATTACAAAAGACTTTTAAGACATTTGAAGTGCCCAGAACTTACCGTTCGTGCAGTTAACGACGGACAGCAGTCCTCTGAGGTCAAGAGGCCTGCACCCTTATCCAGTGAAGAAACTGGTTACGGCACCCTGCCCCGAGGCAGATGGAGAGCTCGGCGTTCACTTACCTAAGGTGAGGGCGTTAACCTTTGGGGTTCTACAGGAGAAGAGAAAGGGAAGAGGAGAGAGGCACCCAATAACCCCAGTTCATTAATCCCATATTTTCTATCTGCAGACATCTTACTCTTCGAGTCAGACATACAGTGCACAGAGGTCCAGCCCAAAGAGCCAACCGTGTGTTACACATCACCTTTGAAGATACGGCATTCACCCAGTCAAGACTGGCGCCTCTGCGGGAATCAGGTGAGCGTTACAGAATGCAAAGCCTACCACAAAACTCCCACCCAGGCGCTATGGAAACCTCGGATACCGACCAGCTAGCCCAGTTACTTGGGGAACTAAGAGCAGAAGTGCATGCAGCCCGTCAGGAAACGAATGCTCTAAGAAGGGAATTGATTATTTCCAAGGAGCGAACAGACGATCTCGCTAGACAATTGCTACAGTCACAAGCCGGACAAACTCCGTTACCCGCATCAGGGGCAAATCTTCCTTCAACATCCTCTACGAACCCAGTGCAGATCAACCTACCTGGGAATGTACCTCTGGCTCCACCCGAACGATTTTCTGGTGACCCAAAGAGGTTTGCAGTATTTATCAATCAGTGCCGGTTGCACTTCTTATGCCGGCCAGCAGCCTTTCCAACTGATCAAGCTAAGGTAGCTTTCGTGCTTTCGTACCTTAGTGGCAATGCGGCAGACTGGTCGATCCCTCTAGTTAATCAAGATGATCCGGTTCTCCATGATTTTCAAGCTTTTCAGCTCAGTATGGAAAAACTGTTTGCAAGACATTCACAGGGGCAGGCCTTGGACAATGAGCTCCTTTCATTGCGACAGGGTAATCAAGACCTTTTGGCTTATATTGCGTCTTTCAACAGACTGATAGTGGAAACTCGATGGCCTGAGGACAAAAGGATTACGCTGTTTTATAGAGGTCTACGTGGAGAGCTCAAAGATGTGTTAGCCCAAGTAGTGAATCACCCGCAAGACTGTTCGGACTATATTGACTTAGTCGTTCAAATTGACCACAGACTGCAGAACAGGAAGGCCGATCGTTCCAAGTTTGATGCTCGAGTATTTTCCAAACCACCAACTCCTACCAAAGGAGTATACTCCGGGGAACCCATGCAAATAGGGGGCCTGAAAGGACCACTAACACAAAAGGAGCGGGAAAGGAGAAAACAGCTGCAATTATGCCTCTATTGCGGAAACTCGGGGCACTTTCTTCGAGACTGTCCGGTGAAACCAGCCAAGAAGGCAGTAGGAGCTGCAGTTACCAGGGTCACAAACTCTGAGCAGGGAAACGACCTCGCCCGACAAGAATAGAGGTCCTCTTGCCGAGCGTTAAAACCAGTTCCGTGACCTCGCATTTCGTGATACCTATGGTCCTCATTAGCCCTGAACATCCGGATCGATTACATGCGATTGAAGCTTACGTCGACAGCGGTGCCATCGGCAATTATGTGAATCATGAAATGGTTTTGAGGATGAATCTGACTCTTTGTCCAAAGGCTGTAAAGGACGTCATTACTACGGTGGATGGTACGGAGATAGCCTCCGGACCAGTAACGCATACCACCCAAGAAGTGACGCTAGTAAGTCAAGATGGACACCATGAGAAGATCGTGTTCGATGTGATCAAGGCCCCTCAGTTCCAGATTATTCTAGGAATTCCTTGGTTAGAGAAGCACAATCCTCAGATCGATTGGCGAGCAAGAACGGTTCAGTTTCCAGAATGTGTCTCTACTTGTCACCCTCGACCTGGTGTTGCACTGGCAGCAATTTCCTCGGAGGCTCCCCAGTTACCTCCTGAATACCTAGAATTCCAAGATGTTTTCCGGAAGGATCAGGCTAACTCTCTACCTCCTCATAGGTCTTATGACTGCCAGATAGACCTGATACCTGGATCTACTCCTCCTTGTAGTAGAATTTATGCCCTCACCGAGCCTGAGAATCTTCACCTCCGACAATACCTGGATCAATACCTAGCGAATGGGTTTATTCGTCCTTCCAAGTCCCCTGCTTCCTCAGCTTTGTTCTTCGTTCCAAAAAAAGAAGGGGACCTTAGAACTTGTATAGATTATCGCGCCCTGAACCAGATCACCGTTAAGAATAGATATCCGTTACCTTTGATCCCTGAACTCCTGGACCAAGTCAGAAAAGCATGCATATATACAAAGCTGGATCTTAGAGGAGCCTACCACTTGGTACGAGTAAAAGAGGGCGATGAATGGAAGACGGCCTTCCGCACCAAGTATGGGCTATTTGAATATCAGGTCATGCCCTTCGGACTTTGCAATGCCCCGGCCGCCTTTCAATATTTTATGAACAATGTCCTCAGTGAGCTCATAGATGTGTGTGTTGTTGTTTACATTGACAACATCCTCGTTTATTCTTCATCGGAAACTGAACATCGGAAACACGTGAAAATGGTCCTCGAGAGATTGCGTCAACACAAACTTTTCGCTAAGTTGGAAAAATGTGTTTTCAACGAGACTGAAGTTGAATTCTTGGGATTCATATTATCACCTAGCGGAGTGCGTATGGATTCAAAGAAGGTCGATGCAATTCTCAAATGGCCATCGCCATCCTCCGTAAAAGGTGTTCAAAGCATGTTAGGCTTCGCTAACTTTTACCGCAGGTTTATCCCCGAATTCTCTCGAATAGTCCAGCCCATCACCGCCTTGTTAAAGAAAAACAAACGTTTTGAATGGTCTACCGAGGCGGAACAAGCTTTCCAGAATTTGAAGACTAGATTTATCTCTGCACCGATCTTAAAACATCCTCGCCCAGAACTCCCCTACATCGTTGAAACTGATGCTTCGAGCCTTGCCATGGGGGCAGTTCTATCACAAAAGGACCCAGTAACCAATCAGTTGCATCCCGTGGCATTTTGGTCCAGCAAATTCTCGCCTCCTGAAATCAATTACACTATTACTGATAAGGAACTTCTAGCTATCAAGTCCGCCTTTAAGGCTTGGCGGCATTATCTTCTGGGGGCCCGACACACCGTTACTGTGATTACAGATCACCGAAACCTGCAATATTTGAAAACCGCAAAAGCTCAATCCTCTAGGCAACTCCGTTGGGCACTATTCTTTGCCGAGTTTGACTTCATAATTACCTATCGACCTGGTACAAAAAACGGTAAAGCTGATGCCCTTTCTCGGATGGGAGTGGAAGAACATTTGATCAATCCTAAACCTGTACCTATCATTCCCGAACAAAGAATTCTAGGTGTAATCGCCACACAATCCATAGAGGAAGTTAAGGATAAAGCCAGGCTGCTGGTAACTCCAGCAGACATACAGAATTGGCATCTGCAGGGAAAGGACTTTACGGTGAAGGACAACCTATTATATTTCCAAGAACGGTTATACCTGCCCAGCACAGATTTACAGAAAAAGGTAATCTCTTGTTATCACGATTCTTTAATGGAAGGACATCCCGGTATGACCAAGACCTCGGAAAAGATCAAGCGCTACTTCTGGTGGCCGTCTTGGAAAAAAGATATCAGAGACTTTATAATGTCCTGTGGAGTATGCGCCCAAAACAAGAGTCAAAAGGAAAAACCAGCCGTCCTCTTACGCCCTATTGACATCCCGCCTCGCCCTTGGCATACGCTTTCTATGGACTTCATCACCGATCTACCTCCATGCTCCGGATACAATACGATCCTAGTAATCGTGGACCTATTCTCCAAGATGGCGCATTTCATTCCACTGAAAGGCTTACCAACAGCAGCAACTTTGGCCCGAGAATTTCTCGAAAACATCGTCCGACTGCACGGTTTTCCTTCAGTTCTAATTTCGGATCGAGGTAGTCAATTTATTTCTCATTTTTGGCGAAGTTGCTGTCGGTCGGCTCAAATTGATGTGAGACTTTCGACCAGCCACCACCCTCAAACCGACGGACAAACCGAGAGGACCAATCAAACTCTGGAACAGTATTTGCGCTGCATGCTACAACAAACTGAAAAAACTTGGAAAGATATCCTTTGGATAGCCGAATATGCCTACAATAACTCTGTCCACTCGGGAACTGGGAAGACCCCGTTTTTTCTTTTATACGGTAGTCACCCTCGAACCTCGGAGTTGGATCCACTCCAAGATCTTGGAACACCAGCAGTAGACCACCTGTATTCTACAATCACCCAAGCCTTTAAGGAAGCCGTTTCTCACCTTCAAAGGGCTAAAGAACAATACAAGAAAGGAGCAGACCAACATCGGAAGGAAGCCCCCCAATATCAAGTAGGAGATCAAGTCTGGTTATCCACCAAATATCTACCTCTGAAAGGACCACGCACATTCAACCCAAGATACCTTGGTCCCTATTCCATCACTACCATAGTAAATCCAGTAGCGGTCAAGTTGGACTTGCCGCCTCACATGAAGATACATCCGGTCTTCCACGTCTCGCTATTAAAACCCGTGCAACCTCAAACCCGACTAACTACATCTCCAAAACCTATTCTAGTTGATGGAGAACTCGAGTTTGAAGTCAAAAGCATCCTAGATTCTAAGATCTCCAAATCTAAACTATTTTACCTGATTGACTGGAAAGGCTACGGTCCCCAAGAAAGATCCTGGGAACCTGCAGAATATGTCCACGCGCCTCGTCTAATCAAAAGATTTCATTGAACATTTCCTAACAAGCCCAAACCCCCGGAGAAGCCCGGTTTGGGAGGTCTTTGAGGGGGGGTGCTGTCATGATCTCTGCTTCCAAAAGATCAGGACTTGCCCGACTCCCTTGGAAGCAGACCCATAACCGCGGTTCCGAGTGCCAGCCAGTCCCAATTGGGACCTTTTGGACCCTGTCCTGGTACCAGTGGCACCAGGCTCATAAAGATGCCCAGTCCCAGCGCTGGAAGGAGGCTATTTAAACCACACCCGATGGATGAATCTTGCTTTGCGTTATTCTGCATTCTCTGCAGCAGAACGCTCATCGTGTCTTCTGCTTCTGATCCTGGGCCTAAGGGAACAAAGGCTTACCAACCTGGAATCCAGTCTTCAGCAGCACCTGTAAAGACAAAGAAAGAACAGGTTAGCACTACGGTCTTCAGTGGCAGCGCATCTCTTACCTGGTCCATCGGCTGTCACCAACGCCTCGCGCTGCATTCCGGCATCTGAAAGACAAAGGCTTACCTACTCTTCGCATGCTCCGGAGGTCTTCGCACTGCATTCCGGCATCTGAAAGACAAAAGCTTACCAGCTCTTCGCACGCTCCGGAGGCCTTCGGCGCTGCATCCCGCATCTGAAAGACAAAAGAAGGTGCGTTTAAAGACATTGGGCAACTTTATTACTCACGTGCCATTACTCCTTCCCACGCCGAATCCAGTGGGTATTCCAGCACCCTTCAGCTTCTCTAAAGCTCCGAACTTGTACCTGCAAGATAAAAGGGACAGTTAGTGCGCATCGTGAAGCAGGCTACAAGCGCTTACTTACGTGCTTCCAGGCGCTTCTATTCCTCACGCGGGTTCGATCCTCAACTCTCATCAGCCCACCACCCGCCATCGCCGGAACCCTGCAAAACAAGAGATATCATTACAAAAGACTTTTAAGACATTTGAAGTGCCCAGAACTTACCGTTCGTGCAGTTAACGACGGCCAGCAGCCCTCTGAGGTCAAGAGGCCTGCACCCTTATCCAGTGAAGAAACTGGTTACGGCACCCTGCCCCGAGGCAGATGGAGAGCTCGGCGTTCACTTACCTAAGGTGAGGGCGTTAACCTTTGGGGTTCTACAGGAGAAGAGAAAGGGAAGAGAAGAGAGGCACCCAATAACCCCAGTTCATTAATCCCATATTTTCTATCTGCAGACATCTTACTCTTCGAGTCAGACATACAGTGCACAGAGGTCCAGCCCAAAGAGCCAACCGTGTGTTACACATCACCTTTGAAGATACGGCATTCACCCAGTCAAGACCGGCGCCTCTGCGGGAATCAGGTGAGCGTTACAATCCTCCCCAAGCCCGTTCTGTGTCTATCATAGTTCCTGTTACGTCTTTCTTCCCGGGACCACATCAAAGGCTCTTCCTGGGATGTTGGGTCTGCTCTTCCACATTCATCAGTCGTCTTTTCTCACTTCTCCCTTTTGCAGGGCCTTCAGTTCAGCGATATCAGCATTGTAAATGGACCTAGCGGTCCACATCGCTGAGGTCCCACCACCATTCACCGGATTAGCACTTTATCATTGGTTGTGCCTCCTTCTAACTCCCGAGGCTTGGGGATGGGGGACGGCTGACCCAGATGCGATTGAGGGATCCCGAGGGCAGAGGCAGCCACCCCGGCCATCCTGGAGCACTGGCCAGAGAGTGATAGAGCTTTCCATCCAGGGAAGAAGGGTCCTTGCTGGGGCATATGGGGACCTCCTCTGGGCAGGTGGGCAGCTGACCCACATGCGTGATAGGCACTTAATAGCGGGGCAGCAACCCAGGCCATCCTGGGGCTCTGGCTGTGGTGCAATAGAACATTGATATGACATGATGTGGCATTTATAACACGCCTATACACAAGTGTTTCAAGGCGCGATATGGAGGCACAGGGACCCCTCTGGGATGCACAGGGACCTCTGCAGGGCTAGGGGACTTTCCCACATCCAACAAAGGCACCCAAGGGTGGGATCAGCACCCCAGGCCATCCTGGATCTCTTGCTGCGGTGCATTAGAGCTTTTCCATCCAGAAAGGGCAGGGATACAGTCTGGGCACCCCTAGGCAGGGGGACAGCTGACCCACATTGGAGGCAGGCCCCAAGGGCAGTGACAGCACCCTCGGCTGTCCTGGAGTTCTGGCCAAGGAGTGATTGTGCTTTTCCTTCCAGGGTAGAAGGGTTCTACTGAGGCATGTGGGGATCTCCTCTAGGCAGGGACGGCAGCTGACACACATGTGTGGTTGGTGCCCAACAGTGGAGGGAGCACCCTGGGCAATCCTAAAGCTCTGGATGCGGTGTTATAGAGCATTTCGCTCTAGGCAGGGATGGTAACCCTGTTGGGGCACCCCAGTGCTGCCACTGGGCAGTAATACGGCTGACCCACATGGGATGCAGGTGGCAAAGGGTGGAGGCAGCACCACAGCCTTCCTGGAGCTATTTCCTGTGCATGTTAGGGCTCTTCCCTCCATGGAGGGATGGGGACCCCACCAGGATTCCCCAGGACTGCCGCTGGGCAGGCAGATGGTTGACTCACATGGGAACCAGATTTCCAAGGGCGGGGCCAACACCCCTGGCTATCTTGGAACTGTGGCCAGGGAGCAATAGAGTGTTTCCCTTCAGGGAGGGACAGACACCCTGCCGGGGCACCCAGGACCACTGCTGGGGAGGGGAACACCCTATCCATTTGGGAGACTGGTCCCCAAGGGTGGGGGCTGCACCCCGGGCCATGCTGGAGTTCTGCCCAGGCGCAATAGAGATTTTTCCTCCTGGGATCGATGAGGAAAATTGCTGGGCAGGGGAGTAGCAGACCCACATGGAAGGCTGGCACTCAAGGGCCATGTGGCTCCCCCAGCCATCCAGGGTTCTGGCCTTGCTGCCCTAGACCATGGGTCCCAACTTTTCCAATTTCATGCAGGTCCCTTCGAACCACACCTGTCTTTTCTTTTCCACACTGTGTACTGAGACTTCGAGGCCCACCCTTACAATGGGAAAAACAAAACTATAATTCCAAGCATGCAATTGGAAGCAAAAACCATGTCCGTCCTTTAGCGACCCACATGGATTTGGGAAAGGTGGCAAGTATTGTAGAGGAGCAGTTGGATGCAAATACCCTAACACCCGCTCTCTCACCACCATCATACTGGAATAGCAGGATAAGAGCTGCTTGTGGGACCCTCTGTGTTGTCCCTATACCGCATCGAGTGCATGAGAGACAATATGCACTCAGACAGCCATACCGAATGTACCCTTGCACTGAAAGGGTGGAATGATGTCTGCACGCACCATTGGATATTATGGTACGCTGAGTGACATCTGAAGAGGGCAGAGTGATGTCATGAAGAAGATATATGTGGACATACTGAAACGATATGAAACTAATTAAGAATGACGATGCAACTGAAACAACAAGAGAACATATATGAAATGATAAAGAAATCATATGCAAAAAAGAAGATAAAATAACTTGGTTAACTATAAGTGTAAATTTGCAGCAGCGCAAGGTAG
Organism: Ambystoma mexicanum; assembly: GCF_040938575.1. Classification (NCBI taxonomy): domain Eukaryota; kingdom Metazoa; phylum Chordata; class Amphibia; order Caudata; family Ambystomatidae; genus Ambystoma; species Ambystoma mexicanum. Next base: position 265,853,803 of record NC_090930.1, read on the forward strand.
ATGAGACATATAGAAGCTTGCTATAGAGGAATATATAACTTGGCTGGAACAGCCATAATTGGAAAATGAATTGGAAAATGAATGTTGGCTCGAGCAAAGATTTATTATTATTCTAACTACCTCAGAAACAGACCAGGGCTGCAGAGTCAGAAGAGGCTGGAAAACCATGTTGTGTGCAAATGAAGAGGAGTCTATGTTGGCCTGGGATCAAGGATGATATTTCAGGGAATAGCTGCAAAGCACAAAGGGAGGCAGATGGATACGCTCTGAGCATGAGACATGTTTCTCTTAGATTAAAGAAGATCAAAACCTGTGCAAGAGACAGGTTTTGATAAGGATCCTGCAAGATGGAGTGAGCAAGTCTCCAGAGGCCAAAGGAGCAATAACACCCAGAATTATTGAATCAAATAGCAGTAAATAAGAGGTTGAAAAGGACAAATTTGCATCACACATGATGCAGAAATCAAAAACAAGGGCTATTCATTAAGTTTTGGTTGGAGATAAGTGATGTGCTCATACTCCCTTCAATGCCATAAAACCGAGAGCAACGGCAAGGTCAACTACAGGGAATGTTTGGCTTATGGTCAAGCTGATGAGAGATAATGGACTAATATGGAAAGTGGGGAGTAATCTGATCTTTATTGGTAATTCCATCTAGCACAAAAGACCCTGCAAGGTGCTAGAGCACAATTTGGTAGCAGTGCGGATGGTTCAAGGTCTAATTGACCTAGGCCCAGATCCAGGCTCCCAGACAATCTATTACTCTCGCCATAAGCCAGAGGACCGCAGAGCTTCCAGTGGAAAGCGGCGTGCAAAATCACGTGAAAAAATATACGGTTGACAAGTCCCCCTTTGACGAAATTCCTGTCCAGTCCCCGCAGGTGCCCCGTGGATGAAAGGGGAACTGGTCGGTTGAGAGAGAGTCGATGCCGAGGGACTCAAGCTGAGCCACTAATGTAAGTAGAACAATGAAGGTGGCAAAAATGGTTCTTGTGTCGGCTTTAAAATGCGGCAATATAACAAGCTCTTGCTCACCCACCCCGGGCATCCCTCGCCCACACCCACCATCTCCCACTGGTTGTTATGTAAAATAGGGGGAATTCACCCTCCAAACCCCCCCTTTCCCCAGTCACCACCCCTTCCTAGTACAACACAGACCAAGTCCACACACATCTGTTCATGCATACACTCACATGGACAAACACTCACACAGACACACACACACACACACACACACAAACACTCAACTGTCAGCCTGTCAGCCCCTGTGTGCACTTGTGTGTGGCAGGGGCTGACAGTTCAATTTTGAATGACCGCTCAGTGCAGTCACAGAGTGGTCATTCTTTTAGTTTTCGGCCATGTGGAAACTATGTTTTCACTTAGTACCGCACAATTAGGGGGAAGGATTGTGTTGTAAATAATATATATAAGTAACAGGATATTTTGGGGATTGTAAAGAATAGAAGTAGATACCTCTATTCACGGTTTCAAGGGGACGGAAGGATTTGCACTACAAAGACTCCAAATAGGGGTGTTAAGGATACCTCAGACTAAGCCAACAGGAAGAGTGTGTATCAAACTCCAAGATGGGGTCAAAATGAGATGAGATACATTTACTAAAGATAGTAAAGGAAGGCGTAAGCATGGGAAAATTTATTGAAGTGGACGTGTGGGGTTATAAATATATCAATGTAAAGCTTTTGTTGTGTTTAAAAAATTAAGGTGATTTTTAGATTGACATCAATCAGAGGGATAAAAATCAAACAAAATGAATAAGTAAATAAAGAAGAGACTCTTGAAATTTCAATGATGAAACAAAAAGATATTAAAAATTGATCGAAAGTGTAAACAAAGGAACAAAAAGAACATTGTTGCATAGCATTTTAAAAGTAGATGAAATATTGTGATTTTCAGATAATCAAGCGGCAGTTGATGGTGCCTGCTCAAATTGATCAGTGCAGTATATTTGACAAAATAAAGAAACAAAAAAAAGGTCTAGTAAGTATAGACTGTCGAAATCGACTTGCCACCACGGGGGATTCTCCTATTCTACACTTATGCAGGACATTGCCAAGATACAAAGCTATGATAAGAAAATATCATTTGGAATGGGCCTAATGCATGACTAATAAGATGCTCATGCCGTGGTCCGAGGCGGGTTTGTTGTCAAAAGCAGTATTGTGACATATGATGACATATTAGCATGCCACATGCAAGGGAAAGAAGCTAGAGAAATGGTTGGCTATTTTAGAGTTATAGAAAATGTATCAGAGTTAGAAAGAAGATCAAGCTGAGAAGGAGTGGATGCTTATTCAGCATAAAGGGGAGGATAAAACGCCTTGGGCTCCCCTACCCCCCTGAAAATAAGAGCATAGACACAGAGGAGAAGGGATTTTATCCCTTAAAGGAATTGAAAGCAGCGGCAAGGTACGTTAATCTGACATATGAGCCGCCCCCTTACAGCAGTGAGGACAATGTGGAACAGAGCAACAACAGAGAATGCAAACATATATTGACATGCGATGTAAGTGAACAGTGTGGGGAGAGGAAGGACAGACAAGATAGAGGATTAAGCAAGGAAACAGAAGGAGAAAAAAAATAAAGCTAAGGGAATAACAATAGTACAGAATGAATGGATGGGAGGACAAATATTACTCCAGCTGGATAATAAGGGCATTGATGGGGTTTGGGAAAGAGAAGAAATGGAGAGAAGAGCCGGAAAAGAAAGAAAAGGAAGAAGAGAGGGCATACAAAGAAGAGAAAGAAAGAAAATGTAAGTGAAGGGAAGAGCAAAGAAGATATGAGTCAAAGACTGAAAAGGAAAGGCTAGAAGAAAAGAGATGAGAGGAGATAGAAGTGCAAAGAATGAAAGAACATAGGTTGCACCGAAGACGAGAGGAAGATGAATTAAGAGAAATGAGGAGAAGGGAAGAAGAAGTTAACAGAAGTAGGGGACTCAAAGATGGCGAGATAGATATCTATGTCATAGAAGTATAGTGCCGACTGAAGCACAATAACAACTTGAAGAAGAAAGAGGGTCACAACAGCCCCATAGGCAGCTGCAAGGAATACCAAGAATACCAACATGGGCTGATGTACAGGACACAGAATGTATAGAGAAAAGAATTGGGGATTTATATAGGCAAATGAGATATGAAGAGGGCATAAAACCCAAGAGAATGTAGCAGGATCTCTTTCGAGGGAAACGAGAGGTAGATCAGATGAGCATAGAACACTGTCTTTAAGTAGACTAGATGTTGATGATGTGGAAAAAGATAACAGTCATACAAGCTGGGGCATAATAATGTCAGACGAAGAAAGAGAAGAAAGTGCAAGAGCATGAAGGGAGGGCACAAGCAGATTTTCAAAAGAATTGAGCATAAAGAAAGGGATAAAATGGTCAGATTTAGAGGAACCCATAGAGAGAATCGACACCATATACTGAGCAACCACAAGCACGATTGTGCAGTAGAGGGGATGTATCCCCACCGTATGTAAGCAGATTAGGGGACTTCCAGGATGGAGACAAATGGGGGAGACTAGCCCTGCCTGGAAGACAAGGAGTGTAGGCAGGTATGATAATTTACCAGGATTTTCACAATTCCCATTATTAGAGAAAGGGGGAGGACGACCACAATATATACTGTGGCCACAAATGGATAAATATAATTTAAGATACAAATTACAGAGTTTAACTTCCGGGACGGGAAAATGAATTGATGAGCTATAGAGAATGACATCAGGAATGACGTTAGCCATTGGTGGCATAACAGGCCTGCTGGCAGCCATCATAGGAGAGAGAGCTGATGGCATTTGGAAGCAAGCAGGATACGCATGTGTGACTGCACAAAGCACGATACATGATGGAGTGCCATTTCATAATTGCAGAGCAGATGTATGGTGGGCACTCAGAGTACACTATCCTGATTCATCAGATATGGGTGCGATTATGACTAGGTAAATGGGGGAGGATGAAGACCCTGTAACCTATGTTCAAGATATTCAAGAGAGATGGTGCCTTGAGACACGTGAACCGTGGGATAAAATATTGGCCAATATTTATCACATTTTGTGTCAGGAACTGCCCGAGCAAGTGCAAAGGTAGTTGAAGAAACAGGTGGACATGGAAGCGAAACCATGGCCAGAAATACAATTGTCAAGTGTGCATCATTTTTGATTAATTCAGGAGAAAAATAAGAAGAAAGCTGAGGGTAGGAAGCAAAGTTTTGACAGATGGAGTAGTCTTGACAAGCAGTAAAGGTAGGATGACACAGGAGATGCAACCAGCACAGCAAGGTAACGTAATACATCCCCCAGATAAGAGTGGGTATACTTATTGGCCAAGAGAAAGACGGCATGTGCCTAGTGGGGTAGGAAGAGGTGGATTTCAAAACCCTCAGGCAAGGGGAGGATTTAATGGTTGACAACCTCAACAATGTTGGAATTGCTGAAGAATGGGACACATAGCCAGAACATGTTGAAGCAGAGGAGACATGCAGCAAAATTGGCAAGCTCCAAGAAGGGGGATGAGCTATGTTCTGCAATATAATACAGAACCATAGGTGTATTATACCCAAGATCCCACACAGGCTCCAACATAAGTGCTGCAACCACAAGAAATGCAGCAAACGCCATTACAGATGCAAGCACCACAAGGACAATCATAACAAGTGCCTATGCAAACACAACAAGTACAACCTCAGCAAGTGCAAACACAATAGGCTATGGTATCACAATGGAATATGATAATAGCAGTTCAGCAAGCACCCGCAACAAAATTGGGGAGTGCGACTGTGGTAGGAGGAAATCCTTTCACAGGTACAGGGATGATTGTATATCCACAATAGGACAGCCCAAAGAGTGACATGATGTGTTGAGTTCTATCAGTGACACCAGACGCCCAAGAGGAACCAAGGGTCAAGGTGATGATAGGAGGCAAGATGTTGGAATTTCTTGCAGACACTGGAGCAACTTGTTCCTGTGTCTGAGAGGGAAAATACCTTATGTCAAGTATTGCCATGAATGCACAGGGATTCTCTGGGGTGACAAATGTAGTTCCTTTTACAGATGAATTACTAATCTCTATAGAACACAACGTGTCAATGCCATTATTATATTCTAGGCAGATGCCAGTTAACATATTAGAGCGCCACTAATGACAAACCTCAATATGGAAATATCTTTTACTGATGAAGGAATAGTGTGTTCTACCCCAGGGATACATTCCTGACCATGAGAGAGCTTATATTAGCCTTTACAGTCCCTTAGATACAGAGGTATTCTTGTATGGAGTGACTGTTTTATTATAATGGTTACCCAGACTGATAGATAAGCTATTAAGAATACCTAACAAGTTTTTGTTCAGACCAGAAATTCCTATGGATGATAAAGAAGGGCTGATTATCCCCTTAGAGTTACAAGCAACGCTGGTCAGAGAGAAAAGGGTGGTTCTTCATGGAGCAGATGATGAGTAAAGAGGATGGAGAACAGTGATATCTGTCACGATCAGAGGTCCACGATGATTATAGTACCTACGTCCCCAAGTACCAGTCAGAGAAGAGCAATCAACTCACTGACCAATTATTGAGGCCACAGGTGGTTGGCGGGAACAGGAAACACCGGGTCCCGGATGACTGTAAGGGAGAGAGAAGGGTTAGCAAGTAGGTACAAGGAAACTACCATAGGCACCAAAATGGTAGACAGAAAGAACACCTACCCTAGGGATTTCCGGTGACAGCTTGAAACCTAAGTGTTCCTCTTGAAGTGGAGAGCAAGGTAGGAGGGTCCTCAGGGATGGGAAGTACCACCTGGGAGGTAATACTGGGTGAGTTAGACAAGGCAGTCCAGTAGCAATCCAGAGGTCTTGAACATATCAAATGAGGCAGTATGTAATAACCAAATCCAGAGGGCAAAACCAAAGGCAGTCCAAGAAGCAATCCAAGGGTCTTGTTCAGTTCCAGTATACAGAGTTCCAAGGGACAAATCCAATAAGAGGGTCCAGAAGCAAAACAAGGTCAAGAATCCATGAAATCCAAAAACAGAAGTACGAGGAGCATAGAAACGCTACTCACCGCTGAGAAGCACTGACTGAGAGGGCTGGAACTCTCTTATAGGGTTACTCCGAGTCACGTGACTTCCCTCCTAGTCACGTGACCGGCCACGTGACCGCTAATCGGCTCACATGACCTTCTCTTGCGAGGCGCCGTTCCCAATGAGCGCCTATGATGAATCAGAGAGCTTCTGCGTGCCTGCATTCGCCAGGGTAAACCCCAGCGTAATCGGGGAAGCAGGTGCCAAGGACGCCACGGCATGTGGCATGCTCTCGGAGGCCAGATGGGCACAGGATCGGATGTGATCCGTGATCCATGTTGCCGCCAAGAAACCGCCACATCAGGTGTTTGGGAGGATTTCCTGGGTCCATGCTGTTGTGAAAAATGCATGACAGAGTCCCCCCACAAGGGCACACGTCCTTGTGGGCTGAGAGGGTAGTCCTTATGAAAACAAGAGACTAACTGTGGTGCATGGACCTGACTGGCGGGTTCCCATGATCTTTCTTCTGGACCATAACCCAGCCAATCAACTAGGTAGTAGAGGCGTCCCCGAATGACACGAGAACCAAGAATACTGCTAACCTCGTATTCTTCGGAGGTGCCTTTTAACAGAGGAGAAGGGGGCAAAACAATACGCATTGTGTCTGGATATGGTTTGAGGAGTGAAGTGTGAAAAACTGGGTGAATACGCCAGGAGACGGGTAGTGAAAGCCTATAGGCCACAGCCCCCTATTGTCGTGCTCTGAAACACTTGTGTATGAGCGCGATAGAAATAAAATATCAATCAATCACAGGGTTGATGACTCTAGTCAGCCTATATGGACCAACAAAACGGGTCAAGAGTTCATGACAGCCTGGTATCGGGAGATGCCTAGTGGAGAGCAATACTTTATCCCCTACAGCATATGTGGGGGCTGCTGTACATTTCTTATCGGCCGTCCTACGCATTAAACCCTGAGTTTCTCGGAGGTGTATTAAGGTCTGTGTGTGTATGTCCCTTAAATTCCCTATGCAAGAGGAAACAGAGGGTGGTAATGTGGGAGTCAACTCTGGGAAAGGAAGGATGCAAGGGTGTTGCCATATAGAGAATAAAAAGGTGAATAACCCGTGCATGAGTGTGGTGCATTATTATTGGCAAACTCTGCTAAATGGAGCGCTTGGTACCAGAACTGCTGATGTTGCAAGGAAAGACACTGTGGGTATTGTTCCTTGGTCTGGTTGACGCGTTCTGTCTGCCCGTGCATCTCGGGATGGTATGAGGACGAGAAACGCGTGTCAACCCCTAGCAGTTTGGTAAGAGATTGCCAAAACCGTGAGGTGAACTGAGAACCTCGGTCAGATATTACAATGGAAGGTAGTCCAAAGTGACAAATCAGCTAGAGCAGGAGCAGTGGGGATGCCGGTGCCGGGAACAAAACGAGCCATTTTCATGAAGGAGTCGACCGCCACCCATACTATATCGAAACCTTTTGCTCGAGGCATGTCTGTGACAAAATCCATGGTGATAGTGCGCCAGGGCCTTTACGGGAGAGGTAAAGGTTGTAACAATCCTAAGGGATGACCCTTTCTGTTTTTACATTGGGCACACACCGAGCAAGAAGCCACATACGCTATTGTATCTTTGTGCATGGAGGGCCACCAACACCATCGTTGAAGCAGGGCTACAGTACATTTTTAGCCGGGATGGCCGTTTATGACTGCATCATGAGACCACTCCAACGCTAATGTACGTGTTTCTGGTGTAGGTAAGTAGAGTTTCCCTTGTATGAATGGTAAGCCTTCATGTAACTCAATCTCCCAGTCTTGTAGTTGTTCTGGATGTGTGGTAACCCATTGACGAATAAGGGACAATAAATCAGACAGATAATGTGTTTCTTTTCCAAGAGTGTCTCAGGAAAGATCGGAAAGGGAATTGTCCCCAGGCATACAGGTAAGAGCGTCTGCTTTACCATGTGCAGTGCCTGGACGAAGTTTAATAACAAAGTCGTAAACTGAGAAAAACCAATGCCAACGACCTGTCGACTATTGGTGCACTTAAATGAGGCCAGGTCTTAAAGTTTATGGTGGTCAGTATAAACAGTGACTTGATTTTGAGCCCCAAGCAGATGATGTCACCATACTTGAAGGGCATCTTTAACAGACAAGAGCTCTTTCTCTGTGACTGTGTAGTGACTTTTGGCTGGAGTGAATTTCAGTTAGTGGAAGGCGACCGGATGTAATAAACCCGTGGTTGGACAAGGTTGGGACAAAACAGCACCTAAGGCATATGATGAAGTGTCTGCTTTAGGACATAAGGGAGTTCCGGATTTGGGTGTTGTAGAATGGGGGCAGTGGGGAAGGCCATCTTCAGGGTTGTGAATGCGTTCTGGTGCAAAGAGGTCCATAAAAATGGATTATGAGGACTTATGAATTGAGTTAGTGGTGCAGAAATGGCCGAAAAACCTGCAATGAAACGCCTATAAAAATTGGCGAAACCAAGAAAGGATTGTACCTCTTTTACCGTTTGTGGGACGGGCCAGTCGATAACTGCTCAAACATTGGCTGTGTTTATGGCTAGGCCTCCAGGGGTGATGTGGAACCCAAAAAATCCACTTCATGGACATGGAACAGACACTTGAGATGGTCTAATGTGACCTAGCTGAAGGGAATGTTGTATATGCTATTTCAGAATCGTATCCTCTGATGGAGAGAGAGAGTATATACGCCCACAGGGTACAACAGCCCCTGGAACCAAATCTATGGGGCAATCATAGGATCTATGAGGGGGCAAGTGTTCCGAAGCCTTCTTGTCAAAGACTTCTAGGTAGTCATGATACTCCGACGGTATTTGGGTTGCAACAAGACCGACTACATGTCCTGGAACAGCTACCTCCATCTGTTGTGATTCGTGTATGGACAAATGGGCTAGTGCCCCGAGTGCCTGTGCTGGTGTGGTTAATGGTTCCGGGACAGTGAGGCAATGTTCTTGGAAATACATCGATTCAAAGACAACTGTACCTTGGGACCAGTTAATGACGGGGTTGTGTGTGTTGAGTAACCAGGGAATGCCAAGGATCAAACCGTATTTAGGGGTGGTAATCAAGTCAAAGGTAAGGAGTTCTTGGTGTGTGTCTTGTAGCAAGAGGGTTACCGGGGCTGTTTGCTGCTTGATAGGACCTGAAAGTAATGGAGAACCATCCACAGCTTGTACTGGTTCGGGGTGTTTCTTGTTTTGCAGAGGGAGGCAAGTTCAATGAAGCAGCCAATGCTATATCAACATAATTGCCTGTGGCTCCGGAGTCTATGACCAGGTGTGCCTGGTGTTTGATATTATCAGCAGAAAACAAAAGAGCCAAGATAAACAAAGGCCGGGCGGGATCTGACAAAGATGGGGGCATGTGGTATTGTACAGGCAGGCTCGTCTGTGCCCCCTGATGTAGGGACGAGGCTTTGGAAAACCTGATGTCTTTTGTTTGGGTCTCCTGGGACACTCCTTGACAAAATGACCATTCAAACCACAGTAGAAGCAGGCATTAGCCTGTCTACGTCTTTCCCTCTCGGCAGTTGATATGGGACTACAGACACCCCCAATCTGCATAGGTTCACTAGATGGTTCAACAGAAGAAGGGCTTGAAAACAAAGGAAAGGCTTTTTTAGACTCTGTTTTTCTTTCAGTATGCCTGGCATCGACTTGTAATGCTAGATCCACTAGATCAGGATATTAAGTGGGCAAGGAAGGGACTACAGCAAGGGTTTCTTTCATATGGTCACTGATTCCCTTATAGAAGACAACTGCTTTCTTATCTTCTGGGCAGGCTGTCTCGACAGATAATTGATTAAACCGTGTAATATACTCAATCAATGTGGTTTTCCCTTGTGTCAGGTCAAGGAATTCTAGATCACGTGTCTGTGCTTTGTGACGTGTATCAAAAACCCATGGTCCTTTCTGCCACTAGCCTGTCAAAATCGTACAAGACAGGGCTATCGTTTTCCAACAGTGGGTTAGCCCAAGTAGCAGCAATACCAGTTAAATGGGATAAAGTGAAAGCGGCCTTAGTAGTGGAGTCGGGAAATTCTTGTGGGCGCTAGAAAATGTAGCTCACATTGGTTCATGAAGGTACAGAATTTCCAAGGATCGCCCTGAAATTTCTCGTGAGCACCTAGTGGAAAGGGGGTAGGTACATAGATTTTTCTGATTGTGAAGGGTGTTGTGGGGGTACATCCCGGAATTCCTCATCCGGGGGTAGAGCATGTTTTTCACTTTGAATCAAGTCTAGACGCTGATGGATGGCTGCGGTGGCGGCCGTCATATCAGTCCTTAAGACAGTGATTGCTTGGACAAGGGCAGCCATCGGGTCCCCGTCGGAGGTATCCATAATCCTGTGGAGGAAGGCTTCTCAGTCTGTCACGATCTGAGGTCCACGATGATTATTGTACCTCCGTCCCCAAGTACCAGTCAGAGAAGAGCAATCAACTCGCTGACCGATTATTGAGGCCACAGGTGGTTGGCAGGAACAGGAAACACTGGGTCCCGGGTGACTGTAAGGGAGAGAGAAGGGTTAGCTAGTAGGTACAAGGAAACTACAATAGGCACAAAATGGTAGACAGAAAGAACACCTACCCTAGGGATATCCAGTGAGAGCTTGAAAAGTATTCCTCTTGAAGTGGAGAGCAAGGTAGGAGGGTCCTCAGGGATGGGAAGTACCACCTGGGAGGTAATACTGGGTGAGTTAGGAAACAAGGCAGACCAGTAGCAATCCAGAGGTCTTGAACAGATCAAATTAGGCAGTCCGTAATAACCAAATCCAGAGGGCAAAACCAAAGGCAGTCCAAGAAGCAATCCAAGGGTCTTGTTCAGTTCCAGTATACAGAGTTCCAAGGGACAAATCCAATAAGAGGGTCCAGAAGCAAAACAAGGTCAAGAATCCATGAAATCCAAAAAGTAGAAGTACGCGGAGCATAGAAGGATCAGCTGAGAAGCACTGACTGAGAGGGCTGGAACTCTCTTATAGGGTTCCTCTGAGTCACGTGACTTCCCTCCTAGTCACGTGACCGGTCACATGACTGCTAATCGGCTCACATGACCTTCTCTTGCAAGGCGCCGTACCAATGAGCTCCTATGATGAATGAGAGAGCTTCTGCGTGCCTGCAGATGCCAACGTAAACCCCAGCATAATCGGGGAAGCAGGTGCCAAGGACGCCACGGCATGCGGCATGCTCTCGGAGGCCGACCGGCACAGGAGCCGATGTGATCCACGATTCACACTGCTGCTGAGAAACCGCCACACCAGGTGATTTGGAGAAGTTCCTGGGTCCAGGCTGTTGCGAGGAATGCATGACGATAGCCCTCAATGAAGGATACAGGCTGATAGATTTGAAAGACGAGGAGCTGTTTAAGGATGAATACTCAGATGATGAGTTTGTATTTTCTCACTTATTGGATTAAAGTAGAGAATAGAGAAATAACGCAGAGAATGATGATGTAAAAAGGTACCATCATTTCTCCAGGAAGATTAAGAGAAAGTGTCAAATACTTTATGGACCACAATTCCATATGATATGGGTCTACTAAAAGGAGTAGGAGCAGTTAAAATGAAACTTAAACTAGGAGCCCTTTGGCCACGTGCAAAGCAATACCTGATGTCCAAAGATGCGGATGAAGGTATATTTGATACCATTTCTGCATTAATGAAGCAAAGCATATTGTTATCATCTGTTCTCCATGTAACATGGCTGTGTACCCAGTGAGAAAACTGACTGGGTGGTCATGGAGATTTATAGAGGAGCTTCGGCCTCTAACCAATATAGTCAAAGCTGAGTTTCTTTTAGTTCCAAATCCTGTGACAATATTGTTCAACAACCGATCCAAGGCCATGTATTTCACAGTTATAGATTTACAACATTCCTTCTTTTCAATTCCCCTTCATGAAAACTCACAGGATTTGACTTCCTTTTCATATAGACAATCCTTGCACAGGGCCCACCTCTGTAATGCTAGCAAAACCTCTTTAACCTATCACTCACAACAGGGAAAGTACAGCGATCATTCAAATCGATGTACATCAAACCACTCTGAGGACACAGCAGGGAACGTGGAAGATCTCTCTAACTACAGACCTATCTCAAACATTCCCTACGCAACCAAATTACTTGGAACCTACGTCTATGGATTAACACAGGAACACATAGAAAAACAGTATCTGCTAGACCAGGAACAAGTTGGCTTTAGGCCTAAAAGAAGGACAGCGACAGCACTCCTCTCAATCTGGGACGATCTAAAGACAAACTCAGACTCTGACACAAACTCGGCTCTGCTACTGCTGGATCTTTCTGCAGCATTCGACACAGTCAGCCACAACATCCTCATCAAAAGACTGGTAGAAATAGGAATCACTGATTTGCACCTACTCTGGATTAAATCATTCCTAACTAATAGGACCGAAACAGTCTGGTTTAAACCTTTTAAATCCATTCCAAGGAAAAATCACTGTGGAGTACCACAGGGATCGTCCCTATCCCCACTGCTCTTCAATATCTACCTGACCCCATTAATCAAGCTCATAAAAAGAAACAGTGTTAATTGCTGCAACTACTCAAACAACATGCAAATCATCTACAAAATTGAAGATGCACAAGAAGAAAACTCAAGTGTTCACCGATAATGTCTATGCCTCGCCCAAGCCCATTCCCTATGGAGGCCCACAAGGATCGTGTGTAGCCCTGACCTTTTACAATATATTCACAAAAACCCTCTTTTACTTACTTGACTCCATCGGCATACTCTACACCAATTATGCCGATGACACCCAAATTCTCCTCTCACTGACCGGCAACTACTTAAATACCACGCACACCCTTAACAAAGTGTACTCCTCCACCCAGTCCTGGATGGAAATACACCGACTCTGCCTCAACAATGAAAAGACAGAACTCCTCTTGGTCGGCCCCTCACCTGCAATTAAGAAACTCAACCCCGCCTACTCATACTTCAACATTGACGGCATACAAATTCCTATATCTACTTCAGTTAAGACCCTTGGAGTCTACCTCAATGCCATCCTTTCACTCACATACCAGGGGAATGCCATAGCATCATCCGCTGCCCACACTACAGAGCTCATTAATGCCTCCAGAGCCTTCCTCTCCAAGGACAGTCACCTTACCATCGCCAAAGCAATCATTGGGGCAAGGCTAAACTACTGAAATGCCCTCCTCGCAGGCACCTCACAGCACATCAGCAAGATGCAGGTGATCCAGAACAATGCCATCAGGGCTGTCATTAACATTGCCAAAAGAAAGCACATCTCTGGCATCAGTAAAGAGATCCACTGGCTCCCTGTTTGAGAGCAAATTATTTTCAAGACTCTTTCCATCACACACGGATGCCTGTCCGACTCAGCCCCACCCTACCTCTCCCAGAAGATCAACAGAGCCCAATCAGACAGACCACTCCGATCGGCATACACTAACAGGCTGCTTCTCCCTAAATTCAAAAAATCCAGAGCAGACGGGTCAAGCTTCACTACCTTTGCAGCTAGACATTGGAACTGTCATGGTCATGAAGTCAGGGGCACAGGCATGCAGGGGTCGTATGTACAGGAGACCTGGGTGGACACTGTCCTGGCACCTTTGGCGCCAGCCACATGAACAAAAGTAAACAAGAACATCCATTTAACACCAAAAAGATTTTATTATGGACATAGCATTTCAGATGCATTAATCTTGAACATTCCATCCATTAAGCAGGATGCATTAACCTTGAACATTCCATCCATTAAGCAGCCCCAAGTGTATTCTTGGGTGTGGCTGTTAATGGATTGCCTTCGTACGTGCTTACTCTCTAGTAGTGGCAGGGTGTGGCTGGTAAGCCGGCCCTAATGGGCGTGCCCACGATTCAGCTATATAAGCTGCCCCAATCCTCAAGCCAGACGCATCGCGTTATTCTGCACTTGCAAGCAGCGTAATGCTCACCGTCACCCGTGGTCAGACTTACCTTTGAAGATCCTGCTTCCTGGACATCCTGCTTCCTGCCAGCATACTTACCAAGCTGTGGAAGCTGGTCTTACCTGTACATCTCTTCGGCAAACCAAGTATTCATCTTTACACTTTCCGGAACTCCGAAATCAGGACACGCTCCATCGTCAACAGCAGCGCCTGCAAGGAAAAACAGAAGACAAGGTTAAACATTGAAAAAACAGTCAGTTTAAGGTTGCGCTTCGCATACTTTGCATTTTTCCTTAAACCATCACTTACCTGCCGTAGAACATTTCGGTAGTATCCATCTTCCATCTGGCCGCATCTCGCCTCTCACAGCTGTATTGAGGCCGCATTTCCATCTAAGGGAAGAAAACAGAAGAGAGCCATTATTCCGGGCATAAATAGGAGCAACATATAAAGACATTAAACAGAACAAACAGCATCACAATAGCTCAAGAAAGACTTACCAATCATAAGGAGAAGCATAGTCGCAGCTGGACTGGACTAATCCTTATCAAGGATCAGTGAAGGAACTAGATCCCATTCGATGCGCCCCTGCCAGACGTAGAAGGACGGAGAGCTTATCGTCCATAATTCACAGGTGAGCTTTATGGCCCGGCGTATGCTCACAGAAACCGTACTTTGGGGTGAAGGGTTCGAGAGGTACAACAATCACAGATTGGCGCACTCACACACTGTTATCTCCACGCAGGAGCAGTATCACCACGTACCACGCTCACAGCTTTTCTACTGAGGGAGAAGCCTGAATGGGGTCATTCAAGTTCAGGGAGGGCTGCAATCATGCCCCAACGCCTCAGCAGAGACCAGGTGAGCGTAACAGGAACACTCTCCCGCCATCTCTGAGAACAGAACAATTGTACTGGGTGTACAGGAGAACATTAAAAACATTGTTCTTCGACTAACTTTGCGCTTAAGGGCCTTGTCCCTGCCTGACCGTATATCCCTCCCACTTTTCCCCTGACCCTTCCGCCTCCTACTCTGTATGTCCACTCAAGACTAAAGTGTAACAGCACCTTGATGCCTACGGGTTGAGCCGGCTTTATAAATAAATAAATAAGAAATCTATGATGTATGAACACAAACAGCCTCAAACTCAACCCAGGCAAAACAGAAATAATGGTTATACCCAAAAACGAGGAAAACAACCACTACATTCCATGGCACATAGACGAGGAACCACACGGACACCATTGAAAACAGTTGAAAACCTTGGAGTCCTAATGGACAACAAACTAACACTAGAACTACAAGTAAATGCAATAATCAAGATATACTTTTTCCTCCTGAACACAGTGAAAAGGATCCTACCATTCCTCTCCTTCACCATAAAACAGTCATCTCCCTCATCATGTCCAGAATAGACTATATCAATAGCCTACACCTCGGAATGCCAGAACACCTGCTAAAGAAACTGCAACGTATCCCAAATGCAGCGGCCATATTCCTCCTCATACTACCGCAAAGGGAACACACCACCCCAGCACTAAAAATGCTACATTGGCTGCTGATCAAACAATGAATCACGTTCAAAACAACACAGAGCAATCCATGGCCACGGATCAGAATTCATGCAAAAGAAAATAACAATCAACCAACCGATAAGGCCACTGAGATCAAGCAACGGCAATTGCCTGGAACCAAAACCTTACACAAGAAAAAAACTTGGAGGGTCAACTTTCTCCCACCTGGCAGAAGAAACTTGGAACACCCTCACAAAAGAAATACGCAATATGAAGGATCACCAAAAAATCATAAAAACGACTTAAAACATGGCTTTTCACCTCAGAATCAGACGTAAATGACTAGGAATGAAAAAGACACCACTGGAATCGCAGCAAGCACACATGGAAGGAAGAAGCCAGGGAGGGACACTAAATAAAAACACCCCCAAACAATAACCCCACTCTAGACATCACCCCAGGGATGCGCACCATAAGGGAGAAGCATTGCCCAATTAACTGGCACCAATGGAGGCCTTAAAGCGCCTTCCTCGAGGGGGTGGAGGGTGCGGAGCCTGCACCAAGGGCTGGGGGGAGTCAAGGGTAGGACACCCTTGGCAACCTAAAAACAAACCCTTCCACCATACCCATCTCCACCCAGGGATGGGGGAGGTATTCACCACCTCAAGACCATAGACAGAGATGAAAGCCACCACCATGCAAAAAACCCAGACAATGAAGCGCTACAAACGCATAGCACAGACAGAGACGCTGAGCACAGAAGTCCGAACCAACGAGGTAAGAAAAGCCCCACTGCAGCAGTGCCCGGGAAGTAGCTGTTTGCTGTTCGCTGCTCGCTGTGAGGGTGAGAGCCAGAGTGTTGTAGTGTACTTGTGTACTTCATGTATTTGTGCTTTCTGTCCATGTTGAGGCACCTGTAATATTGTGTAATATTGTGCTGCGACATACGTGTAGCTTCAGTGTGGATTTAATTTACTTAATTGCACTATACTAGGTCCCGTTGTCCTCCCGTTATTGACTACAGGTGGGTTATGGCTGGCTTTAGTGGGCGCATTGCTCTCATTTAGTTCTGTAGCAGCTCAAGTACTTTAGTACTCTAGCTCATGCTTAGGTACTCTAGAGCTGTTGACTCTGCCATTTATCCCTTTTCCCTCTGTTCTCCCTTTGTGACCTATTTGTTGCCTTAGTTGCATAGTAATTAGCAGGCTTTACACTGTGCAGTGCATATCTCTTGGTTATTATTAGCTTAGTATAAGCAGTGGCTGCTGGTCTCCAGCTAAGTTCTAGTTGCATATACAGTGTGATAACAAGAGTTATCGCCCTCCGTGTATAGGCACATCTGCACAATCTAAAAACCTAACCTAAAAATGAATGAACACCAGAGAAGCAAGAGGTCACTTATTCTTCGCCGACTGAAAGGGGAGACAACCAATTAGTGGATTTATGGGGCCACCTACACAATGTTGCATCGACCAATCCACTGACATTTTGTCAGCTATAATCAGTATTATACGTATTTAGAGGTAGTTCAAGGCGTGTCTTATAGATAAGAGACAGCCAATTAAGTACTAACCCATATGAATTCTGTAAGTAGATATGTTCCCCTAACCAATCCCTCCCGCCAAAAGGTTTTACAGTTTGCCACATAGGATGATGTCATAGATGATGCATATTGGGGTATAAGAACTCTGTCTAATCAAGTTTGTTTGTAAGCGT
This sequence comes from Ambystoma mexicanum, assembly GCF_040938575.1. NCBI lineage: Eukaryota > Metazoa > Chordata > Amphibia > Caudata > Ambystomatidae > Ambystoma > Ambystoma mexicanum. The sequence goes on from NC_090930.1 coordinate 265,871,006, forward strand.
GCAAGCATCAGTCGGACGTCTTACAGTTTACCCTGCTTTATTAAATTTAGAATAAAGTAGTACTTTGCCATATTCATTGAGTCTGTCAGGTTATTTGGTCTGAGATCTTCATTGGTAATTCCGTCTAGTACAAGAGATACTTCAAGGTGCTAGAGCACACTGGCCTGTTCATCTGCACTGTCTGAATGACTGCCTCATCTGAACTTTTATAATGCTTAACCCCAGAATCCCGAACAGAGCTTGAAGGCCAGAAAGGGGGGGCAATGGAGGGGAGTCATTCTGCAGAGTGGTGGAGCACATCGCCCATACAGGAACTTGGATAGACTTAGAAAGCCATACGGGAATGCTGTATATGCCCTTTTGAATCCACAAGTCTTTTATTACACAAGAGTGACATGGGTGAGATGAGACACTTTATGGAGTGAGTGTCTCTTATGGGTGTGTCATCGTTATTGGAGTCATTCGTTTTTTAATCAGGTTGGCTGCCCCATCTACATTTAAACATTCTGAAAACACTGATTCGGACAGTGATTTAAAACTTCTACAAAACTGGAGGCCGTGAGTTGGATAAACAGTGGGCTATCCCACTACATCTGATGAATGAGGATTACGCATTACTTGAAATTGCCTTAAATTTCTCCAAATTGCCCATTATCCTATATATGGGTAGGGAATCAACAACAATTCGCAGGAGGGAACTATACAAAGCCTCTGTACTTACTTATTTACGTACTGTTCTATAAAGGGTGACTGGTTGCCTGCATGGCATGGACGCAGGGTGTGTTTACTAAAGGCAGTCAATTTATGCAATCTGCCTTCCATAGATACCCAGGTACTTTGGAATTAGTGGGTTGCTCGAAATGTCCTACCTCAAATGTCCCACCTCATCACATTTTGATCAGCCAGGTATCCAAGGGCATGTATGGCTTGGAGCTTGTCTGTGCTTATGCACCTCTGCAGCTTGGAAGATTGACATCCAGATTTATGCACATAAGTTATATGATAAGCTTTGCATGGTCTTTCTCCCTTGAACTTTAGTGCACCTATGTGATACCTATTAATTGAGTGATTTTCCGTTTAATACCTAGGCTTCTAGGGAAGAGTAAGGGTATATAAATACAATATCCTTCTGGTTTGTATGCAACACCTTTATGTGTACGATCAGAAGGTCATGCTACATTGAGTAGTGATGTTTGTTTTGTCAGTCTTATCTTACATATTTTGCATATTTTGCATATTGGTCTTTTTTTAGCAAGGGCTATCAGGTGCCAAATTGGTTTGGAACTTAGCAATGTTTAATGTAATTGCATGAATCTTGATAATTAAGGCTGGGATTATGTTCCCATTTCTATTAAAACCTATACATGTTTTTAGTGCACCAATATCAATTAATAATAAGCAATTAATTAACCTGGTGATATAATAAATTTAGGGAAAATGTGTTAACATTAACTTGAAGAATTAGAGTTTTTGCAAAAAAAGCCGTTCGTTTAAAGTTGCAAATGGTTGCAAGTCTCATAGGGGGGTCATTTGTATAAGAATTGTATATTGCTATGGATTTGATCGTGAACATTTGGACTTCGTGCAAAAGGTCCACACTATGCAAAGTTCTACATTTTCGAATCAAAGTTTCAAGGTTAAGACTAAAAAAGAGACCAATGTGCGTTTATTCTTATTTTCCACTCGGTTTCGGGGAAAAAGTGTAAATACCCCCCACAGCACATGTTTGTGTCAGGCGTTTATAATGGATTCCTATGGAATATGTCTGCTTTCTCCTGGTGGTAAACTCAGACAAATTCCCTATATATCCATGGCATTACTGAGAGCATGAAAATCACATGCTGACAGTAATCGCGCTGGATATGCGGGGCATATAGGAAAAGTTAGTGGATATGCTAACTCCACTCTGCCTTACTAATCCACTTGACCAATCCACTAAAATCCCACAGATCGGTCAAGGTGGTAGGAAAAGTGGTGCTACGCATTGCTGCAATTAAGATGAGATGCATTAACACAATGTATATTTTAGTACTGGTATTTCAACTCATCTCGGATATTGTAATCCGCTTAAATCAGTCCAGGCATTTCATTGAAAAAGCAGATGGGAGGGGGAAACAAAAAGGACACCTGTGCGTTATGCAGCCTATCTTGAGGGAAGCTTTGATGCAACAGTGCATGGAAGAATCACTATTCAGTATCATATCCATGATAGCATCTGTGCATGGCTTGGAATAAGGCCTTGATGAGCAGGAGCTCGCAGTAATCGATATAGAGGCATGCCCTCTGATGAGCCAGGTGCTGGTAGATTGTCCGAGAAAACTAGGTTCCACATGACATGAAACTATACATTGTAGGCCGTTATACGTGAACCACTATGCAGCCTCCCTGGGAATGATTTAAACCTGCTTCTTTCAGAGTGGGGTAACCATGAGCTCCTTTATCAAATCTGGGTCGGTATTATGTGTAAAGAAGGCTTTCACAAACCGTGTAAGAAAGGGGGCAAACATCTGTTTGTATTCCATAGGATGAGTGTAGATAGTATAATGTCACCAGGGAAGGAGGTGGGGTGCACCTTTCCAAGTCTCTTTTACATATCAGCAACGGTGATAGCTTTAAAGGAAACTTTTGAATGAGTAGGGGTTCCCTTGGCTTCCACTGGACTGCACTGTTTGTCTATGCACAGGTCATCAAATAGGATAATTCAAAGAGATTCCGATTTAAACTCCCACTCGAGGCCAGACCACTTGTTAAATCAAAGTACCATATTTAAAAGAAATGGTAATAGAAGACACCCCTTAATTAATCTACAAAATGGCCGATTGGTTTATTAAGACCTATTTTTAAAGTTTCCATAACAAACTAATGGCTATTTTAGGGACAATGTAAAAAAACGCATAGGTCTGTATGTGGAAAAGACTGTGGCGACTTATTGTGTGAAACACATACATAGTTCTTTAAATACGAGGTGCAGTGTAGTAACACAGACATACGAAAAATATCCCTATGAAATTCCACTCATTAAATTACTTTTCTAAAAGAGAGTCACTTGCTAGCAAATCCCAATAGTAGAACACTCAAGATAGCAACACACCATGATAGACCTCATTCCAGAACCCCAAGCAGAAACATAACCTCTAGCAATGACCATGTAGGCAGTGTAAATATTCCAACAACCAATTCTCATGAAACTCTGACATCTCCTGAGGATAATGAATGCCTGTGCCCACAATTCCACTTCAAATTAAACAAGAAAGAGGAGTCCCATGAAGTGGAATGCCCAGTGTACCCATGAAAGTGCATTTATTCTCATGGAATATAGTGGGATTAGGTGAGAAACAGTCTGGCGATAACCCTGCCAGTGCTACCCGGATTCCATTTAATAATGTCCCTTCCTAAATAACGCCATGCAAAAAAATCACTGAAAAATGGCTGTTTTTTGCAGGGACATTATTAGATGGAACATGCGGCGACACCCCCGGAAACCCCAAAAACTTTTTTTTTTTGTTCAAGGGGAGCGAGGGACACCCATGCATCCCCCTCACCCCCTGTCCCTATATATATGGCCACCTATGTAATGATACCACAACCTTTTCCCGTCGACATTATATACAGCGACCATATATATAGGAATATTATTACCTGATACCGCTACCGGTGGGTTGCCGCCGGACTTGCAATATTTACCAACACCTGGCTTGCCGGTACCACCAGGGGATTACAACACTGGCAATCCGGGAACTCAGGCGCTGGTAAATTGTTAATCCCCATTCCCATAGGACTCAATGGGAATGGGGATGATGGAAGCACCGGCACCATTACTAACAGTACCGGTGCTTCTGTGAAACTCTGCTGGCGGGTGCCGTTCCGTCTGCCAGGTCTGATCCTGGTGGGTGGGATGGAACCCACCCGCAGTGTCGTACTGTGCCGGTCCGGTAACAGCAGTGCCGGTAGGCTTACCAGCACTGTTGTTACCAGACTAGCACAGTTGTAATGAGGTCCCATGTCCTGGCCCACCAGTGCCCCTTAGGATTTTGCCAAACCCCAAGTGATGTTGAAAAGTCCTAGGATGTCAAACCAAACTCTGCACAGACTGAGACCAGGAAAAGGCTAGTCTTACATTAATGTGTGTCCTCCTAATTCTGACGCCCATGACCGTCAAGGAAAAGCATTCAGTTAAGACTTGATCACATAAAAATAAAAAAATCATGTGTGGCTCCATTTTTGTGGATCAGGTTATTGATGCCCACGGATTTGTGAACCAGTCATAGCTCTAGTGGCTGGCATGAGGCAGTGAAAAACTGAAGTCTACTCAAATGTTCATTTTCAGGCTGTGTTATCATTTCGTGGAAATTATAATATAGAACCAGTTAACAGTATTTCTTGTGCCGGCCATTCTGTTTTATTGCAAATTCATATGTTTAATCTGTCTGGACGAATGCCCTGCCAGGCTTCAAATATTCATGGATCTTCTTCAATAAATTGGGTAGCTGTCATCTGGTCCTTCTTTTTCAAATAAGTAAGAAAACATAACAGCTCCTAAGTAACTAATGCCACCATTGATCAGAGGTATGACATTTCCATCATCTTGTACCGTGCCCCTCCACACCCGAGACTCCATTCAGACATCTTACTTATAAAAGTTAATGAATTTGATAGTAATTACTCACTTGCTGTCATTTCAGATCTTATTTGTCATTCTGCATCTCTGATCAAACCAACATGCTTGAGATTTACCTTGCTCTTCATTTCTACTTCTCGGTGATGGGGAACCTCCTGTAAATATTCCAGAAAAAAATTCGGTGCTTAGCCCTATTTGAGATCACAAAGGGAGTCATTCTGCCCTGAGCAGCATTCAAAATGAGAGCGAGCGTAAAAGCAAGGCATATTATTGGTACGCTGCCATTTTGCGCCCCAGCTCCCCTTGCAATGCGCTTGAGGAGCACAAAGTGGTGTTTGCATCTCTGCTTTGCTTTGCTCTTCCGTCTTGGGAAAACACCAAGTTTGATGCCTATGTGAGCTAGAGCTTGCTTTGCATTAGCACCTGCTAATGGTCAGGCAGATCCCATTGGAATACATTAATAAATACTGCCTGCAAAGCGTGATTTACAGGCAATTTATATTTTTTGCAACACAGAGAATTAAAATGAAGAATAAAGGTGATTTCGGCTTGTTATACTCTTCACAATAAAAGAAAGGATGGGCCCTAGGTCTAAAACTCCTGTTGTGCTTCACTTTATCATTGGCTGAAGTATTTTAGCTGTGTGGTCATGGGTAGGTGGACTTGCTGCCCACACCTCCTTTTGTGAAGTTAAAATGAGTTTGATCACGGATAACTTGTGCTAGTTAATTAGATAGATGGATATCTAAACAAAAGTTTTTCAAAAGCAATTGTGGTTTTATTAGTGTTTTATACAAATAGTCATAAGTGGTCAGCTGACATGTGTTTTGACCTCAACAGTCCTTTTTAAGGCTGTTACATTTACATATATGTGTGAAGGTGATATTTGTGACAAAAAAGGTGACTGTGACATGAGTGGATTTAAAACCGATTCATGTGTTGCATGGTCATTTTATATATTAATGACATTGATATAGATCATGAATACTGCATAGTATATACACGTGATGGTCATATTCATTGATTAGTTGTTTAGTTAAGGTTAAAAACAGTCCCATTGGAGAAGAAGGGAAGGTAGAGAAAAAATGAGGGTATTAGTGCCTTTGTGGTTTAGGGTTGGCAGTATGCCAACAGCAGTGAAAGTTTGCTTGATCACAGTCTTAGTGTAATCTTAACTAGAGCATAAGGGAATATAGTGCCCTGTCTATTAGATCCTGGGCTGGAATGTATCTTGCTGTCCTTGTTAGGCTGGGTGCTGGGGAGAGAAACCTAATTGTTTGGTGCTTCCGTGGATCGCAGAAGTCCTGTGGCTTCATCTAGCAGTATTCCGCGTTGTCCCATGTTAATGTGTGAATTGTGGTGGTGTATGCTAGCCACCTAGTCCAATTGCTAGTGTACATGCCAGGAATGGTTGGAACACGTGTCGGCTGACCACTTATGAGTATTTGTCTAAAAACACAAATAATAGCACAAGGGGTTTTGTAAAACTTTTGTGTAGATATCCATCTCTCTAATTAACTAGTGCAAGGTGTCCGGGATCAAACTAGTTTATTCTTCACAATTACAGTGTAAGTGACTTCAATGCAGCACTCCAACTAAGTCAATGCCTAGTCTGGGATGCCCAATGGAAGCCCTTATTTATATATTGTCATGTCAAAGTTCTTAAATCTGGATGATGAACCCTTATATAAAGTCCCTCTCTTTGAATCCCCCTGACCTCACTGAGCCAAGAAGTAGGTTTGTTTTGCAAATGAAAAGATTTATTTGAAGAATTAAACAATATGTATATCCTACTTTTATGAACAAAATAATATCTGAATAGCATACTTATGAATATGGACGTAATCAACAATGGGTAATATTACAAAATTGACACTCTCTTTAATCACTTAGGAGTATGAATATGAAGGATACTGTAGCAGAGAATACTTAGGTAATTCAAGGAAATGCAATAATGGGAAAGAATACAACACAGAAATAAACCTTGATATGATTTCAATCAAAAGATAATATGGTCACTTTTTCCCCTGTGACTACTCACTCCCCCCCTATGCAATATGAAGCGATAGAAATGAGGGCACCCAGGTTTCAGGAAAACAATCAAGAATGCAGTTCAATTCCAGTTTCCCCAGCAAGTTTAGAGAGACACAGGAATGATTTTAAAACACAGGTCAACACGCTTTTGAATGTATTTGCAAAGGATGGGAAAGTATACTAAAATGATTTTAATTCACAAAGGGATATTCAGGATAAGTGAGAGTTACTTTGGATTAGTTCAGGTCAACACTAGCAATGATTCATGAGTGATTATCAGTTTGAAAACAAAATTCAGCAGTGGAAAGCAAGAAGCAGCTATTTTTAACACGTGGTGAAATTGAGCTAAATTGCAATTCACGGCACTTTTTCCACGTGCGTAAATCCTGATTACGGAAAAACTATAAATGTCTTCGGTTCGTTGGAAAGCTGAGCTTTAAAATTACAGTTACATTTCGCTTCTAGGACATGTGGTTCAAAAGATACGGACGTTTTTGTGAAGGTAGATTTTCAGAAATAAAGTCAAGATTTCAGAAATTACAGATGCGCTTTACAGATTTGGAATCACAGGATGAACACACAATTCTAACATGCAGTTCTGGACAGGTTGAAATGGATGGAAGAGGCTTACTTTAAACTAAGAGATTGGTTAAGGACAGTTCTAGACTAGATACTCACTCCTAGCTTTGGAATGGGATGCTCCTCGTCACGGATCTGGTCAGGTTTGGACTTCACTCGCCACAGGACGGTCTCAGGCACTGGTTCTACTCACAGCACGGCCTCTGGTCTGGGTCTGACGGTTCTGGATACAGCACTGCTCTCTCTGGATCTGGGTTCTAGCACAGGGTTCTTGATTAGAATAGCAAAACAGCTCAGCCAGGCTGTAGGATTTTGAGATGCCCCTTGGAAGTTTAGGGGTTAGAATCAGGTTGCAAAAGTTCTGAGGCCTGCGGAGAAGGATTCAGCTTGTGGATTAGGCCTCTCTTTCAGGTTCTAGAGCTTGGTTCTAGAGTCTGGTCTCTGGATCTATCTGGAGTCTCTGTCTGGATATTATCTGGAGTCTTCCGGCAGGGTGCTGCGCAGGAATCAGTTGAAGTGGAAAAATGAATGTGTCCTTGCCTGTCCTAAGCAGTCTCTTTTTATGTGTTTTCAAAGTGAGTGGGAAGGCTGAATCTACATGCCCAACCCCCTAAGGATTTGATAGGTTGGAGGATTCCCTGTGACCTGACTGGAGAAAGGATTGGTGTGTCAGAATGAGTCAGAGTGATGCTGTGTTTTACAATCTAGTGAAGAAATTCCCCTTTGCTTTTACTTAGAAAATCAAATTTTCATAAAAAACATATTTCCCAGATACACAAGTTGTTGAGAATACATGTACACCTCAAAGATGAATTAAGGCAGGTCTCTGTTCAAGCCCCATGTTCCTATGAGCTTGGGTTCAGAAATGACGACTTATTCGCGATTTTGGTGGGTTTGCCAAGATTGGTTCTGCACCCAATTTTACACACACATACACACCCTCTCTGAGCATATTACTGTAAGTTTTTATGTTTCTAGCATAAACACTGTATCTACAATATCAATAAATCCCAGGGTTTGGTCTCAGAAAATCGTGGGGCGTCCAGCTTAGTCTTGAACTGTGAGTGAATTTGTCATTTTAAGAATTCCAAAGTTTCATATTTTTGTCAGCTCGGTAAAATGTGTTATAAGCAATTTTATAAAACATACATTTGCTCTCAATTGAATTCACATCTCAGTCTGGTCCGCCCCCCCAGAGCTGGGTGAGTCAGATGTCACATGGCCTGTCTCTCCCAGAGCAGTTGTTTGACCAGTTACACCCAAATCAGCATATTCCTATTCATCCCCAAAGCCCCCATTGTTCCTTCCTCCGGGCTGCAGGGAAAATCTCCTCCCTCTGATTAACATGCCTATGCGACGTCCTCTCCTGTTGGTGAGAAGGCCCCGCGTGTGAAGGGTTCTCAGGGAAGCAAGTCTTTTGAAGACTTAGCTGCATCAGGTTACTTTCTGATCAATTGCACAGAGTTCCTTGTGAAGAAAAACATACATTTATAAACTTAAAATGAGCAATATATCTTTAAATCAAGTCTTTTTCAGAATGAAATCACTGTGTGGCACTTTACATGGCATTTTGATGGAATTCTCTTCTTTGGTATATTTAGCTTCTGCAACACAGCTCTCCTGTCAGAATTTTAAATCACCAGCACCTGACAGAGGCGAGTAACGGTAATACACCCATTTTGACATCTGTCTATCTTTAAAAGGGGATTTAGCTTGAAAGCATATGATTCTTGCTGACATTGTACTGATGTGGATTCTTGCAGTAGAGTCATGTGGAACACTCAACAAGAAGGTTGGATCTTTTTGGTGATTTGTGAGCCATGATTTTAGCACATTTTGACAATCAAGAAAATGAATTCCCAAACAGCTCTGGGTTTCTTTTGGCAATCAGTATTGCTATGTCCAAGTGGTTTCAGGCTACTGTGTGTGTTGCCCAATGGTGGTTTTAGGCAGTGACCTCCTCTGCTCACTAATATAGGCAAGAGTGGGTGGCAGCCTATTTTTCTGGGTTTCACTGCGCATTTTCTGGTGATCTCTGGCAAGCAGCATGCTTTCCAGTGGCCATTCTGATGTTTCTGCTGCCAGCAATGCACAGTGATGTTGCAGGGCTTGGATGAGTGGGTTAAAACATCCCACAAGAGTCCATCTTGCAAATGTTGACAATTGCATGCTGGGGAACCATGAGCACATAAGCTCTAACATTGGCGGTCTCTTGAATGCAATTTGAATTTGATTTAAAATGACCTCCAAAGATGCAGTTAAATTCTCATAGTTGTGTTTGTTCTGTATCAGCTGGCCTGTGGAGCCAAAAGTTACTCCCGGTAGCTGTTAGTGTTAAGCTAGCCAGGCTCTTCTAGGCTTCAAGCAGGAGCTAAACAGTTGAAGTATGGATTGGATATGCTAGACAATCGGTAAATCAATGAATTCCTGACCCAGCACTTTGCATTTGAGCTCATGCTGACAGGCTAACTCTCTTTGCCAAACTCAGAGTCATGGCACTCGAGGTAAAGTAAGAAAAATATATACTGTCAGCAACTGCTTTGATAGCACTATTCCTTTTTAAAGAGAAAATTCAGCATGCAAAAGGAATTACAATGGTGTTAAAATGTACCATAGCAGCACCTCCCGTTAGGAAGAATCATATGCAGAACCCTTCCGGAACACCACACACAATTAAAACTACAAGTGACATTACAAATTCATCTTTGGTACAAGCCTGTACTACACAGTAAAGTGGTAGCGATGGCTGAGCAGCCAGACTTATCTCAAGAGTCAAGTGAGCAGTGTCAATAGTTACACAAAGGACAGCAATTACTATGGTTCAAACAAACACTGACTCAAGTTTTCTGAGTTAAAGAATATACATTTATTTACACATCAGTTATAAAACATGTCACTATTATCAAGCAGTCAAAAAATCACAATCTAAATAAACTACATCACACCCAATAGATTCTGGACAAGTTAAGCTGAAAATGAAGTGTGAGCAAAATGGCACTCCAGTAATTTAAAAGGGAGGGAAAGACAAAGTTAGACAAATTGAGCAGCACCAACAAGTAAGTAAGCAGGGCAATCTAGAAAAAGTAACTACAGTGAGGAAATCAAATCAAGAGGCCTTGGCCAGTGTCAATGGACCAAAGGCTTTACAGAGAATCACACAGTTCGGAGTAGTTAGCTGTTAAGTCTTTGCCAAGAGTTCAGAACGAAGTTGGTCGGATGAAAAGTTACTTTAAAGAATAGAGAAGGACAAGCCCACGGATTGGCAAAAGATTTCAAGCATTTTTACCACAGTCGGACAGAATGAACGACCGGATTTGAACAGTACCTTAAATGGAGAAGAAAGCTGTAGCTTAGGCGGACGTTCCTTGCAGGTCCTCCAGGCTCAAGGTTCCTGAAGCGACGGTTGGACTGACATGAAGTAGGAAGACTGGAGGGTCCTGCACTGCCCAGGGAAGAAACCAGCAGCAGAGCAAAGCAATGAATAAAAGGTGCGCTCCTTAAAACCCAAGCAGAGTCCGGCTCATTGTAGCTGTGCTCAGCAAATTCGAACAGAGGAGGGAGGCCTGGCTTGCAGTTTGGCGAACTGGTTGTTCCCACCAGCTCTAGGGGAGAAGATTCCTTGCAGGTCTTCCCTGTCGCCAAAGTTTGTAGATTCTGACCCGCAGCAGGGAGGTTCAGTCGTGGTAGAGGTCCTCTTCTGTCAGCTTCACTTCGGTTCTCTCGATCCAGTGGCGACTCTGCCTTCTCAGTTCCAGAGACCTGCTTTTTATGCAGTGTTCCCCCATTCACACACCCTGGCTGTCAATCACAGAGCAGGGTGGCTGTCCCGGTCTGACAGTCACCACAGCCAATCACCCAGAGTGCGACATGGGTCTCCAAGGAGACCCTGTACAGGGAGTCTCAAATCTCTCCCTTACATCCTGTCCCCCTCAGACATTCAGGCGAGAAAGAGAAAGACTTTTACAGAAAGAAATGGCGAATAAACCCAGCCAGAACCAAATAAAAGTAATTGTGGTCCAGCGGGTTTAAGTTTGAGGCTACTAAAATAGCCTAAAACAATACCAAGGCTATTTAAAATAACTGTGGCAGAAAAAATAGGGTAGATACCACTGCCACCAGCCACATCTTAATGAAAAGGGAACGAAATAATGTTCCATGAGAAACAGACAAAAAGGGATAACTATTAACCCTTTCCAGAACTCTATGTAAGATAGTTTGTACTGGGTCTGTGGATTTAAAAAAACTAATAAAGTCAATGGCAACTTTACATGTTCTGCGAGACTGTAGTCAGTCCCAGAAAATGGAGTTGAAAGTGGGAAGACTGAAAAAAGACAACCCTGTGTCACTGCACTGAAGGTGCTGTGTAACACTCAGTAAAAAGATGATGCCTACTGAGTAGGTGAGGCTCCACAGTCTATGAACACAAAAATGTTAAACACATACAGTAAAACACATGTAAGAGTGGGATAATAAGGCTCACACTCTTACCAGGAGATAAAAAATAAATCCTAGAAATCCAGCAAAGCTGCTGAGGGACTGAGTAGGTGAGGGAAATTAGCCATTCTGGATAATTCTCCCTAATACCTCCATTGAGCAGCATTGTTTGAAGAATTCCACCACAATAAACCGGTTACTCTAAAGTCCACACATGTAGTAACTTTGAGGTAGAAATATGAGTGTTGTAGCTGCTTTGAAGCCCAAACAATAGTTCCAGCTAAAATGGGATGGAAGAGAAACAATGGCAGTGCCTTCTCTGTGGAGCTCCGGATGGGTATGGTGCTAATGGTATAAATGGGCAGTACTTTAAATAACGAGCTATAATTATTTTATAACGCGCTTAATACCAGAGAGTGGTTTCTAACCTGTGTTGCGCGCAATCGAGATTCAAACCTGTGTTGCGATGTGTTGTCTTGCTTCCAGGACAAACATGTTGCCCCTAATCTATCCTTCCTCCCCATAAACATTTCATAGGAAGATTTGAATACCACCAGAAATGCACGATGTTTGTACCTGCAACGCATCCCTTCACCTATGGGACAAAACTGTGCCAGGGTCCTCCAAAGTGAGAAAGTGAGCATCTCTGCTGTTGTGTCTATGGGAGAGCACTGGTGTGAACCAATGCTGTCCTATAGGGTTTTCCATCTCTATGGGTGGATATCGTAACCCCCCCCATAAAACGCAGTATTTCTGAATTACACTATATGATATTCCTCAAATGTCTTTTCTATATTAGCGGTAGAAAAATCATAAAGAGTGGAAATCGTTCAGAACATTGCATGTTACATCAGCAATTATTACATGTGGTATTCCTGTCGGCGGGAAAGCTGAGGATCTCCCAATGACCCTTCTGTTGCCTATCGTCAGCAGTGCTAAAGGTTGGTGCTTTAGGCAATGTATTTTGGTGTAAGTAAATGTGATTTTGAATGGACATTAGAGAACCTAATGTACCAATTGAAGGAATCTGTAGGAATGGCCGAAACAAAAAAACGAATGGGTTATTTATTCGTATTTCGACTGAACGAAAATTACAACAGCCGGAAATTTTGAATAAATATGCCATTCGTTTCGATTATAGTGAACAAGGGCAGAAGCGGAATATCCCTGCACTCTTGTTCACTATAATCACAACAGGGGTTGCAGGGGTGTCCCCCTCGACCTAAACAATAAAGGGTTACCAAACAACAAAGAAAAGGACCCTACGGCACCAGTTCCCATGCACGTAAGTGAAGGGACCAGCGTCGCAGAGGAATGGAGGAGTGGCCAAAAGGTAAGTAAGGGGGTGGTGGGGTGCCCAATGGCAGAAATGCCCGCGGGAGAAAAAAAACAGAGGTCATTTTCATAAATTACTTTTGTTTTTTTCTTCCTCAGACATTTCGAATTGGAACAAATCATGGACAATCCAAATTGATGACATTTTATTGTCGAATTTATTGGCTATAATGCACCTAGTGCAATTTGCCTTTGCATCAACAAAGAGCATAGACGGGTCTTATATTAAATTCTGGCTGTTGAAATGATGGGACTTTGAACTCAGTTGACCACAAGCGCAGGATGGAGGTGTAATGTCGATAAGGAAAGCATCAACCATCCCTGATCTGTGGTTCAGTGTACTTATGCATCCAGTGCAGGGATCTCTGTTTGACCTCATGGTCACACGTTCGGATCCCGGCAGGATCATTCAATCATTCTGAGGTCGATAAATTGAGTGCCGTTAAGTTGGGTATAAATAAACACCTGTTATCTGTCAATAGTGCCAAGATGCCCCTTGGGGTGAATGTGCGCTCTACAAATTCACCTGTTATCTTAATACATGATGACTCTTGCAACATATTTGGAGAAAAAGTCAGGTATGCTTACTTGCAGATTTCAACATGTTTATTGTGTAGTTGTCATGGTCATAAAAGCATATCCATGTTTTTCCCCCTCACATTGATCATCTGTGCTGGTAGCTTGTGATCGAAGAACAGGCTGAAAGTGCAAACAATAAAGATGGTTATCTCCCTACATGCTGATGAAGGCTCAAAGTGCAAACAATAAAGATGGCTATCTCCCTACATGCTGATGAAGGCTGAAAGTGCAAACATTAAATATGGCTATCTCCCTACATGTGGATGAAGGCTGAAAGTGCAGATAATAAAGATGGCTATCTCCCTACATGCTGATGAAGGCTGAAAGTGCAAACAATAAAGATGGTTATCTCCCTACATGCTGATGAAGGCTCAAAGTGCAAACAATAAAGATGGCTTTCTCTCTACATGCTGATGAAAGCTGAAAGTGCCGATAATAAAGATGGCTATCTCCCTACATGCCGATGAAGGCTGAAAGTGCAAACAATAAAGATGGGTTCCCTACATGCTGATTAAGTCTGAATGTGCAGATAATAAAGATGGCTATCCCCCTACAAGCTGATGAAGACTGAAAGTGCCGATAATAAAGATGGCTATCTCCCAAAAAGCTGATGAAGACTGAAAGTGCCGATAATAAAGATGGCTATCTCCCTACAAGCTGATGAAGACTGAAAGTGCCGATAATAAAGATGGCTTTTTCTCTACATGCTGATGAAAGCTAAAAGTGCCGATAATAAAGATGGCTATCTCCCTACATGCTGATGAAGGCTGAAAGTGCAAACAATAAAGATGGTTATCTCCCTACATGCTGATGAAGGCTCAAAGTGCAAACAATAAAGATGGCTTTCTCTCTACATGCCGATGAAGGCTGAAAGTGCAAACAATAAAGATGGGTTCCCTACATGCTGATGAAGGCTGAAAGTGCATATAACAAAGATGGCTATCTCCCTAAATGCAGATGCAGGCTGAAAGTGCATATTATAAAGATGGCTATCTCCCTACATGCTGAGGAAGGCTGAAAGTGCATATAATAAAGATGGCTATCTCCCTACATGCTGATGAAGGCTGAAAGTGCATATAATAAAGATGGCTTTCTCCCTACATGCTGAGGAAGGCTGAAAGCGCATATAATAAGGATGGCTTTCTCCCTACATGCTGAGGAAGGCTTCTAGCATCAGTCTTCATCTCAGAGCATGGAATACATGCATTGATGGGCTAAAGCACATGATGGGGGTTCTTTTTCACGTCACGGATTGTAAGAGTGAGATGTTCAACCCTTACTATTACACTCCAGGGATTTATATAGCATTTAGAGGTGGAGTAGAGACGAATGATGGAATTAACGTCCGCCATGCATTCCTTCTCCGTCTTCAAATGCCTACTAGTTTTACACCAGCATGCCATTTTTATGTTGGCGTTAAACCAACAGATTCAGAAGGAATCCACCTGTTTTTAAGATTTGCTAAAAGCAAATGAATTCTGTAGAAGCCCATTGTAAATTAACACATACTATACTATGACCCCAATGTGAACTAATGTTATCTTTTTTGGTGGGGGTATTTGTAAAGACACCTATACAACAAATGGTGTTTCAAGGGACCACAAGACAAAAAGTGGGGGGGGCAAGGGAAAAAGATAACAATACAGGTCCTACTAGGGCTGATGACATTTGGATTGTGCAAGTGCAGTAACAAGAAGTGCGAGGGGGGGTGCTGGTCTGCGTGAAATGCGAGCTGCTAGGGTGGGAAGGGAGGTGCAGGGTAAAGAGGAGAGAGTGCAAGTGAAAGGGGAGGGGGCACCGGTGGCTAGGTGAGTGCTAAAGGGAGGGCAGGAGGGCAAGTGCCAGGGAATGCATGGGGCGCAGGGGTTTAGGGTCCACATGCTAAGTGTGAGGTAGGGGTGGACTGCCAGGGGGCTGGTGCCCCGTAGACCTCAGAGGGAACCAGGCAGCCAGTCACTGAAGCAGAACAGGGGTGTTAGCAGGGGAGGGGCAGAGGGAAGGAAGAAGAGAAAAGGAGGGTCTTGAGTAGCTTCTGGAACTTAAGGAGATCTAGCTCAAGCCTATGAGGGACAGGGAGTCCATTCGAGAGGGAGGCTACTGCGTAGGAGAGAGATCTACCCCCACTCTCTTCTTAGTGAAGCGTCTGATCTGCAGAGAGTTGGAACTAGTAGACCGAAGAGCTCTAGCAGGGAGGTAGCAAGGGAGAGAGGGTTGGATGTAGTAGGGTCCCAGGGCCCAGAAAGCCTTGTAGATGATGCAGAGGGGCTTAAACTTGATCCTGGCATCAAACGGGAGCCAGTGGAGAGATTTTAGGGCCTGGCGAGATGCGGTCCCTGGGCTTGAGGTCAAGGATAAGTCTTGCAGTCCTATTCTGTATTAGTTGAAGGGGGAGAAGGGAGGATAATGGAATATTGAGGAAAAGGCTGTTGCAGTAGTCCAGTCCAGAGAGGACCAGAGCTCTGGAGACATTGAATTTCTGTAGGAAGGTGAGGAAAGGGAGAATGCCTCTTAGGGGGTGCAGCTGATAGTGGGCCTTCTTGGCAAGTTCTGTGATGTGAGGAGAGGAGGAGAGAGAGGAGTCGAAGATGACACCAAGGTTTTTTTTCCTCACAAGAGGTCGAGGGGCAGGGACCTATTGAGGGTGGCCAGAGGGTAGGAGGGATAGAAGGAGCTGGGGTCCCAATGAGAAGGATCCCAGTCTTACTGGCATTAAGGCAGAGATTACTGGCAGCACACCATGCCTGAATAGCAGTCAGACAGTCAGGGATGAGAGAGGAGGAAGAGGAGGCAGTAGAAAGAATCTCGAAGGAGAGCTGCGTGTCATCTACATAACACTGGAAATGAGGAGAGAAGGAGGAGATCAGATGCGCCAGAGGGGCAAGGTAGATGTTGAAGAGCCAAGGCAAGAGGATAGAGACTTGAGGGATGCCGCAGGTGGAGAGTGTTATAGGTGAGAGACAAGGGTCCAGTTGAACCTGGGAAGGGTGGTTAGAGAGGAATGGACCAGTCAAGTGCCAAGCCTGTGGTGCCAAGGGTGCCACAGTGCTGGATTGTCAGGGTTGCATGATTGACCATGACGAAGGCAGAGGAAAGATCCAGAAGGATAAGAATGGATGGAGAGTTGGCATCGAGATTTGAGAGCAAGTCTTCACAGGTGTTCAGTAGAGCAGTTTCCGTGACTCTGACGGCTCTGAAGCCAGACCGATGGTCGTGGAGACAACCAACAGATTCAGTGTGTTGAATCAGTTGGGAGATGGCCAGCTTCACCAGGAGTTTGCCCAGGAAGGGGTAATGGAGATAGGGTGGTATTTAGCTGGGCAGGAGGGGTCGGCAGAGGGCTTTTTGAGGGGAGGATGCACATGGAAGTTCTTGAGGGGGCCAATGGCAAAGAAGTGATTCTAGAAATCAGCCAAGGCTGTCACAATGAAAGCAATGCTGTCCTTGATAGTTCTGGAGGAGCAGGGAAGCTCCTGTTTAGAGGAGACATTCATAGAGAGGGCTTGTCTAGAGACCTCATCTGGTGCTATGGGCGAGAAAGAGGAGAGTAGGAGGGAAGGGAGAGGGGGGCCAAGGGAGGTCTGAGAGCTGTAGAGGGTGGAGGGAGGGGAGCAGAGGAGAGTGAGGACAGGATTTCCTGAGTTTCGGTTAAGAAGTCTGAGGCCAGTGAGGAAAAGAGGGTCAGGGATTGCAGGGGACAAATGGAGATTGGTGTAGGATTGGAGAGTTCATTGCAGATTTTAAAAAGTTTACCCGTGTTGTTAGTGGCCACAGAGATGCAGGGTTGGATATGGGTCCTCTTCTTCAAGCGGATGGAGAGTCTGTATTGCCTTTGGAGCAGGCAGCAGGCCAGTCTGTCAGAGGATGTGCCTGATGCCCGCCACTTCTGCTCAGCAACTCTGAACTTGCGTTTCAGAGAGGCTAGGTCAGAGTCATACCTGGTGTTACGCTTAGAGGCAGGCTTCAAGTGGATCCTCATGACAGGGGCAAGGAGGTCCAGGGTATTGGTGATAAAGAGGTGAAGATTAGAAATGGCAGAGTGTGGGAGTCCGTGGCAGGAGTGGGATGGGGAATGAAAGTGGCAGCAAAAGCAGCAACTGACACTCGCTTCATTGGTCGAATGACAGAGGTGGAGACTGGCAGTGTAGACAGAGGCTTAGCCAGGGGACCTAAGAGATACAGGTGAGACGACAGGAGAGCATGGTCAGAGCAGGAGAGAGGTGTAGTGAGAGGGTTGGAGATGGGGATGTCTGCTGAGATGAGAGCATCCAAAGTATGTCCAGCTGAGTGCGGCAGACCGGAGGGATGAATGGTGAGGGAAAGTAAGTCACAGAGGCTGTGGAAGAGCCCAATGGTGAAATCAGGAGAGTCAAGGTGAATATTGAATTCTCTGAGAAGGAGAAGCTTGGAGGTGGAAGCAATAAGAGAAGAGGTGAAGTCAGACCACTCTGAGAGGAAGAGGGAGACCATACCAGGGGTCCTTTACATGGTGGCAAGAGTAAGCAAGAGGGCTGGATAGACACCACGCCTGCAGACAAGCCATTTGAAGGAAGAGTAGGCCTGAGTAGGAATGATAGTAGCAGGGGCCAATTCAAGGACGATCAAGGCCACTCTGCCTCCAGACTGGTTAGGCCTGGTCTTAGAGAGGATCTTGTAGCCCTCAGGGAGCAATGTGTCAAAAGCAATGACAGAACTGGCAGTGACCCATGTCTTAGTGAGAGAAAGCATGTGAAGTCCGAGACAGATATCAGAGGAGTGTTGAACACCAGAGCGAGAGTTGAGAGCAGCTAGGTGAATCTGGTCACCACCTTTGAAGGTCTTATGGGTAGGGTTACAGGGATGCAGTGGTGGAGAGGAGGCAAGAGGGGCGGCAGACAACGGAGTGGTCGGAGAAGGGAGAAAGTTGATGAGAGACAGAAGAGACCTATTAAGAAGGAGGAGGTTGGGCTGAGAGCCCTGGGCAAGAGGGGTGGCAGACGGAGGAGTGGCAGGAGAAGGGAGGAAATGATGAGAGACAGAAGACACCTATCAAAAAGGAGGAGGTTGGGCTGAGAGCCCAGGGCCATGACAGTGCCATTCTGATAGACATTAACGATGCAACTAGAGGATAAAAAGCATGCCAAGAGTACTTCCCATCTGGTTCCACCATTAATGTCGAAGAAAAGAAAGGGGAGAGGACAGAGACCATGTGGGGAGTCCATAGGTCCGGAGAGGGAGCGACAAAGAGGATGTCTGTGTAAATGTCTGCTTGGAAGAAGCATTGACATAGGTGTCAGCGATGGGCGGGCCTGGAGATCTTTATTGAACTTTTTCCTTCCAGATTTCGAAAGAGAGGTAGAATAGGTGATAAAGTAGCAGTGAGAGTAAACTGGGGGAATGGAGAGCACCATGGAGAGAGAGGGATGAACTCACCAAGTGGCCTAGCAGCAAGACAGTCATTGACTATTCAGGTCCCCCACGTAACACAGGTCGCCGAAAGGGGTGTTGTACTGCTTCAGCAGAGGAGGAAGGAGGTGACTCCGGTGGGATGAAACCTTCTCCGGAATACGAGGAAAAATGACCTTAAGTCACCAGTCAAAAGGCATATCTGGTGATTGCATAGCTATGACACTTCTTGGGATTGCATTGTTATGGCAACTTGGAGTTCAAAGTGATAACTGGCTCGCCTGTCCAGCCCAATCGGATAACAGATTGTAACAATCAATCAATATTTTTTAGATTCGGATTTCTTCCTGGCATTGGACGAGATGGTGTTTGAAATTAAGCCTTCAAAATAACTGCTATGGCTACTCCTTTAATTATATAAATTGCTTCTAGGGTCAGAACAGTCTCGTCAGGGTTTTCAGTGTGAGGTGTGTATACCAATCTTTTATCAATGGACACCAGGTTTGCGAGCGTGATTTCGGCAGCGGCGTACAAACTCCTCTGAAGCAGCGGTCCTTACTCCTCTTCACCTTGGCCGCGCGCTGTATTTCACACCGTACATTCACTTATGTATTTCCTACTGAAATATCTATGTCAAATGAGGAATCTTTCAGGGAGATTGAAGGAGATGGGCTTATTAATGCAATGTTATGCCATAGCACACACCTTTTTTAGATTAATGTGTAATTTCCTATTGAGCTTTGCATGTTACTTTAGCCAGAACAATGGCAGTAGTAGGCAAGCTCAAAAGGTAAGTAGACAATTTTCCAAGTAATGCTGTCATCTTTCCTGCCATGTCTGTCAGTGTGCAGGGCATTAGATTGAGAAAAAGCGGGGTAGAAGACAGATAGCCGCCTAAATCAGGGAAAATCTTAATTCACCAAACAACATGGATTCCTAATGTTGATGGCAGATACTGCATATGTTTTGATTAGACACAGATAATGTATTTCAGATAAATAGTGAAAAATTATTGCCTGACAAAAAAATGGAAAATGTCAATTTCAATGAGGAAGCATATTAAAGACCTAATGCGGTTCACACAAGTATACGCGTGAGGAATGTGCTGAGGATGTTGAAACGCCTGCACATTACCTGAATGGTGATTCAACTTGATCCCCCTTGGTAGTCTCTGGGAGGCAGCAAGTAGAGGGTGACTCTACAGGGGACACTTACGCAGGGCGCAGTTAAGGAAGTGCACAGACTGCAAGATTTGTCCTTGCTTGGTCTCTGGGAGGCAGCAAGTAGAGGGTGACTCTACAGGGGACACTTACGCAGGGCTCAGTTAAGGAAGTGCACAGACTGCAAGACTTGTCCTTGCTTGGTCTCTGGGAGGCAGCAAGTAGAGGGTGACTCTACAGGGGACACTTACGCAGGGCGCAGTTAAGGAAGTGCGCAGACTGCAAGACTTGTCCTTGCTTGGTCTCTGGGAGGCAGCAAGTAGAGGGTGACTCTACAGGGGACACGCAGGGCGCAGATAAGGAACTGCACAGACTGCAAGACTTGTCCTTGCTTGGTCTCTGGGAGGCATCAAGTAGAGGGTGACTCTACAGGGGACACTTACGCAGGGCGCAGTTAAGGAAGTGCACAGACTGCAAGACTTGTCCTTGCTTGGTCTCTGGGAGGCAACAAGTAGAGGGTGACTCTACAGGGGACACTTACGCAGGGCGCAGTTAAGGAAGTACACAGAGGGCAAGACTTGTCCTTGCTTGGTCTCTGGGAGGCAGTAAGTAGAGGGTGACTCTACAGGGGACACTTACGCAGGGCGCAGTTAAGGAAGTGCCCAGACTGCAAGACTTGTCCTTGGCCTCAAGCCCAGGGACGTATCTCTCCTGCCCTGAAATCTCTCCACTGGCTCCCAGTGGCTGCAAAGATCAAATTCAAGACCCTCTGCATCATCCACAAGGATTTATGTTGCTGGGGCGCAAACTATTTCTAACTCTTCCTAAACACATTGCTTCTGAAGACCTTTGCTCAGCCAACACCAACTCTCTGAGGGTCAGACGCTTCACCATGCAGAGAGTGGCGCTAGATCTCTGTCCTCTGCAGGTTCCTCCCTCTGGAATGGCCTCCATGCCCCTCTCAAACTTGAGCCAGACCACTTAAAGTTCCAGAAGCAGCTCAAGACCTTCCTCTTCACTTCTACTTTCTCTCTCTCTCTCCCCTGCTGACCATCGTAAATGCTGGGATGACTGACTGCCTGGCTGCCCTCAGAGTCTCACAGGTACCATGCCCTACTTGACGCATAGACTCTGCACTGCCTCCTTGCATAAAGCGCACTTCGGGGCTGTTTCTAAAACCCTATAGTCCCCAGCCACCTTGTACTTACCCAGAGCCGCTTGCCCTGGCTGCACTTACTAAGAGCATTGCTGCCCTGATCGCACTTCCCCCTTCACTCCCCCGGCACTTCTCCTCTCCCTTACGTCTTACACTTGCATGATCTGAATGACACAAGGGCTAGTAAGATTGTTTGTTTTGCCCTCCCTCTGTCTTCCCTCCCTTACCTTGTGTACACTTGTGTAAAGGCGCGTTATAAATGACTTATCATATATCATATCAAGGGTTCAGGTTAATGGCATCCTCCATATTGTAATCCCAAACCCGTGAGTAACCTACTGATAATGTCCCCATGAAATTCTGCACTTGATCTTTTAGGTTGGGCTATTAGACCCTCCATTAAAGGCCGGCCCTACAATGGATTCACAGAGAAACTGGTGTGACCGCTGAATTGCATGGCTCACTTGCTTAACTGTTAGCCCACAGCACACAAATCAAGTGGAAGCCTTCCCGGCAGACCAACATGAAGAATGCACAATCTAATGCGCAGGCCTGGCGCACATTGAACGCAGGTGTAATTTCCCCCTCTTGCACATTGGTGCAGTTCTTAATTCTTCCCAGGCAACCTGTTTACTTTAATCTGTTTATGCATTCAGGAAAACTGTCTTGCACTGCTCCCTCTGTTCCCACTAGCCATTCATATTCCTTCCTCAAACAGGTCCAAGAGTTCCAAGAGACAATGAAAATGGCCGGAGTTGCACCATGTAAATCACAACATCACAACAAAACATAGCATGTCAGCGTCCACGCGGGCAGGTTTCCTGGCATCATTATGGCTACGTGCTAAGTTTACGAGGGACATTGACCTTTATACAGCGCCATCTGTTGGATAGAATGATATGAGAAAGGCAGAGATGGGGTTCTGCAGTTGCCAGAGGAACGAGCCGCGCACAGTGAAGATGGGCATTACGAGACAAGTCATGACTTTTAGAGTTATATAAAAGATGCTGAGGACAATTTATGATTTGCCTTTTGATAGTGAATGCTGACCAAACATGCAAAAGCTTATTTGCACGGATTCGAGATTCTGATTTGAGATTTGCAACCTGGCAACCTGTATAGTCATTCCAGCTCAGCTGGGTGGGTAGGACTTTTCATGGTGGCAGTCATCGTCTTCTACAGGGTCATAAAGGTCGAAGATATTAAAACCAGTTGAAGGAGGCTATTATGCGAGTCATGCAAATCAGTAAAAATTGTGGTAAAAGTGGCAGCATATCCTTATCACCATTATTACCAAGCTCCAGGATTTAAGACAGTTTGTCAGGCGGAGTTGGGGAGCAGAACAGACTTCATGGGTCCGTCTGCCGTTCCCGCTCTGCCTCACAAATGGGTGTACATTACTGGCAGCAGGTATTGTCATGTATCAGTTGCGCAGCACCATTGAGCTGACCAGGCTTCAGACCACGCCCGAAATTTTGGGCTATATTGACTGGACCTGGCTGACCTACAGAGCTGTGGCCCAACAGAACAGGACACAGACTGGAGCCTGGGCTTCGCTGTTAACAAAGGGCCTGCAATTACTAACGTAAAGCATTTTCACTGTTAGCGCCTGCATTCATTTGCATACATTTTTAGGCAATTGAAATCGTGATGTGGGGTTAGCATTTGCATGCCAGGGGAGTGATTGGAAGGGTACAGAGGGGACGTAAGACAGCTCATTCTCAGAGTAGGACTTAAGCGGGTGCTTTCAGACTCAAATGAGAGTATTAACAGCTTGTAACATTGAAGTTGCACTTGAATAGTCTCATTAGAATGTGACAATATATGATATGATTTGGTATTTATAACACGCCTGTACACAAGTGTTTCTAGACACCACATGGAAAGGGAGGGGAGACAGAGGGAAGACAATACAAGTGATCCTACTAGGCCTTATGTCATTCGGATCGTGGAAGTGTGACACCGGGAAAGTGCAGGGGGAGGTAAGCGGAGGGGGGTAGTGCAGGGGAGAGGGGAGGGGGAAGTGTTGTCAGGACAACATGGTTCTGAGTAAGTGCAGCCAAGGCAACGCAGCTCTGGGTAGTTCATAGAGGCAGGGGGGCTGTAGGAGTTCCAGTTACAGCCCCTGGGTGCGAGGTAGGACAAGAGGCAGTGCAAGAAAGACTGGTCATGGAGGAGCCTGTACCCAGGGAGGCTCAGAGGGTACCAAGCGACCAGTCAGAGGAGCAGACAGGTACATTAGCAACGAAGCGAAAGAGAGAAGTCAATGGAGAAAAGGAAGGTCTTGAGCAGCTTCCAGAATTTCAGGTGGTCCGGCTCAAGTCTGAGAGAGGCAGGGAGTCCATTCTAGAGGGAGGAACTTGCAGAGGAGAGAGATCTACCCCTGAGACTCTGTGCTTGGAGAAGTGTCTGTCCCTCAGAAAGTTAGAGGTACCTGAGCGAAGGCCTCTAGAAGGAAGGTATTTAGGTAGAGAGAGTTGGATATAGCGAGGACATCAGCCCCAGAAAGAAGTTACATGTCCCCCACACAAATACGTTTGCCCCTCCCACAATCTCTCTGAAGTTAGCGCCTCTCCCAACATTTTAAGGGTTCATACGTTTTTCTGCGCCCCTGTCATGTATGGAATCCGCCTGAAAGTATCACCCAGTAAAAGCAGGCAGATTCCAGAGGAACCCATTGCAAATGCTTACACAATCGTTAACTGGAAAAGCCTCAAGTAAAGGTGATTTTGTTTGTGGCTTACTTTTTACTTTTCCCCTGCATGGAGTAAAAGTTAACCATTTTATGGCGGAGTCCTTCTCAACATAAGTGCAAACGCAGGTGACCCCACCAGTGCAATGCACATGTCACAATGACCCTGGCTGCCTTTCTAATGTCTTTGGATTCCAGCAGCCAGAGGACAGTGATGTCTGAAGCTGTCTGAAGCTTCCTGAGCACAGTTCTGACCACGGAGGTGGAATCGGCATCACCGCGCAGCGTTCCAGAGGGATGTCTTTGCAATATGCTTCCACGCCACACCGACTTATCCGCATAATCGTTTTATTTATCTACTGCTCGTGAGCCTTTATTTGCAACGCCTCCCTTATAAATCGTTTAATTGAACAGCTGCCGCACAGATGGAACGTGTCTGTCAGCTCCGGGGCTCAGAGGCAAGGGAAGCAGCAGCTGGGCCTGCGTTTGCTCTCTCCTTGGGAAGCTCCCTAATCGGATCTTTAGAGCTGCCTCCAGGTCAATTTTGGGATGAAACCAGTGGGCTGCTGACTGGGCTCCTTTCTGCTTCTGCATTCCCAGCTCAGGCTGCCTCGTGTTGGCAGCTGGCTGGCTGCATTAAGGAGTATTCTCAAGGTCACGTTGTTTTTATGTTAAATAAACATGTATCATTGTATCCACCAAACATTGCATTGAACATTCAGTTTTTTTTAATCTGGTGATATTTTATATTTGGGCCTGGATAAATATAATACTCATTGGTGGTTGTAATTAATGCATCATTGGATGAATTTTAATAATAATCAAAAATAAAGATTTTCTGGAGGAGGATCTCAAATAAGGAACAAGCAGTGGTTTGGGAAATTAAATGATGGCAGTAAAATGTGTGGCTGTGTATTTGAGCATGTCTGGTCCTCCCAATGGGGGTCAATGATCTATCCTCAAAACCTTCCTCTTTGCCTCCGCTTTCTCTCCCCCTCTCCCCTGCTAAAATCACTGAACCTGCACTGAATCTGCAACTGGGCCACTCACCGATCTTGGTCCTGGGCCCAGCCACTCTCCCCTGCACTGCCTCCCTGGCAACCCCTGCACTGCAGGACTGTCTCTGTATACAGCCCCTCCTCCCGGCACTTACCTTGCACTTGCCACTAGTTGGCCCTTATTATTTATCTTGTATTCTACTAACCCTGTACTGCACTTTCCCCTCTCCATTTCCCCTGGCACTTTTCCCTTCCCCTCTACCCTTGCACTTGCGCGATCTGAATGACACCTGGCCTAGTAGGATCGTTGTCTGTCTCCCCTTGTTCCCCACCCCCCCTCGCCTCGTCGTGCCTTGAAACACTTGTTTATAGGCTCGTTACAAATGCCATATCATATCATATCATCCCTGGTAATGTTGTCTGAACATTTTAGCTGCTGGTGCAGATAAAAGAAACGTGTTCACTTTTATTTTCAGCATCACAAAATGACACATTTGAACCCCGCTCCTTTCATGGTGCTATGAAGATGAAGAGATATATTCCGGCTTTAAGATAACCTTTCAAAAACCAAAACGTTCTTGCCTGTCATAGTAATAGTCTACCAGGCGGCCCAGTCATTTGCCAAATGCAACCTCAAATGACCAAATAATGCCATCAGAACCCTGGCATAGTCGCCATAGGGTATTTTTTTTATATATTACAAGGATATTATCATGATTATTAGTTAGGTAGTTATTGAATGCTGATGAAGCTTTGGCAAACAATAAAGCACTTTACAAGTCATAGAGGGATGTACACAGCAGGGGAAGTAGACCGCCAGGGAACAATACAAGGGAGTGGGGAGCTGACAACAGGAGAGTGGGGAGCTAACAACAGGGAGCGTGGGGAATTGGGCATTAAGGGACCTGCAAGCAAACTGGGGAGGAAACGGGGGCAGGGAGAGAGAGTGCCCAGTCTCCCATTAGGTGGGAAGCAGAGAGTGTGTGGACCTAGGTGTAGGGTGTTGTGTGCCTATAGAGTACCCATGCAATTAAAACAGTTGCTTTAGAGCACGAAAGGGAACCAAGACAATAAGAGGTGAGCCAGAGTTGAGAGGTAGGATGGGGAAAGCTGGTGCAGGTAGAAGGGAAGACACAGTTGAGGTTAGGCTTAGACAGAAAACAGGTGCATCTAGAGGAGGTAGAGAAAGTTCTGTTTCAGGTGCAGTTGTAGTGGCAAGTCGTTTCAGAGGTCGGGCCTTGGACTGGACATTTTCACCCACCAAAGAACTCCTTGGAAAATGTTTGGGTTGAAAGGAGCCCAAAGTCTTTCTGAACGCAGGTTGGACCTTAGTCGTGTAGAGCCTTGTGAGGCTCACCCTTTTAAATGGGATCCCATAGATGACAGGAAGCCAGTGCAAGGTTTGAGAGTCTGTTTTTGGGGTTTTCAATTGAAAGTGAGTCTGGCCGTTTTCGTCATAAGTGTGTCAATGGATTCCCTGGGAGGCACATGTAGAAAGAGTTGGTGTAATTAATTTGAAGGTGAATGATGGTTCAAGGGAGGGAAGAACTACAAGAGGGTGAGAGGTAAGATGTGATGATCTACAACAATTTGAGGTGGAAATTGTATGATTTGACTGTATTGTTGATCTGCTTTTGACAAGAAAGCAAACTCAGTGCCGGGATCTGGCATGAACCCTAGATCCAAGTGCTAGAAGAGATTGAAGGGTAGAGTGGGTTTTAGGAGCTAAGGGTAACAATTTCAGACAACTATCTACTAATGACACACTTGGTGCTTTTCATCCAGCCTTGTATTACCTTCATGCAATACAGAAGATATTTCAGTAGGGAGGAATGCTTGGAGGAGGTCCCTGATATGGTTTGGTAAGAGGGCACCATAAGTTGGCTGTCATACATTTGGAAGTTAATGTTGTAGAATGTAATGATATCAGCAAGCCGTCATTTGTATGCATTAAGAAGAGATGTGACAGATAAGGTCTCTGTGGGACTCCACAGTATATTGAAATACTGCAGATGAGTAGAACTCCCATTTTTAGTTATTTTCTAGTCAACCAGAAATATCACAACCAGTTCAGGTCACCTGGAGGCCTGCAGGGAGAAGGGAATGATCGGTTGTGCTCAATGCTGCTGACAGGTGAAGTAGGTTGATTAGAGTTACAAGTTATCCTGATCTCTGAGGAGACCTTGATGTGTGAGGCTTCAAAGCCTGATTGAAAGGAAACATGCATCGTTTCATTTTCATCCAATTCTGGAGTTGGGAAATACAAGAAAGGTTTGAACATAAGCAGTCATTGGGGGAGATCAATGGTCTCAGCAACAGCTCTTTACAAAAGAACCGTTACAATACTATGTTTTAATCTTTCAAGGAAATGGTCCATCCTAAAACCTTGGGTTGATGATTGCTAACTCGGAGGTTTAGAGGTTCACCCAGGAGTAAGAGACTAACAGCAGGGTAGGTGTCTGTTGGGGATCCTAAGCGTACAGTGGTTTTGGTGGTTTCAAAATTCCCCCAGAGGAGAATGGTTGGAAGTTCGTGAATCCAGTCATCATCAGAGAGGAGGGGTGAAGATTATGAAATTCAGAAAAGTGAAATTGGTGATCTTGACTTTGATGTTGTGAATTCTGATTTAGAATGCATTTTAGTGAATATTGCAAAGACTTTGAAATTTATGCAAATTGCTTGAGTGACATATGCCAAGTGCACTTTCGACATGAGAGTGACATAAGCCAAGGGCACCTTCAACAGCTCATTAATGGCATTATTTTTGTGTCATAGTGACTACGTGTAAAATGGACTATGTAATTAAGATTATTGTTGATTGAACATTTTCTCTTCACTAATAAAAAATATTACTAATTAGAGAGCAACAGTGAATTACAGCAAGGGTGGAATATCTCCTAGCACTCCATGTCAGCGTCTCCTAAATACAGCTGTAGCATTGGAGTGAGTCTATATACTTCTGAGTTCTATGGTTTTATTTGTAGTCGTGTACAATAAGTGTTTGTACCATATCTATGTTTTTCCCACTCTTTGTAGACTTTAACATTTTGTAAGATTAACCTTAACTCTTATCATTTTAATTATTAATATTATAATTATAATGATAATTATTATTATTATTATTATTATTATTATTATTATTAGTAACTCTTGATTTTAAATGGTATTTTATATAAAATGTCTGAGTTTTGCTGCAGGGAGTATGGTGCATAGAATATGCGTGTATGTTGTATAGGTGTATGTAATATGAATGTTAGCCATATGTGAGTATGAGCTTATGGGGTCTGAGCCATACGGTTTAAACTTCATACATTTACACATTTTGCATCTTGGGTACATGTTCTATGCATATGAAAATTAACAACAATAGTCCTGACTTTGATGTCAGTTTTTATGCATGTAGTAGTGTACCTGTATTTAATGTACATTTCATACAAGTACTTTTGGAATTCAGTTTGCAAAGGGTTGCTGGTGGTACTCTCGTTCAGGTTGGAATTGCCATTGCATTTCGGTGCTGGACTGCCCCTGGGCAGGACAAAGACTGATATGCAAATGGATATTTCCCATCTGTGAAAGGCACAGTGAGTAAAAGCAGTGGCTGCGAACTCTCAAGTGGTTAATAACCACTGAACAGGTTATAAGGCCTTGTTCAATTCGAGAGAGGGGCGCCCGCTACCTTTGCAAACTAAATTTCAAGGAACCTGGGATTGGTAACCCTAGGTCTCCTGGGGGCAACCAGACGTGGTCTCCCTCTCACTGTGCTTAGGGAGGCATCAGCTTCACCTCACTGATGATCCCCAACAAGGGTGAAACACGTGTATGGGGTTGCTGGTGGTACTCTCATTCAGGTTGGAATTGCCATTGCATTTCGGTGCTGGACTGCCCCTGGGCAGGACAAAGACTGATATGCAAATGGATATTTCCCATCTGTGAAAGGCACAGTGAGTAAAAGCAGTGGCTGCGAACTCTCAAGTGGTTAATAACCACTGAACAGGTTATCAGGCCTTGTTCTGTCGAGAGAGGGGCGCCCGCTACCTTTGCAAACTAAATTTCAAGGAACCTGGGATTGGTAACCCTAGGTCTCCTGGGGGCAACCAGACGTGGTCTCCCTCTCACTGTGCTTAGGGAGGCATCAGCTTCACCTCACTGATGATCCCCAACAAGGGTGAAACACGTGTATGGGGTTGCTGGTGGTACTCTCGTTCAGGTTGGAATTGCCATTGCATTTCGGTGCTGGACTGCCCCTGGGCAGGACAAAGACTGATATGCAAATGGATATTTCCCATCTGTGAAAGGCACAGTGAGTAAAAGCAGTGGCTGCGAACTCTCAAGTGGTTAATAACCACTGAACAGGTTATCAGGCCTTGTTCTGTCGAGAGAGGGGCGCCCGCTACCTTTGCAAACTAAATTTCAAAAAACCTGGGATTGGTAACCCTAGGTCTCCTGGGGGCAACCAGACGTGGTCTCCCTCTCACTGTGCTTAGGGAGGCATCAGCTTCACCTCACTGATGATCCCCAACAAGGGTGAAACACGTGTATGGGGTTGCTGGTGGTACTCTCGTTCAGGTTGGAATTGCCATTGCATTTCGGTGCTGGACTGCCCCTGGGCAGGACAAAGACTGATATGCAAATGGATATTTCCCATCTGTGAAAGGCACAGTGAGTAAAAGCAGTGGCTGCGAACTCTCAAGTGGTTAATAACCACTGAACAGGTTATCAGGCCTTGTTCTGTCGAGAGAGGGGCGCCCGCTACCTTTGCAAACTAAATTTCAAGGAACCTGGGATTGGTAACCCTAGGTCTCCTGGGGGCAACCAGACGTGGTTCCCTCTCACTGTGCTTAGGGAGGCATCAGCTTCACCTCACTGATGATCCCCAACAAGGGTGAAACACGTGTATGGGGTTGCTGGTGGTACTCTTGTTCAGGTTGGAATTGCCATTGCATTTCGGTGCTGGACTGCCCCTGGGCAGGAAAAAGACTGATATGCAAATGGATATTTCCCATCTGTGAAAGGCACAGTGAGTAAAAGCAGTGGCTGCGAACTCTCAAGTGGTTAATAACCACTGAACAGGTTATCAGGCCTTGTTCTGTCGAGAGAGGGGCGCCCGCTACCTTTGCAAACTAAATTTCAAGGAACCTGGGATTGGTAACCCTAGGTCTCCTGGGGGCAACCAGACGTGGTCTCCCTCTCACTGTGCTTAGGGAGGCATCAGCTTCACCTCACTGATGATCCCCAACAAGGGTGAAACACGTGTATGGGGTTGCTGGTGGTACTCTCGTTCAGGTTGGAATTGCCATTGCATTTCGGTGCTGGACTGCCCCTGGGCAGGACAAAGACTGATATGCAAATGGATATTTCCCATCTGTGAAAGGCACAGTGAGTAAAAGCAGTGGCTGCGAACTCTCAAGTGGTTAATAACCACTGAACAGGTTATCAGGCCTTGTTCTGTCGAGAGAGGGGCGCCCGCTACCTTTGCAAACTACTTTTGGAATTCACGTAGAACATGACCATTCATTTAGTGTGTGTATTTTATCCCTTATATACATAGGTGACTGGGATACTTCAGTGTGTCTTAAGTGCTTGTGTTGTAAAAGCGTGCGTTT
Organism: Ambystoma mexicanum; assembly: GCF_040938575.1. Lineage (NCBI taxonomy): Eukaryota > Metazoa > Chordata > Amphibia > Caudata > Ambystomatidae > Ambystoma > Ambystoma mexicanum. Next base: position 265,901,576 of record NC_090930.1, read on the forward strand.
TAAGAGTAGATAGTTTAAGGCCTATGAGTGTTTGCCGTATAAAGGTTTTACAGAACGTACATGTACACAATTTACATCTCAAATAATTTCATAAACTTATAAAAAGTGTGTGTGTTGTGTTTTTGTCATTCGTGCTTGTGTTGTAAGTGCATGTGTCATAAGAGCAAGAAGGTGTTTGTGTCATAAGAGTGTGTGTAATAAAAGTGTGTGGCATAAGAGTGTCTTGTAAGCGTGTGTGTTGCAAGTTTGATCTTCATAAGTTTCTGCGTCATATGCATGTGTCATAAGTGTCTGTGTTGTGTCTGTGTCATGAGTGTGTGTGTCGTTAGAATGTATCTTGTCTGTGTCTTATAAATGTCTCTGTCGTGAGTGTCTGTGTTATAATTGTTTGTGCCAAAGGTGTGTGTGTCATATTTGTATGTGACTTGTATTTATTATTTATGTATGTATTTGTTTATTATGAATTGTCAAAGCCAAGTTATCCTTACATAACAAAACAGATGTAAATATATAGTGTTCACAGCATACAAAACCCATCTAAAAATAACATGATGAACACTCATATATCAAAGCTCATCACAAGGTTTACATTTGTAAAACTCACCTGTCAAAATTCTAATTTATGAGTCATGAGTTACATAACTATATTAAAATGGAGAGTTAATTAACATATAACTAGTAAAACTAAACGATAACCTACAAAATCATTTAAAATTAATCCTGCTGTACCAAGAAACTTTAGCAAAGCTACCATCAAGGACACTTCATTGCGGCTTACTACCCCAAACCAAAATTCTCTGGCATGGAGCCACGACTCGTCGTCTACGAATTTGCTTAACAACATAACCCTGGCTTTCTGAAGAACCAGGCAAGCCAGTTATAAATGTTCTCGCAACTGGATAGTATCCGACTCTTTGCACAAGGAGCATTCTCCAACAGGAAATGCCGTTATGCAGCAAATAAATGCAATTTCTTCCACCAAGATAATTTACAATCTTAATCGTAGAAACTGCATTTGCCAGTATGGATTAAGAAATGTAACCAGACATTTAGGTAAGGACCCCAATGGTTTGTCAAATAAAGTTAAACTATTGCATAAAGCACATGATCTCATTCTGGCAATTGTATTATCGAGTCCATTTAAAACTATATATTTTTTTACCTTAGTTGGATTTACCACTTGGGTTTCTGAGCACATATTACATTTAGCCAGTGAAGTTTCAACAAATAAGAAGAATAGACCGACTGGATTTTCTCTTTCCAAAGAAATAGCATCTGCATATCAGTCATCTCTCAAGTAAAATGGTTTACTTCCTGTCCGTATAGTAAAGATCGAACAACTTTGAGTTTTTAATACTCGGCTAAAGGACTAATAGTAAAATAGCAGTATCATTTACAAATCTATTTCATCTGTACAGCACTTTGAGTTGCCTTGCTATTCAACCAGTTTATCAGGACCTTGTTGGGATGCGCAACAATATTGATTCCTAAATATTAAATTTCAGTCATTGGAGCAACCACAACGTTATCAAGTGACCAAGTGAAAGCATACGGTGTTCTTGGTATGTTACCTGGTAAATTTTTCTGACTTTAAGGAGTTAAGGGTTATTTCCTGAGGAAATACTGCCAAACACTTTTACAAATTGCTGCTGTTTGTAATCATGCCATAACTGCTTTATTCCGAGAAGCAGTACGGTCCTGTAACTCTCTATTCTCAGAGTTCACAGGCCTCCCTGGAGGAATTGGAGAATTATTTTTTTGTTGAGTGGTAAAGTGGAGGGAAGATCTCTAGCCATACGGTGAAACATTCTCCTCCACTTCATCATCACATTTGGAATTTAGTTGTGTAGGAAAGTGGTGATAAAGTGGCAGTAAATTGCTCACCACCACTGAACTACCACTTTTTCCCCACACCAGCAAACCCATAATGAGATCCCGTAGAACAATTTTCAGGATCACCTTATCATCTGCTACCTTCAAAAATAGCAACAGACATTGCCACAGTGTTTTCTGGCTTAATCAGTGGTTGCTTAACTCCTCCGTGACTTCTGGAATTGTGTTGGCATGGTGGAAAGAAGGCATTTGCCTCTAATCCTTTGAAAATACTATCTTGCCTATGGATGATTTCAGTAACTTTTGACTGATTTCCCAGCTTCCATTTCTTGCAAAACAGCTAAAATGAGATGTGATTAAAAGAATTCACAAAATGTGTAGAGCCAAATGGACTGCTGTACCAGCTCAACCAGGATTTAGCCCCGGCTGCAAAACAGAAATTGTAACAACAACAATGCATGACCAACTCAGAGAGGAGGTGGTCATAGGGCTCTGATTTTGCTAGATGTGTCCTTTGTGCTTGACACAGTGGACCATCAGCCTATAATGCAATGCCTAAATACATCTGTCCAAAATTGGCACATCCTTAACTGGATGGCCTCTTCCTTCCTCTGCCTGCACAATCAGTAAACATAGGACCTTTTCATTTCTCCAGCACATTCTATTACATTGAGTGTCCCAGAGGTTCAGCCAAGTCACCATTTGTATTTAAATATGTTATTTAAACACTAAGGAAACAGATATGACTAAGTGGTTTCTTTTACTTAAATTATGTTTTCCAAGAATTTGGTGTACCTATCGGAAATAGCATTCTATCATCATGTAAACTCAGAGAGTGCCTAACAAATATTGAATGCTGGAAGAAAAATAGTTCTTTAAAAATGCCCGTCCAGTAAAGTTGAAATATTTACTTTCAGTGCTAAAGGAAATCATTAGGGATCTATGTTCTTGTTTATATCCTTGTGGGCGGACCCTCAACCATCAACAACCATGCAGAATCTCAGTATCATTATGAATTCTGACCTGTCCCTTGGTCCTCAAATTGCCTATCAGGTTGCCTATCCCGTTAAGACCTGCTTTTTCACCCACATAGGCTCAAGCAACTGCACCCTTTTCTACCTATGTTACATCTGGATTAATTCTGTTGCAGCCTAGAAACATGACTTTTAGAATAGTGTTTCACTGGAATCTTCCTGAAAAATAAGTAGCATGCCTGTAGGCGGTTCAGGACACTTTGAGTAGTCACCTGATAAAAATCAAGAAATTGAATCACATCATGCCTCAATTGCTTCCTTGCATTAGATACCAGACAAGACAAAGCTGGTGCTTAAATAACTATATACTTGGAAGCAAAAAATACATTCTCTCAATTAGGCTAACACATTGCCACCCTAAGAGATATTTACGAATGCATCAAGATGGCTGGATCACTTTGCCCGAAGTGAAAATGGCTAGAGTTGCGAAGAAACATTTGTTTGTTTCAGGCTGCCTCCAAATGGAATGCACTAACAACACATCTACAATGAGAATCAGATCTCTTGGCATTCAGAAGAAATCCTAAAACTTGGTTATTTGGGCATTAGTTCTTTACTGTCCTGACATTGTCATGTGACTTCAGTCCATATCTATAGCACCATGATTCCTGTGGGTGCCAACTGGAGCTCTATAAAACCCAAATGTGAATATAAAATTCAGCCATTTGTGCTTGTATGTACTTAACTTGTGAATGTTATATGTTGTTTAATTTGACATGGGTAAAGATGTAATTAATATTTGTTATTGCACATGTTAGTAAAAGTTAGTGTATGCTTTGCTGTCATCTCAAGAACTTAAAACTGCACAAGGAAATGTTCTGTGTTTAAAACCACCTAGCATTGGTGCTACTTTCATCTTTAAACATCACATAGTTTGTTCTAATAAGACACAGCCATGTCCATCTATATTCAGGTTGAACACCATCAAAAGAGGGCCATCCGTCCCCGAACGGCATTGTTTTGTCAAATAAAGAAAGTCTGTGAAAAGCAGAGAATGTCATTTTAGTCTGCACGGCTAGCATTCACTTTGGAAACAAATTAAAACATGCAAAACACTTCAAAAGAAGCTCTTTCTATCCTTTGCCTGCTGTCAGTTTCAAAGAACCCATTTCCCAAGAATATCCCTGTGTATAGAAATTGACCAGAGCTATGAAAGCTTTCAGAAAGCAAAATGCAAGGATAACTTCATTTTGTTAAATGAACATGAGAAAAAAATGAACACGCGTTACCTTGCTTTGCAAAACAATGAAATGACATTGTGAAAGCTAAATGGGTAAGAATACTGTAACATGCCCAGAAACACAACTGTTCATTTGGGGAAGAAGGGCTGTAAAAATATAGGTAGATTGTGCTCTGTGTATTTATTTTTCCCCACAAAAAGAACTTCAACAGCCTGGCTGAGGCAGGCTTTCCTGTTAGACCAGTTTGGCTTAAAGGCCAAATGTCGCACCTCCCTGTGATTTGATAAAGCCAGGGTAGGGGCCCTGTTCTACGCACTGACGAGTGTGATAATTACAGGTTGCCTCAGACTGCATGGCAGAGATGCTCTCGAGGACAAAAGAAGATTCACACCCATGTGTTTGCCGTAGAAGTATCAGATTCCCTGCTTTCAAACTGAAGGACTTCTAAAGGGGGAGCCATGGCAACCCCTGTGCCAGCTGACCAAGGGAAGACATTTGGCTCAGGGGTTGGAAATACCACCCACTTGTGGGAACAAATCCAGCCCATTTGATTTAAAAGACTTTTTGCATTAAGACATTTATTTCAGTAATCTAAAGAAGCAGTAATGTGAAATCATGTCAGTTTGAATGTAATTTTTGCGCAAGTAAAATGAGACCATGTGGGTCTTCTTGATATGTGGTGCATGCGAACGGCAGTTAAGAGGCATTTCTGGGAAAAGCCTACATGACACAGATATGAAACTTCATGGAAATATGCCTGACACTGTTAGGCTTATGTGTAGCCCTTTGTTGAATTTTGGGTAAAATGTTTTCTGTGAGAAACTGTGAAATGGTTCCCAAAGGGCAAAGCAGCATCGCACAGACTTGTCGTTTGAGATGGAATATTCCTTGTAAAAAATGGGATCTGCCTATCTCATTTTCATGAGGGTAACAATTGTAAATCTGAGGGTTTTGTTTCATAACTGATTTTGGCAAAAGTAACTCTGGTGAAATAAAGCACATCATAAAACACACACTAAAACTGATGTGACTTCTCTGGAACCAATACGCCTGCAGGCAGGTGTCGACATCCACAGCCTGACCTATCCCATCTTAGAGGTATGTCGAGGTTACTTCCGCCCACATAGTAAAAATCATCTGATGTCATCCTGCTTACGAAAGGAGGAGGCATAGTGAGAGTCAGGACATTAAAAAACTGGACATTCAAAATCCAGATCTTCAGACATCCAACATTCAAAATTCACCCTGCAAGACTCCAGACTCCAGAGCCAGGTCCAGAGGTAGCTGATCCAGATCCAGAGAGAACCTCCTATCCAGGCAGAACCACTTATCCAGAACAAAACCCTACACAAATCCCAATAATTCAGGGAGAAATGAGGAAAGGCTGCAGATCCCTTTGGGAGAATCCAGTGACCAGACCTGTCTTTGCCCAGCTGATGCATCCCTCTGTCCACAGAGCCCAGACCCCGGTTGCCCCACTGTTCCCTTAAAGGAGAGCCTGGCCGATGCACAACCGCTGCCCAGGTGACCAGATCCATGTCCTGCTGTCAAGAGACCCGGTTAGCTGTCCAAATTATCCAACTCAAGTGCATTTTGCAAGTACCATCCTTCCCTAGCACCAAAAACTGCATAACCCGCTCTGTTGCCTTGCATTCTGTCTAAACTCTATAAAGATCCTATAGTACCCTAGTCATTTCCCAAATATTTAGAATCCTTTGAGTATCCTGTTCTTAGAAGAATCTGTGTTAGTCTCCCTGTATTAGCGTAATTATTTTCAAATCATTTCAGTCCTTTGTGTAAGTCCGTCGTACCATTTTAAAAAAAAATTAATTAATTTCCCATAAGGATGAATGCCGCATGAATAGGTTAACATTGTAAATGAACCTCTTTGTGTGCTGTGTCTTTCTTTAACAATCTAGCCACAAAAATATAGTCTCAGTAAAACAAATCATTTTGCTAAACCTAATTTTCCTGTGAAATTGCTTTCCCTATAAAATCCGATTTTCATTTCCCATAAAGAAACACATACTGTCACCCCATAAGAGTAACCCACACACTTCAGTATCCTATCTGTTATGTGCCTTTATACCCCATCAGAAAAATGATTTATGATTTTGACTGTTTAGCCCATTTCCTTAGCTGTGTGCTTGTTGTAAACCCGTGAAAAATAAGAAATTGCAATTCTGCCAAGTGTGATTTTTGCTGCCCTGCTTTCCTTCCCAAAGTCGATTTTCTCACCTGTTTTCGTGTTGTTGAGTACCTTGCCTTGTAACCTGTAAGATTTCTTGCGCCTTTACCCCAGCATGTTACGCTCACCTGGTCTCTGTAGGGACGTTGGGGCATGGTTGGAGCCCTCCCAGGACTTGGCTCCCTTGGACTCACTCCCTCCCCCAGCCGCTGTGAAATTGAAGACCCGGAATGCTGGCACTGCTCCTGAGAGAAGATGAGAGGCAGAGAGAATGGCGTGGTGGTGTCGTGATCCCCCTTGACCCTTTCGTGCCAGAATGTAGTGAGCAAGAGTTTGCCCATGCAAGCTCACCTGTTTTGATGTAAGGGTGAGCTCTCCGTCCTGCTTTCTTTCAGCAGGGGTGCTGTGGATGGACCTAGTTGTGTCACTGGTCCTTAACGTGGAGGTCCCGACTGGCTGCGACCATTCTGTCTCAAGGTAGGTGTTTATAATTATGATTATTGTCCATATCTTTTGTGATAATTTTCCCCCAATGATTATTGTCTGCAATTTATATTGTCCTTTCTCTTTCCCTAGATATGAAGAGGGCCCACAAGCGCGTGGTGATGAAAAAGTCTATTCCAAAGGACCCACAAGTGGCAAGTGGACTTTTCCGAGGCTGCGCCAAGTTCGTAAGTCGCGCTGCTTAGCGTGTTAAAGTCTATGCAATTGCTAACCTTGTGTTTCCCTTTATCTTTGCAGGTGCAGCTGGTCGTCGTTTGATGGTGAGCGGTTTCCAAACTCCTGCCGGCTGACGGGATGAGAGAATCCACGATGATGCTGCACAGGAAGATTCCCTTGTGTTAATGGGAGTTCGGGACAAGTAAGGATGCTGGACGGCACCCACGGAGGACTCGAAGAGACAGGTAAGATGTGTGCGGTCGCTGCAGAGTCGGAAGCGAGTAGCAGTGCTTCAAGCAATGGCGTGGCTGACTCAGGTAAGAAGCGCGCAGAGACTTCTGAGTTGGAAGCAGGTAACAGGATTTCCAGCAATGGCGTGGCTGACCTCAAGCTAAGATGCACGCGGCAGCTGCAGAGTGGAAGCAGATAGCAGTGCTTCCAGCGATGGCGTGGCTGATTACCAGGTAAGATGCTGGAGGGTACCGTAGACTGAAGAAGCTCATGCTGAATCAGGTAAGGATCTTCTAAACGGCGGTAAGCGTTATGCTGCTCCAGCAGACTAACGCAAACCGCCAGCATGCGGGTGGGGCTGGCTTATATAGCCTGGCCCCAGCCACTCCCCTTAAGCCCCACCTTGTGGCCCCACCTTGCCACTCCTCCTGTCTTCTACATGTGCCTTCCATGCATTGGTAAAGCCCCACCCGGCCTAAGTGCACGTGCTTTCAGCATTCTGTGTGCAGAGCACACTTTGTAATGAGCTTGGTGCCACAGGCGCCAAGATTGGGTCCATTGGGACCCTGCAGGATGTGAAGTAACTGGCCCTTGACCAGTGGCCATGACAGCACTCCCCATCGAGGCCCCTCTCACAGTTGTCCTTCCCTCTGGTCCCAATTTGATGGGGTCGTCCCGTTGAAATTGCTTGATGAGTCGTGGGGCATGGACAAATTAAACTGGTTCCCAAGTACGATCCTGGGGCCCGTAACCCTCCCAATCAATGAGATAATAAAGTTTTGAGCGTACTTTCTTGGAGTCCGGGATGTTCTTTACCTCATACTTCAGTTCACCTGCGATGATCTCCGGTTCTGGTGGTGTTGAAATTCGAGTGTCCGGTTTCACTGGTTTTAGAAGAGAGACATGAAAACCTGGGTGGATTTGCATGTTGCCTGGTAAATCCAATTTCATGGCCGCAAGGTTAATGATGGCTTTCATTGGGTATGGTCCCAGATATTGTGGCCGAAAGGCACAAGGTTCTTTTATTGGAATGTTTTTAGATGCCAACCACACTTTATCCCCGACGTGATATTGTGGAGCCTCTCTCCTATGTCGGTCTACACATTTCTTTTACTGCTCCTTAGCTTGGTTTAAGTTTTCTGTAGCTTCTTTAAGAGACTGAGTGATTATTTTATGCAATGATGGCATCTCCAACTTGTCAAGGGGATCAAAGGAAGATGTTCTTGGGTTTCGACCATTCATTGTGTAAAATGGGGTCTGTCCAGTGCTGGTATGAATAGAGTTTTTGTATGCAAATTCACTTAACCAGAGGATGTTTTTCCAGGACCCTCCTGTTTAGTGCAACATACATCTCAGATATTGTTTTAGCGTCTGGTTCGTCCTTTCCGTTTGACCATCGGTTTGGGGATGGTTACTCGTGGAAAGACGAAGGTCAATTTGGGCTAGTTTGCAACATCTTCTCCAGAAGGATGAAACAAACTGAGTTCCCCGGTCACAAACTAATACGGATCGGAAACCATGCAGTCGGACGATTTGTTCCAGGAATACTGTGGCCAGAGTAGCAGCGGTGGGAAGACCCTTCACTGGTATAAAATGTGCCATTTTGGAAAACAGGTCTACCACAACCAGTATTGTATTAAACCCATCACAGGGTGGCAGATGGGGGATGTAGTCCATTGACAATGTATGCCATGGTGTTGGTGGCACTCCTAATGGTCTCAACAGCCCTGCAGGGTTTAATCTTTGGGATTTGTTTTGTGTGCTGATACCACAAGTCGTAATGAACTGGGTGACATCTTTCCTCCAAGAGGGCCACTAACCATTTTTATGGATTTTGGCTCTAGTCTTGGCGATCCCGTAGGTGTCCTTCCACCAATGACTCGTGATAGGTCGCTATTATCTTAGATCGCATTTCCTTGTCTTGAACATATAGTCTTCCCTGAAAGTATGGCAGATTATTTTTGATGCAGTATTGATTCCCCTTACTCAACCATCCCTTTTGGGCTGTTTGGTCCATCTGTGCTTGGAGATCAGTCCTAAATCTTCCCAGCAGGTAGTTACGGCTATCTGATGTTGAATCCGTTCTTCGGGAATGATTGCAGTTGGGTTGTATGGATTAAAGGCGTCTTTGTCCTCTCCCATTCGCGATAGGGCATCTGCCTTTCAGCTACGCACTCCTGGTCGGTAGGTTATTACAAAATCGTACTCGGCAAAGAATAAAGCCCAACTGAGTTGACATGAGGATTGAGCCTTGGCTGTTTTTAAATATTGTAGATTACGATGATCTGTAATAACAGTAACCGTGTGTTTTGCCCCTAAAAGATAGTGGGCCTCATTACGACCCTGGTGGTCCCGTAATGAAGGGTGGCGGTACGGGACTGGCACCTTTCATTACGGGAGCGCCTATTACGAGGTTCCCTTTGTGGGACTCGGAACAGATGTCTGGTAAAACCAGACATCCTTTCCGGGTCCCGCAAGTGGAAGAGGGAGCTAATAACGGGCCATTTGTAATGTGCCCATTATTACCTCCATCCCCATTCCCATTGAGCCCTATGGGGGCTCAAGTGGGAATGGGGAATGGTTCCTTCAAGGAGGAATTACCGGGTCCTCCAATGTTGGAATGACCCAGTAATTCCCAACTGAAGGAACCTGGTATTGGAGCCCGGTATGGAGGCAGCCATGACGCTAATAGAACCATGGCTACCTCCATACTCATAATGAGGCCCAGTGTCTCCAGGTCTTGAAGGCTCCTTTGATTGCCAGGAGCTCTTTGTCGGTAATTGCATAATTACATTCAGGTGCAGAAAACTTGTGGGACCAGAATGCTATGGGATGGTGCTGCCCCGTTTCTGGGTCCCTTCTCGACAATACAGCTCCCATGGCAATACTGGAGGCATCAGTTTCAACTACATATGGTAGATCTGGCCTAGGATGTCGAAGTATGGGCGCTGAAGTGGAGGCTTGTTTTAATTCCTGAAAGGCGCTCTCAGCCTCGGTGGACCAAAATTATTTTATTATTCTTTTTCAGAACAGATGTTATCAGATAGACGATCTGTGACAATCATGGTATAAATCGTCTATAAAAATTAGCAAATCCCAGTACACTTTGTACCCCTTTGGTAGTTGTCGGGGATGACCATTTGAGGATAGCTTCAACCTTGCGTGTGTCCATATGAACTCCTTGTGGAGTAAGCATGAAGCCCAAAAATTCGACTTCCGTGACAAGGAAGGAGCATTTCTCTAGTTTGGCAAACAATCGGTGCTGGCGGAGCTTTTCCAACACTGCTCTTACATGACCAACATGATCTTCCTTGGACTGTGAATACATCAGGATATCATCAATGTAAATGAGAACACAGACATCCAATAGTTCGTGGAGTATATCGTTCATAAAGAACTGGAATGCCGCTGGTGCATTGCATAACCCAAAGGGCATTACCTGATACTCAAAAAGTCCATATTTGGTCCGGAATGCTGTTTTCCATTCGTCGCCACTTTTAACTCGTGTGAGGTGATAGGCCCCCCGGAGGTCCAGTTTCGTGTAGATTTGAGCGCTCTTTACCTGATCGAGTAATTCTGGGATGAGTGGCAGCGGGTATCTATTCTTAAATGTGATTTGATTCTGAGGTCATCTTCCTTCTTGGGCATGAAGAAGAGCGCTTAGGAAGCAGGGGACTTAGATGGGCGGATGAATCCGTTAGCTAGGTACTGATCTAGGTAGGTTCGTAGGTGTTGATTTTCTTGCTCCGTCAAAGAATATATTTGACTGCACGGGATTTGAGCCCCGGGTACCAGGTCGATCTGGCAGTCGTAGGGTCTATGTGGAGGCAGGGTATTTGCTTGGTCTTTTTGGAATACGCCTTGATAGTCCAAATAATCCAGGGGTAAGGCACCAGCAAGAGCCAGAAGTGCTTTTGCCTTGATTTTGGGATTCTGGAGTTTCTTCTGGTAGCAAGTTCTTGGTTCATTCTTGCGGAAAGGTCAGCACTCGTGTCTTCCAGTCTATTCTGGGATTATGGGTTACCAGCCATGGCATTCCTAAAATCATCTGGAACTGTGGTGCTCCAATAAGATCAAAAGAGATGTCTTCCCGATAACCATCCTGAAATATCAGCATAACTTTTTTGGTGTGTTGCGTTACTGGTCCAGAGGATAATTTAGAGCCATCCACTGCTGTTACTTTTTCCGCCTGTGGTTTATGCTGAAGAGGGAGGCCGATTCGAGCGGATAGATCCTGATCGATATAGTTACCTACTGCTCCACTGTCAATATACGGCTCCAAGGCGTGTACCCTTGATGGTTGCTGGTGGTGGAATAAGAGTATCGGAATGACTAGATGTGAGGTCTGAACTACTTTCTTCATTTCGCTCGACAAGTGGACCCCTACACTTGTCAAGCGCTCGACTTTTCCGGGGCCTGGTCTTGTTCGTCATTGTTATTATCCGTTGCACCATCAGTTTTCTTGGTTGGTTTTGTTGGGCAATCTCGAAGAAAATGTCCTGCCTTGCCACAATATAAACAAAGTTGTTGTTGCCTCCTCTTTTCTCTATCTGCCTTAGATATAGGGGCCCGTAACCCCCCGATCTGCATGGGTTCAGTTGTTTCATGGGCCTTGCCTTGATTGTCCCTGGGTCTCATATAGACTGACCTCCCTTCAGTTCTTGTGCGATCCAATTTTCGGTCTTGTAGCCTATGATCCAGTTGCAACGTCAGGTTAATATACTCTGCACAGCCTCCAGGAGGATTGAACACTTGGGCTAGTACATCCTTTATTTCCCCATGTAGTCCTCAGTAGAATAGTGTGGTTCTTTTTTCTTCAAGCCAGTTGGTTTGTGCAATGAGGCCGTTAAAGGTGGCTATATACGTCAGTAGATCGTGAATTCCCTGTCTTAGGGACAATAGTTTGTTATCCAGGGCCTGTCCTTGGGTGTGCCTTGCAAACAACTTTTCCAATTCCCGTTGAAACTCCCCAAAATTGTGGAGTACTGGGTCATCCTGATTGACCAATGGTATTTATCAGTCTGCTGTTCTGCCTCCTAAATACGAAAGCACGAAAGCCACCCTGGAACTATCGTTCGGGAATGCTTCTGGACGGCACTAAAAGTGCAGGCGACACTGATTCATACATATGGCATATTTGTTGGGGTCGCCGGTAAACCGTTCAGGTGGAGCCAAGGGTACAGCCCCTGGGAGTACCACTTGAACTGGTGGTGATGATGGCAAAGGGGTTGGTGTGATTCCAGGTAACAGGACTTGCCCCGCATGAGTTTGAAGCACCTGTCTTGCCAGTTCGTCGGTTCGTTCTCGGGCAACACTGAGGTCCATTCTTAATGAATTTGTCTCTTGTCTGGAGGCATGTACTTCAGCCCGAAGTTCCCCCAGCAATTGGGCCAATAGATCAGTCTGTGAGGTATTCATAATGCCCAGGCAGAGATTTGGAGTGGCTTTGAATTTTGTTATGCTCACCTGGTCTCTGTGGGGACGTTGGGGCACAGTTGGAGCCCTCCCAGGACTTGGTTCCCTCGGACCGACTCTCTCCCCTAGCCGCTGTGAAAATTGAAGACCCGGAATGCTGGCACTGCTCCTGAGAGAAGATGAGAGGCAGTGAGAATGGCATGGTGGTGTCGTGATCCCCCTCGACCCTTTTGTGCCAGAATGTAGTGAGCAAGAGTTTTCCCAAGCAAGCTCACCTGTTTTGATGTAAGGGCGAGTTCTCCATCCTGCTTTCTTTCAGCAGGAGCGGTGTGGATGGACCTAGTTGCATGACTGGTCCTTAAGGTGGAGGTCCAGACCAGCTGCGACCGTTCCGTCTTGAAGGTAGGTGTTTATAACTATGATTATTGTCTGTATCATTTGTGATAATTTTCCCCCAATGATTATTGATATTGTCCTTTCTCTTTCCCGAGGTATGAAGAGGGCCCATGAGCGCATGGTGATGAAAAAGTCTATTCCAGAGGACCCACAAGTGGTAAGTGGACTTTTCCAAAGGCTGCGCCGAGTTCGTGAGTCGCGCTGCTTAGTGTGTGAAAGTCTATGCAGTTGCTAACCTTGTGTTTCCCTTTATCTTTGCAGGTGCAGCTGGTCGCGTTTGATGGTGAGCGGTTTCTGAACTCCTGCTGACTGCCGGGATGAGAGGATTCACGAGGATGCTGCGCAGGAAGATGGCCCTGTGTTGATGGGAGCTTGGGACAGGTAAGGATGCTAGGTGGCACCCGCCGAGAGCTTGAAGAGACAGGTAAGATGCGTGCGGTCACTGCAGAGTCGGAAGCGAGTAGCAGTGCTTCAAGCGATAGCGTGGCTGACTCAGGTAAGTAGCGCGCAGAGACTTCTGAGTTGGAAGCAGGTAACAGGATTTCCAGCGGTGGCGTGGCTGACCTCAAGGTAAGATGCGCGCAGCAGCTGCAGAGTGGAAGTGACACAGCCACACACATTCCTTTCTTATCCATTTTACTGCACATGTAAACTGACCTCTGAATCCAGTGAATTTCGAGTGCAATTTCGCTCATTTTTCAAGTTTTCAATTCGCTTTGGCCTCCCCTTCTGGGATAGTAGGTCTAATTTTCAATCTGACTTTTGCCTCTGATACCTGACTCCTTGCTACTCCCCTCCACCCACACAAAACTTGGTTAACAGGGGTTGGGGGAATGCTGCAGGGGGAATGCATAATCATGGTGCTATCTAAAAGTATGACCAAAAGGTAACCTTGCTTCCATTCATATTTGCATTGATGTGTCTGATGTCAGAAAGTTAAATTAAGTGTATCATATCATTTTGCTGTGTTATTATCAACACACTGGTAATTGCTGCCCTATATTGAATCTGTTGGATTTTCATTTGAATTTAAAAATAAATAAATATTTCATTATTTCACACCGGCCTGGTTCATGGTCCATTGCGACACAGGGTGTTTGTCATGGGGGCGTGAGGCTGGCTGGCTGCCTTCTCAAAGCAGAATCTGAAATTAAGACACTTAATCCCGGCCCAGTGGAAAGGGTCATGGTCTGGAGTGTGCCATGTCTTTAAAACCATTACACACTGCGGGCTCATTGCCAGGACTGAGATAAATGTTTGTACCCATGACAGTTTAACACAGCAGGCTAACCTAAAAAAAGGTAGTGATACTTTTTGTGGCTAGAAAACTGTGTTGTAAAAGCGCCATCTCAAAACTTAGACCCTAAGTATCAGGCCTGTGTGTAAAAATAAAGTAAAATTAATCCAGAACTAGACAAAAAGCAACACGGTACAGATGTCCTTATATAAATAATTTTATAAAAAGGAAGAACACTCTTCATAATGAGCACCATTGAGATCAACATGGCTAGGCAGCACCTGTTGTCCAAACTATTAATTAGAGGGGAATGGGCAGAGCAAGATCAGGAAGCCTGGTTATCCAACATGATGCAACTGGTCACCTCCATGAACATGGATGTGTGGCAGGACGGCGGCCTGTTACAGCAAGCCTTGAGCGAGTTGGATATGACACTGAATATTAAAGAAGAACAGCTTAAAATGGTCTGACTCACCGCCTACATAAACCTACACATGGGGGTTATAGAGGAGAAATATAAAGAAAATAGAACCCTTGCGCAAAACTAATCCGAGTTTTTAAACCAAATCCAGAGTGAATTAAAACTAGTAGAACAAAAATTGCAAAAAGGCCAAAATTCTGAGGTAGAATTTGAAAACTACATCAAACAGTTAAAAGTGGACTTGGCTGTCCAACAACAAAATAATTCAGAGCAAGAGGCCCAATTAGATGCAGTAAAAGTGGAGTGTCAGGAAAAATGAATCAGCAAATAAAATATAAGAGAGTCTGCGCAGAGCAGATCATTACTTTACAGAAACAGATTGAAAAATTGGAAGAGGAAAGTAATAAATTAATTATTAAAGAACTCCACTTTCAAACAGAATCTGATTAAGAGCGCCAGAAGTTAGGCACTATAAAACAACAAAGAGATGAACTGACTGAACGGGTTGGCACCCTGTATCAGGAAAAAGATTCCATATACCAAGAAGTGTGCAATTTAAAAACAGACTTACAGAAAAGAGAGTCAGACCTTCTGGAACTGGCTGACTTAAAAACTGAATCTGAAAAATTAAAGGGGCACACAAGACAAATAGAAGGTGTTCTAGAACACCCAAGCTACAAATGCAAAAATCAGGAGATGTATCTCCTGCAACAAAAATGGTCTCAGTGTTCCCAGGCAATACAGGTAGCACAAAAAGACAATGAGGCCCTCTCTGATGAGAACAGGGGACTCCAGAGCCAGGTGGTAGCTCGAGAAAAGGTAATAGAGGTCAGTCAAGCCCTGATAGCAGAGCAAAAGGCTCAGGCCTCTGCCTACCATCAGGAGATAGGGGCTGAGAGGGAGAAACTTGAGCTGTTAGAAAAAGAGTATGCTACACTGAACCAAAACTTGAGGGACCCCAAACAACTAGAGAGGGACATGGCCACCCCTGATCACAGTGTGGTGCCCTCTGTACCAAGGGCCTCAAATTCATCTACCACTTTTTTATGCACCAGGCACTGCTGACTTCATGTCCACCGGTTCACAAGAACCGGGAATCATGAGGCAACCAGACTCTAGTAGGTCCAGCATGATTGAACATGCAGGCCACCGCCCATCAGGGATTGATGGACGGGTGTCCCTGTACAGATTACAAAATATTATGGCCAATATATCTGACCAGGAAGACTTCTATGAAGCAGGGAGGAGTCAGAAGATCACTCTCCTTGGCGAAAGAGGGAGTCCAAGCGGAGTGACCCAGAGAGCCCAAAGTACAACAGGGGAGAAGGAACTAGGCCCCACCATTCTGAGAGCAACTCACAAGCTCAAAGAATCAGGGAGCGCCTAGAAGAATAAGAGGGGACCTCAAACAGCAGCAGCTCTGAGTCAGTGGGCGAATGGACTCAGGTGAAACAGCAAAAGAAGACTAATAAACAAAAGAGAGCTCTTGTGAAAGTCCCCATTAAACAGATTAAAGCCATTAGAAATGTCATGACCTTATATCACAAAAATGCCAAATATTCTGTCTGGGAGCATCTGGAGCTATATGAACAGATGATGAACTCTTTCAATATTAAAAATAGCCAGAATTGCATAGACTATGCCAAATGGACATTCTCTCCAGAGTACTCCAGCGTCTTTGCTGGGCTGGAAGACCAGAACCATTCAAGGTGGTCCACCTATAAGGCTGCCATCTTGAAGCACTTCTCCACACACAGAAACTCCCAGGGAATTCTTAACCACCTATTTTCATGCACTCCCAAAATATATTATGGCACAACTGGTAAGAGATTTCCATGATGGCAGGACCCTGGACTGGGTAATAGAGCAAGCTACCCGGATCTGCGAGGTCCAAAAACCTGTAGAAAACAAAAAACAAACCAAAAACTCCGCTGCTGCCAAGTTAGTGGAGGTGGAGGTTGCCCCCATGTTGGACCTAGAAATGGGGGGGGGGCTAAAAACATACCTTCCCAAAACCAGCCAAATCAGCGGCAAAGAAGACCTTATGATCAATCAGCATCAGGTGGTAGTCAGGTAGAAAACCCCACCAATGTGACCTCTAACTCTGCTAACTGCATCAGTACCAGGTATAAGGGCAATAGACCTTTCTTGGCGTTTGTGTGGACTCCCATGGCCCAAGGGGGGGATCCAATCAGGTGAGTACTGCCCCAGGAAACTTCCCTCCTAACTTCCCTCAGGAAGGCAGTAATCCTCCAAATCCTGGGTAAGGTGTCTTCCCCCGGTACCTTCCAAACCCCAAAATGCAGGACCCTCCTTTCTCTCCCCACTTTCAGGAGTCCAGACCACTCTATCTGGGTGAGGGGAGGCCAATGGTGGAGCGTTACCAAGGGAATCCCCAGGACCCAGGGTAATCTGGGAGAATTGATTGTTACCCTTCACGAGAACAACCTAGATTTGATCCAAGACCCTCGAACCAGCTGGAGCGGCTGTCCCAACTGGAGCGCCAGGTCCAGAACCTAGCTCAGGATCTGAGT